>NC_069383.1:34089000-34710000 GCF_027475565.1 Acinonyx jubatus
TCAAATGAATGCCATACAAAATAACATGTAGACATTGCTAAGGAGTTACCTGGAAGGAATATGCACCACTGAATGCTGATGACAGGAGTTACACCATGTTACCTGAACTGCCTTGGACATCTTTAAACCCCCTCAGAGACGGAGTCAGCATGACACAGTGGGCACCCAATAAACATTAGTGGAATGAATGAAATAATCATGTACTCACAGTGACCTTTTCCATAATGCTGTCTTGTGCCGATTGGTAAATCAATTTTGCCTTCATAAAACATTTTCTGTAATCACCCTCTGTCTCCCCCTGTAGCCTGTAAGTGCTTACATTCTGTAAGATGCCAAGCATGTTCCCCTGAGCACAATAGATTTTCGATAGGTGTTTTTTGCTTGAGTGATTGTCGTATCAAGAGATTGTGGCAGAAATACTCTTGCCTCTTGTTTTAGACCATCTTTTAAAAAATTAGGTTGGCTGGTATGTGGAAAGTAGCCTTCAGTGACCCATGGTTTCATTCTGTGTAGGGCTTTCATCACAGAATTTAGAAATATTAGTTAACACCTGCACTTGATGTATCTTCCATTGGACTGATTCTTGGGAAAGAACTTAATTACCCCACTATTGGACTAATAGTCTGCTACATTACTAGATGACTTATTAGTTTACTATATTCCTAGATTTTCCCATTGTGGGCATGGGACTGGCCAACACAAGGTCTGAGCATCATGCTAAGTAGAAAAACGGAGATGGGAGCAGCGTTTGAAAAGTCTGAACATTTCACTCTCTTTTTCTGTGGAAATAGATAAGACAATGAGTTTCTATGCCTTATTTTTGCCATCATTATGCATACTTACTAAATATGGGACTCTTTTTAATTAGAAAGACTGAGCAGTTTTAAAAGAATAATTTTAAGTAACTTATTCATATTTGCTGCCTAAAGCCAGAAGAGATTGCCTGACAGAGAGCAGTGAATTCTCTGCCAACAGGAACATTTGAACAGATGCTTCAGAGATGTAATCCTTAGGATCGTGGTATTTCTTTTTTTTTTTTTTCTTTAACATTTATTTATTATTGAGAGACAGAGAGACATAGAGCCTGAGCAGGGGAGGGGCAGAGGGAGAGGGAGACACAGAATCTGAGGTAGGCTCTAGGCTCTGAGCTGTCAGCACAGAGCCCGACGTGGGGCTCAAACTCACAAACTGTGAGATCATGACCTGAGCTAAAGTCGGTTGCTCATCCAACTGAGCCACTCAGGTGCCCCAGGATCGTGGTATTTCTTGAGTCAAGTCTATGATTCTGTACAGCCTTGTGGTTCTAAGCATGGCCTCTCACTTTCTGCTTTAATGAAAGAATTGACCTAAACTTTTTATTTAGGATGTTATGAGAAATGTGAGAAAATCTCATAAAAATTAGAGCACTGTAACCCACATTTTAAAAAAGCCTTGTTGGGACACCTGGGTGGCTCAGTTGGTTAAGCCTCCGACTTAGGCTCAAAGGTCATGATCTCACAGTTCCTGAGTTTGAGCCCTGCAAGGGAGCGGGGGGAGGGCTCTGTGCTGACAACTTGGAGCCTGGATCCTGCTTAGAATTCTGTGTCTCCCTCTCTCTGTCTGCCCCTCCCCCCAACTCTCTCTCATTCTCTCTCTCTCTCTCTCTCTGTCTCTCAAAAATAAATAAACATTAAAAAATTTTTTTGAATATATTAAAAAAGTAAAAATAAAGAAGGCTTGTCAACCTCAGAATTCTGTAGAAGAATGAATGACTGCAGCCTGGCCTAAGGCATAACTTTTCTTTTTGGTAAATGGGTGATGTTAATTCTCAGAAATTTAGTTTGAAATCACTGTGGCTTCAGGATAGAATTTTTTTTTCAAAGAAAGCCCTTTGGAATGTCTCAGTTTTTTTCCCCATGAGTAAAAATAATAGAATTAACACTTAAGTTTTTAATGGAAGACAATTTGGCATCATTTAAGTTAAGTTAGTTTATATTTGGGATTAGGAAATGACTTTAGAGATTGCATCAAGAGACAGATAAATAGTTCAATTTTCCAGGAAGTTGAAGCCATTTTATTTGTTCTTGCTGGCACGGTAAGATATGAAATTTTCATTTAGCAAAGGTGGTGACCTAGGCTACCCACTAAAGGTCAAGTAAAAAGTAAAACATTTATATAGAAACTGAACCAAGGCACACAATTTATACAAAAGAATAGTGTGTTAAGACGTGTATTAGTTTCCTAATGCTATATAACAAATTATCACAAACTCATCACCTTAAAGCAACAGGAGATTATTATCTCACAGTTTCCATGGCCTTGGAGTCCAAGCATGGCTTGGCTGGGTCTTCACAGTGTTGCACATGGGCACAATGAAGGCATTGGCTAGAGCCGGAATTTCATCTGGGGCTCGGGGTCCTCTTCTAAGCTCATTGATTGTTGGCAGAATTCAGTTCCTTGAGGACTGAAGTCCTCAGCTCCACTAAGCCAGTGGGAGGAGGATGAGATGCCATCTGGGAGTGGTTAAGGGGACGCCAGTGGTCAGCAGAACATCATGGGAGACAAATGAAGAGTGGAGAAGGAGCTGGTCAAGAGGGCTGAGTGCCACAGAGAGCAGAAGCAGATGCCCGTAGGCAGTGGGTGTGAGTGTTTGGAAGTTATTTGTGATCCCAGAGGCAGCAGTTTACAGTCACTAAGAATTAATAAGCTGATGGTATCAGGGAATGAAGATAGAAGATAGAAGAAATTCTTTCCCAATATCATCGTGTGCTAATCAATTGTAGCTACTTTTCACAAATACATTTGCCACTTCTGTCACCTTTATATCAGAAGACATATGCACTGTGTATGATATTTTCACAGGTCATAGTTTATTTCTACAAAAGTTAACTTTTCTGTAAATGGGGTATCTTTCTAGTGTAAGTCTCCTTTCAACCTGATGGTAGAAAACTTTAGTTATCTTCAAGTAAATTTGATCCGTGTAGTGACTTCTTTCATTTCAGGAATTTAACTTAGTCAAAGAAGAACCCAGCATCCTACTCTGGGGATTTAGGTACACACATGACATCTAGGCTTCTATAGGGAGGGTGCATTTGGGCTTCAGCTTTACCCTGACAGGTGCTGGCATGGGCTGAGATGGAAATCATCTTGTGTGTTTATGGATATACTTCCCCTGAATTCACTGAGTTGTTGCAGTCCTGTGGGCCCTTCCATCAGGTTTATAAATCTTCCTCGCTCTGCCTTTCCCCCCTGTATACCAGACCCATCTGGTATCATTAGTTCACTCTCAACCCCTTCTAGCTAACCCGAGGGATTTCAGAAAACTGTCAGAGGTTCACAGGTCATTCCTACCCAATGGCTGCTGTGCACACTAGGGCAGATGGCATCTGGAAAGTGTTTGATATCTCCTTGGACTTCACCTGTCCCCTCAGGTAGCCTCCAACATGGCTGACTGGATTATCCAAAGTTGTCTTCCACCCCCAATCTGTCATATGCAGCCTAAGGATGCAGGGTATCAGGCCCGTCTCAGGACTTTGGAGATTTCTGAGCTATCTTTCATCCTCCACAGAGCAAACTCCAATCCCAGACCAACTTTATCTTGTTTGCATGGGTAAGGTTATGCAGCTCTTCATATTTTTTTTTCTTTTCAGTCTATTGATTGAGTGATATAAATTTTTTGATAGATTTGGTCTTCTCTAGAGATTAGTCTTTTGTGTTTCAAAATACCCCGATCTGAATTAGAATCCTTGGCTTTCATAATGACTCCTGCTATGAGTTACAAGAACTTATTTGTAGGTAAAGCCAAGAACTTGCCTCTGATTCTGCATGCAGCTGTGTTAGTCATGCCTCAAGCCAATGTGTGGCACTCATGTCATAGGGCAGTGGTCCCAAAAGAGTGTGTGTTGGGGTGGGAGGAAGGTCAGGATGGTGATGCTGTTGATGAAACAGGGTGGTGATGCCAAGGTACCTTAAATTCTTATCCCTTAACACACTTATGCAATATACGAAATTGAAATGTTTATTAATCTTTGAGAAAGCTTTCCTTTGACTCTTTTTATGACGAATTTAGAGGACCAAAGGCCATTTAGCCTAGAGGGAATTAGTCTCTGGGAGTTGTTGATTGGTGTTTCTAAATGTTCACCGAGCTGTCTGGTGGGGGAGCCACCAAAAAAGGAGAAAAGGAAGTCTTATGCATTGAGTCCCTATTCTGTGCCAATACTTTCAAGCATTTTCCTTCTGTTATTAGGTTATTTTTTTTTTTACAAAAACCATGTGAGGCTACTATCATAATATCCCACAGTACAGAAATGGAGGCTCAGGAAAGTTAAGCAACATATCCTTAGAGAAGTAGCAAGCCTTCTCTGTGTGTCATTGGACAATTTGCTTAACCTCTCTGTGCCCTGGTTTTCTTAACTGTAGATGGAGAAAATGATAATACATACTCTTAGGGTTATGAGAATTAATGTGCTAATGTATATATAATAATTAGAAGAGTGCTTGACACGTAGCAAATGCTATAGAAAGGTTTTTATACTACTATACTACGACTACTACTGCTATTACTTTATCCTAGTTATAAAGCTCTTAAGTAACCGAGCATGAATCTGAATGTAGATCAGTCTGTTTTAAAACGAACATTATATAATACCATACTTAATGTAATACCATTTATTCATGTATGTTAAATTTTATAATTTCTTCAAGAATTTCCTTCCACAAATATTTATCAAGCTTTTCCGATAACCAGGCATTGTGCTGCATGACATTGAGGAAATGCTTTGTATACGTACAAGTACACGTTGCATGCTACCACATCAAGAAATTTGGCTAGATGGATTGTCTCAAATTTGGAGCTTGTGCTTTAGACAGCTTGACCTAATACACGAGCTCCATAAGGGGTCTTGGGAGGAGATCTAGGAAGGTTCAGTTCCCCATCCAGGAAGCTCTGACCCCCAATTGAGAAAAACATACCAAACATATGTAGAAACGTGAAGAATGACCCTAAATCAAAAGTCATACAAATACAGTCTCCACAGTGCAGAGCTTGATTTATACCCAAGTTATCTCTTGCATGTAATAGTATGGATGTATTTACTCAGTGGTGGTGCCATAGGGTCAACTACACATGCATTAAAGTTAGACATGTGAAAGGAATAATAAATTCTAATCTTCTGTAACTAAGGTAATGTTTTCCAAGTCTCAACCCTCTGGCTAATTGGCTGGAAGTAAAACAGGGAATTTAAACTTGCCCATTAACACGATCTTAGTTTTTCTATTTTAAAATAATCATACATAGGGTCAATGCAGTCTCTTTTTTGGTAAATTCCTCATCTTTCAGGATTTATCCATTTTTCTCTCATGTAGTGGCATTTTATTCCAAGGAGAAGCCTATGTGTCTTTATGCCACGAAGGAAAGGGTCTTTGGTCCATGCACTGTCACCTGAGATAACAAATCTTATTTCCAAATGATCAAAATAAGGAGGATGACGCTGGGTGCAGTTAATTTATAAAGTTACATATTCACAAGGACTTTGAAAAATGTTAGTACATTGACCTGACCTGAGATTTCAGATTGTGGCTGTTTATTCATTTATAAGGCCCTAAAATGTCACAGCAATTATAAAATCCTATGGTCTATTTTAAATTAATAACACTGGCTATGGCCTTAAGATCATTTATGTATATTCAAGTTCACATATATCATTATTTTAAACACATTGTTAACCCTAAATACTTTTGCTTGATACCCAAATTGCCTTTGGAATAACAAAGAAAACCATTTACATATTTTGTGCCCTATGAGAAAATGTCAGGCCAATTCTCACAGCACCATTTTGCTGATTTTTGGCATTGCTTAGGATACTTAAATGTGAAGCACAATAGGGTAAGTAGAATTTTTCAGTCTCTGCTTTTAAGTTTGAGTTAATGGATACCCTCAAATAATGAGACATTTCATTTATAAATGACCTATGAGCAGTGGGGGAAAGCATCAATCAACTCGAGAAGAAATTTTAGAAGAAAATTTAGAAAATGCCACTGAATTTACTTAGTTATCTGCCAGAGCTAATAAGTTTTTCAAAGTGTTTTTCAATAAGACAAAAAAGATTCCTTTGTGGTAGAATTTTCTCTTTATATTTGAAGGTGAAATGCACATGATTTAGTTTTTCCTCAAATGCTTTAACTGTTTAAAAAACCTATTTAGAGATATTTTCTTTACTCTCTAAATTTAAACAATTTTTTTTTTTGTAAATTAGAATAGCTGCAAATGCCCTTTTGTGAAGAAAGGGTCACTATAGCAGATATGAGACTTCTATCTTTAGAAAGTCCTGCTTGCAAGGTTTGCCCTTGCAGATGCCTGAGAATTTCAGGGGTTTACCCACCATTCCCTAACTGGTAAGGATGATTTACTCTCCCCAGACTGCAGCACAATGTAGTTTGTGCTGAAAACCTTTCTTTATGGGGGTCTGGAATTTTGGTACATACCAAGCAGAGAATGTCTATATGACCAACCTCCATAAAAACCTTGGACGCTGTCTCTAGTGGGTTCTCCTGGGTACAGGCAGCACACGCATGTTGCTATATTTTCTGTTGGGGAAGAGCATGCTCTGTGTGATCTTTCATGGGAGGAGTGAGTGTAAGGAAGTCTGCACATGGATTCCTCCAGATTCTGCCTGTGTATCTTTATTTTATGATGGGCTGTATTACTTACTTACTTACTTACTACATTGCTATTTTAATATGCTGAATCCTGTGACTCCTTTTAGAGAATCTCCAAACACAGAATGGTCCAGGGAAAAGAAATCCTAATACCTACACCTTTGCAATATTTTACAATTTTTTTTAAAGAAACAAAAATAGAAAAGAGCAAAAAATAAAATAGAAAAGAGCAAATATGCCATAACTCCTGGTTTATAGGTTCTTCATCACAAAGATTGATTAAATTTTATCTCTTCATTCTGACAAACAAATAGGTCAAACTTTATATTTTTTCCCCAGTGTTACAATAGTAGCGTTTCATAGTCCCTAATATGACAGGACATCAGAGATATCTAGTTTCAATATAAGTACTGAATACACAAAATGAACGTGCAGAATTTAAAAAGAAATCCTGTTGTGTGAATGGCATAAATTTTAATCCAAATAAGGTTAAGAGTGGCCCTTTATAACTCTTGGGCCCAGAGGGGGGAAAAATGTAGCTGGGCTGGTAAATTCGTAACAGCTGGCAAGCCTCCGTTGCCAGCTGTTATTTTAGATTACTCAGAGTCCTGGCTCTATGAAATGTAATTCTGCATCTCAGAGAACTTCATTTCTTTTTCATTTTCTTGGGCTCATTAAGTTAGTAAATGCAAAAGGAAGTGTGACTTAAAAGAGCCTATGGTAGGTATGATGATGAATAACAAGTCAGAAAAGCAGACAGCTGTAGCTCGTGGTGTAATGAGTTTTAAGCCGATGCCTTAATGTTGCCAGTTAAACTATTGTGAAAACTTGCCATTGACTAATTGCATGCTGGCTTATTTAGAAGGGAAAGTCTGCAAACCAATTAAATAAATCTGAAATGGTTGTATTCCCTGAGCTGTCTCAAAGTACCTATTTATAAGTATGCCAGGGCTTAGGATACATTTTTAAAATGTTAGTAACAGATTTCAAAATCCCATGAATTCTGTTTTATTGCATTGACAGGAATGAAATGCATTACAGATTTTTCTGTAATAGAAAATAGAAATTAAAAGTAAAAGTTCAGTTTTTATAATGTGAAGACTATCTCTAATTGCAGATTGTTTGCTCTTCTAGGCTTCATGACTCATTTCTCTCTTTCACCCCATATTAGGACTAATTATTAGAGTATCAAGGGAATGACAGAACTCAACTAATTTAACCTGACCTAAGAGTGAAGGGAAGAGTTATTGTTGTCTGTAGTATAAGGCATTTACACATTACTTTTCTTAGGGTTTGGAAATGTTATGTGTGATTATAAGAATGTACTTTATTGACTTTGCTGCACAATCAATTCATTTAATCAAATATGTCCACTGGGTATTTTTTAAACCCATTTATAATCAATAATTCCCCCACCAAGGCAATAGGATTCTACATACTTTTTTCCTAACCAGTGAGAAATGCCACTTTTATCCATGCCTTCCTGCATTGTCTTCCCTTCTTGGGGCGCCTGAGTGGCTCAGTTAGTTAAGCATCTGGCTCTTGATTTTGCCTCAGGTCATGATTTCATGGTTCTGTGAGATTGAGCCCCATGTTGGACTCTGTGCTGACAGCATGGAGCCAGCTTGGAGTTCTCTCTCTCCCCTCTGCCCTTCCCCCTCGCTTTCTCTCTCTCACTGCCCCCCTCAAAATAAATGAATAAATATTTTAAAAGTATCCCCTTCTTTCCTGATTATTTTCCCTTTAAACATATGTCTCCTGATCTCTGCCTAAGTCTCCCCATGTGCTTTTCTCCAGTGGTTGACAGAGGAGTGCTGTGAATAACTTGATTGAAGATCTCTATGTTATTTATTTATTTTTATTTTTTAAAGCTTATTTATTTTGAGAGAGAGAGAGAGAGACAGAGAGAGCAAATGGTGTAGGGGCAGAGAGAGAGAGAGAGAGAGAGAGAGAGAGAGAGAATCCCAAACAGGCTCCATGGTGTCTGTGCGGAGCTGGGCATGGGTGGGGCTGGAACTCTTGAACCTTGAGATCATGACCTGAGCAGAAATCAAGAGTTGGATACTTAACTGACTGAGTCACCCAGGCACCCCTTATTTTTAATTTTCTAAATGTTTATTTTTGGGGAAGAGAGAGAGGGAGAGTGAAAGAGGTAGAGAGAGAGGGAGACAGAAGTTCCAAAGCAGGCTCTGTGCTGTAGGTGCAAAGCCTAACAGGCTCAAACTCACCAACCATGAGATCATGACCTGAGCTGAAGTCAGATGCTTAACCCACTGAGCCGCCCATGCGCCCCCTCTCTTTTATTGACATAATAGCATTCTCTTTACTGTCTCCCTTCCCTAATTTCCTGGCTACTTTGAGGAAAAGCACCATGATGCTGAACCCTCAGCCACTGCCCTGATTTGTAAGTCTTGTGTGATTCATCCACCATATCCAGTTTTCTCCTTTCTGTTTATGTGCAGGAGAATGTTCTTCATGCTTCCAGCCAATTCATGGATCTCTCCTTTACCCAGCTTCTCTCTCATTGACTGATTTTATATATATACATATATATATAATATATATATAATATATATATAATTTTTATATATTTATAAAATTTATATTATATATAATTTTTATATATTTATAAAATTTATATTATATTAATTTTTATATATTTATAAAATTTATATCATATATATATGCACACACACACACCTTGCTGCAAGAATTATATAACACAAAAATACATTTTATTTTTATCTGCTCAGAACTAAGAAAATCAAAACCAAATGACATAGATGTATATGTCCTCTAATTTCC
Source organism: Acinonyx jubatus (assembly GCF_027475565.1). NCBI lineage: Eukaryota > Metazoa > Chordata > Mammalia > Carnivora > Felidae > Acinonyx > Acinonyx jubatus. The sequence goes on from NC_069383.1 coordinate 34,098,442, forward strand.
TCCTTCTTACTGGTTTTATCATCCATACTCCTTTAGACAAGGCTTAATGCTGTAGTTCAGTGAGCCCTAGTCTTCAGTCATTTGCATAGGGCCTTCATGATTGTCGCTTTTTCTGTATTCCTCCTTTATTATTATTATTTACTTAATGAGTTAATTTAAATCAACTGACCAGCTAGTGTGACCTATTTCTAATTTGAATAAGCTCACTACCTCTTGTAGCCTTTGTCTGATAATATTTGCACAATTATAAAGTTAATGTCCTGGTTATAATTTATAATATACATTTAATTGAATAATACTTGAAATATGAAATCATTATACACATCTCTGGTCACACTAGAAAATATTGAACATGTGTGTAAATTACCCATTTCTAATGTTTATTCTTCTGATGCATTATTTCCTTTATTAGAACTCTTCTTCCCCATCTCCCCATTATAGGTCCCCATTTATGTCCCTTCCTGCCTTTATGATCTGGCTAAAGTCAATTCCCTGAACCATTCTGTTGACTCAGTCTTTTTCCTTCTGTACTTCATAATTGCACATTATGATATTTTAAATTTCATTTAGTTTCATTTTCTAGTAGTTCAATGGTTTTACACAAGTATTTACGGTTTTTTCCCCTCCCCCCTTGGTGTATTATATTCTTTCTCAATGCATATTCTTTCTCAAATGTCTGACCTTTTTGAGGACAGAGATGATGATCTTTTACTTCTATGCTATGTCTCTCCTACCTAATACAAGGATCTATACCCCCATAGACTTCCAATAATGCTGGTAGATTAATAGCTGTATAACAGATGGGATGGGTAACACTGTAATGTTTTATTTTTATGTTTTTACAGTCTAGTTGGAGAAATAGAATCATTTCTATGGCATACAAAATAGGACTCCTTGGTCTTTCAGCCAGAGTAATAGCATGTGTAAAGGCTTAATGCGAAGGGAAAACATGGAGTATTGGAGAAATGCAAAGATGCAAGAGTATCTGGAGCACAGATGTGAGAGCAAAGTGGGGAACAATATCCCTGGGGAGGTAACTATGTCAGATACTGCTTCAGAAAGTACATTAAAGAGTCTTGATTTTATCCTGAGTCAGTGGTGAGCACTTGAAGAGTGACATGTTATATAGGGGCTGAATAGAAGGTACCATATTGAAGAGAAAGAAAGGAAAACAAGTTATGAGCCTCTGCAATAGTCCAAGCAAAAGATGCTGCTGACCTGAGTTAGGATAATGGCTCTGGGGAGAAACGATATGGATAGATTTGAGGTCTATTTAGGAGTTGGAATCTATAGGCCTTAGTGATTAGCTAGATTGACATATGAGGGAGGCGGAGGAATCTAGGAAAACTGCCAGATTTCCAATTTTGGCAATAAGTAGAAAGTTGTCCCATTCATGTGCAGAGCATAGAAAGATCTGCAGACTTAGTGAAGAAAGCAACAAATTCAATACTGCATGTCAAAGCTGATTTGCTGGTGGTACATACAGAGTGAGTTATTTAAGAGGCAGTTTGACGTGTCAGAAGCTCAGAAGAGAGGTCTGGGTTTGAGGCAAAAATTCAGGAATTGTCAGCATGGAGAGGTATTCAGAGCTAAGGTACAGGAATAGTCCTAGGGAGAATTGGAAGGAGACATGAAGAAAGGACTTCAGCTAGACACCAAAGACCACAATACTGAGGGATGGGCAGAGAAGGAAGAGATTGCTGAGAAGGCCGAGCAGCAATAGTCAGAGGTGAGATGAGCATGGTGGATGGGGAGTCACAGAGCCAAGAGGGTTGTTTCAGGAAGGAGCTCTCAACAGGGAGGTCAAGTAAGAGAGGGACTCGAGAGAGACTATGGGACCTGGCCACATTCTAGTTGTTAGTAACTGTGGCAAGATCAGCTTCTGTGGGAATCAGGCCCATACCATGGGAAAGCATCTACTTCAGAATAATAGCATGAAAAGATGCTGGTTCTCCAGAGAAACAGAACCAATGAGGCCTGTGTGTGTGTGTGTGTGTGTGTGTGTATAAAATCTATGTATATTTCTTTTAAAATTTTTATGGAACATATGAAAAACATATCATATGAAGCAATTTATGAACAAGGCATCAAGTAGATTTCCAAATTATGGGCTTTCGTTATTCCTTTAAAGCCATTCTATTCTGTTGTATTTATTGGGTACATACTATATGCCCAGAAATCTTTGCTGGGAAGTTCTAGGTAATGCAAAAATATAAATGTGATTATTTCATTGTTCTGACCTTGAGAAGCCATCTAGGATAAACAAAGGAACAAGCACATTCAACAGCTTTAGTAAGAAACTGAAAGAAAATGTTATTAGAAAGGAAAGCTAAGAACATGAAGGTGTATCTTCCCATCTCAGTCTAGTGAGGAACTTTGGATAATTAAAAAGATATATCTTTATTGAAAATTTTGTCATATTTGAAAGATACATATCAAAATATTTCAGAGAAAGAACTAATATTACAAAAACGTTGTTTTTTTTATTAAATTTTATTGCTGCAATGGTATACAATAAGTCATTTATAGAGACCATGATATCAAAAAGCAAAATACTACGAGTGTCTATTCATAAAATGAATTTTAAAAAGAAAAGTAAAAGGTTATCTACAAAAGATAAATAAAGAAAGGTTGGTTAGAAAGTAGTCCCTAACATAGCTGGGATAGTGTTTCATAGAAAGCCTTTATTTGGCCAGTCTTTACCACAAGTCTATGGAGGCGCTTATGATGAATTAGTAACTTCTATAGAACTAACACTGTTATTGTTGTTATAAAAGCCTTATTACATAAGTTGCTTTTTTGAACTATATGCACTTGTATATAACTTTTATTAAACAGATATGTAAACAAAAGGATAAGTTAGATACTCTTTTAAGCTTTCTCCTAGACCTAGAATTTTATGATTTTTGAAAATAATTATTTTTACTACTCTGGAACAGAGATAACATGGTAAGAGCACATTATGCTAAAGAAGGAAAGAAGTGAGGCAGAGAGAGGGAGGAGGGAAAGGGGAGACACTGGAGGCACTACTGTTATTTGCTTCCTATCTTGGTCATGGGTTATCACACACAGAGAATGAGGCTTAAGTCGAGGACAAAGGAAGCTTTCTTCCACCAGTCATCACAAGGCTGAAGATAGCTGTGACCTTTCTGACACAGAATCAAAAATGTGTTTCTGCTACACCTATTTTCTGCCTGAAGGCGGCTGATAATTGTTAACCATGCATTCATAAGCCTGGGATAGCAATGTTTGGCACATAGTTTTATAATACCTCATTCAGTATTAGGTTTTGAAATGATCACATTCAGAAATAGTTGAATCTGTTCAAAATATCAACTAATGTTTTATTGACTGAAAGCTTAAAAAAACCAAATTTCTCAAAAAAGTACAAAATCATCAAACTGGTCACACTTTATAGTTTTGTGTTTCCTAGAACTTTTCAGTAAAGATCTCTGGGCATATAGTAGATACCCAATAAATACAGCAGTGTGGAACAGGTTTAAGGGAATAATGAAAAACCATAATTCAGAAATCTACGACTTGTTCATAAATTGCTTCATATGGTATATTTTTCTTATGACCCAGAAAAATTTTTAAAGAAATTTCTGTTCCTTGCCAACTTTAGAAGATTTTAAGCACAAACTTTGCAAAATACTTAAAAATAAATATTTCAATTATATTAAAAGATATTAAAAGCTATTTACATGATGTGCTCTTGAATTCAAACTAATGAGGGCATAATGCCTCCTTGCAGTATCTACTAATATCTTAGGATGCCAAATAGTTAATTCTGTGTGTGATTGTGTATTGAATATCTGCAGCCCCTATTAGATAGTCTCCTCTGTGAAGTCTAAAAGGTACAATCTTGGTGTCTAGCATTGTACACAGTGGGTTCTCAATGCATATTTAGTAACTTAATGAAGAAAGAGAAAGGGAGAGGAAATGTGTTAAGACGAGAGGATTAACAGTCATGGAGGATATACTATATACCAAAACCCATCACTCTCTAAACATGATTCAGCTTTAAACTAAAGATGAATAAAGGTTAAAAAGTAGTAATTAGAATATTTGTTCTTGCAATGAAATAAGAAAAGACTATAATAAAACAAAACTGATAAAGAGAGTAAAGAAACACTTCTTAGAATTCATTATTGGTTTAAATGTGTATAATTGTATGTATTTATAGATGATATAACCACATTTTTTAGTTTCTGTATTTGATACATTGCCAACTTAGAACCTTGCTGGTGGTGGAGGGACTGTCCCTCCCAGAGCTAACTAATTCCTCCACATAGCAATCTAACTCATGTTAGAGTGTACCTTTCGTATGCAAACCAACCAATCCAGAGCCCATATACCAACCACCTCCTTTATTGGCCTCTCACACTCTGGATCACTATCCACCAGCTCTAATCACTTCAGGATCAGATTCCAGACAACTAGGGATAGCCCCTATGTCCCTGAGCCTGCTGACATTATTCAAAGTAGCCAATCCCAAGCCCACTTATCCTGCCTTGCCTTTTCTTTCCCCCAGAAACCAAAATAAAGGCTCTTGTCCATGTTTCCTCTTCACTGCCTCTGCCTGACTGAGCCTGATGTTTCCCTGTATGGCCCCACATGGTGTGGCCTGCCTCCTCCTCTTGGGAACTGTGAGTATAGCAAACTGTCTTTCTTTTCAGTGACAATTGTCTCCTGATCTGATAGCCTGAATTACCTGAATAATAATAAAACCTACATTTTAAAAATAGATACACCATAAAAAGTTTTTTAAGTATAAATATTAAAAGAGAAACAATAATCATATAATGTATAATATGTACATAACATCTGGTAATTTATATTTTTGCCTTATGAGTGAATTGAAGTTTTCTAAGTGATTACAGTGAGAAAACCCTGTTATTATTTCATTTTATTTAATAAGAACATTAAATACCAGTTTTTCAATAATTTGATTTTTTTGCCTGTTTTTATCCTTCCAATGATATAAGTTACTGATGAGATAAACCAATGCAGATTGATTTACATTTTTATAGGATAATAAAGATTTTGGAAATATACTAAAATTCAAATGATATACATGAAGAGTATTTTATTCTGTTACTGTGTTTTTGTAGGAAAGAATAATATCTTGTTCCAAATTCAGTTTGGAGTTCATTCAAAGAGGCAGCCTGGATGAAGCACCAAATCAATTTTGTTATGCATGTTCATAATCCCTTATTCACAATTCCAAAATCCAAAAAAGTGTTCATAAGCATGTGTCAAACTCATTGGTGGCAAAACCTAACCTGACTGGATGAGGTCACTTGTGTCTTTATTCTTCTTAAGGCGAATATTCATACTTATGCTACAGAAATATTAATGTGGTATGGGGGGGGATCCTGACCCAGACTATGATGGAAATATTAAATAATATGCCTTTTATAGACTGTCGTATTCTACAATTCATTTAAAAGCTCTGAATTTTGAAATACAGCTATCCCCAGGTGTTTCAGATGAGGGATTGTGGACCTAATTCAGTGTGTACGTGTGTTCATAGTGCTTACACGTATCAGTTGTATGAGCACAGACTGTTACTCCTCCTTTATTTAACACATAATTGTATTCATTATCATGACTCCTGCATTAAGTTTTCTTAATTAACCTGAAGGAATATAGTAAAGTTACTGGACCAACAGTTTAAGACAGATCTTGATACTGCCCCGTGTTGGGGGTACTGCAGATACAAAGATGACTAGACCCAGTTACTATACTCCAGTCAGGCCCGATGTGAAATAAATAATAGTGACACAGTGCAAAAAATGCTGTTAAAGTGGTGTTCAGTGTGCTTTTGGTTCAGAGGGAAGGGAGCTACTAACTGTCTGAGGGAGTTTGGGAAGACTGTAAGGAAGAGGGGATTTTTGAGAGGGCAAGGAAGGAAAGGCAGTTCACCAGGTAATGAAATGGGAAAGGGCTACTCAATACCAGTACTATTGATCTCAAAACAAAGGGAAATATTAATGTGATCCCTTGAATAACTTGACATACTATAATTCTTGCCAATGCTCAAACTCTTCTCATTAGTATTGCTCTGTCACAGTGAAAGACATTTTTAAACTTTTCAGCATCAATAGAAATTCCTAGAGAAAAGCATCCTGGCTTCTGATATGTCTCTGCTTTGAAGCAGAATATAATGCTATTTGCAGGATTCAATAACATGTCAATGCAGTTTGTATTATCTTCAAGGAGCCACCCTCAGTTCCACACCAAATATGCCTGTCCCACCAGGCTGTTCCTTGGACAGAATGACTGCGAGACATTGAGTACATTTACTCATCCAAAAAAATCACATTAGTAAGATAAATATAGGAACCACTTTCTTCCTCATAACTGTATGCCATTTGCCTGAAGTGATGTGGTATTTAAAACTCAGGTTAGAATTGACAGTGCTGAAGTTATTCTCAAATGCTCAACTTCAATAAGTGCCAAAAGCAAAGGTTTGATCTGTTGGTCTCTTTCAAGGGAGAAAGATGACAATGTGGCTTAAGCAATGATGTTAAAGGAAAAGGTTACAGGCAAAACTCTAATAAAATAAATTTAAAAAATCCCCCATTTCCATTTCTATTTTGCTAAATTATTATGTTTGAAAATTTTAACATTGTTATTAATGGTTTCCCTAATTTTGAAATTGAGCCCCTTTTCACCTTGCATTGTGGCTGACACAAATCATTGAGAATCTCTGTACAATAAATCATTTATAAACTACATACAGGCAATGAGCCAAGAAATATATTTAGCATTTAATCAGAGGGGACCTCATATATTTCACCTCCTATCTATAAAATGAAACGTATTCAGTTTAATCACCAAACAATGTTAATTCAGAGAAAAAAAAAAGTTGAACCTTGCAACAAGGAGGTGGTTTGGAATAGATTAAAAGAAGAAAAAAACAAACCAAGAGTTTAGGGGCCTGGTTTCTTGTTGGGATTCTATAACTTCATAATTCCCATAGTTAATGTATACTCATTACTGGGAATTCCAGCGTACTCAAATGTAAAATATAGGAGGTTAGATTATATCTCTTTCCACTTTAAATTTTGTGATACTATCTTGTATTGTAGGTTGTGATCATGTAGGGATCTAATAGTGTTGATACTTTGCTTTTAAGCTAGATCATTTTGCCTCATGGCTTCATTCTTTATGCAAATGTTAATAAAGTAATAATAGCTAATCTTTAATAAATGATGCCATTTAATTCAGTTAACTTCCCAATTGTTCACTATTTTTGCAGAGTGAGTACCTAGCTTTATGCCAGACTCACTGTATTACCTAAAGATAATTACAGAATACTTTGGCTATGAAACAAAACCATTCATCTGATAAAAAATTGTGAAGCCCATACATTTTATACTTCATTTAGGAAACATTATGGTTGTGAAACAAAACAAGACAAAACAAAACAAAACAAAGACAATGAACTTTAGTTAACAGTCCATTTGTCATTCTGCCTATGCCCCTTAGTAAACTCTCATGAGATCTATCCTGTGAAAAATGAAGAGGCATTGAAACCTGTGACAGAGTCTGACACACATGTAAGACCTTACTACACAAAGACCAGGTGAACCAAAAGACTGGGAATTGTCAACACTATACTCTGATTATATCTTTTCCAGTTTTAGAAAATACATTCTATTTCTTTATTGTTAATTCTTGCTCCTCAATACAACTGCCTTTTCCTGAAAACTTCTGACATCATTTTTTAATTCTTAAATTATACTTATTTTGTGCTTAAAACAATTTTAAGTGTTTTACATGTATTTACGTGTGTTTATTAATTTAATGATTGCACCACCCTCTGAATGGGCATTCATTTTATGTATGGGGAAATTCAGAACACAGATGTTTAAGTAACATGTACTGGGTCACACTGTTAGAAAGTTGTCAAGCTGGGATTCAAGGCTAGGGCCTGCAGGGAAATGCCATAAACAACAGCGTGCTAGACCACCATGATGAAGAGTTGCTCGGATATATGTCTGTTTGGTTTTAGGGTCTCATCTATAAATATAGAAGTGTCATAGCTTTCCTATACAGAGCCTGTCTTTTGCAGCAGATTATTTTGGAGTGGGAGTTTTTAAAATAAAATTTGTAACAAAACAGAAACAAGGAATTTCTTTACATCTAAAGTGTTTAAGTGTTATGATGTGGTTTGTTAGTGTTGGGGATCAAATGCCGCATGAGTTAAAAGAAGCACTGGTCTTCTGGTCACTCCAAAGACATCGTTTTCAATGGATAAATACCAAAATTGTACATTCATAGTATCCTATCACTACAGGAACTGGAACACATTTTTTTAAACATTTCTGAATATTGTTACATTTCAGGGACATAGTAAAAAAAGTAGGTATGACTAAGCATCTTACCATTCTAATGAGATATGACAAAGCTTTCAACCTTTTATAAATGTTGTTTAACTAGATTGTGGGAAAAATGACTTTTCATAATTTAAAAAATCCATTTGTTGTTTTGAAGAGAAATCTCCCTTAAGGGCCAATGGGTTAGGTCCTTAGAGGTGTGAACATCAACTAGTTATTGGCTAATGGTAAGCACATAGTCTAAAAACTCATTTCTTACCCAAGCTTGTTGACAAAGGACATGTTGTTAAGTATTTAGTGGGAAACAGTGATAGGCATATCATCACTAGAAGGAAGTACCATTAAATTTCACGGAAACACATTACAGATGGCTGTTTAAAATAGTTTAAAACACTGGAAGATTAGTAAAAATATGGTATCAATATAAATATTTGTTTTGTAGCCCAAATTTCTGTGTGAATCTGTGGGGCATATCTTAAGATGTGTCATAATGGTTTGTGGAAATGGATTCGTATGATGATTGTTAGCTAATTTTCCAAGTGAATTCCCCTTTTTCTCTTTGCTTATACAGTGTTTCCAATGTAATAGACAAGTTGAGTCACAGTAGTGGGTGGTTAGAAAGAATTACTTCTTGTGTGTAAAAAAAAATAAAATCTTAAAATATGTAGATGTGGGAAAATAGTGATTTGAGTTCTTATGATATAATATCCCAAAGCATAGCTAAATCTTTTTTTTCTTTTTTAATAAACTGTTGTCACTATCAGACTTTACAGATAATCCCACCTTAAAGAACAGATTTGTGAACCTCCAATGCCTAGAACAATGCATCACTATTTTCTTGAATGTTTCTCAAATATTTTACAAAGTCTAATTTTGGGGGATGTGCTACTCAATTGTACAAAACATAAAGCTCATCTTTGGTAAAAACCAACAATATTCATATTCTTTCCTTAGCCTTAGCCTCATGACATGTTTCAGTTGTGAAAATTAAGTACTCTCTTTTTATCTGAAAATATCTGGCTGATACTTTATTGATAATCTTATATGCCACGCAATATTATACCAAGTTGGATTTTGAAAGTTTTTAGTAATACTACTATACTACTACCACTAATTGTAATGAGGAAAATCACAACTAAGTAATCATGTTTGTACAATGTACTATTTTGACTTAAGACTTGCTTTGGTTATACATCAATAGACTTGATGTTTAGCATTAAGCCTTCTTAGATTTAAGAACACTTAACTGTTTAAGACTTTTTGTTGATTTAAGATAGAAAAAACCCAGTATTTTTCCTTTTATGTGTACGATAGCTACAAATGAATAGAACTTCCAAGGTTATATAACCTAAGCTCAGAAACAAAAAACCAATTATGTTAAAAGATGGGAAGTGCTTGGCAGACATCCCACTACTTTTTCTCCCATGCTAATGGCAGACCAATGGTATTCATTGGTCATGGCCAGAGGCAGCCTGAGTCCTTTCCTCAAAACAGTGCTCTGGAAAACCAGTCAGTCAGGGATGGCTCAGGGAGAAAGCCAGATAAATAAAGTTAGAACGTGACATTTTCTCATCCATGAGTCTCTCCTATCTGTATCTATAAACCAAATGGATCTGCTACATACAAAGTAAGTTGAAGGAAATAAGCTCATAGCTTGTAAGAAAGAAGATGGAGGGATAAGATCACACAGAAGTTGTTTATCTTAATTTTTCCATATTCTTTTGGACCTACAGAACCAGAGAAAGTGTGTCCTTATATGAAGCATCTGTTTTGGGAAGGGAAGTTAGCAAGGATTCTGGCCGCAGGAATTCCTTCCTACAGGAAATGTGGCCTTGCAAACTGAAGGGCTGGGCTACTCAGAGGAAATCTGCTGCAGTGTTTCCATTTGTAGGCAAACCCTGACCCCAGAGGGTGTTCTTCTGTGGAAGACCCTGGTTAGCTAAGAATAGAAATAGCCTGTGTGCTAGTGAAGCTGAAAATGGTTTCCTCTTGTCCTTATTTATTCAGTTTTAGGGATGACTTCCCTTTGTAGTTTATATATTCTTGATTTTTAAGTTTCACTGGTAGCCTACTGACAAGCATTAGACATTGAAAGCAGCTATTAAATATGAGACTCTTTTTGTGTATGTGTGGGAAGAGTAGGATAAACCTATTAGGAAAAGAATATGGTACTTGATCTATACCAAAAAATCCAAAACAAGCAAACCATAATGTGAAAGTATTGAACCTATAAGTTTCGCAAACAAGAGTTAAAATGTTGTTTCATTGGGATCCCAAGAATATCCCCACCATGCCTGAAACAATGTAAGCTCTCTTGGTCAGTGTGGGCTGCCATAAAAAAATACCATGGAGTCAGTGGCTTAAATAACAGAAGTCTGTTTTCTCATAGTTCTGAAGGCCGGAAGTCGGGAACCAGGGTGACAGTGTTGTTGGGTTCTGATGACAGCTCTTTTCCCAGCTTGCATATAGCTACTATCTTGCTGTGTTCTCACGTGGCCATTCCTTGGTATGTGTACTAGGAAAAAGCAAGAGATCTGTCTTTCTTCCTCTTCTTATAAAACCACTAATCCTATTATGAGAGCCCCACTCTCACCACCTCATTTAACCCTAATTACCTTCCTAAGACCCCATCCCCAAAAACCATCTCACTGCTGATTAGGGATTCAACATATGAATTTTGGGGAAATATAGACATTCAGTCTATAACATTCTCAAAGCATAACTGTTGATTGGTTGATCTTAAAAATCTTGAGTTTTAAGTTTTTATAAAATCCCAATAAGTAATTTGAGAAATATATAAGGTTTTCTACTAAGAAAATCAGAGGCTGATGAGAAAATTTAGAATTTAAGAGGGTACTTTCAGAATATAGTTAGGTGATCAGATATAAAAGTCAATATACAAAAATCATTGGCTTTCTTGATGTTAGCAATAACCAGTTTGAAAACATAATGATAAACAGAATTTCATTCATAATAGCAATAAAACTCCTTTTATATTTAGAATAACTAAGAAATATGCCATACTTTTATGAACAGGGTACTTAAAAATCTACAAATATAAAGTGCTAGTCCATATTTCTCAGTGGGAAGCCTCAACAATGTAAAGATGCTGACAGGTTGGCTCTCACATATATAAGCAAGAAAGACCAGCAATGCTTAGTATGTTAAATTTTTAAAAAAGAAAATAGTGGGATTTGACCTACTAATAAGCAGAACATAGTATAAGGCAATTTTTTAAATTTTATTTTATTTTTTATTTGAGAGAAAGAGTGTGCGAACGGGTGACAGGGAAAAGGGGGAGGAAAAGAGACAGACAGACAGAGAGAGAGAGAGAGAGAGAGAGAGAGAGAGAATCTTAAGCAAACTCCATGCTCAGTGTGGAGCCTGACATGGCAGGGCTCGATCCCACAACCCTGGAATCATGACCTGAGCTGGAATCAAGTTGCTCAATGATTGAGCCAACCAGGCATCCCAGTATAAGGCAATTTAAACAGTGTATTTTGGCACAGGAATAGACAAACACATTAATAGGAAAAAATAGAATGGGAACCCAGGAATATACAGGAATATAATTTATAGTAAAAATGTCATCTCTTATCAGTAAAAATATTCAAGACTTCTCACTGAATTGTGTTATAACAGTTGGCTATCCTTTTGGGCTAAAAATTGAACTCATAGCTCACATCATAAGCAAAAATAAATTTTGGGGAGATTATTGAGAATGAATATTAAAAACAAATTATAAAAATATTTGAAGAAAATGTAGACAAATTTTGTATAACTCTTGGTACTGGGAAAGCTTTCCTGAATAATACACAAAAATCATAAATCATATAAGAATGTATTTCTAACTTCAACCACAAAAACAAAAATTTTTCTGTGAGACAACAATAAGAAAAGTTAAATGATAAGCTTCAGACTGGGTAAATATTTACAACATATATAAAAGATTTGCAATATGCAAAGAGTGACTACATATGAATATGCAAAACACAAAGAACCAAATAGAAGGTGGAAAAAAGAAACAAAGGATCATTTACAGAAGAAATACATATGACCAAAGCATATATAAATTAGGCAATATTTACCAAAATTTAAAGTAAGCTTAATCTGTGCCTTACAATCTACTTCTAGGAATCTGCCCCACAGAAATATTCACTCATAGTCAGTAAAATATATTTAAAAGGGTATTCTCTTTTACAATAGCAAGTAGTAGACACAAAATGAATACTATTAACAAAAGAGAGAATAAATATAATTCAGACCATTCAATTATTATACAGAAAGAGCCAGATCTATATCTATTAAAATTAAATTAGAAAGTTCTTAAAGCCCCACATGAAAAGAAGTTGCTATAGCATAATAGAATCATATGTAAATATATATGACCCACATATGTATAAATACATTGTGTCTATATATTTTTCATTACACATGCTTTTGTGTGGATTGACTGTGAGAACATACGCATGTGTTTTTTGTTTAAGCAAATACATATACATATATATATGTGTGTGTATATATATAGATATATATATATATATATATTTTTAATCAAAGAGAGTAGTATTCAGAGAAGGTCAGCCATGGTGGCTCAGGCTCTTCCTCTCATGACACAGAACTGCTTCAAGGAGGGTGTGGGAATCACATGTCTGTCAATAACGTGGTTTGAGCCTCTCTCTACTTACATTTTCTCTTGACCTCTGGCTGTGCTGCCAATTTTTCTTTTCTTGGGGGTGTTGAAATGGACAAAAAGGAAGTTCTTTAAGACTGTTGAGATTCTTGTTATGCAAAAGTTGCATTGTTGGAAGGGGTTTTAGATATGATCTAATGCAACTCCCAAGCTTTATGAGGAATTCTGATTTTTGAGATGGCCAGGAAACGTTAATGGGAATTTCATATTTCTCATGCTTGAGTCACATCCCCTTATCCAGAAACCTGGGAAAAGTTTACCACTGAAAACTCAATTAAGGTGGTTCTATTCCTCTAACGTTAAGCCAACAATGTAACAAGACAAAAAAAAGCAGTTTCATTCAAAGGAATAAAAATAAAAAAGTACATTTCAGCAGATAAATTAATGCTGTGATGCCCTTTGATGACCCACAAAAAGTGTCTTTCAGTGTTATTTCAATTCTCTATATTAGGAACTTTTAATCCATAAATTCTGCTGTATTACCTTCTATCAGCTCTTCCCAGCACTGGTCTGGTTGGTTTATCTGGTTGGTAAGGAGGTAGTCAGACAGCAAAGTTGGTATGTTTAAGCCATGTCATACTCTTTTAGCCAGGTCCTGTGTATCCTAAGAGTCTTTCAAGAAACTCAACTTGTCTCTTTAGAGATTGGCAAGCAAAGTCCAGAAACCTCTCCTTCCAGTTTGGTAATTTTTGTCCTTATTAAGTGCACTGCTTTGGCAATAATGTGCCCAGTACCTTTGCTCAGAGCTTATCTGATTTTCATTCAGCTAAACTGTGTTCTCAGATGTATGTCCCTATAAAGAGACCACCTCTCCACTTTTTGAACTACATTATCCCTTGGCTTATGTTGGCATGGACTGTAGCTCTATGAGATCAAATAGGCTACAATAAATTCCACTGGACTCTTGAGTTGCTTTCATTTGGTCCTTGACTGAAGAATTCACAAATTGTGAAGTCATGATTCCTTCCTGGAGCTCTAGGCTGACTTCCTATGGGGGCCTATGTTCCATTCTAACTGAGCCAAGCTTCCCATACTGTAAATTCCAATTAAAGCCCAGACCCTTGAGACAGAGGAGGTTAGGAGAGTGACTCTTCTAACATCTCCCATCACCCACACATTTTCAGAGCATGTTTGTACTCCTGGACCCAAGGCCAGTGTAATAATTTCATAACTTAAAAAATATGGTGTTTTAATTTTTAAAAATTTCATGTAAAACTGAAAGCCACTGTCCTGGAAATGTTCTTTGCTTTTTAAATTATTTAATGTTCTTTTATCTTTGTATGTTTACAATGGAAGGAAATAATCCTACTAGCTGCCAGTGAATGAGGGAGGAGAGCAGAGCTGAAGAAATTAGAGCTACTGTTCAGCAGAAGCTTCTATAGTCTTGTTTGTTTGATGTGATGGCTACTGGACTCACAGAAATGCACCTTCTGTTTATGCTTCCAAGTGTTCCTTTTATCTTTAGATAAAAGTGTACAAGGGAAGTTGCCAAAATTAGTCCACCTTTTGGGCCCAGGCCACAGTTAAACTTAGATGTAAAAGAGATCAAAGAATTTCCATTTTGATCCAAATAGCTTCAGCCCAGCAGTGTGCTGGTGGCAATATGAAATGGCTAAATTCTTTCTGCTTTGGAACATCTAAGCAGTATAGATAGATCTTCCTCAATTTATGACTGGGTTACATCCCTATTCCCCATAATAAGTTGAAAATATCAGAAGTTGAAAGTGCATTTAATACACTTAACCTACTGGACATCATAGCTTAGCCTAGCCTGCCTTAAACATGCTCAGAACACTTACTTTAGCCTACAGTTGGGCAAAATCATGTAACACAGAGCCTATTTTATAATAACGTGTTGAATAGATCATGTAATTTCACTTAAAGTGAAAACCAGAATGGTTGTATGGGAACAGAATGGTTGCTTTCTTAATTTTTTAAAAAAATGTTTATTTTTGAGAGAGAGACAGACAGAACGCAAAGGGGGAGGGGCAGAGAGAGAGGGAGACACAGAATCCAAAGCAGGCTCCAAGCTCAGAGCTATCAGCACAGAGCTCAATGCAGGGCTCGAAGTCACAAAACGAGATCATAACCTGAGCAGAAGTTGGACGCTTAACTGACTGAGCCACCCAGGTGCCCCTGGGAATATAATGGTTGTAAGTGGATTGGTTGTTTACCCCCATAGTCATGCAGCTGACTGGGAGCTGTGGCTCACTGTCACTGCCCAGCATTCCAAGAAAGGACCATAGCACATATTGCTAGCCCTGGAAAAGATCAAAATAGAAAACTTGAAGTATGATTTCTACTGAACGTGTATTACTTGTGCATCATGGTAAAGTCAAAAAGTCACAAGTCAAATCATTGGTGGGGGGCTATCTGTACATTTGAAACTGTGAGGCACAAAAAACATGCATATCTGCTTTTGAAATGACTCCTGCCTTTCAGGAGCTGACAAAGAAACACTTGTGTAGACCTCACTTTAGAATCTCGTGGGAAGCACCCAGGTACTCCTGAAGGCTGCCTCAGGGGATCTCTGCAATTGGACAGTTTCTCTCCTTTCCCCAGCAGAAGCGGAAGCATGGTTTTTCTATGCTTCTTTTAGTCAAACTGTTGAAGATTCTTCTGGGCAAGATGACAGCAGCTCCCTTCCCCCTCCCTTTTTTCTATTGCTTTCAGGTTCTGAGCTTGGCAAAGCATCACACTGGTGTCCTCTGAGGACGTAGGAATAGACAGATGACTGTTCGTCTCTGTGCAGGAGTAGGGTCATTAAATTATTTATTACCCAAACCGTTTTTGTGAGTGAAAGGGGCACTATTAGTAATGAGACCTGGACAACTGGAATAAACTGTGACTGCTGGCAAATTGGGATTGTGGTCACCTTGTACGTAGGGGAATGGGTGCCTAAGACATCAATTTTCATGCTTCTTTTCCTGTGCAAGACTGGACATTTTCTAGTCACTCCTTTAGGTTATTACAGGCAATCATTTTCTGTGTTTGATAGCAAACACAGCAATAAGAAAAAAAAAGGATAATAAATTTCCGTATGACTCAGAATATAGCCCCCTTGTTAAATTATATAGCTCCAGAATAGATTTTGTTGCAAAGAATATGTTCTGTAAAAATCCTTTAAAGAAGCCTTTCAAATGTTTGTTTTTTTTTAGGATGCCACACCCACTATTTACAAAGAAAGTCTTGAAGGGGAGCAGCAGGCCCCTCAGGCCACTTCTAGCAAAGAAATGTACATTCAGTACCAACAACACAGAAATGTTGTTGTAACTACACCCAAACTATTTCTTGTGTCTAACATATTTTCGTCTTCAGACTGCAATTGGTTTGCTGTTTCCTTTCTGTTTGTTTTACCACTTGCCTTCTAAATATTTTTCATCATCCTGGAGATTTTCCCAAGTTGTGGTCTGCTTGCTGGAGGGCCACATTCCTCTGATTGTGGCATTAAGTTGTGTCGCCATGGCAAGGCTTGTTTATCATAAGGGAGTATTTCAAGGATGGGCACCTCTGAAAACAATTTCAACCTCCTTTGCTCCACTTCATATGCTCAGATTCTGAGACAGCAGCCCAGATATGGCTTTCTCAAATCACAAACCGCATTCCTAGAGTGTGAACTTTACTTTGCTCTGCTCTTAAGACAGAGAAATATTTGGCTCTCTTTATTTCTTTCAAACTGGGCAGTGCCCTCTTGACTGTTATGACTAATGCACTTGTCAAGACTGGAATCTGCTAACAGGTAGATCACACTCCTCGAACTTGGGAAGCAAAAACGCCAGAGGCCAAAGGGTGACCTCGTGGTACTTGAAGCCCATCCTCTGTTGACTGTGAGGAGATTTTCTAAGAGAAGGAAAGCTTAGTCAGAACCTGACAGTTCTTGCTCCCTCACATTCCTACAGAGGAACCAGCTTGGGGAGAGATAAGAGCTCTGGGTTGACACCCTGATTATGCCTACCTTTTTATTTGTTATATGTGGAAATTGACTTCATCCAATTAATAAGAGCAGGAAACAGTTTTTGTTTTCTCTTTGTAGGGAAACATGAAGTAACGGTTTTATCTTAATTTGTCAGGCATTGCCCAAGAGACTACAGCCATGTGGGCTGGTGGCCAAAATATCGCTCTAAGTCCCAAGTATTAACACCCAGATATAAAAAGAATGCTAATTGGTTTTCCAGCTGAAAAATAATAAGGTACTTGTGCCAAAAATGCTGTATGGCATGGAAACCCCAAGTTTATACAATAGGCCTGATTGCAATCTGGGGGCTCCATTTGTACTCGTATGTAGCACTAAACAAAGGGAGGTGTTGCACTCCTCTGCCTTTGTAGAAAGCCTCTGCTCCAGATCTCAGCCTGGTGTTGCACCAGGCTTCCCACAGTCTTCCTGCCAAATCTCCAAGTTTTTTCCTGGCTGCCATTCAGGAAAGTACAGCTCCGTTCGTAGGATGGAAAGTTAAAAAGGCCTTGCTTGGATACACTGAAATATATACAAACACTGCTTGACGTATGGAGTAGGCTGGTTTTGCACAAGCTGCTCCTGCCTGCATTCTAAGGAAAGAGAATGAGAGACTTTAAAAAGTTATTCCAGTTAAATGATGGAGATATTAGATGGAAGAAAAAATATATTTTTTAAAAAAAGTAAATTCAGCATTTCCCTTAATCCCAACAATTATCCACCTTAGTTTCCTCATTGGCAAAATGTCAGATAATCTCTAAGAGCCCATCCAGCATGGGCAATCTCTAATTTAAAGGACGTGGTTTAGTTGACATAGAAGATACTGAATGTAGATACTCTAGCAAGAAGGTTACTGGAAGTGAGCTGGTGAGAGTCACTCTCAGGGCCTCGGCAAATGTCAGTCTAGGACTGGTACACTGATGCATATTGGCTGATTGCCTGCATTGCCCCTGGCTACACACCTTGACTCTATGTCTATATCACTGATGGAAAAGTGCTTGAACTGAAAGTTTTCCTAATACTTAGAACCTTGTTCTCATTATTCCTGTTGATGGTTAATACTATTGCAAACTTCACAGATAAATTCAATATTTATAGAATATTATCCAAAAATGCATTTTAATTATAGTTAATACTGAAATATACTCTTTCCTGTCACCAACAATGGTCATGGACTATGACCAATATGCTAGCCATGCATGTAAAAATGCAAGTAAGTTAAAAAAAACTTTAAAGATACATAATTACTTTGACAGTAGGAGTAAAACATTCTCAGTAACCAATTTCTGCCAGAGGATGCAGGGAATAAAACAGGCCATAAGCTTCCACTGGTGTGTACTATTTTGGGTAGACACTGGCAAGCAATTGTCTGTTTGTTTCTATCAATGCTTTTCTTTTATTACTTTTAATTTGTTATTATTACTGCATTTTCACCTAGAATAGTTAGGCAGAATGGGAGGTATTTAAGACTTTAGAAAGTATTTATTTAAGAATATGGAGCACCAGGACTTTTAACCTTCAGGAGAAACCAAGGAGTAGAAGAACATTGAGTTAGTATTGCTGGCCTTCAATCTGATTCATCTCCACCAAATAAAATGAATTTTCCAGTGTCTCCCATCTTTCCATGTAGGTTCCAAGCTCCTTTGGTACATTCCTGCATCTGTGACTTGCTCTTTCTCTTACCTGGAGTGAGCTCCATTCTCTCTCCTTCTAGATCCTAGTTCAGTTCCCATCTGGTCTTTGAAGCCCCCGAGACCACTCTCTAGTGCCCTTGGGTTTCCCATTTATCTGAACTCTTACTGCTTTTACTGTTTTCATGAAACTAGGTAAGGATGTGGAGGGCTCACAGATCAGATGGGTATCGAACTGGGACCCAGAATATGAAGAGCAGACAGGAGTATTTTTTATTGCAAGGTGTAGGGACTCACTCAAGTAGCTCAAAATAAGGACAGTGTATTGTGGACCCACAGAGTCCAAGAAATGGGCCTTGCAGGATATGAACTGGAACATATCAGAAAGTTAGGTGGCTCTCTTCCTAACTCTCAAGATCATACACTACTCCTCTGATGCTTTCCCAGGAATATTTGCTTTCACATTCTTCCCTTTGTCTCTCCCCAATTTCCATGTTATCATTTCAGTTTTCTTTCAGCTCAACTGCCCTCAAATAACTGAATTGGACTTTTAGGATCTTACTTCCAAACTTCAAGAGATTCGATCATTTCATCTTGTGCTGCATATCCAGTCCTCCGTTTGATCAGCGTGGTTGGCAGGGGCAGGGATTTTTGATACAGAAAGCTGCCTAAGCCCACTCCAGTGGCAGCCTGTAGGTGGAAAAGTTTCAGGGAAGGGGAAAACAAGTAGTGAAGTGCTCCAAAGATATTCATTGTTTGCAGAATAATTGCAGAATTATTTCCCCGAGGCAAAGTCCTTAAGGGCAAGGAATAAATTACATGTTGCTTATGTCCATCACTGTGTTCAGCACAATGCTATTTATCCGCCACAGTGATTCACAACCCTGGCTACACAACAGAATCACCTGGGAAACTTTTAGGAGCATTTCAGTATCGAATCCTCCCCCTTGCCACCACCAGAGATTCTGATTTCACTAACTGGGGACATGGCCCAGACACCAGGGACTGCTGTGCTTTCCAGATGTCAGACTTAACTCTTACTGAGGTCAGGGCCATGGGAAACAGTACTCGTATAGCTGAAACAGTGATTGGCCTCATAACTGAAAACCTGGTAGAAATTCAAGAGCTATTAAGTAGCTTAAAATTCATGCCTGGCCTTTTTAGAAGGGTAACTGTAATTACATTCATATTGTCTTAGGTGGGGTGAATGCTAGTAACATAGGTAACTTTAGAAGGAGACATTAAAATTGCTTCTTGGCCTTTTGGCTAAGATCAAGTGTAGAAGGAGACATTAACATTTCTGATTTTATATGAAAAATTTTTTCCTCATTCTTGTAACTAATTTCATCAATTTGGTAGTCAATGGTTTTTCCACAAGGCTTTTTGAGCACATCATCAATACATCTTCAAAATGCAGTCCTGTCCCTGGATTCTTTGAAAGCAGTATTATATAATTAGGAAAATTTAAGATTTAGTAAATTCTGAATTGATGACAAATCAGAGTGCCACCTGAATGACAATTGTTTTAGTTTTTTCAGTGGTAACGCTGAAATTGGCATTGGTAAATTTAGACTTACTTAAACAAATTTTCCTTTGGAATAGCAAGGAGCTTACTTATTGCAGGCCCTAGGTGGAGATGATCTTTCAGGGTACACGTTATGGTATCCTTGTGGTTGCCAAGGTTTGCCTTAGGCTTTATACCTATTGGATATGGTTGAGTAGTTGGAGAATTCCTTGAAAGTAGTTTCTGGAGTTCTTCAATATGATCAGTGAAATGAAGGAGATATTCCAAGCTAAACTGGTTCAAGTACATTCGTTCAACTGTTTGTTCTTAAGGGAATAACACTGCCTTTCCTGCCAAGTGCCTCTGGGATCACCTTGGAACATTCGTTAACCATCTCAGGAAGTCAAGCCACCTTCATCTTATTATTAGGCACTGATTTTTGCATAGAATGTGATTCATCTGCTTTAATGCTTCCTACCCTAATTTCCTTCTCTGAGAAGGATCCATTTTTCCCAATTCACTTGCAGTACCCTTAAGGAAGGCATGGTTTGACATTGAACTCTTTGGCAAAGGGTCTCAGAAGAGAATACCTTGGAAGACATCTTTGCCAATTTTTGATCCAGCATAACCAGACTCAATTTCCCTCTTGCGTTATGGCACAGACCAGTGCAGTACCAACACTTTGCTATCCTAGAGGATCTTGTGCTGGACCTTCTGGATGTGAGGATCCCTTCTTGGACTTACCATCATGTGTCCAATGATCAATATGTGAATTGTGATGTTAGCTATTAAGTTTCCTTTGGGGGCGATGTGAATGGCTTATTTTTTTTTCCTAGCCAGATACTGGCTTTGCCAGAGAAGGAGCAGAGAAGCCACCCTTCCATGCTGAACAGAGGTTAGTGTGTCTGACTGATAGGGACTCTGGAATATGCATTCTCATGCAGCAGACCCTGCTGATCACCTTGGCAAGAAAGCTGTGCTTGATTCTTGTGCATTCTAGCACTTTTGCATATGTTGTATTTGATCCCAAATCAAATGGCCTAAAGAGTCATTAGAGGTTTCATTGTGAACTACTTTTTTTTAAATATGAAATTTATTTTTTTTATCTTATAGGCTTTTTATTTTTATTTTTTTAATATATGAAATTTATTGTCAAATTTGTTTCCATACAACACCCAGTGCCCATCCCAAAAAATGCCCTCCTCAATACCAATCACCCACCCTCCCCTCCCTCCCACCCCGCATCAACCCTCAGTTTGTTCTCAGTTTTTAAGAGTCTCTTATGCTTTGGCTCTCTCCCACTCTAACCTCTTTTTTTTTTCCTTCCCCTCCCCCATAGGTTTCTGTTAAGTTTCTCAGGATCCACATAAGAGTGAACACATATGGTATCTGTCTTTCTCTGTATGGCTTATTTCACTTAGCATCACACTCTCTAGTTCCATCCACATTGCTACAAAGGGCCATATTTCATTCTTTCTTATTGCCACGTAGTACTCCATTGTGTATATAAACCACAATTTCTTTATCCATTCATCAGTTGATGGACATTTAAGCTCTTTTCATAATTTGGCTATTGTTGAGAGTGCTGCTACAAACATTGGGGTACAAGTGCCCCTATGCATCAGTACTCCTGTATCCCTTGGGTAAATTCCTAGCAGTGCTACTGCTGGGTCATAGGGTAGGTCTATTTTTAATTTTTTGAGGAACCTCCACACTGTTTTCCAGAGTGGCTGCACCAGTTTGCATTCCCACCAACAGTGCAAGAGGGTTCCTGTTTCTCCACATCTTCTCCAGCATCTATAGTCTCCTGATTTGTTCATTTTGGCCACTCTGACTGGCGTGAGGTGATATCTGAGTGTTGTTTTGATTTGTATTTCCCTGATGAGGAGCAATGTTGAGCATCTTTTCATGTGCCTGTTGGCCATCCGGATGTCTTCTTTAGAGAAATGTCTATTCATGTTTTCTGCCCACTTCTTCACTGGGTTATTTGTTTTTCGGGTGTGGAGTTTGGTGAGCTCTTTATACATTTTGGATACTAGCCCTTTGTCCGATATGTCATTTGCAAATATCTTTTCCCATTCCGTTGGTTGCCTTTTAGTTTTGTTGATTGCTTTCTTTGCTGTGCGGAAGCTTTTTATCTTCATGAGGTCCCAATAGTTCATTTTTGCTTTTAATTCCCTTGCCTTTGGGGATGTGTCAAGTAAGAAATTGCTACAACTGAGGTCAGAGAGGTCTTTTCCTGCTTTCTCCTCTAGGGTTTTGATGGTTTCCTGTCTCACATTCAGGTCCTTTATCCATTTTGAGTTTATTCTTGTGAATGGTGTGAGAAAGTGGTCTAGTTTCAACCTTCTGCATGTTGCTGTCCAGTTCTCCCAGCACCATTTGTTAAAGAGACTGTCTTTTTCCCATTGGATATTCTTTCCTGCTTTGTCAAAGATTAGTTGGCCATACGTTTGTGGGTCTAGTTCTGGTGTTTCTATTCTATTCCATTGGTCTATGTGTCTGTTTTTGTGCCAATACCATGCTGTCTTGATGATTACAGCTTTGTAGTAGAGGCTAAAGTCTGGGATTGTGATGCCTCCCACTTTGGTCTTCTTCTTCAAAATTACTTTGGCTATTCGGGGCCTTTTGTGGTTCATATGAATTTTAGGATTGCTTGTTCTAGCTTCGAGAAGAATGCTGGTGCAATTTTGATTGGGATCGCACTGAATGTGTAGATAGCTTTGGGTAGTATTGACATTTTGACAATATTTATTCTTCCAACCCATGAGCACTGAATGTTTTTCCATTTCTTTATATCTTCTTCAATTTCCTTCATCAGCTTTCTATAGTTTTCAGCATACAGATCTTTTACATCTTTGGTTAGATTTATTCCTAGGTATTTTATACTTCTTGGTGCAATTGTGAATGGGATCAGTTTCTTATTTGTCTTTCTGTTGCTTCATTATTAATGTATAAGAATGCAACTGATTTCTGTACATTGATTTTGTATCCTGCAATTTTGCTGAATTCATGTATCAGTTCTAGCAGACTTTTGGTGGAGTCTATCGGATTTTCCAGGTATAATATGTCATCTGCAAAAAGTGAAAGCTTAACTTCATCTTTGCCAATGTTGATGCCTTTGATTTCCTTTTGTTGTCTGATTGCTGATGCTAGAACTTCCAACACTATGTTCAACAACAGTGATGAGAGTGGACATCCCTGTTGTGTTCCTGATCTCAGGGAAAAAGCTTTCAGTTTTTCCCCATTGAGGATGATGTTAGCTGTGGGATTTTCATAAATGGCTTTAATGATGTTTAAGTATGTTTCTTCTATCCAGACTTTCTGGAGGGTTTTTATTAAGAAAGGATGCTGAATTTTGTCAAATGCTTTTTCTGCATCGATTGACAGGATCATATGGTTCTTATCTTTTCTTTTATTAATGTGATGTATCACGTTGATTGATTTGAGAATGTTGAACCAGCCCTGCATCCCAGGAAAGAATCCCACTTGATCATGCTAAATAATTCTCTTTATATGCTGTTGAATTCGATTTGCTAGTATCTTATTGAGAATATTTGCATCCATATTCATCAGGGATATTGGCCTGTAGTTCTCTTTTTTTACTGCGTCTCTGTCTGGTTTAGGAATCAAAGTAATACTGGCTTCATAGAATGAGTCTGGAAGTTTTCCTTCCCTTTCTATTTTTTAGAATAGCTTGAGAAGGATAGGTATTATCTCTGCTTTAAACATCTGGTAGAACTCTCCTGGGAAGCCATCTGGTGCTGGACTCTTATTTGTTGGGAGATTTTTGATAACTGATTCAATTTCTTCACTGGTTATGGGTCTGTTCAATCTTTCTATTTCCTCCTGATTGAGTTTTGGAAGAGTGTGGGTGTTTAGGAATTTGTCCATTTCTTCCAGGTTGTCCAGTTTGTTGGCATATAATTTTTCATAGTATTCCCTGATAATTGCTTGTATCTCTGAGGGATTGGTTGTCATCATTCCATTTTCATTTATGATTTTATCTATTTGGGTCATCGCCCTGTTCTTTTTGAGAAGCCTGGCTAGAGGTTTATCAATTTTGTTTATTTTTTTAAAAAACCAACTCTTGGTTTCATTGATCTTCTCTACAGTTTTTTTAGATTGTATATTGTTTATTTCTGCTCTGATCTTTATTATTTCTCTTCTTCTGCTGGGTTTGAGGTGTCTTTGCTGTTCTGCTTCTATTTCCTTTAGGTGTGCTGTTAGATTTTGTATTTGAGATTTTTCTTGTTTCTTGAGATAGGCCTGGATTGCAATGTATTTTCCTCTCAGGACTGCCTTTGCTGCATCCCAAAGCGTTTGGATTATTGTATTTTCATTTTTGTTTGTTTCCATATATTTTTTAATTTCTTCTCTAATTGCCTGGTTGATCCATTCATTCTTTAGTAGGGTGTTCCTTAACCTCCATGCTTTTGGAGGTTTTCCAGACTTTTTCCTGTGGTTGATTTCAAGCTTCATAGCATTGTGGTCTGAAAGTGTGCATCGTATGATCTCAATTCTTGTATACTTATGAAGGGCTGTTTTGTGACCCAGTATATGATCTATCTTGGAGAATGTTCCATGTGCACTCGAGAAGAAAGTATATTCTGTTGCTTTGGGATGCAGAGTTCTAAATATATCTGTCAAGCCCATCTGATCCAATGTATCATTCAGGGCCCTTGTTTCTTTATTGACCATGTGTCTAGATGATCTATCCATTGTTGTAAGTGGAGTATTAAAGTCCCCTGCAATTACCACATTCTTATCAATAAGGTTGCTTATGTTTGTGAGTAATTGTTTTATATATTTGGGGGCTCCCGTATTTGGTGCATAGACATTTATAATTGTTAGCTCTTCCTGATGGATAGACCCTGTAATTATTATATAATGCCCTCTTCATCTCTTGTTACAGCCTTTAATTTAAAGTCTAGTTTGTCTGATCTAAGTATGGCTACTCCAGCTTTCTTTTGACTTCCAGTAGCAGGATAAATAGTTCTCCATCCCCTCACTTTCAATCTGAAGGTGTCCTCAGGTCTAAAATTAGTCTCTTGTAGACAGCAATTAGATGGGTCTTGTTTTTTAATCCATTCTGATACCCTATGTCTTTTGGTTGGCACATTTAGTCCATTTATGTTCAGTGTTATTATAGAAAGATATGGGTTTAGGGGCGCCTGGGTGGCTCAGTCAGTTAGGCGTCCAACTTCAGCTCAGGTCAGGATCTCGTGGTCCGTGAGTTCGAGCCCTGCATTGGGCTCTGGGCTGAAGGCTCGGAGTCTGGAGGCTGCTTCCGAATCTGTGTCTCCCTCTCTCTCTGCCCCTCCGCCATTCATGCTTTGTCTCTCACTGTCTCAAAAATAAATAAACGTTAAAAGAAATTAAAAAAAAAAGCAAGTTATGGGTTTAGAGTCATTGTGTTGTCTGTAGGTTTCATGTTTGTAGTGATGTCTCTGGTGTTTTGTCTGACAGGATCCCCCTTAGGATCTCTTGTAGGGCTGATTTAGTGGTGATGAATTCCTTCAGTTTTTGTTTGTTTGGGAAGACCTTTATCTGTCCTTCTATTCTGAATGACACACTTGCTGGATAAAGGAATGTTGGCTGCATATTTTCTCTGTTCATCACATTGAAGATTTCCTGCCACTCCTTTCTGGCCTGCCAGGTTTCAGTAGAGAGATCCATCACGAGTCTTATCGGTCTCCCTTTATATGTTAGAGCATGTTTATCCCTAGCTGCTTACAGAATTTTCTCTTTATCCTTGTATTTTGCCAGTTTCACTATGATATGTCGTGCAGAAGATCGATTCAAGTTACGTCTGAAGGGAGTTCTCTGTGCCTCTTGGATTTCAATGCCTTTTTCCTTCCCCAGTTCAGGGAAGTTCTCAGCTATGATTTCTTCAAGTACACCTTCAGCACCTTTCCCTCTCTCTTCCTCCTCTGGAATACCAATTAAGTGTACATTATTTCTCTTTAGTGCATCACTTAGTTCTCTAATTTTCCCCTCATACTCCTGGATTTTTTTTTATCTCTCTTTTTCTCAGCTTCTTCTTTTTCCATAATTTTATCTTCTAGTTCACCTATTCTCTCCTCTGCCTCTTCAATCCGAGCTGTAGTTGTCTCCATTTTATTTTGCAGTTTATTGATAGCATTTTTTAGCTCCTCCTGGCTGTTCCTTAGTCCCTTGATCTCTGTAGCAACAGATTCTCTACTGTCCTTTATACTGTTTTCAAGCCCAGCGATTAATTTTATGACTATTACCCTAAATTCACTTTCTGTTATATTGTTTAAATCGTTTTTGATCAGTTCGTTACCTGTTGCTATTTCCTGGAGATTCTTTTGAGGGGAATTCTTCCATTTTGTCATTTTGGATGGTCCCTGGAGTGGTGCGGAACTGCAGGGCCCTTCCCCTGTGCTGTCTTGAATAACTTCCGTTGGTGGGCAGGGCTGCAGTCAGACCTGATGTCTGCCCCCAGCCCACTGCTGGGGCCACAGTCAGACTGGTGTGTACCTTCTCTTCTTCTCTCCTAGGGGGAGAGGCGGGATTCACTGTGGGGTGGCATGGCCCATCTGGGCTACTTGCACACTGCCAGACTTGTGGTGCTGGGGATCTGGCGTATTAGCTCGGGTGGATCGGCAAGGTGCACAGGGGCGGGAGGGACAGGCTCAGCTCACTTTTCCTTCGGAGATCCGCTTGGGGAGGGGCCCTGCAGCACCGTGAGGGAGTCAGACCCCCCGGAGGGATGGATCCGCAGAAGCACAGCGTTGGGTGTTTGCGCGGTGCAAGCAAGTTCCCTGGCAGGAATTGGTTCCCTTTGGGATTTTGGCTGGGGGATGGGTGTTCCCTGCCAAGCTGAGCTCTGTCGTCCGTCCATCCGGGGCTCAACAACTCTCTCTCCCGTTGTCCTCCAGCCCTCCCGCTCTCCGAGCAGAGTTGTTAACTTAAAATCTTCCAGATGTTAAGTCCCGCTTGCTGTCAGAACACACTCCGTCCGGCCCCTCCGCTTTTGCCAGCCAGACTCGGGAGCTCTGCTTTGCTCTTTCACCCTGGCTCCCTCCCACCAGTCCTTGTAGCGCTCTTTGCCTCTCTGCCCTTCCTACCCTCTTCTGTGGGCCTCTCATCTATGCTTGGCTCTGGAGAATCCATTCTGCTAGTCTTCTGGTGGTTTTTTGGGTTATTTAGGCAGGTGTGGGTGGAATCTAAGTGATCAGCAGGACGCGGTGAGCCCAGCGTCCTCCTATGCCACCATCTTCCCCACATCCATTCAATGAGGTGACTTTTGGATCTTACCCAAGGATGCGGGCTGGTTGCCAGGGGAACCAGCTGTGTTTAGAGGGTTGGTACCTTTTGTGAACTCCTTTTATAACGCTATTCTGCTAACACATCATTGAAGTAGTCTTTTGAGTTGTAATGTATACAGATGGCACAGCTCAGCACTACAAACATTTTGCTAGTTCTGTGTTGAAATCTAAATCCAAAGAAAATTTGACCACCATTGATCAGAAGTATACTTTTGGTAACCCATGAGACTGTCAGGTATGCTTACGAAGCAGAAACAAATAGCAGAATTATGGGCTCCACAAACTTTTGTGAGAATAACATGCTTTTTCTCTTAAGGAATTTTGATTTTGTTGTCTCAAGATATGAATTCTTGTCATCAGGTAACTCCCAGGGAGCACAGTTCCAAAGAAAAAAACCCCTGAACAGTATTTTAAAATGCAAGCTCTAACTTGGGTATTTAGGTGGAGATTGTACCCAATTGTTTTCCAGAATTTCTTGTTGTCCAGCTTAATTTTGAAGAGGAAAGCCTCATTATTTGCCTCCCTCCCTCCCTCCTTCCTTCCTTTCTTCCTTCTCACCCTTTCTTCTTTTTTTTTCAGCAAACATTTTACAATTATCTACTTTATGATGGGCTAAAGATACAAATATTAAAACATGATCCTGACCTTCAGAAAACTTTTTTCCTGTGGGAAGGGAGTGAAGAAGCAAATATGACAACCACTCTCTCTGATAAGATTGTATCCATAGTGTTGTGGGAAAAAGTAGTTAGACACCTCAGCCATTCTGGATGGAGTGGGGCACTCTGGAACAAAAAGGCGTAGTGTTGGGAAAGGTATCCTGGAGGAGGTAACTTTGATTCTCTTTGGGTATGTGGAGGAGAGCCTGTTTCAGGATGTAGGATGGAGAAAAGAGGAGACAAACAATGGGCCTAAAGGCAAGAGAGGAGGGAACATTAGGGACGTAGCAGAGTTCCGTGTTACTGGAATGCAAGGCGTCTTGGGTGGGGGTGAAGGACAAGAAATACTCCAGTGAAGTTGGAAGAAATTGAATCAGGAATACTGATACATTTTTGTTAAGGATTTAGAATTATCCAAAAGAAGTGTGGACACGTTAAATAGTTTTAATGACCAGATATTCCAGATCATACTTGTGATGTGTGGAACACAGACCAGATAGTGAGGCAGAAGGCAAGGATATGTATTAGAAGGCAACTGCAGTAGTCCAATGTAGAAATGATGAGGGGCTGACTAAAAGTCAATTCCAGTGTGACAGAGAAGAGAGGATAAATTGAGAGAAATTTTTTAAAAATATTTTACCATGGATGAGTATTTTGTTGTTTTTTTTAATTTTAATTTTAATTTTGAAAATTTTTGTTTGTTTGTTTTAGAGAGAGAGCATTAATGGGGGAGAGGGGCTGTGGGGGAGGGAGAGAGAGAGAGAGAGAGAGAGAGAGAGAGAGAGAATATCCTAAAGCAGGCTCTATGTTCAGTGCAGAGCCCAATGCGGGTGCTTAATCCCAGGACTCTGGGATCATGACCTGAGTGGCAGTCAGGAGTCAGGCGCTCAACTGACTGAGCCACCTAGGTGCTCAAGTCATAATCTGATTTTGGCTCAAGTCATGATCTCACAGTTGCTGAGTTTAAGCCCCATGTTGGGCTCTGGGCTTATAGCTCAGAGGCTGGAACCTGCTTTGGATTCTCTGTCTCTCTCTCTGCCACTCCCTTGCTTGTGCTCTCTCTCTCAAAAATAACATAAAATAAACATTAAAGAAAGATAAATTCTATCATAAACTATGTATTTTTAACAGTTATTTCCATAGCAAAGACACTTGTCTAGTAAGTCACAGCGTTCAGCATAATTTTACCTACTCACAGAACTTCCCTTTTTCAGCTTTTTTGCTCTTCCATCAATGAAAACTAATTAAAACAAAAACTAAAATGTTATTTTGGTTCCTAAGTTTCCATGTTACCTTTAGTGATTTTTTTAAATTTTCTTCATGTACACATGTGGTAGAGAAGGCTGCCACTGAACTGTTAACTATTCTTGTTGAGCCCTAGAGAGTTTCCATGCTGAGAGTAAGTGACTGTGGTAAGCAGGAGGGGAAGGTAGGCAGAAAAATGGTGATTGGGGACGCCTGGGTGGCTCAGTCAGTTAAGCATCCGACTTCAGCTCAGGTCATGATCTCACAGTCTGTGAGTTTGAGCCCCACGTCGGGCTCTGTGCTGACAGCTCAGAGCCTGGTGCCTGCTTCAGATTCTGTGTCTCCCTCTCTCTGTTCATGCTCTGTCTCTCTCTCTGTCTCAAAAATAAATAAACATTAAAAAAATTTTTTTAAAGAAAAATGGTGATTGGTCACAGGACTGTCTGGGGAGAAGCTGAGCCACTTGCAAGTCTTCCCTTGAGAGAATGAATGGTAGCAATGATTAAGCATGCCCATTCAACAGCCAAGTTGTAGCTGTCTAGAGAAATGGAACAATGAATCTGAGGAGGTCTATGGCTTCTCAGTCATTTATTAAGGCCTCATCATTTGCACAACCTCACCATAGCCTTGAGCATGAGTGTAAGAGAGAAAAGGCTGCTGCACCCCAGAATGGCTGTTGAGAAGCTCAGAGGCTGGGCTCTGGTTCTAAATTTTTTGGCCTTAAAGCTCATGCATTTTATGTATAATTCTTAGCCAGCTCAGTTATCTATTTTCCAAGCCCAGAAAAGATTGGAAGCAAGCTACAGGCGGGCATTCTGGCAGCAGCAGACAGATTTGAGAACTGACAACTTGACAGCAAAGGAAAGGCTTAAAAATGGAAAGTAGGTGTGGAATTGTACTCTGCATTATAGCACAGTGCATAAAAGATAGATAAAATTATGGACCAGTGTTATCAAGGAAGATTAAATTATGACATCTGTTTTTTATTTGAAACACAGGAAGATTGCCATCAAAAGTTGTTAAAATAAACAGAGCTTAGGAATGCAAAGGTTTTCATTGCCTGAAGAATTAATAACAAAAGATATGTTTGTTTCTCCTATGGTTTTTGCTATTAAGCCTTGTGGAGAAGTCACAAACAGACCATGAAAGTGAGTACCTCTCAGAACTGCCCATCTCACTTTCTAGTTACCATCTTAGTTCTCTCAACTGCTATTCTTACCTTTTCCCCTACCATTATACACATACTCTTTACCTTTTCTCATCTCCCGTGTTGGTAGTTGCAAACCTAATAATGGCTATGGGTTGAGTATTTGTGTCCTCCCAAAATTCATATGTTGGAATCATAACCCCACCAAAGATGATGTTATTGGGGGTGGGGCATTTGGGAGGTGCCTAAGTCATGAGAAGGGAGCCTGCATAGTAGGGTTAGTGCCTTATAAAGGAAGCTCCAGAGAAATCTCTTGCCTCTCTCACCATGTAGGGGTATACAATAAGGACTCTGCCACCCTGAAGAGGCCTCTTACTTGACTATGCTGGCACTCTGATCTTGAATTCTCAGCCTCTAGAACTGTGACAAATACATTCTGTTTTTTATAAGCCACCCAGTATATGGTATTTTGGTATACCAGCCCAAATAGACTGAGACACTAATCATTTTCCAAATGATCAAAAATGGCAAAGGAATCATTATCATTTATTCCTTGATAACTACTTTTCAATTCTTTTTTAATACTTAATTGGTATAGAATAACTAGTTGCCACAAAAGCCAAAGAATGAAAACAAAAACATTCTCAAACATTGACAACTTTTGCATCGAAGATTAAAATGCTGAGAGAAAATCAAGACACCTGAATATAAAATGTTGTAATTATTTTTTTTCCTTTACACATTAGCTGCTCTATTTTTTAATTAATTAATTTTAAATTTACATCCAAGTTAGCTTACATATAGTGTAATAATGATTTCAGGAATAGAATTTAGTGATTCATCACTTACATATATAACAGCCAGTGCTCATCCCAGCAAGCATCTTCCTTAATGCCCCTTGCCCATTTAACCCATCTGCCCACCGAAAACCCCTCCAGCAACCCTCAGTTTGTTCTCTGTTAAAATGTTATAATAATTATTAATAACTTGGTAACTAACTAACTAGAATGGATAAAACTTTGTTCTGATATTCAGCTATTTAAAAAAACAACCCTTCTTACATTCTCATAAATCATATCACTCTACTTTTGTAACAGATATTTCTACTCCAGATTTTGTGGCTGAATTTTAGGTTAATATATAAGTTTACTCAGAAATTTTAATCCTGTAGAAACAAAGATCTTGACTTAAAGTTGCAAATATACTCTTAGAAATGACTCAGTTATTATGGAATGAATGTTTGTATGTGTGACCTTTGTGTTGCAGATGCCTGGAGCAGAAGGGATCACAATATAAATGAATATCACTCTTTATTGGGTTGAGTTCCCATTTTAAAGTCTGGGAAAAATCTCTTCACTGGTCAGTCATTCCAGAAAGTTGTCATTAGCTTCAATTTGAGGCTTAACCAATGTGTCAAAATGTCAGAAAGTAGCCATGTCAGAGAAAAGAAAGCTAACAAGTACTATGGTTAGTTACTAGTTACTCCCAAGTGACATGCTCACTGTATGCTTCTGCAAGTTCTGTTCAGGGCATTTTCTAACTCTAATTCAGGATTTCTCAACTCATAGCTGTTGACATTTTGGACTAAAAACCTCTGTGTATTGTGGGGGCTATCTTTTGCATTCTAGGATGTTTAGCAACATCTTTGGACTCTACCCACAGATGCCAGCAGCATTAACCAAGAATGTCTTTCAACATTAACAAAGGTACACTGTGTGTGTGTGTGTGTGTGTGTGTGTGTGTGTGTGGCGGAGGAGGGGAGATAGAGAGGTAGAAGGAAAGGCAAATTAACCTCAGTTGAGAATCATTGTCTTAACCATAACCCCAGCCCTTTGAATTAACATGCCATTATTGCTCTTGAAGCATAATATCCTAGAAAAGTTTATCCTGTACAGTGAGATAGTAGAATGAATACTGTTCTCTACGCTGTGCTACTTGATCATAACTTCATTACCTGTAAAATATCCTGGTTGCATTAGGCCCAAGATACCCAGATGAGTATTTTATGTCTCCTCACAGAATGGCATATGTCTCCTGTCTAACATTCTTTTCTCTCCTCTGGACTAAAGTCTTTTTGTAACTGACCCTGCACCTAGTTAGACTTACCTGTATACAGTGAGCATGCATCTGTTTCATCAAGATCACTGGAGCATGTCTGTTAGCCAGCCATCATTATTAATAGAACCCATTGTCGGTCTTAAAGTATTCTGGTTGGATGATACATCAGTCATCTTTTTATGCCACTCTGGGATGGGAGGATGGTATTTCTTTTAATTCTACCCGAAAAAAAGAGAATGGAATAAAATTCAGTTTTAAATGGAATATTTGAGAAAGTACATTTACCTTTCTCCTCTGCCATTTTCCCATTCCATTAACTTGAAGAGAAAATCACTCAGGATGGAAGAATACTTATCTGGAAGGCAGAAGAAGCTAAATACTTTCTGATAGATGAGTACCTCTAGCAGCCACCCACGTCTTGCAGCAGAGAAGGTGGCCTCAGGACTGTTGCCCTTCTTTCTGAAAGGTCTGTATAGAGTTTTCCCACCCCTCAGCAGCAGTTAAGCCAGGCAGAATTGGGGAAAGAGTAATTAATTGAAGGACTCTCCATGGAACAGCTAATTGAGTTGCAAATCTTACCAAATGTAGAATGAATGAAAGCTTTTAACCAACCCCCTTCAACTTCTCTAAATCAGAGAAGTGATCTCCAAAGAAATTGAACAGTCATCCTAAGTGCTACAGCTTCTAATATGGGTTTTGGCACTTTGGAACAAATGTGGGATGATAGAAAACCCCCAACTTGCGTTGTATTCTTCTCCTTTCCTTTCTAAAGTGAAGACTGCTACACTAAGCATAGAGAAACAGAACTTCAGAAGAAACCCATAGCAGCTACATATGCTAATTAAGTTAGTTTTTTCTTGGCCACTATGAATGGCTAACCAAGGACCAACACTCGTTAAGGAAAATGAATAATACAAAAAAGATAATAAAAATGAATAAACAGAATAAATGACTTCAAAGAAACAGGAAACAAAAAAATTAAAACTGTTATTAGTATCTTCAGAAAGATCTAATTAGATGTTGCAACCATAAGATAAGCTTAGGATGCTATAAAAAATGAGTACTTAGAGAACAAGCAAGAGTTCTTGAAAATTGAAAAATAGATGCCCATATTTAAAAGGTGAAAATAAATCAAGGCACCTGGGTGGCTCAGTCGGTTGAGCATCAGGCTTTTGATTTGGGCTCAGGTCATGATCTCCTGGTCATGGGTCATGAAATCGAGCCTGATGTCAGGCTTCTTGGTGGGCATGGAGCCTGCTTAAGGTTCTCTTTCTGCCCCTCCTGCACTTTTGCTCTCTCTCTCTCTTTGCCTCAAAAAAAAAAAAGTGAGAAGAAATAGAAGATAAAATAAAGTCAATTAAATATCTCAGAATATACATAAAAATATATAAAAGTTAAATATGGAGACTCAATTCAGGACAGTGAGCACCTATTAGAAGTTCTAGAGTTAACAGAGAAAATAGAAGAATGAAAGTGATCAAAGATGTAATAGAAGAAATTATCAAATTAAAAAAGATACAAGTCTGCAATTGTAAAAAGCCCACAGAATGCTAAATGGGATGAATGAGAAAAAGCCTTATCTGGACTTTTCCTAGTAAGATTTCAGAAATTTAAAGACTTGAAAAAGATATGGAGAAAAAAAGCATACTATCCACTTCTATAGTGAGTAATATTGCTAAAATCATGACATTGTAAATGCTATTTATTGTTTTCCAACTTCAGTGGATCACCTATACACAAGGCCTTCAAGATTAATTATGCACATATAGTAATGATATATAAATATAACTGGGACCCCTACATTAATCTACATGGGCTGTGCACTGTCCAAGTCTATGGGCACCATTCTCAAAGGAGGCAACAGCATAGCAGCCATGAATGTTAAAAACCTTGCTGAGGAAAAGTAGGGAAGCTACAGAAGAGGGAGGTAGAGGGAGAATTGGGGTTAGTGTTCACACAACATGAAGGACTTAAAGTTGAAATAAGAAATAGAGTTTTAGTGTATTACTTAACCATGGTTAAAGTAACCAATAGAAAATCTAGAAGATGTGTGTGTGTGTGTATGTGTGCGCGCGCGTGTGGGTGCACACATGCATGAACGAGTGCACCCACATGTGTGCACATGCATGCATGAAACAAAACTCAGGAGAAAGAAGAGGTGGGGAGCAGTGTATGTGCTGAATACCTCGTGTTGGGAGTTTAAAGATAAGACCTAAAATTTATTAAACATATCATGGAAGCAGCCATCAATTGATGAATGGATAAAGAAGATATGGTGTATACACACACACACACACACACACACACACACACTGGAATATTATTCAGCCATAAAAAATAATGAAATCTTACCATTTGCAATGACATGGAGCTAGAGAGTATTATGCTAAGTAAAATAAGTCATTCAGAGAAAGACAATATTGTGATTTCACTCATATGTGGAGTTAAAGAAACAAAACAAATGAGCAAAGGACAAAAAAGAAGGAGAAAGAGAGAGGCAAATCAAGAAACAGACTCTAAACTATAGAGAATAAACTGATGGTTATCAGAGGAGAGGTGGGTGGAGGATGGGTGAAACAAATGATAGGGATTAAGGAAGGCACTTGTGATGAGCACCAGGTGATGCAGGGAATTGTTGAATCACCATATTGTACACGTCAAAATAATATAACACTGGATGTTAGCGAACTGAAATTAAAATTAAAACTTATAAAAATAAAATTAAAACTTAAAAAAAAACTCAAGAAAACAAACAAAAAGCAAAGAACTTTTCAGAGTGAAGAATGAAGAGGAAACCACCAGAACTAAAAACAGAAACTCTGGAAAATGAGATAAGTGACAGGTAGTAAGATAGGAAATGTAACCTTCCTTTGGATACCATTTGAATTTGTGCTATATATGTGTGTTATATTAATTAAACAAGAAGGCAAATAGACTGATGTGGCTCTAATGTCGTGTCAAACTCTAAGCCTGTAAACACCTCAAGGTGACAAAATCAAAACCAATTACAAACGGCTAACTAGGCTTTAAGCTATAACCAATCAATGATTTCCTTTCTTTGCTTCTGCACTTTCTCTACATAAATCATTTCCCTGACTCCTGTTGGGGAAGTGTTCCTAACTACTTCCAGTTTGGTGCTGCTGGATTGGAATCTATTTTTGCACAAATAAACTTCAAAAATGTTTGATATGCCTCAGTTTATCTTTAACAATATATTATTTTGTAAGAAGGGAAAAGAGGGGGATGGGGAGTGGGAGGAAAAAGAAGAGGAGGAAAACGCTTTTTTTTCCTTCCTTCCTTTTTTTTTTTGACTCTGATGAAGTTGAGGCATGGAGTGCTATTGTATATTATAATTTTGTGGACAAATTAAATGGATGGTATTTCCCCTAGGGTATGGAGCTCTTTTTTTCCCCTTTGGATATCTAAGATATTTAATCTATCTTAGATATAATTTACTACTAACACTTCAAGATCTTTATTACATATTGATTTGTTAACTATAAACCATACATTTTATTTGAGCCATACCACAGTGCTGTGACAATTCAGAGGATTTTATCAATAAAGTTGAGTGAGGTAAAGAAAGTGTTTTATTTCATTGAGCAAGGAAAGAGCCAGCACTGGAACTGTCTATCTTCCCCTACCTCACAGCATTTCTTAATGGGTGGAGAAGATTGAATAATATTAAAAGACACAGGCAGCTTTTTTTTTTTTAATGTGAAAAACTCATTATGAAGGAGGAAAAAGGAGCCACCAAAAAAACAGGAAACCCTTGTGAATGCCTTAGCTATAATCTTCCTCACCCTGAACTCTTTTTCAAATTGAACAATATAGTAGTTAAAAATGTGTCCTGCAGAAAGGCTACTGACGGACACTATAAAAGTGAAGAGAAATAAGTTAGGGGAAGACAAGTAAAAAGAGCTCCTTAAATAATTTCATTTAATTTTCAGTGCCAATCTGAGTACTTGCCCACGTCCTATGAAGCATCTTCTAGCTTAAAATTACAAATTGGTTGTAATGGTGGTTTTAAAAAAGAGTATGATTAATCTACCTCCAACTACAACAATTATTAGGTTTTTTTCTCCCTAAGATCAGTATCAGTAAAAATGGGAATGAGGGTGGGGAATTAGGAAATGTGTGTAGGGAGGGTGTAGAATAGGACACGTAACAGATCTTTTCATACTATTTAAATTTAATATATACATGTATGGACAGAGGTGATTTAGCCATAAGTGGGAAAGTGAGAGGGGCCCTTTTTCATAATGCTGTCTGATTCTTTTAAAGTTAAAACTTTATCAGAATACCATAAATCTAATCAGGAGTTT
Source organism: Acinonyx jubatus (assembly GCF_027475565.1). Taxonomy (NCBI): domain Eukaryota; kingdom Metazoa; phylum Chordata; class Mammalia; order Carnivora; family Felidae; genus Acinonyx; species Acinonyx jubatus. Next base: position 34,135,296 of record NC_069383.1, read on the forward strand.
CAGAGAATAATTCTGTTTTTGTTTTTTAATTGGAGATTTGAAGTTCTGCCTTCACAATGCAGAACACTTGACTTAAATTCAACATAAAGTTTCTTTAGCCATTACAGTTGCAGGACATTCTTTTTTTTTTTTTTTTTTTTCTGGCTCACCTGGCATCAGTGTGAATGTCTGATCATCTTTGTCCAAATTCTGACTCTTCTCACATTGACTCAGTTTCTATCCACTAGAACAAGGTGACCTGCCAAGCTAGAAAGGACAAAATGCAGTGACTCACAGACATCTTATCTCTTTTATTTCTAAACAAGTGCAAAGACCATCGATAAGAGTGAATTTAACAACCTGTTATCAGTTTATGTGAGGCAGTCCCTCTTCCTTCCTACCATATCCACCCACCCCCAATCATAAACTCTCAACCAAGAGAAACAATCTACAAAACTTTTAAAGATATGCTTACTGGTTGTATTTAATCTTGGAATTACTTTGAATTCGGGGTGCTTAGCCAAATTGTTACTGAAATATTACTTTCCTTGACAATTACCTTTAAAACAATGTAAAGTGTTTCTTTCCTAGGTACCTAGCCATAAACAATTTAAATGTATTTTAACTTGAAGCTTTCACTGATTGTTTTCTTCTCAATGATACAGAGAAATGTATTTGGATTTGGAAATCATTTATATCACCGTTTTTAATTAGCATAATAAGATATGTGTAATCAAGAGTTATATAACTTGCATTGCATCCACATTCATCCAATACAAGTGAAAATAACAAGGCTTATATCTTTCATAGATGTCAATGTCTTTGAGAAAAATAGACAACCAATAGCTGCTGTAATAGAATCAAATGACTCTATTATTTTCAAAAGTCTAGAGTGAGATTACCTGTCAGAACAGGCTAAAATAAAAAAGACAAGAAATAATAAGTGTTGGCAAGGATGTGGAGAAAAAGGAACATGCATGCACTGGTACAGCCACTGTGGAAAGCAGTATGGAGGTTCCTCAAAAAATTAAAAATGGAAATAATATATGATCCAATAATTCCACTATTGGGTATTTATCAAAATAAAGCAAAAACACTAATTTGAAAAGATATATGTACCCCTATGCTTATTTCGGCATTATTTACAATAGCCAAGATGGTTAAAGAAGATGTGGTATAACACACACACACACACACACACACACACACACACACAGAGGAATATTACACAGCCATAAAAAGGATGGGATCTTGCCATTTGCAACAACACAAATAGACCTAGAGGGTATTTGCTAAGTGAAATAAGTCAGACTGAGAGAGACAAATAATTCCACATATATGTGGAAAGAAAACAAATGAATAAACAAACAAAAGTAGAATCAGACCTATAAACACAGAGAACACACTGATGGTTGCTAGAGAAGGGGGGTAGGAAAATTGGTAAAAATGGATGAAGGGGAGTGGGAGGTATAGGCAAAGTGGGAAAGACAGAATCTTAAAGTAGGCTTCATGTTCAGTGCGGACCCGATGCAGGGCTTGATCCCATGATGGATTTATTTTTTTCTTTGTGGAATATGATGATCTTTTGTTCTATTTTTTGACTTCAGAAAATGGAGTGGCTGTTGGCCAAAGCCACCAGAAATAAAAACAGGGAGAGTAAGTAGGGGTGTAACTTTATGCATAAGCAATGTTATTGATTTGTTAACAGATTTGGTCATGTAAATCCAAGGTATAGTTGATCTATGTCCATTTTATTCAGTCACTTAGGGATAGGGGAAAAAAGAAACAATGGGAGTAGCTGGTAATGCAGCACCAATTTTTAGCATATTGTCTCTGTTTCCAATTCTCTCTTCAATTTTTCAAAGGATATTCAAAGGTCAATATTTTGTTGAGAGCTGACTAGAATTAACTTCTGTGTGTTAGATGGAAATTGGCTCAGAAGCTAAAGTGTAGTGGGAGGTATTGCTTCTTTTTCCAAGAGATATTTGGCTGAGAGGCTGCCAATTTTTGTGCTGTGACTCTTTTCAGATAAGAAAATTAAAATATTTTATCCTTGGCTCTAAGGGATAAACATCCATCTCCATGCTTTCTAGTCCCATCTGAGTGGTGCCATTAAACATATATTTCTATGTTTTATTTTCATCGCCACTTGACAAATATTATTTTGTTTTTTTATTGTCACAGTAAGGTTTGTGCCTCTTGATTTTATAGACTTATCTAGCACAAGCTAGATAAAGAAGTTTGAGGATATAGTTGTTTAATTTAAATTGCTATTAAGGTTCACTAAGGACAGAACTTTCTAGATGTAGACTGTCCAGTTTATAACTGCTGATGATTTTTTCACCAGAATGAATCCTCTAATACATCAAATACAACACAAACTGTGGCAGATAACCTCATTAGTGCTATCCCATAATCCTCTCTTTTTGAATGTCAGCAGAACCTGTTACTTGCTTTTAACCAATAAGATAGGGCAAAGTGATGGGATTTCACTCCCTTGATTAGGTTATACTGTATGGCAAAGATGATGGAGTGTCACTGCTGTGATTATGTTATGCAAGATTATCATAGCATAGATGCTAACACCGACCTTGAAGAAACAAAAGGCCATGTTTTGGATTCTTTATGCAGAAGGCCACATGGCCGGGAACTACCTTTGAAACATGTAGGTGGCCTCTAGCCAACAATCAGTAAGAAGCTGGAAACTCAATTATACAGCCACAAAGATATTAATTTTTGCCAGAAACCTGAAAAGGCTTGGAAAAGTACATCTTCCCCAGCCAGGCCTCCAGATGAGAATGCAGCCCAATTAGCACCTTCACTGTAGCCTTGTGATCTCCTGAGCAGAGGATCCAGCTAAGCCATGCCCAAATTGCAGAAACGTATATTGTTTTAAGCTTCTAAGTTTAAGCAGGAATTTGTTACACAGCATATAAATCTAATATACAAACCTAATCTCAGTATCTTTTCCAAGTTTCTTATATCTGCTTTTTCTCAGCACAACTAATTTTTCTAGTGAAATTCATCCTTGATTTCCAAAGTCAAGCAGCTACCAAATCCTGCTGATTTCATATCTACACTGTATCATGTGTGATTCCACTTTTCCATTTCCCTTTCTAAGTCTTTGGTTTATATCCTCATTCCTTCCTACCTAGACCACTGAAAATCTTTTCTTTCCTTAGCCCTTCACTGTGTCTTTATCCTGTGCAATGTTGAAACATTCCCAAAGCTGCACTTTCCAAAACACCTTCTACAGATACCAGATTCATGAAATGTTCGCTTGAGTGCAAACTCTGGAGACAGAAGAAAGGTGGCTGTTTTTTCCACCCCTGTATGCCTGATGTCTAGTAAATGATGAGTACATAGATCAGAACATTTCTGGCAGAAAACTGAGAGTACCATAAGAATAAAGGCCTGATAATTTTCTTGCTTCAGTTTATAAGAGGGAGTGTAATAAATTATCTTCCCACTACAAGAGTTTTCAGAGACCATCAGAGATGTAGAACAGACATAGGCTAGAAATAGATAGCCCACACATCCCACCTCAGGCTCTCCTTTTAACATCTCTTGGTTGAGATGATAAATTCAGGTGGTATGTACTGAGTGAGGTGGTAGTGTAGTAGATCAGATAACCAGTCAGTTTTCCTAAGTTTGGCCTCTGGCGCATGCTTCTAAGTATAAATGAACTGGGAAGAAATTTAAAGACTTGTAAGGCTGAGTAGTCTTTATATATATATATATTTTTTTAATTTATTTTTTTTTGCTGTTGTTAAACCATTTGCCAAGGCCTTTTGCCCAGATTGTAAATTTCAGAGGGAATTTGGTCCCATGTGTTTCTGATTAGTTTGTACTTAAATTATCCAAAAGTTGTGTAAGCACTATTTGAAATACAAAAACCTTTCTAGCTTCCTTTTTATTTTATTTATTTATTTTTTTCTGCTAGTGGTGTTGGGGAGAGTGAGTTAGGGTCATAGTAAAGAAGAGTAAAGAGAAAAGAGTATTTTGAGTTAGGATCAGGATCATGAGGAAATCTCCCTAAAATGGTAAAATTCATAAAATAATGAAATTAGTCTTAAGACATGAAATCTAAGTTGTTCTTATTGAGATTGGGTGTGGCACAGTATAATTGCCTCATTTTTTGAAACAAATCTCTGCCTATAATAAACACCCACATATTTTTATAAATATAGCATTTATATAATTATATATTTATATGATTTGTATAATATTAGATTTCAAATTTCCTTCCAGATTAGAGTAGAAATTGTTTTAAATGTTTGGTCACATATCACTGAGTATTAATGTAATCTTTTCTCCATTAAATAAGTCATGGAGAACTTTCAAAAGCAGAGAGACCAAGGAGTATTAAGCAATGTATAGATTACCAAGGTTATCACTCTCTATCTAAAGGACTGAAAGATTGGGGCACCTGGGTGGCTCAGTTGGTTAAGCATCCAACTTTGGCTCATGTTATGATCTCATGGTTCATAAGTTCAAGCCCTGCCAGGCTGACAGCTCAGAGCCTAGAGGCTGTTTCAGGTTCTGTGTCTTCCTCTCTCTCTGCCCCTCCCCCACTCACACTCTGTCTCTCTCTCTCTCTCAAAAATAAATAAAACATTAAAAAAAATAAAGGACTGAAGGATGATATGTCAAATTTCTGATTTACGTGCAGTTATATCTTTGAGTAAATTTGAAACTCAATGACTGTATAAAAATAAAAGTTTATAACATCGTTACATTTTAAAAAGCATTGCAGGTGTATCATACAATGCAGTAATGCACATGGACTGATTAGTTGTGCTCAAAAACTCCCTTTGTCCAATTTTTTTTTGCTGAGTTCAGTACCTCATCCCTGCCTGGAAGTACTTAGTATGCCAATGTGCCTAGAACTCAGGTAGTGGTCTTCCCACCCCCATTGGCTCTGTCAGTTAAAAGGTATATTTGGCCCAGATTTAATTCATTGGATTTTATGTCTCTTTAAGTATAATGGCAGATTTCATGTATACTGAGTACGATGACTTAAAATTATGAAATGAAATTGCTTTATGAAACATTATTTCTTAACTGTCTGAAATTTGATGCCAGGATGGATCCAGGTTTGGAGCATTCATCTCTCAGTTCACAGCTCTCTGTCCTTATTTTGAGCTATCATCAACTACATTCAACATTGCTTATTCTGGCACAAAAGACCTTACCGCCATCACAGTAGCACTGCAATGAAATTCATGCTTACCACGTTTCATGAACGGGCCAGGGTTTTATAGAACATACTTCATTCCTTTGGGAAACATGTTTATTTTTGGGTTTCTGAGCAGATGCATTTCTGCAGTTGCCAAAAATTTCTGAAATCTAGCTGTTTTAGTAAGAAAAACCAAAATAGTGGTATACGTTGTTGACCATCTGTTAGTGCTCTTATAGGAAAGATTGCTGCCTTGGATGGAAGGAAGAATATAATAAATTCTTAGGCACCGTCCAGTTCTATGATTCTATTATTCAGGCGCCTCAGATTAATTTGTTATTTCATGCAATTGATTGTATTTTATTTTGGGACTAGCTATGAATAGATCTCTGTTATTTGGGATGCATAAATAAGCTTCTCAAGGCTAGTTTTCTATCTTCACCAGTATGTCTTTATAATCTCTGATGTTCAAATGTTTTTAAAGGAGAAAGGGGATAATACTTTTGACGTCTGTTATAAAAAAGGCTTAAAATAAAAATACTTTAAGGAGAGAATGTACAGCAGTTTTAATTTTCACTAAGGTAAAAATGACTGATTTCAGAGCCTGTTTACTAAGCAAATTACGATAGCAGACACTACACGAGACACCCCTGAACGTGTGAGGAGGGCCACTTCAAAGGAGAAGGGCAGCCACGGAGAGTGGAGAGTGGGGAACTTTACCGTTTGCTTTAGAGTTAATGTGCTCAGTCTTGTGCTCCCTTCAGGTGGCAAACTATTACAGTCTGTCCCCAACTTTAGACTTGATAGCAAATGATTACAAAGTACAGAATACTCACAAGTGGTTAGAGTGCCATATTATTTCTGTCTTCAAGTGTGGGAATTCTTTTCATTAGGTAAAAAGGGCAATCAAGCAATAAATATTTATGTTTAGCACTGAATTACATGCTACATGGGATGTAAGGAATTACAAAAGGTTAACAGTCAGTTTTAAACAGCACAAAATCAATAGCAGTAAATAGTGATTTTTCATGTAAAATAATATCATAGGCATAGGGGAAAATTCATTTCTGTTCTTTTCAACAGCCTTTTATAACCCTATTAGGAGATGTTTTAACTGCGTTTCTTAGTATTTTGAACAAAATATTTGTACTCCTAACTGAAAATAGCTTGATATGAAGTCCCAAAGGAATATTGTCTGCCTCAAAGTTGCTTTTAGAGTTTCGAGTTTTTGGCTTCCTCCTTCCAAATACACAGAGAATATATATTCTAACTCAAAATTCAGGCTTTTGAGAAATAATATATTACTCTTCCTCAATATTGAATTTTTTCCCAGTTCTTTCAATAGGAGGCAATTTGCTACCTTGAAATACTCAATCTCTTCATTCATAATTTCAAGTGGTGAAATAGAAATTAATTACTTGACCTACGATTCCTAATGTATGTAACTTCCCTTTTCATAAGTGGAGGCATGCATATATATACTGCCTGAGAGGCTATGCCTATCCATATACTAGTCTGAGAGGTCGTGTACTATGACTGTTGAAAGTGTGACCTCAAACTCCAGCACCACAGCTCAGCAGTTGTGTCCTTCAGCAAATTACTTACATACTTTAATGATTTAACTTCCTGGTCTGTAGAACAGGATCATGGTGGCAACCACCAGATACAAATTGCTATGGGGAATACAAGAAACAGTGAACGTAAAGTTGGCTGCATAGCACCCTGCAGGTGGAATACTTTCTATAACTGTTAGCCAGTTTTCCCTATTATTAATTCAAACCATGCCTGGATATTGGTAACTACATCATATTTTCCCAAAACTGACTCTCTGTTTTTACTTGATAAAATGTAAATCTTGTGTAAGTAAGAATTATAGACTGGATGTCAATTTGTGGCCAAGTACAGGATATTCTGGGGCCATTATGTGATGAATAAAGGATGTGTAGATAGCCAATCTAAACAATTTGAGAATCTAAATGTGGATGTTAATTAAGATTAATTTTTAAAATTTCAAAAATAGAGCTGGTATAACAGTAAATATTTTAATAATGCATGCCTATGACTCATGGTGGATAGAAACACTTATTTAGATATGTTAATTTATTGAGATAAAGTATATATAAAAAATAAACTGGGGGAGAGTGTCTTTGATATTTTTTAAAATCCCTCAAACAATCCAAAGATATCATTAAATTCATAAAATTGCATCAAGTTCTGAAACAGCATACCAACCAAGATAGAAAAAATAAGAATCATCAGTTTTTTTTAAATCTTTGGGCCATTTCCATTATTATACAATATGCACTATCATCTCCTGTCCTAAACATACAAATTTTTAAAATTCTATGCACTCCAACATTCACCTCATTTCTCTGTTTTTCTTTTATGGCTCAACTCCTCTTTAGAGATTGTCCTAACAACTCCACTCTTTTATCAGAGCTAATAACCCTACATTGCTGAAACCAGTGCCATTCTTCATTCTTCATCTTTCACTCAGTTTATTACTTGGCTTCTACTCTGTCTCATCTTCCTGACCTCTAAACACTGAAATGCAGCAGGTTCTGGCTTTCTGTACTCTTATCTCTCTGTCCTTGTTCCCTAGGTATCTTCATCCAACTCCCTGCTTTTTAAAATCTCTGTATAGAGATGACCCCAAATTTAGATCTCCAGTCCTATGAATTATGGGTTTGTAACTCACCTGCTTACTTCACGTCTCCACTCAGTTGAAACATAGGTATCTCAAACTTATCTTGTCCATCATAGGACTCTTCGTTTACTTCAGACTTCCTCTTCCTATGATTTTCTCCATCTCAGGAAAATGGTGTCTTTTCTTCTGATCCTTTTGACAAAACAAAACAAAACAAAACAAAAAACAAAAATAAAACAGCTTTGGAGTTATCCTTGTATTTCACTTTTCTCTCATGCTTCAGATCTAATTCGTGAGTAACTCCTTTGGCTCTCCCTTGTAAATATGTCCAGAGTTAACTACTTAACCACCTCTCCCATACCACCTGAGTCTATGCCACCATCATCTCTCACCTGGATTATGAAAGTAGCCTATTTGTCCTTCCTGAGTTTGCCTTGCCCTTCTCCATTTTATATTTAGACAGTTGCTGGGATGGTTTATATAAAATGAAAATAAGAGTATGATACCCCTCTGCTAAAACTTTTTAAAGGCTCTCCATCTCATCTGAAAAGCCAAATTTCTTATGATATTGCCAGTCCTATCTGCCAACATCTTCACAGGGAGGGAAATCCTTCAACAAGCACAATAGAAAAAGCAAATTCTCCAAGTTGAGTTAGTAGAAACAAAATGTACTAATCCAGTGATGTTTAGGTGGACATGTATTAGGTTATTGAGTCATTGTGAAACAACAGATGAGATACAGGAGAGGAAACTGCAAAAACTTTATATTCTTGCAAGAATAAGGTGTACTAATAGCTCAATGATTTTAATCAAATGAAGCATATAGTAATTACTCAGATTGAAAGACATACTCATCATCCCTGATTACCTTGGTTATAGGCCCCTATTGTTCATTATTTCATCATGAGAAAGGCCACATGCAAGTAATCGGTAGCTAAATAACAGGAAGTCTATATCATTGTTCTTTGGGAAAAGGATAAAGAAGGATCTGGAGATGAATTTCATGTATAGATAAAAGATGAGATCATAAGAGTTTGGGGTCTTACTTTTTAAAAAATGTTATTTATTTTTGAGAGAGAGAGAGAGAGAGAGAGAGAGAGAGAGAGAGAATTGTGTGCAGAAGATGGGCAGAGAGAGAGGGAGACAGATTCCCAAGCAGGCTCAATGCTGTCAGTGCAGAGCCAGAGGTGGGGCTTGAACTCACAAACTGTGAGATAACGACCTGAGCCGAAACCAAGAGTTGGACACTTAACCAACTGAGCCACCCAGAAGCCCCTTGGGTCTTACTTTTATGATTTGGTTTGGTAGACAGTGATCAGTGAGGGCTAATTATTTCCCACTATTGAGGCTAGATTTTCCTGAGCACTTCATCTAATGGTCTGTGAATGATGAATTTTTCCAATCTGGCTGGTAGGAACAGGCGCTGCCCTGGGCTCTGTGTGAATGTATCTTCCAATCTATTGGTGTAGTATATATGGCATCTTTTTATTGTATATGTCCTCTTTAATTTCTATCAAAAAAGTTTTATATACATTTTTTGTTGGATTTATCCCTTGGGACTTTATTTTTAAAATAATCTTTGTGATATCTTTTAAATTTAATTTCTAAATGTTTCTTGCTGGATAAAAATGGAATCAATTTTTTATATTGATTTTACATCTGGTAATCTTTGTTTAAAGCTCTTATTAATTCTGATGATTTATCTGTAAGTTCTTTTGGGTTTTACATGAACATAATCATAATATCGTCATATACTGACAGTTTTATTTCTTCATCTCATTTTTTATTTCTTCTATTACCTAACTGCTTTGGCTGGGCCCTTTAAAACAATGTTAAATAAAAATAGTATTTGTTCCTGGTCTCTAAGGAAAAGCTTTGTAGATCTTTTAATCTGCATGAGAACATTCTCTTCTACCCCAAAATTATTAAGAGGTTTTTGTCTTGTTCTGTTTAATAATGAACCCATGATGAATTTTGTGAAATGATTTTCCTTTATTTACCGAGACAGTTACATGGTTTTGTAATTGAGTGACATACATGAACTAATTTTCTATTGTAAATCATCTTTGCATTTCTGGGCTATACCAACTTGGTCATGATGTAATATTTTTCTTAACACTTTGCAGGACTTAGTTGGCTAATATTTGGTTTGGGATTTTTGCATGTAGGTTCAAAGTGAGTAGACCTGTCATTGTCTTTCCCATGCTAACCTCAGATTTTGACATCAATGTTATACTGGCATCATAGAAACAGTATTTCTTGTTTTATATTCTTTGGAAGAATTTATGTAAAATTGCAAATATTTGCCCCTCAATGTTTGGTTAGAATTCAGTGGTGAGGCAACCTTTATCTTGTGTTTTCATTTTGGGAAGAATTTTGCAAAAATGATATAATTTCTTTAATTGGGTTTTTCTATTTTTTTTTTTCAGTTAGTTTTTAGATACATTGTGTTAGGAATTTGTCAACTTTATTTAAATTTCAAATTTATTGGAATAAAGTTGTTTTTAATATCTTCTTACCTTTTTCATATCTGCAACAATGCAGCTATACCTTATTTTTATTCATAATATTGACTACTTGTGCCTTCGCTACTCTTATCAGTTTTATCAGAGGTTTATCAATTTTATTAACCTTCACAAAGAGCCATTAATTGGCTCTTTTGATTCTCTCTTGTATATATTTTTCTCTATTATTTTAAAAAATAATTTATGCTGCTCTCTATATTTTCTTTTAGTTTATTTCTTTTTATATATATACTTTATTGTCAAATTAGCTAACATATAGTGTATACATTGTACTCGGCCTTGGAAGTAGATTCCCACGATTCATCATTTACATACAACACCCGGTGCTCATCCCAACAAGTGCCCTCTGGAAAACAGTGTGGAAATTCCTCAAAAAATTAAAAATAGAATTACCCTACAACCCAGGAATAGCACTACTAACAATTTATCCAAAAGATACAGGAGTGCTAATTCATAAGGGCACATGTACCCCAAAGTTTATAGCAGTGCTATCAACAATAGCCAAATTATGGATAGTTTATTTCTTTTGAGATGGTTGCTTAGCATTTATTCTGAGCTTTTATTATTTTCTGATATCATAGAAATTGAGACTTAAGTAAGTTAATCTTGTCAAATAAATTTTGATGTGTAGCACTTTCATTATTCATTTCTAAATATTTTATAATATTTATCATGATTTCATCTTTGACTCATGGGTTATTTAGAAGCAATTTTCTTTCAAACTTATTTTTTCTAGTTATCTTTTTTGTTTTGATTTTTTACAAAATTTCATCATAGACAAAGAACATGACCTACATGCCTCAGTTCTTTGACTTTTTTGAGACTACTTTTGAACTAGAATATGGTCAGTTAATACAATATGTTTTGTGTATGCTTCAAAACTTTTTAAGTTCACAGTTGGTGAGTAGTGTTCTATATATGTCCATTGATTACTTTTATTAATTCTGTTTTTCAGATCATCAATATCACATTAATTTTATGTCATCAGCTCTTCCTTAAGCTGTAAGAGCAATATATTAAATTCCCCCATTATGACTGTGATTTTATTCTTCCTGTTTTTTTCTCAATTTTTGATTGCCATATTTTGGGGCTTTGGTGGTAGGTGCATACAGGTTTAAAACTGTTATAACTTTTTGAGTATTGAATCTATTAACATTATCTAGTGACCATTTAAATTTTTTTAAAATTTTTATTCTTTTTAAAAAAAATTTTAAATTAATGTTTATTTATTTTTGAGAGAGAGAGTGACAGAGTGTGAGTGGGGAGGGGCAGAGAAAGAGGGAGACACAGAATTTGAAGCAGGCTCCAGGCTGTAAGCACAGAGCCTGATATGGGGCTTCAACTCGCAAACAGGGAGATAATGACCTGAGCTGAAGTTGAACTCTTAATTGACTGAGCCACTCAGGCGCCCCTGTTTATTTATTCTTGAGAGAGAGAGAGTGGGGGAAGGGTAGAAACAGAGACACAGAATCCAAGGTGAGCTCCAGGATCTCAACTGTCAGCATAGAGCCCAATGCAAGCTGAACACAGGAGCCCTGAGATCGTGACCTGAGCCAAAGTTGATCGCCTGACTGACTGAGCCACCCAGGCACCCCATCTAGTGACCATTTAAATGTCTTCTCATGCTTTCTTTAAATTATTTTTTAATGTTTATTTTTGAGAGAGACAGAGTTTGAGTGGGGGAACGGCAGAGAGAGAGAGAGAGAGAGAGAGAGAGAGAGAGAGAGAAACAGAATCCGAAGCAGGCTTCAGGCTCTGAGCTGTCAACACAGAGCCCGACACAGGGCTTGAACCCAAGAACCATGAGATCATGACCTGAGCTGAAGTATGATGCTTAACCAATTGAGCCACCCAGGCACCCCTGAGACTGCCTTTTAATTTTACCAATTCATTAATGATTCTTAAGAATATGTATTTTTTTTCAGGATTATTAAGTGGTTTTGTTACCCGTGGAGGTCTCAGTCCTTGGATTCCCTACAAAAAGATTTCCGTGAGGCTCTGAGCTCAGAATAAAGACAGTCAGAAGGAAAGTAGCAAACACAAAGCAGTTTATTAAAGTGAAAATACACTCTCAAGGTGAGAGAGCGGCAGGTTCCACAGGGTGGAACAGCCCTAGGTTGTTTTCTGATTGGATATTATTGGGTCTCTCTGGGCTGGGAGAAACTGTGACCTACAATGGAGGGGTCTCTAAGAAAGCTGCTTCCAATCATTTGGGAGACTCCTCTCACAGGTTGTGGGGTTCAGTTTTTGACCCTACAAGGTTTGTACCAGAGTCATCATGGCAGCAATTTTCCATGGAGTGAGTGTAACGGCAATGCAAATACATTAAATTGAGTCTGGGGGCTGCCCTGGGGCAGAGGTGGAAGAGGAGAGTGCACGCTCCATACCTGTGGTTCTTGATGTATCAACCCCAAGGTCTTGGAAGCCATAAGGTCAGGATGTTATGCACTTGGGCTTACTACAAATCTAGTAGCTTTTTTGTAGATTCTTTGGGATTTTCTATGCAACCAATTTAGAACCTTCAGTATGGTGTTGAATAGAATTGATGAGGGTAAATATCCTTGCTTTGTTCCTGATCTTAGGGGGGAAGAGCTACTCTTTCACCATTAGGTGATGTTAGCTGTTTTTTTCTTAAATAGATGTCCTTACTAAGTTAAGGAAGTTCTCTTATTTTTATTTTTTGTTTTTTTGATGTTTATTCATTTTTTGAGAGAGAGAGAGAGAGAGAGAGGGAGACAGATTGAAAGCAGGGGAGGGGAGAGAGAGAGCGAAACACAGAATCCGAAGCAGGCTCCAGTCTCTGAGCTCTCAGCAGAGCCCCTTTTGGGGCTGGAATCCACCAACCTAGAGACCATGACCTGAGCCGCAGTTGGATGCTTAACAGCCTGAGCCATCCAGGCGCCCCAAGAAAGTTCTCTTCTATTCCTAGATTGCTGAAAGATGTTCTTTCTATCATGGGTGGATATTGAATTTTGTTGTCAACTTACTTTTTCTGTACCTACTAAGAGGATCATAAGATTTTTTAGATTTTTTAATATGATGAATTATGTTGACTGATTTTCAAATGTTTAACCTGCCTTGCAGTCCCTTGATAAGCCCCAGTGTACTCATGATGTATTATCCTTTTCTAAAATTTTTCTAAAATTTTCTAAAATTTTGATTTTCTAAAATTTGATTTTCTAAAATTTTAAGATTTTGCAGCTTTGTTCATGTGGGATATTGGTGTGTAGTTAAGTTTTATTGTACTTCTGGGTTTTGGATTAGGGTAATGCAGGCCTCACAGATGACTTGGGAAGTATTCCCTTGTCTTAAATTTTCTAGGAGAGTTTGTGTAGAATTGGTATTATTTCTTTCTTAAATGTTTGGTACAATTTCATGGTAAAGACTTTGGGACCAAGAGTTTTCTTTGTGGGAAGTTTTGTTAAACTGTAAATTTAATTAATAGATGTGAGGCTATTCCAGTTATATTTCTTCTTGAGTAAGATTCAAGTGTGTCTTTTAAGAAATTTGTTTATTTCATGTAAGTCTTTGAAACTATTGGCATAAAATTGTTTATTATATTTTATTATTATCATTTTATTATGTATAGGAAATGTTATGCTCTTTCACATATTCCTGGTATTAGTAACTTGGTAACTCATGTCTTCTCCCAATCTCTCTTTCTTTCTTTCTTTTTTTTCTAGATCAGTCTAGAACTTTATACATCTTTTCAGAAATCTAGCCTTTGGCTTTACTGATTTTTTTCTATTGTTTTTTTATTTTCAATTTTATCAATTTCTGCTCTATTCTTTATCTTTTCTGTTCTTTTGCTTGTTTGGGTTTTGTCTTTTGTCACGTAAGACAAATTGGTTAATAATGTTATTCATGTTTTTTATATACTTACTGATTTTATATGACTTATTCTTTTAATTATTGAGAGATTTGTTTTGAAATCTTTGTCTGTAGTTATGAATTTGTTTATTACTGCTTTCACTTCTATCCATTTTTGCTTCACATACTTTGAAGCTGTTATTAGGTGCATAAACATTTCAGATTTTTTGTTTTTTTGATGAATTCACCTTTTGCAATTATAAGATGACCCTCTTTATTTATTTACGCTAATATTCTTTACTTTGAAAGTTATTGGACTATTACTAATATAATTACTTCAGTCTTCTTTTGATTAGTGTTAGTACGGCATAACTTTTTTGTTGTTGTTGTTAAGATTTTGTTTCTTAGAGCAGTTTTAGTTTCACAGGGAAATTGAGGAGAAGGTACACAGATTATCCACCTACCTTCTTACCAGCCACCCCCACAAATGCGTAGTTTCTCCCATTATCAACATTACTCACCAGAGCGGTTCATTTGTTACAATGAACCTACACTGGCACATTATAATCACCCAAAGTCCATAGTTTACATTATAGCCCACTCTTGGTGTACATTCTATGAATTTGTACAAATATATAATGACATGTATCTGTCATTGTATCATACAGAGCATGTTCATGGCCTTCCAAATCCTTTGTGTTTCACTATTCATTCCTTTCCCCCTCCAATCTCTGGCAGCCACTGATCTTCGTATTGTCTCCATGGTTTGCCTTTTCCACGTTGTTATATAGTTTGAATCACATATGATATATCTTTTTCATCCTTTTACTCTTAACTTTTTGTATCTTTGCAGTTAAAGTGGGTTTCTTAGAAACAGAATATATATTCGCATTGTTTTTTATACAATCTGTCAATTTTTGCTTTTCAGTTAGGGTGTTTATATCATTTGCAATAGAGTGTACTTGGAGGTCTTTCCATGCTCTGTGCACAGGCATTAGCTGGCACCATGGGAAAGCAGACAGTGCCAAAACTTTTGCTGAAGTATTCTTCAATAGCAACATTTTACATCATAAAAAATTTCTAAGGCAGTAGTGGAGTCATCGTGCTTTCTAGTGATCTGTCATACTGGCATTAGGAAGCAAGTTCTTTCAGAAATAAATAATCTTCTAGAGTTCTTGGAAACATTTTGTGGTGAGGAGGAAATGGAAGGCCAAAATGTAGGAGGGAGAGAGGATGTGGTTTTTCAAAAGTGTAATACTGAACTTCTTTCTGATTACAGTGATTGAGGTTCAGGTTATTAAATTGAAAAAGTAAAAGAGACATGACTACATTAGTTCCCATATAAGACTCATAGAACATTTATCTATATTTTGATAATAAAAATATAATTATGCTTTGAGTGCAGTCTCTAGCTTACTTTTACTAATAAAATGTAAGTTACTCATTTGTACCATTAAATAATTTGTTATAATATAATTTTCTATGGATCCATAATGGTCTGTTGTATAGATATATCATGATGTATATAACAATCTCTCTCTAATGGGCACTGAAGACATTTTCTTATTTAACAAAAAAAATTCCTGCTCTCTATATATGCATATATATATATATATACACACACATATATATACGTGTATATAACACATATATATATGTGTGTGTATATATATATATATATGGATAATCATAATTTTATATGCATAGGATTATTTCATTAGGATAACTTTCTAGAAGTAAAAGCTAAAGCTTTTGGGAGCACCTGGGTGGCTCAATTGGTTGAGCATACAACTCTTGTTTTCAGCTCAGGTCATGATCCCAGAGTCATGGGATCAAGCCCTGTGTTGGGCTCCACACTGAGTATGAAGGCAGCTTAAGATTCTCTCTCCCTGTGCCCCTCCCCTCTCATGCTCTCACTTTCTTTCTCCTTCTCTCAAAAATAAATAAAATGAAGAAGAATTTTTTTAAGTTTATTTATTTGAGAGAGAGCTAGCACAAATGCACACACACACAGATATATGGATGTGTGTATATATATATATATATATATATATATGTATATATTTGAGTGGGGGTGGGGCAGAGAGAGTAATCCCAAGCAGGCTCCACACTGTCAGTGTGGAGCCCAATGTGGGCTTCAACCCACAAACTGTGAGATCATTACCTGAGCTGAAGCCAAGAGTCAAATGCTTAACCAACCGAGCCACCCAGGAGCCCCATAAAATGAAAAAAAAATTTTTTTAAATAAAGCTTCTGAAATATTTATTGAATACAGGTTAATTTTACCTGAATGTAAGAAGTTAAAAGAAACCAATGAAATTTAGTACATGAACTGTAGTAGATAGGTCTTAGAAGTTTTCCAGGTTTGGATCTATAATTTACCTGACAGTACATAGATTTTCTTTTTTTTAAATACACAATCCTGAGCTTATAACTTTTCTTACACAAACAGCAGAGGTGTTTCCTAAGGGCAAAGGGAGAATGAAATGGGAGGTGAAAGAAGGAAGCTATAAGTTCATCTATGATCATATGACCAGTTGCAGAATTTAGAACCAAAGCAGTTATGCTTATTTTCTGTATATTGTTTTTCATCTCCCCTTTCATATTCCTCTCTATATAAGGGATAATAATAGTTAACTCTGTATCTTGGTATTTAAATTACAGATTTAACAAGTATATTACTACAAAGAAGAAGCATCACCCAGAAACGGATAAATTGAAGAATAATTTGAATTCAATAAATTGAAGTTTTTATATCTTATCTCTCAATGAGAGGGTGGGAATATCTTTGGTTAGGTGGAAGCATGATGCTATTATTTTTAGTCAGAAGTTAATGTAGGTAAAAGAGACTAAATGGAAGCTGAATCAGCAATAGTGTTTACATGGCTGGATTGTTTTCTGTCAACTTTGGATTATTACCAATTTTAAGGAATTTCATTTCTCAGAATCCCCTTTTCTGATGTGCTGATCTCATGTGAGGTACTCATGTAAGATTTGGAAAGCAAGATGAAGAGTCCATTATTCTAAGGTAGTGTGGTGGCCAGCTGTAGTGACTTTGCAGATCTTCCCACGAGCTCCTCTTTGAGGTCATGGTGACCTGATATGGCAGCTTTATAGAACTCATCGTGAGCTCCCATTTCATAGTTGTGACAGCCAGATGTGGCTTCTCAGACTTCTCTCTAAGCTCTAGCTTCTCCACTATGCTCTAGGTCTTTGGGCAGAAGTCATTGGTAACTGAATCTCTGATCCTTGGGTTGCAGTCTCCAGATCTTCCCTCCTCCAGTAACTTCTACACTTGTGCAAGCTAATTCATATGTTAAATTACTTTTATTTTGTTAATGTGTAGTGGCTCTATGTTTCCTGATTTTTTCCAGATTGCTGCATATGCTAAAATTCAATTATTCAGTGAATTACTTATGGAGAAATGGGCAGAGTAAAGCTGTAGAATCAATAATCCACAAAAAAACTCATAATAGGTAAAAGAATTTAGTATATAGCAAAACTACCAATTCAAATAATAAAATAAAGACAATATTATTTAATAAATGGTAATAAAAAATTTGGTTAACTATTTGGAAAAATGACAAGCATTTAATAGTTTTCATTGAAGGGAACTTTAAATAAATTAAGGAATTAAATAAAAATATTGAAGCTAGTAGAAATTAGGAATAAATATTTGTCTTGGGGGAAAGAAACATTTGTATAACACCAAAGCAAAGGAAGATACATGAAGGAAAAGACTAATAAGTTTAACAATATGAAATTTGAAATTTTTAAAGGTCAAAAAGACATGAATAGACACTTCTCTAAAGAAGACATCCAGATGGCCAAACGACACATGGAAAGATGCTCCACATCACTCATCATCAGGGAAACACAAGTCAAAACCACAATGAGATCCACCTCACACCTGTCAGAATGGCTGACATTAACAGCCCAGGCAACAAGAGATATTGGTGAGGTTGTGGAGAAAGAGGGTCTCTTTTGCACTGCTGGTGGGAATGCAAACTGGTGCAGCCACTCTGGAAAACAGTATGGAGGTTCCTCAAAAAATAGAACTACTCTACAACCCAGCAATTGTACTACCAGGTATTTATCCAAGGGATACAGGTGTGCTGTTTTGAAGGGGCACATGCACCCCCATGTTTATGGCAGCACTATCAACAATAGCCAAAGTATGGACAGAGCCCAAATGTCTATTGATGGATGAATGGATAAAGAAGATGTGGAATATATATACACAATGGATTATTACTCAGCAATCAAAAATAATGAAATCTTGCTATTTGCAACTACATGGATGGAACTAGAGGGTATTATACTAAGTGAAATTAGTCAGTCAGACAAAGACAGATATCATATGACTTCACTCATGTGAGATACTTTAAGATACAAAACAGATGAACATAAGGGAAGGGAAGCAAAAGTAATATAAAAACAGGAAGGGGGACAAAAACATAAGAGACTCAAATATGGAGAACAAACAGAGGGTTACTGGAGGGGTTGTGGGGGGGGGGATGGGCTAAATGGGTAAGGGGCATTAAGGAATCTACTCCTGAAATCACTGTTACACTGTCTGCTAACTTAGATTTAAATTAAAAAAATAAATTAAATAAAAATTAAAAATAAATAAATAAAACAGAAAAAAATACATAAATAAAAAGAAAAGAAAAATTTAAAAACTTTTCCTGAAAAAAATTTAAACAAAGATATCAAAAACTGAAACTTTAAAAATAAATAACCTAATGGGTGGATGGTATTGTCAATTTAGAAAGAAAAATACATGGTTAAAAAATTACTTAACATAATAAAGAATATAAGAAATAAAAATCAACATAGTAATATATAATTTTTTATTTACCTCTTAAGCAAGGCTTTTATTAAAATAGTACATATTGTTAACAAGAATGTGGTTAAATACTGGTAGTAGAATTTTAAGCAGACACAAATTTTCTGAAGAGTTATTTGGTGATTAGTGGAAAGAACTTTTAAATATTCATATAGTTTGATTCTCTAATTATTCTTCTAGGGTTTTATATCAGTGACATAACTTTAAATATGCAAAAATATTTATGTACTAAGAAAGTAATCAAAATAGTATTTATAATAGGAAAAGATGAAAATATATTAAATGATTAACATTAAGACACTGGTTAATTGCCTATGAATTATCACATGACAAAATATTATGCAACAATCATATATAATGCTGTCAAATAATATTTAATGACATAAAATGTTTAAGACATAATATTAAAAACTATGATATAAAAAGATGACATAGGGGTACCTGGGTGGCTCAGTCGGTTAAGCATCTGACTTCAGCTCAGGTCATGATCTCACGGTCCGTGAGTTTGAGCCCCGCATCGGGCTCTGTGCTGACAGCTCAGAGCCGGGAGCCTGTTTCAGATTCTGTGTCTCCCTCTCTCTCTGACCCTCCCCCATTCATGCTCTGTCTCTCTCTATCTCAAAAATAAATAAACGCTAAAAAAAATAAATTAATTAAATAAAATAAAAAGATGACATACATTAAGATGAAAATTGGTGAAAATTTAGGAGTGGGTTAGTGTATAAATATGCAGAGAAAAGAAAAAGATTGGAATGATTGAATCATATGGTATTTCTCTTTTTAATTTTTTCAGTAACCTCAATATTGTTTTTCACAGTGGCTGTCCCAATTTATATTCCCACTAACAGTACAGCAGGGTTCCCTTTTCCCACAACCTTGCTAACATTTATTTCTTGTCGTTTTGATTTTAGTCATCCTGACAGGAGATAGACTGAAAATTTTAATATCACTAAGTGGTATTGAGTATGAATGAGATGAATTTTGTTTGTATTTGTTATGATTGCCTATATATTCTTTTGTAAAAACAACGAGGCTTGGGAATGCAAACTGGTGCAGCCGCTCTGGAAAACAGTGTGGAGGTTCCTCAAAAAATTAAAAATAGACCTACCCTATGACCCAGCAATAGCACTGCTAGGAATTTACCCAAGGGATACAGGAGTACTGATGCATAGGGACACTTGTACCCCAATGTTTATAGCAGCACTCTCAGCAATAGCCAAATTGTGGAAAGAGACTAAATGTCCATCAACTGATGAATGGATAAAGAAATTGTGGTTTATATACACAATGGAGTACTACGTGGCAATGAGAAAGAATGAAATATGGCCTTTTGTAGCAACGTGGATGGAACTGGAGAGTGTCATGCTAAGTGAAATAAGTCATACAGAGAAAGACAGATATCATATGTGTTCACTCTTATGTGGATCCCGAGAAACTTAACAGAAGACCATGGGGTAAGGGGAGGAAAAAAAAAAAAGTTAGAAAGGGAGAGAGCCAAACCATAAAAGGCTCTTAAAAACTGAGAACAATCTGAGGGTTGATGGGGGTGGGAGGGAGGAGTGGGTGGCTGATGGGTATTGAGGAGGGCACCTTTTGGGATAAGCACTGGGTGTTGTATGGAAACCAATTTGACAATAAATTTCATATAAAAAAACAAAACAATGAGGCTTAACCATATAAAACATGAGCTCTGGATTCAGGCAGATATGCATTTGAACTTTGCATTGATTATTTATATGTCACTCCATGTAAACTTTTGCCATGCATCAGTTATTGTTTTGTACTTACCTAAGGATCAGCAAATTTTTTTCTGAAAAAAAAAAAAAGAAAAAAGTAAATATTTTAGGCTTTGTGGGCCAAGAGGCAAAATTGAGGGTATTGTGTACAATGTAACAAGGGAGAAAAACAATTTCCACAATTCTTTTATCGGCAAAACTACAAATATAACAATTGAGTACAGTTGTTTTTTGACATATTGGTCTACTAGTAAGGATAATGGCATTTCCTTGCTATGAATAACATTTTGTTTAATTGGGGTTCAAAGTTAGTATTCTCTATCCATCAAAATTTATCACAAAGGTATATCTATCTGTGATCTGTAATAACACTTCCTCTATTTCATTTTGCAAGTGTCTTTGGATAGGTACTGCCAAATGCTGATATCTATCCATGAGCATAAAATTTGATTGAAGCATCATTATTGTTTGGAAAGCATTTATAGAATTCTACTAAATTCTTTTCCACAGTTGTTTTTTTAACATGTCACTATACTTGATTATGAATCACTTCTAATCGAAGTTTGGTTAGAAGCTCCTCAATTGCACAGTTAAATGAATTTTGAAATATGGAAATTTCATTCTCATTTACATTTAGGTCTGAAAAAACACACCTGGAACTATATTTGAGGTCAGAACACATATCCGTTGTAAATTTGTATTGGACTGGATATCTCACTTCTTGTTTTAACTTTTGACAGCATAGAAGTATATTAAAAAAGCTTGACATTTCTTGTGATTCAAATAATATTAGGTGTCATTGAGTTTCACATATAAGTGCTTATTTGCCTTATAACTTAAGATTAAATTAAGTAGGAAATATATTCAAATCTGCAGCAAAGCTTATTTTCAAAACCATTTAATGTTCAATAATAGTGACTTGGAGTGGTTCTTTTTTTTTTTTTCATAAAAAATACTTCAATTTTGACCCTGAGGCCAAATGTTAATGTTACCATTGTTAAGCCATGAACTTCTGTATGATAGGACAAGTCAGGTTATTCAGCTTCTACTTCTGGCAAAATTCGTGGTCTATGAAAGTGAATGCAGTTCACTGATTATACTAAATCAATGACACATGATAGATTCACCTATTTTCTGCAAGGTACTTGCTGATGAATATTACAATGAATAAGCACTTTACAGTTTTATGGTTTATTAATGTGTCCAAATAAACCTTTTTCTGCTTCATATATATATTTTACTACTATCAGCTGTAACACATCTTAGCAGATTCCACTTCAGGTTGTATTGAACATACTCATCTGTAGTTGTTCCTATGCAAACTGTTCATAAAAGCTAATTCTTTATTCACTTCAAACTCAGTATTAACTCTCAAATCATCAAAAGTCAAAGAAAACAACTTGAAATTTTTTGCCTTTATTTTCAATTCACTATTGATATTGTTTCTAACACCCTTAACTTTGCAAGCAACTGTTATTGTGGAAAGGCTAATGTTTTTAAGCAAGTTCATTTTCTGTGGACACATTTCTTCAGCTGTTGCAATCAAATATTATTTGATTAACTCACCATTGGTAAATGACTTGCCTTATCTGGCTAACAAATGAGCTGCTCAGAAGCTTAATTTGGTTGCAACTTCATTCTTGATTTTTACATTTTTGTGTAGGAGTTCTGCTGTTGTGATAAGATCTTCCATTTTAAGTTTTCTAATTTTTCTGTTACTTTCCTATGAGTTGGAATATCGTGACAAATACTTAATCTGGGAATATCAACATATATTGCATCATATTAGCATAGCTATAGAGTCATTGAATTATGAACACAATGTTTTGCCATATAACTCAATAACAAAGTAATCCACTGTGCCTTAAAACTATGATCTTGTATTTGAAGTCCACTTTTCTCATTTTAAGATGACAGGTATGCACTGGTAATAAAAAAATTGCATGCCACAATATGGTGATATGCATGGCACTCAAAACAATGCTTCACTGTAATTTGCAGTACACCAAATAGCACTGAAAACCAAGGAGAGTAGCACATTCAGTCTCTGTCACAACTATTCAACTCTGCATTGTAGCAGGAAAGCAACTATAGACAATACCTAAATGAATGATTATGTGTTTCAGTAAAACTTTATTTATGTACACTGAAATTTGAATCTCATGTCATTTTGATGCAAAATATATGAAATAATATTCTTGTTTAGATTTTTAAAAACAATTTTAAAAGGAAAAAAGCACTCTTAGTCATGGGCCATATAAAAACAGGTGGCAGGCTGGACTTGACCACAGGCTTTAGTTTGCCTCTCCCTGCTCTACTTGAGTCAAAATATTTTTGTTCCCTAAACATTTCATGCTGTTTCTTTCCTAGTTGCTTTTTTTTAACTTAGATTGTCTCCTCTACTTGGAATGCCATCCATCCGTTGCTCCTTGCCTCCCTTCATTTTTACGAGATTAACTGCTGCATGTCCTTCAAGATCAGCTTTCCTAAGTTTTCCCTGATATACTCTCCTCCCTTAAGATATCCTCCTTCATCTCCATAATAACCTGTGCATAACTATTATTGATCTTTTCACAGTCTATTAGAGTTTTCTGTTTATGAATTTTCTTCCCCAACAGACTATAAAAGTTAGGACAAGAACTATGTGTTTTTTTTTAATTACCACATTGTTGGTATCTCTACAAAGAAAACATGGGATTTACATATATATATATATATACATATTTTAGACATATATAATTCATTTATGTGTATATGTGTGTGCATACATTTATATATATGTATAATTGTATTATGTACATATGTATATTTATATTACATGTATTTGTGTGTGTGTATATATATATATACACATATATATATGTAAAGATCAGCCATAGAACCTAAATCTTCAGCATCATAATTTTTTGAAGTCACTGTCCATGCTTAACCTTATGAAATTTAGAAAACATCTGGAAAAGTTTTTTTTTTTTTTTTTTTTGAGCCTGTGAAGTGAACTCCTATAAGGAAAGCCAGGTTAAGAGCAATGCCAGTTCCATATTTTCTAGGATTTGACTGAAAGACTGCATACAGATGTTTATCAAGCCAATTGTGATTACTGGGCCATCTACTTATTCATTCAGAAGAGTAGTTTTCTTCCATTTTTCTTTGTGTCTCCATTAATATTTTTCTTTATAAAAAACAGGCTATATTACTGGGCACTTTTTAACACCACAATTAGTCATGGATGTGGTGATTCATCAGGTTGGCTTAAAAAGCAAAAGCAGCCTTGCCCTTCCTAAGCATTGACTGTTGGCAACTCTCTTTTCCCCACTCTGAATCAGACGTGTATTTGTTTGAGTAATCAAGAAAGAACTGTCTGTCTTGTGACCTTAACGCTGGTGAAAGCGAGCAACTGAGTGTTTTTGGCATAGTAAAGTTAGCAGAACAATGCAAAGACCAGAGAGTACTCTGCTTGGCCACTTACTCTGGGCAGACTTGAATGTCACACAGTCCTCTGGTTGCCGGCAGGATTTTTCACCCTCTGCAGAAAAACATTTTAATATAAGCAAAATGGACTTCAAGTCTTATAAAAACAATTCTTAAACTCTCTCTGTGTGCCTCTTATTGAATTTTCTACTATCTATTAAGACCTGCAGTCTTTCCAAAATGAGCGTTCTGAATCCTACTGTGATAAGAGCTGGTAACAGGCAGCTTTACATGATGGATGCCATTAGGGGAAAAGCACATCAAATAACCCTGCTGGGGAAGGAATGAATCAGCCTAATGCAAATTTAGGTGAGGCAACTGGACCACACAGAGGGGATGTTGAAGCCATTTCAAAGATGAGAGACAGGCGTGATAGCCAGTGAGGCCAAGAACTTTGAATGAAATGACAGATCTGATGACAGTGAAGCTGAATCTGGCGGAAGCAAAGGATTCACTTCTCATAATGGATTAACTCATCCTATTAGCCTCTTAAACAATGGGTGTTTTAAAGATACCAGTTGGAGGAAGTCCAAGTACCCCATTTTAAGGATGCCTATTAGAGCAGTTACAAGAGAGTGCCTCTCTCTTATTTTTTTCCCTTGGTAGGGATATGCAAGAGGTCATTAGAAAGCCAGATAGAGATACAAATTACAATGAAGCAAAATATCCTAGTGGACTCCTCCCTATGTTTGACATTCTTGAAATCTATGCCCCATGTCTTGAAATCTTTAAACAATCTTCAATGTTCTTTTTCTTGCCCAGGGAAACCTATTTCAGTAGCAGAGCTATGCTGGCTACACACCTATTCTGACTCATGTTCCCAAGTGATTTTATTCCAGATAAGATTTGGGGACAGTTATGTGTGCCGTTCTGATACCTTCCTAAAAGGAAATTATTTTGGAAGTAAAGTCACTGATAAAATCAACTCAGGAAAATGCACTTTGTAAATATTAAAATATGAACATTATTAAAGGCCACACTGTAAAAATACCAATTATTTTTCCTGGATAACAGTTACAATAGAACATTGATATATCTTTAGGGGACAGTGAAAGGGCCTCACTTTGAGAAATGTGAGGCAGGAGAAGTTTTAAATGATTACATTCAAGAGTATTAACCTATGTGGTTACTTAAAAGATGATTCTCTATGTAAAATAAAACACAAAAAGCCAATATGAAGGGAACAGGAGTTAATATTATCAAAGGAGACAAGTATAAATCAGGTTTCTTTCCATATCCTATCATGGAGGAAACCCCTTTTCTCTTGGCTTTCTATTTTCCATGTGGAGAACACGTACATGTCCTTGAGCATGTAAATCCCAGTTCTGGTCACCCTGACTCACTCCTGTCTAGAGGGGTGAGCAATTCAGGGCAGACTCTGGCCCTGTGGGGATGGCCTGGGGAAGGCCTGGAATTCTCCAGCTCTGCCTTGCACTCACTGAGTCCATTCTCTCATTCAGGGGCTAAATGTTGGAGGCTATTTATGACTGCAGATCTAAAGCCAAGTTGTTAAATCCACTCTCTTTGAGGCTGCTGGTCTGATTCTCCCTCTATCTCTCAACTGGTTCTGAGTTGAAGTAAGAAAGGGAAGAGTTATTTTTGGATCTGGATAAAGTTTCAAAAATTGACTATGAAACACAACTATGTGATATGCAAAGGGTATATCTAAGTATCCATCAGAGAAATTAAATAGAATTTATCTTCTTGAGACAAAGCAAAACTAGAAAAATAGCACAAACCAAATCCCTTCATGTTTATTTACTTATAGTGATGTATGACCTCAGATACATGTCAGATGTATAAAAGAAAACCAACGTAAAAGGTTGGTTCACTCACATGAGTGCTAGTTGACCAGTGAAGACCTGGAACATCAAAAAAGCCTGAAAGGAGAGAAGAATTATTAACTTTGCTCTTCTCATTCCTAAAGAGAGTAACTACAAATATTTGAGTGGGAGGCATGGCCATAGACACTGTATGGCTATGCAGTAAAATCATATTCCAGACTAAGGATAACTGATTTCAGGATTTAAATAAGGGTCAGTCACAATAGAGCATATGAGATGCCATGAGACTTTGTGTAAAAAGCTGCCCACTGGGACAGAGTGGGGAATGTCCTATGTGGGAAGGAGAGAGCTTCCTTTCAGAGAAAAGGAGGAAGAACTAAAAGTTTAGTTATAAGAAAGCTAGAGACTGGAAGGAAAGAAGCGACAAATAATGGGAGCTGAAAATGCTTGATCAGAGATAGCTAGAGTGACAAAAATACAGATCTCTACTGAAGTAATATTTTTTATTGGACAAAGAAAGAAAATGAAACTCCTTACCTCTTCTCATCAAAAATTGAGCACTCTTCATTGAAAACCCTGCTTTCATTATAAAAGAACTCAGTGAGGACTTTAGAATGACAAAGTCTTTAAATAAAAGTGAGATTCAGTCCTTCTATATAGCTGCTCTGTCTGACAAGCATGTCTTTTCCTCCTCCTCCCCTTCTTCCACTTTCCATTCTCCATCTGTCATAGCTTGAGGATTGCCCATCTTCCCCTTCTCACCCCTGCACCTCCCACCCCTTCTTCACCTCCATCTCCCACTCCTTCCTCACCTCCACCTCCCACCCCTCTGGAGGTAGCCAACTCCTACTCATTCAGTATTCAGTGTAATGACATCTCCTCCAAAAAGCTTTCCTCAACCCTTTCCATTCTCACTTACCCATCAGCCTTATACTGCCTCCTCTCAGACTTAGAGTAGCTGGCCCAGTGTTTAAGAACTCAGGCTATACTGGGGCGCCTGGGTGGCTCAGTCAGCTAAGCATCCTACTCTCAGTTTTCACTCAGGTCATGATCTCACAGTTTCATGAGTTTAAGCCCCACATCAGGCTGTGTGCTGAGATTGAGAACCTGCTTGGGGTTCTCTGTCTGCCTTCCTGTCTCTGTGTACCTCCCCCACTAGTGCTGTCTCTGTCTCTCTCAAAATAAATGAACACAGAGCCTGGGTCACTGAAAAAACCCAGTAAAAGGTAGTTCTGATTACTGACCGGTCCTTCTCATTCTCTAGCAAAACTTTTACCACATTGTATTTCAATATTCTGTCTGCACATCTATCTGCCTGTCTGTTTGCATGCAGACTATGAACTGGAAATTGAATCCCTTAGTGCCTGGTAAAATGTGAAGCCCCATATAGTTTGTTGAATGAATTCAGAGAGTAAGCTTACCCCATTCTCTACCATAAATGATGCTGATATCTGTAGTTTTATTTCAGAAATGGCATGCTAGGCAAAACTCTGCCCAAGTCAAACTATATCATTGTTATTCTTTCAAAATAACTTTAAAAAGAGATTCTTTAATCTCCTTTGGTAAGACTCTCCAGTCAACATTTTCTCTAAGTCAAACACACACTTTAAAATGAAAGTCTATCACTTAATTTTTTACATCAGTGGAAAAAGAAAACAGCTGCCTTCTTTCGCTATAAAATAGCCTCTCGTACATGTAAACATTCGCACTGGCTCGCTCTCCTCTTAGTAAAATAAACCTATTTCTTTAACCTTTTTAAATAGTCTTTTCTCTTCCCTTTAATAATTATGTTCTGAAAAATACTGAGTCACAAAGCATAAAAACAGTGAAAAATTTTATGAAGCTTCAAAAGTAGTACATCTAACACCTGAAGAAAGGACACCCATTTAAAAATAGAACAACCACATTTATTTGGAAATAGTGGTCTTCAAAACATTATTATACTAGTGAATAAAGTCTTAGTAGTTTTAGCCAGTTGTAAGAATTAATCATTCTTACTTTTATAAAATATATTTCCTAAGGGTTGCAATATTGATGAATTTAATATATTAAGAATCTTAAAATATTTCATTTTTAGACACATTAACTGTTTTTAAAGAGCTGGCCCCAAATATAAATTGATACAGCCACTATGGAAAACAGTATAGAAGTTCCTCAAAAATTAAAAATAAAACTACAAGATGATCTAATAATCCCCCTTCTGGGTTTGTATCCAACGGAAAGGAAAACAGGATCTCAAGAAGGTCTACTCTCCTGTGTTCACTGTAGCATTATTCACAATAGCCAAGGATGAAAACAACCTAAATTGCTGTAAATAGATGAATGGATAAAGAAGATGTGGTATATGCATACAATGGAATATTATTCAGCCAAGAGAAAAAAAACTTGCCATTTGCAACAATATCAATGAAACTTGATGTTGAATGAACTAAGTAAAATGTTAAATGTTAAATGAACTAAGTCAGACAGAGAACGACAAATATTGCATATCACTTATATGTGGACTCTAACAAAGCCTAACTCATAAAAACAGAAAGTAGACTGGTGGTTATCCTGGGCTCAGGAATGGGGGAAATGGAGAGATGTTGGTCAAAGGGTACAAACTTCCAGTTAAAAGATGAATATGTTCTGGGGATATAATGTACAGCATGGTGATTATAGTTGATAAACTGTATTATATGCAGATCTTCCTCAACTTACAATGGATTTATTTAAGAATAACCAAAAAGCTCATCATAAATTGAAAATGTAAGTCAGAAATGTATTTAACACACCTAACCTACCAAACATCACAGCTTAGCCTAGCTTACTTACATTAACCTATAATTTGGCAGAATCAACTAGCACCAAGCCTATTGTAGGGGCACCTGGGTGGCTCAGCTGGTTAAGCATCTGACTCTTGATATCAGCTCAGGTCATGATTTCACTGTTCATGAGTTCAAGTCCTGTGTCAGGACTGTGCTGGCAGCACAGAGCCTGATTGGGATTCTGTCTCCCTCTCTCTTTGCTCCTCCCTCACTTGCTCTCTATCTCTCTCTCTCAGAATAACTAAAAAAAACTTTAAAGAAACTATTAAAAAAAAACACACCAAGCCTATTGTATACTAAAGTGTTGAATATCATGTGGGATTTATTAAATACTGTACCAAAAGTGAAAAACAGAATGGTCACATGAGTGCAGAATGGTTGTAAGTATATCTGTTGTTTACCTTTGTAACCACATGACTGACTTGAAGCTGTGTCTCACTGCAGCTGCCCAGCATCACCAGAAAGTGTTGTACCACATGTCACTAGCTCAAGAAAAGATCTAAATTCAAAATTTGAAGTATAGTTTCTACTGAATGTGTTTTGTTTTTGTGCCATTGTAAAGTGGAAAAATCATAGGCTGACCCATCATAAGTTGGGGTCCATCTGTATTTGAAAGTTGCTAAAAGAATAGCTCTTAAATGCTCTCATTACAAAAATGAAATGGTAATTATGTGACGTGATGGAGGTGTTAGCTAACTCTATGGTGGTAATAATTTTGCAACATATAAGTTTATGAATATCAACATATTGTATACCTTAAACTTCCACAATGTTATCTGTTAGTTATATATCAATTTAGCTGGAAAAACATTTTTTTTAATTTTTTTTAACGTTTATTCATTTTTGAGACAGAGAGAGACAGAGCATGAATGGGGGAAGGTCAGAGAGCGAGGGAGACACAGAATCTGAAACAGGCTCCAGGCTCTGAGCTGTCAGCACAGAGCCCGACGCAGGGCTCGAACTCAGGGACTGCGAGATCATGACCTGAGCTGAAGTCGGACGCCCAGCCAACTGAGCCACCCAGGCGCCCCTGGAAAAATTTTTTAATAGCGAAGACCTAACTGAAGAAGAACTATCAGTAGGTCCATCATGACATGACTCAAAACTGTGAAAAGTTAGAAACAAGCTATATTCTAACACTAGGGGAAAAGCCATAAAGGATAAGAAGTAATTTGTGTTAGAAAAATTCTTGCATAACACAGCCTTTCCTAAAGGATGACACAGACAATGCCTTAAAAATGATTAGGCATGTGTTTAAAATAATATTTTAAATATTATTTTTGACATTTGAAAATGTTCATGATATAATGTAAAACCAAAAATAGCTTATCAAATTGTATATTCAATATGAAAATTTTGCTTCAGATTTTTTTTTCAGTGTTTAAAATCAATATATTGAGGTAGGCATTTGTCATAGATGTGACCGTCTGTGGTTTAAGACTTGAAATTAAGGCTTAATGTTATGTGCTATCTTGACATCTGGTAAAATGAGGAGGATCTTAAGTGGCTGGCCTAAATGCAAGTTCCCCTCCCCATTTCACAGATAAGTTCCCCTTGCCAACCTTATCATGGATTAACAGTTCTCCTTATCACCAGGCACAGTTCCTGCTTATCCCTAAGTAGTGGGCTTCGCTTCTTTGCCAGCCCACTAGTCAGGGGTTATTCAAATAAGCCAATCACATCCTTCTGCCAGAACTAGGAGTCACTCTGCCCTCTTGATACTACAAAGCCTGCCTTCCAGTGTCCCTGCTTTTTCATTCTGTTCCTGAGTGCAACCTCCATCTAGTTTTGTGTGGCACGTGGTGTTCCCCTCTCTCACGCAGTGAGTATATGTGATTAGTAAACTGCTGTTGATCTCATCTTTGCAGTGTCAGGTAGCTGTGTTCAGGCATCCCTGTAACTATGGGACAGATATCCCACCCAACAAGGTGAATAGTAGGCCATCAAAACACAACCTAGCCGTTGTTAATTAAACACTCTTTTTATTTGTTTAATTTTTTTTTAATTTTTTTAAAATGATATTTTTATTATACAAAGATGTAAAATTTCTGTATATCATCAAAAGAATTTTATTTGTTTATTTATTTTATTTTATTTTATTTTCAATATATGAAATTTATTGTCAAATTGGTTTCCATACAACACCCAGTGCTCATCCCAAAAGGTGCCCCCTCAATACCCATCACCCACCCTCCCCTCCCTCCCACCCCCCATCAACCCTCAGTTCTCAGTTTTTAAGAGTCTCTTAAAAACTGGGTGGCTCTTATGCTTTGGCTCTCTCCCACTCTAGCCTCTTTTTTTTTTTTTCCTTCCCCTCCCCCATGGGTTTCTGTTAAGTTTCTCAGGATCCACATAAGAGTGAAAACATAGGGTATCTGTCTTTCTCTGTATGGCTTATTTCACTTAGCATCACACTCTCCACTTCCATCCACATTGCTACAAAGGGCCATATTTCGTTCTTTCTCATTGCCACGTAGTACTCCATTGTGTATATAAACCACAATTTCTTCATTCATCAGTTGATGGGCATTTAGGCTCTTTCCATAATTTGCTATTGTTGAGAGTGCTGCTATAAACATTGGGGTACAAGTGCCCCTATGCATCAGTACTCCTGTATCCCTTGGGTAAATTCCTAGCAGTTAAACACCCTTTTTATATTTGGTGTAATTCTCACTAAAATACAAAGTGTCAGAGGCAGAAAGGCATTTTTCCAGCCTTCCCTGTAGCTAAGATACGTGTTTATGACAAGATTTCCACCCACACAGCTGCATGAGACTTTGACTTGGAACATGAGCCATTAAGCATTCAAGGCAGTGTTCTCTTGATGAGGACGGCAGGTGGTGTCTGATAGTTTATGTACAGCAGTGATGAAGTTCTGTTATTTAGGCCCAAACATCATCATGGAAAGTTGCGGGTTTTTTGTGTGTGAAAGCTGCAGTGTTGCAGTCAAGATGTAGCAAGAGTGTCATGATTAGACATTGTTTCAGGCTGGATGGCTTTTCAGAAGCCATTGAGGCCCTGTCCCACACAAATCATGTGAGGACCCAATATTATTTTATATGTTTCTTTACTAGTGAAAGCAGCCCAGGGTGCCTGGGTGGCTCAGTCGATTGAACATCCCACTCTTGATTTTTGGCTCAGGTCATGATTCCATAGTCATGGGATGGAGCCCTCCATCAATCTCCATGCTCAGCATAGAGCCTGCCTAAAATTTTCTCTTTTTCTCCCTCTGCCCCTCTCCCCTGCTCATGCTCGCTCGCACTCTCTCTCTCTCTAAGATAAAAGACAATAATAAAATAAAATGAAAAATGAAAGTTGCTTCTACTATTCACAACTCAATACCCTGACTAAAATTTTAAATGGTATCAGAAAAAGTTGCAGGCATCCAGAATCCTTAAGGAAATGGAAATCTGAGAGTATATGGCCTACTTATGTTTGAAGGCCTTGAGAAGAGAAATGTTACCAGATAATAGGATTCTACCATCTGTAGCAAGTGTTGTCAAAACAATTAATTAATTCTTCACCTGTAATTACCTGGAGTGACAGCCTTTAGGAAATAAATATCTGCTGATCTAGGATAGTAGGATAGGTGTGAGAAACGCAAGGATTATGGGGGTAGGCTGGTTGTTTCTAAGTGCACTGGAGAACTTACAGACATTAAGCAATGTGTTCAATATCCAAAATTCTTGTCTTGATGCATTCAAGAGTAGATAATTTCCTTGATGATACCAAATTATCTTTTACAGTAATGGAACAGTTGTAGTTGAAAATAATAAACAAAATTTTATTCTGAGGTTCACCAAATTACCAAGTCAGCAACTTGTGGGCTTATTCTCATGTAAAAGTTAGGGCATTTCTTAAGCAAGATGGAAACATATAAATTAGAATAGGGCTAAATGAGAGGAGTCAGATCAGGAGAGTACAAAAACTTTTCAGTTCTACAGAATGTCCTTGGTAAGCAGAACCAGCCTTTTCTTCCCTCTGTCATGAGCTTTTCCCTGACTTGCTTGGAAACTTGTTAACAACCTTGCTTAAAGGAATCCACTTCTCCTCATGCCTGCCTGTATCACCTCCCACTGATGTCAATATAACTGGAGTCAGATATGAGCATGTTTCAAGGGGCTGCTTTCCAATAAAATAGGGAGGGGAAAGTTTATATACCAGATAATTAGAAATACTTTATGAATTTGTGATGGCAAAAATCTAGGGAATGACTTCTGAAGGGCCTAGACTAGGAGGCAGCTAATTTCATGTGTGTTCATTTCACAAAAAAATTCATAGAGCCGTTCATTTATTATATATGTCCATTCCCTTACGTGTGTTTCATTTCAGCAAAGTTTTTAAACGTCGGTAAATCAGTATGTTCAATCAAATCTGAACATAATGCTGACCCAACCAAAACTTTGTCTTGCTTTTCTTTCTGCAAATTACTCCACGGTGACTTTTGAATGTACCTTTCGTACATACCTGAATTCTTTCGGACGAACATTAACGAAATCCATCTCCTTTTATATGTGTTGGCCTCCATAATTGAAACAAAGCAGTTCCTTCTAAGATTTGAGCAGAAAAGTGTTGCAGGCATACAAGCAGTCTCTCACTTTCTCCTCAGGTGTCTCTCCCTCTTGGGAGTCTGGTACGTTGATAGCTGGTGGCACTCTTTATTTCTCAACTTTTAACCCCCTGGCTCCAGCACACAAAAGCCCTTTCAGCTGCTTCCATTTAGAAAAACTAAGACAAGCTGATAATTTCAAAGTAAATTTTACTAAACAGGAAAAAAGAAGTACAAATAGAAATCCAGAAAAAAAAATTATACCTGCATTGAAATAGGTTTCTAATACAGATCTCTTAACTATTTCCTCTCTATTCCCCCCCCCCCCATCACTTGCATTTTCCTACTTTTTTTATATGGAGAAGAGTTGGTAGCAGGTGACCTTAGCATTTAGTTTATATCTTACAATATATTAAGGTAGGTCATTGGTGGAGCTAGAGGGGGAATGAATATTTCTGAGGGATCCTGACTTGAAATCAAAAGAAGTAACTAATTAGGCTTGGGTTATCTCAAAGGCTGAGAGTGTTGTATTCATATGATAAATAGTGGCATAATGTTGGGTGAGAAAATAGTGTTGTTGAAGTTTAAATGAAGAAGGGTAAATGTTGCCATTGGGCAGCAAAGGATAATTAATGGATATGCTTCATATCTGTGGCTGACCTATATGTTTTTGCATACCCTTTCAATACTTTGGGAAGCCTTAACTGTATTTCCCAGTCTTTTTCGCATCTAGGATTGAGGCATATGATTAATTCAGATGCATCCATTGAAGTAATTAGTTGAATTAAAACCATCACTTAGAGGCCAAAAGAAGAGAGATATGAGTCTAATTTTCTCATGAAATAGAATGGAGTGGTTTCAACCTGGGATCTTTATAAACCAAAAGATAGGTAGGGAACTAGGTGAAAAGGAAGCTAGATTTTATCCATTTCTTATGTTGAACCAGATTATGAGAAAATTCATATGGCCACAAATTCAGCTTTATATGTATCCCCTATGATACTTATTGCTTTATGGAAAGTAGAGGTTCAGTGAAGATTGTTTACATTATTATTTTAAAAATGACTCAAGTATGTTGGCAGATATTCCATGTCAATGTTAGTTTGATAGGATATGTGTTAAAATATGTTAAACCAGCATATACAGAGGGATTTAGTTTTAATTTGTAGTTTTAATTCTATAATAGTGGGATAAGGAAAGGGAATGTAGGGAAAAAGAAAACATCCCACCCTGGAGCTGGGAAATATTTTGAATCTGATGTCACAATTAATAGGAGGAGAAAATGAAATTTTCCTAAAGCGTGAATTCAAAATTCCACAGGTTCTTGCCAGGCAGGGGCAGGCCATGGTCCAGCTGCAATAGTTGTGTTAGATCCAAACTCTGAGATAGAAGAGATAAGAGTAATGGAGAAGTCAAATATGTAATTTAGAGAAGGCAGAGGCTTTTAAAAGTAAGGGTGTGAGGTGCCTAAGAAATTACATTTATTGTCAGAATGAAATTTGGCACTCTAATAAATTGAAATATCACTTGACTCCATGTAATGAAAGATCACAGGTTATTCCAACCTGTGCCCTTCATAGTAAGCCATTAATCAAAATCTCCAAAAGGACACTCAGAAAGTCAGAGATTTTTTAAAAATTTCAATTAAATTTTATGGTTAAATACTGTGAATAACAGACTTAAAAAATGTGGACTCACTTCCTATATCTTTGTGAGGGACAATTTTTTCTTGTCAGCAGAGATGGAGAGAAATGGTGGTTCTTGAAATAATGTTAAGGGGACCACTAGATAAATTTAAGTTAAAGTAAAATATGTGGAGACTGAGGCTGAGTGACTTAGCCATGGTTTCCCTTTCTTCTCTTACCCTCTTTCTTTTCATGTGTTTTCAATGAGATCAGTCAGCTAATAAAGATTTTGAGAAGAAAATCTATCTTTACCATTCATTTAGACTCTTCTGTAGATCAAAGTGGGATATTTACCTTATGGTTGCTATGGGTTGGAGCAACCATATAAATGCTTTATAATATAAATTGCAATATAATTTTCTTCCTATAAAATGGTGTATTTTACTGGATTCAACAAACTTGGTGGAAAACATCATTTGTCTCTAACTGGCCCAGGCAGTCTCATTATATCCCCCGTCAGAAAAAGACCTCCTAGATGCTTAGTGGTGGGAACAAAAGTAGGTGAAGGTGTGAGGCAGTTGTCTAAATGAAAAGAGTGAACTGTTCCATTCTCAGTCCTGCTTCCAGACTTTTCTAGAAAGATTTAAAGCACCATGGAGTCCTTTGAGTTTCGACCTATTCTGGTAGTATTGAGGTAAACAATTTCATTCTATTAGTTGCTTAAGAATACACCCAAGCATAACAATCTATCTAGTCCCAGTTAGGGCCCTGCTATTATGGGTTTAGAAATACTAAGGTCATGTTTGCAGCTGAATTTTATACTTCTGAAATTCTTTCTCACTGCCTGCTCTGATTGTCCAGTCACCTCTGCCCTTGATCTGGTCTGTTTCTGTTAACATGGCACCTGGCTTCCCCAGGGTGGTCTGCTCCAGGTCTGAATCATTCAGCAAATATTTATTGAGCAACTGGAAGAATCTGGTCTCTGTACTGGTTGCTAAGGATGCAGAGTTAAATAACATTGTCCCTCCTCTTGAGTTACCCACAGTCTGGTGGTGTGGAAACAGAGATCTATTCCTTTCTCTTGACAAATTCATTGATACATAGAAGGCTTAAAATGATAGTTTTAGTAATGAACTGAAATAAAGAAAAAGCACTGGACACCTCTTAAAAATAACAAATAAGATGAGATGGCATGATAAAACACGTGGGAGTGTTTCTGATTTGGTCTGTAAGACTTAAAAAAAGATAAAATTTTAGCTTAAATTTGATTTGGGTCAATAGTTTCCAAGGATTCTCATTTCCACCTAAAATCTGAGATGAGTTTTGTAACTTGGTGATTTCTTACTTGGTCAAAATGATGGTATATTTTCGTTCTTTATGGTTCTTGCCCTAATCCCAGCATAAGATAAGCATCATTTTCTTTTGTCTCCAAGTATTCCTTCTTTGAGTTTTATTCTACATTGAAATGACCTTGTGATGTTTTCTTTGCCCTTCCAATACCTTCCTTACCAACCACAGCTTTATGTTCTTTTGGCTTATTCTCACAGATGGTCTCCTACTTTATTAAGCCCACCTAAGTGCCATGATGAAAGCATTTAAAGTTTTTTGCCCTCATATTTAAAATAGTGACAGCATTATTTATTCATTATGGTATTTTTATTAATTTTTGTTCTGTAGTAGATTCTGGATCTGGAGTTCTCTCTTGTCCAGCAAAAGAGCAGATGCAGGGTTTAAAATGCAAGAGAGGCTAATGTCTGAGAGGAGACAAGAGCTCTGAGTAAGTGTCCTTGCTCCGTTTTTATTAGGATCAGAAGGCTTACAAGCATGATGGATGTGCACAAAGAGGCAATGAAACCGTGAACATTAACTCATGTGTGTGAGGGAAAGGGGGTTTCAAAGTGTTAGGAGTTTGGATCAATACAAAACTCCTGGCACCAGGCAGATGGTTATTTATGGCATGCAAGAGGCACCACATCTGTTTATCTTAGCTGGCCCAGAGGATAAGACAGATACAGCATGCTACCTCAGGGTCAACAAGACACCATTCTTTTGCTAATGAGCTCCACTCTGGGCACTTCTCCCTGCTGCAGGCTATAGCCCTGTTTACCTGTTTACCTATTTTGGCCCTTCCCTCCTGTGAAAGCAGCTTTCTGCTATTGTACTAAATTGGGAGGGGGGGGACGCTTCTGCCCTGAATACCTAATCTCAATTACCTAATCTTGGATGCTTTCATCCTGCTGCTTCCTATTCCTATATGCCTTGTTAACCCATGGGTGCAAGCTCAGGGAATTTCTAAGCTTATTCCCCACATTTTATGATTTTACTATTAATTTAAAGACTGGCAAATACTACAACAGTTAACTGCCATTATTCAAGTAGTCAATTACCATAATATTGAAGTACACATATTAGGGGACCAGAAGCTTTCTGGTTTAATTTATTGGACTTTCTATGGTAGTTAACATGTAATGTCACTGTGGTTTTTATTTTAAAATTCCAAGATGCAGGGTGTCTCGGTGGCTTAGTCGGTTAAGTGTCTGACTAACCTTTGATCTCAGCTCAGGTCTTGATCTCAGGGTTGTGTGTTCAAGCCCTGCATTGGGCTCCACATTGGGCATGGAGTGTACTTAAAACAAACAAACAAAAGTATAAAATTCCAAGATGCTTGGTGATATTTGTGTCTAATATATTATGGAAAGTATAGCCTATATTTAGTAAGTGCTTGCTGATTTAAAATACTGACCTGATGACTTCTGCATTTACCTGTAGCATCTATAATCTGGCAATTTTGTTAATGGTAAAGATACTTCACTATAAAATTTTAGTGGCAATGAAAGAGAATAAAGTTTTTAGTATTATATAATAAAGTGGAAATGCAAACTTTTAAAGCTTTATAATCCATACTGCATTCAATTTAACTTTCTGGCTCTGTGGGTTACAAAAATCCAAACTTCCAAGTTGTAGAAGGTAAGATTTCCATATTTTTATTATAATCTTTTATATAATTAATACATAAGAATATTTTTATTATAAAGTTTAATCAGTTTGGAAGTATATCTTCAACATCTCTTCAGCAGCCCCTCTCAAGCCCCACTTGCTTTCCCAAAGTATATTGTTAAAGGTTTGTTGCATATCCTTCCAAAGCCCTTTATGCAAAATCACACACACTTTCACAAATGGGATGAGACTTTATATATTGTTTTTGCAACTTCATTTAAAAATTTTACAGTTTCTTGTGGATCTTGCATGAAGCATATAAATTTTACTTATAATTAGTACATAGTAGTTCATGGTATGGATGTATCATAATTTAATTAATCCTCAATTGACTAACATTTGGATAATTGCCTATTTTTTGCTCTTAAAATAATGTTTCATGAAATTTCCTGTTCATGCCTTTTTTGTAACCTGTTTTGACATTTATTCAATTTTTATGTACCACAAGTCTCAAAAAAGAGAACTGGACCCAAATCTTTTCTTAAAAGCACCTTTATTGAGATATATGATATGAAAAGAACTGAACATATTTCATGTATATAATTCAATGAATCTGAACATTCTGGACAAACACCTGTGATAACCAGTGCCACAATTAAGTTAACAGATATATACAGCAGCTCTCAGAGTTTCCATGTGTCCTTGTGGGGTTTTTGCTATAAGAATTCTTTACATGAAATCTACCCTCTTAACAAATTTGGAAGAGCACAATACCAAATTTTTTGATGTACATGTACAAAAATATTTTTCTAGAATAGATATTTATAAGTGGAACTGATGGCCCAAAAGTTATAAGCATTTTTAATTTGCATAAATTCTGCCACCTTGGGAATGCTATTTTTTGTACTTCCACATCTGGTTCTCTACTGTATCTTAAATAATGTCTGACCTTCCCCCGAAATCCTCAACTGCATAGCTGACCACATTCTCAGTACAATCTGGGTTTAGAAAAGTTCGAAGATGTTGTAAGGGATCTGAGGAAGGCACTTAGGGTCACCACTTTGAACAACTCTGCCATCTCCATTTTTTTGTGTACATAGATGGGCTCATTAGACCTGGGAAAAATCAGATGTGCTCCTTCCAACATGAGGAATTTCACACTGCTTCTTCTACTCCTTTTAGAACTTTCTATGGGATTCAAATGTAAGGAAGGTATCTTCTCTTTTCTGATGGAAATTTTTAGGGAAAAATCCTTTTATATTTGGCTATAGATAGAAATGTAGATATGTAGAAAAACTTGCCTTTTTAAAGCAGAGAGGATAGATTTCTTTCAACACCATGAAGCATTTATAAAAATGCCTATGATCATTTTTAAGGTAACAAAGAAAATGTTGTAAATTCCAAAAAGTAGAAGTTATACAGGCTACATCCTCTTCTCTCAAAACTGAACTTATGGGGCACCTGGGTAGCTCAGTGGATTGAGTGTGTGAGTATTCATCTGGGCTCAGTCATGATGTCACGGTTCTTGAGTTCAAGCCCTGAGCCCAGCCTCAAGCCCACTACTGACAGTGGCGGAGCCTGCTCAGGATTCTCTCTCTCCCTCTCTATCTGCCTCTCCCCCACTTGTTCCCTTTCTCTATCTCTCTCTCTCCCTCTCTCTCTCTCAAAATAAATAAATAAACTTTAAAAAAAGCTAAATTTATTTAGGTAAATGCTAAAGAAAAAAAAAGAAAAAGAAAAGCAAGCAGTGGATGCTATTTATATTGACATGTTTGAGGTTAAAGCTAATAAAACTTTCACACATTATGTAACATAGACTTGAAATACATTTTTTAAAATGTGTTAAAAGTAGAAAAGAAGCTCTAAAGAAAAAAAGCAGGCAGAATTTTACACAAACTTCTAAGTCCTTGGTAGATTAAGAAGGTTAAAGGTAAATGGATATAGTATTTCTTGAATAAGTTGTGTTTATTAGGGTGTAACATAAAGCAGCTTCATTCTTTTCCCATAGTCTCTTCGAGCTCAAGCTCAATTA
Organism: Acinonyx jubatus; assembly: GCF_027475565.1. Classification (NCBI taxonomy): domain Eukaryota; kingdom Metazoa; phylum Chordata; class Mammalia; order Carnivora; family Felidae; genus Acinonyx; species Acinonyx jubatus. Next base: position 34,175,223 of record NC_069383.1, read on the forward strand.
AGTTTTTCCTTACTGTTGAATGGTCTCTGATGGGTCACTCAGCTAAAATGCCTAGTCCAGTGCAATGATCAGAACTCCAAATTTCATTGAGGTAAAAATTTCTCCTTTTCCTCAGTCATGGGGCAGAGGATGAGGGGTAAGGAGTGGGCACAGCAGGGGCAGTCCAACCCCACACAGCCTCTCCATGTTGGGGTGCTTTTGTATCTTCAGGTTATTGTCTTGAGTAGGAGCTCTTTTAAAACTGCCCAGGTATGCTCCCTCCTGGGCAACTACTTAGCTATTCTCAGGCATCATTGCCCTTGAGGTTATTTGGCTTGAATTGAGGGGATACAAATGAATCTTCTCTTTAAACTCTTAAGAACTTCATTCTTTACTTACTAAAGGTGTATAATCACAGAAGGTGTATGATTTACCTTTAGTGGGAACTAAAACTGATTTAGTTTTCTGGGGGTGTTAAGAAAAAGAATACAAAAGAACAAATATGAAATTAGGAAAGAACATGATTGTTTACTAAGAAGGTGAAAGGAAATCAGAACTAATTACAGATTTTAAAAAGCTTACAAGCACCCTGAACTTCACAAAATTAAAAAAAATAACAACATTTTTATTAGCTGCCTCACACACCTCTAAAATACCTTTTTCCTTATGATTTTTGGCTGCATATTCTTTGACCTCCTCTTCATATGCCAATGATTTAGAAATGCTATTTTCAATAGGTATATTAGAAAGGTATTTCAATTTTTGTTTTGTCATGGTTAATCAAATTTTTTTTATTACTAGTTTAGAAGCTCCTTTACCTTTACACATCTTTACTGGAACTACCATGTACATTTGTAGAATTCTTGTAAAATATGGGAAACCCACTATTAAGTTTCTTTTATATACGAGCTGTAAGATTTCAGGGTGTTTCCAGTTTTCTGGTACAACGATTAATATTAAATATCCTTTTAGTGGACATTTTTCGTTGTCTGGGGAGGCACCCATGCAAGTATGGGAACCTCAAGTTTAATCTGTATTAACTTGCAGTAACCACTGTGCCCTGCTAATGTTGGGAGAATTGGTTTTACAGTCTCTTGGAATATATCATCTGGGTCACCCAGTCGCTTGACTTGGGATGCTAGAACTCTCAGCACCTAATCTATTATCCTTAGCCTTAGGACCTCAATTGAAACAGAGACTTTAAGTGGTACTGCATAATAATATATGGGATCTGAATAAGAGGATTATGATAGTTTAAAAGACTAAATCAAACTGTACCCTCCAGACAGAGAATAAATATTCACCTTTCAAACTGTGGAAGTTGTTAAGACATTGTACAGGTCATAATCTCTGACAACAATGCAATAAAACTAGAAAGTCATTATACAGGAATGTTAAAAAGGTTAACCAGTCATACACCTAAAACTATTTTTCTCAATAACTGTTGAGCCACGAAAGGAAATAAAAATTTATAATTATTCAGAAAATAGTATTAATGAAATCACTACATATAAAGATCTATGGGATAGCATTAAAATTGTAACTAAAGACAAACTGAAATTATTAAATACTTGTATTATTAAACAAGAAGTATCAAAATAAATTACACATTAACTAATTAATAATTAGTAGTGATTACCTCTCACAAGGATTTGCTTTGTTTTCTAAATACGCATAAGCTTTGATAGTTAGGCATTTTAGGGAATGACACAATCAAGCATTCATTAGCCTATTTATATGATAATATTGGTTCACACAAGAAGACTGAACTGAAAGTTAAGAGAGGCTGAGGGGGAAATGTTTATACTTTGAGCTTATTTTATTAGACATTTCCTGTTTATGACTTGGAAAGCCTGGCACATGCTTGTGTATCTCTAGTTAGTACAGTAGGTTCCTAACTTCATTATGCTTGGCTTACTTTATACTTAAGCTTACATAGGATTGGGAGTTTACAATTGGAGAGGGAAATGTGTGGGCCCTTGGACACATGACATAAAACCTCTCAGGGAAATTTTTGCAATACTTCTTGGTAGAAACTTCAAGAAATATTGAGTTATAAGATAATTGATTGATTTCCTGTGGTTATGATATCTTTTGGGGGGGTATTTAAAATGGAGAGACAAGATAGAAACAGAAATACTATCTTTTGTTTTTCTATTTTTGCTTTGCATGTATTTTTTAATGCTTTTTTTTTTATTGTTTTATAATCTTACACAGGGATCCTAGATGGGGTTTTCCTGGTTGAGGAGAAAGTATGTCAAGTGGAGGTCTTTCATAGTAAGATTCATTTTAATTTAGAGGACTTTGTTTACTCATCACAAAAAGGTTTTCAATAATAGTGACACTTTCTTTTAAATTTAGACACATTGTGAAAATACTGAAATAATTGTGTTCAGAAAAAGTGTTATTCAAACGTTATTTAACAATGCTCCTCTAAGTTCAACCAAATCAGAGAATGTGATTTATAGATTTTGAAGAGTTCTCAGACATAGTTTGTGGAAGTGAAAATTAGCACAACCTTTGTGTAGTTGCCAGGATTTCTCCACCAAAATATAGAACATATTTGATAAAAATTCTCTGACAAAAGTAACCACAAGAGCAATATACAGGATATGACATTAGAAGCTTATTGACATGATACTCAACATATCTTACATGTAAACTTAGTGGTTCAGGGTTTTTTCAATGTTTGTCCTTTAAAAATTCAGGTTGTTGGGGCACCCAGATGGCTCAGTGGGTTAAGCATCCTACTTCACCTCAGGTCATGATCTCATGGGTTGGGTTCATGGGTTCAAGCCCTGCGTCTGTGTGTCAGCTCAGAGCCTGGAACCTGCTTCAGATTCTGTGTCTCTGTCTCTCTTTGCCCCTCCCCTGCTTGCATACTCTCTCTTTCTCTCTCTCTCAAAAATAAATAAACATTAAAGATAAAAATAAAAATTCAGGTTGTTTTTACCATAGCCAGTTTTATTTAAAATATGTGTAGACTCAAGGTTGATAGCCTCTTTTTCATGCAACTGTTACATTTTTTTCCCCCTGTAAATTAGCATCTTTTTTTCATAAAAAACTTGGGGGCAGAATTATGACTTTAAAAATTCTTGATTTAAGGGGTGCCTGGTTGGCTCAGTGGGTTAAGCATCCAACTTCGGCTCAGGGCATGATCTTGCAGTTCACGAGTTTGAGCCCAGCATTGGGTTCTGTACTGACAGTTCAGATTCTGGAGACTGCTTCAGATTCTGTGTTTCCCTCTCTCTGCCCCTCCCCTGCTCATGCTCTGTCTCTGTCTCTGTCTCTCTCTCAAAACTAAATAAATATTTTTAAAAAAATTCTTGATTTAAGGCAGAAGTCTTGAAAAATAAACCTACAACTTTTTTTTTTTACAAACACTTCAAACTCTGAGAAAGATGAAGCCTAAACAAAGAACAATACTGTTATGAGTCATATATTTATAAAAACGGAACTATAAAGTACTACTGCACAGGCACACACTGACTAATCACACAGGAGGCTCATTTGAGGGTAGAGCGGGGTAAATATGCTCACTGTGCCATTCCCAGAAGAGCCTCAGGGTACAGCTTTCCTGTGTGATGTGGAAAGTGAGTGTGAATGAGACCCTTCCTCCAAGCCACCAGCCAGAGCACAATGGGAATGAACTTCCTTGATGTGGACTGCAGAGGTAGAGATGGATGAATGAGGTGGGTTCACAACCTCTCCTCCTAACATCTAATGGGGTGGGGGGGGAGAGGGAAGGAGTTAAAATTCAGCAGCAGCTTAAGATGAAAATGGTACAACTTCTCTCTACAAGTTTGAAAAATGGTAATCTGAGAAGGAGACAGAGACAGAGAGAAAGCTTCTTTCAAAATAACATGTCACTCCTCTATGCAAAACCCTTCAGTAGCTTTCCATATGCCTCAAAGTAAAAGCCCAAATCCTTAAAATATCCTCCTGGCCTCTCTAGATCCTGGCTCCCACCAGCTTTCTGACCTCATCATCTACCAGTCTTGGCCTCCTCTCTCAGCTTCAAACATGCCAATCACTTTACCAGTGCTGGGACTTTGCATTTATATTTCCTTGGCCTGGAGAGTTCTCCCTTGGATAGCATGGCTCATTTCTTGACTTTCTTCAGGACCGTAGCTTGAATATCACCTTATCAAAGGTCTTTTTAGACTACCTTATCCAAAATACTAAGCCCTGTCACTCTCTATTATACTTACCTTCGTTTTTCATCATCAAACTTATGATGATACATATAGGTGATAACCTGACTGATGTATGTTTTGTTATTTATTCATTGTCTCATTTCCACTAAAAGGAAGATTTTCATGGGGTAGGTACTTTGTCTATTTTGTTCACTGCTATAAACCAAAAATGGGCTTGGGACAGAGTTGCACACACACAAAAATGTGTTGAATGAGTGACTTCTGGTGTAGCACAGAGTTCTAGCCCTACTCCCATTCTGCAGAAGCAATACTCTGTTAATATCATGAATCCACAATGTAATGACACTCTCACCAACATCTTCCACAGAAAGAGAAATGGTCTGACAGGGCATCCTTGGAAGATCAATGAAAAATATAGGAAATATTTTGAATACATAAGATCTCATTATATGATCTCAGCAAAGGCAAGAAAGGCCCTAAGAACCTGATTGTTTCTAAGGATCCATGCTAGGGTGGATAAAGCAGGAGAAATTTGCTTATGCAGCCCTGGCTGGATACAGTGGGCCTTTCTATAGTTCCTTTAAAAGTATTTCAGGAGGATGAGGTGCTTGGGTGGCTCAGTTGGTTAAGTGTTCACCTCTTAATTTTGGCTCTGGTCATGATCTTATGGTCATTAGATCGAGCCCCACGTTAGGCTCCATTCTAAGCTCCATGCTGAGTGTGGAGCCTGGTTAAGATTCAATCTCTCTCTCGCTCTCTCTCTCTCTCTCTCTCCCTTTTCCTTTCCCCAACTTGTGTGCATGCTGTCTCTCTCTCAAAAATAAAAATGAAAAATAAAAGTACCTGAAAAAGTATTTCAGAAGGAAATAAAATGTGTCTGAGCACTGTCTTTTCCCCCTCTATAGTCTCAGTATACAGAATATAGAGAATTTCAGATCTCAAAATTAGACTTAAAGTATCATACCAAGATGTGGGGAGGGTGGCTATCAAATAGATTTTACCATACAATACCTATTGTCATGTTAAGAGGGAACACGATCTAGAAGTGTGATCCATCAATCAATAGCTACATAGAGCTATATATAAATATGGGACATGTCATACAAAAGACAAAATGATGAATTCAATCCGGAAGAAAATGCCAAAGAATAGAAGAAAACCTAATGTGAGTGTTTTGAGTTTATTAAAACACACAAACAAACAAAAACCTTGTAAAATCATGAATTCAAAAATGAATATGAAATATAACAACAGGATGACATTAAGAGGGAGATTACTAATATGCAAATTGTTAATCAGAACACTACTGTATAATAAAGTGTAAAGAACAAAATACAAAATATATATGGCTGGAAATATAAATTCTTATACATGGGAAAAACCTTAGATAACCACAATGTGCACAGGGGTTAAAAAACATTATAAAAATGATAATAGAATGAGCAAATAAAATTCAATATTAGGAGTCTAGATGCCCTTAAAGTAGAAATTCCAACAAAAGGAATAGAATTTTATTCAAAAATGTGGAGGAAATTTCCTCTGAAAGGAAGGAAGAATAAAGTATGCAGATCATAATAAGTTATAAAGAACAATCAATACATACCAATGTAGGCATACATTATTGAAATAATTAAACTTTTAGAAAGAAGAAAATAATTCTTCAAACATCTAGAAAACAAAGGAAGACACTGACAAGAGCAGAGATGAAGACAGCTTCTGTCTTCTATAGTAGCATCCAATGCCAGGAAACAGAAATAATGACTAGAGAGTTCTGAGGTCAGAGATTTTAACCAGAAATATTATACCTTGCCAAAAATTTTATTATTTTATAAAAGTCACAAGTAAAATTTCAAACATGGGGGAATGCAGGAAATAGAGTCTCCATGAGTTTTTCTGGAGAAGCTATTTGATCTCAACTTTTTTTTTTCAGCTTTACTGACGTATAACTGATAAAATCATAAGATATTTAATTTTTTAAATGTTTATTTATTTTTGAAAAAGAGAGACGTGAGTGGGGAGGGGCAGAGAGGGAGACACAGAATCTGAAGCAGACCCCAGGCTCTGGGCTCTAACCCACGAACTGCAAGATCATGACCTGAGCTGAAGTTGGATGCTTAACCTACTGAGCCACCCCGGCACCCCAAAACTTATAACATAAAATAAAGTGTACATCGTGGTGATTTGATATATGTGTACATTGTGAAAAGATTCCTTCCATATAATTAATGTATCTATCGCCTCACATATCTATTTTTTTTTAATGCTGAGACCATTTAAGTTCTCTTTTAGCAGATTGCAATTATATAATACATTTTTATCAACTATAGTAATTATGTTACACATTAGATCATCAGACCTTATTTATTGATAAGCAACTTTTAATGAAGTTGAAAGTTATTTCTTTGAAGCAATATAATTTGTTTCTCAAAAGGAAAGCCCACATAGTAACCTGCTTCAAAACTAGACAGCAGGCAGCTGTAATTATAGCATGAATGAAATTAGTATACTTGGTTTCTGTCTTAGCACAGCTATTGATGAGCTCTGTTATCTTGGAAGATCAGTCAGCTTGTATGTGATTCAAGGAGATTATGGGCTAGTTGGTTCCTACAGATATCTTTAAGGTCTAAATTTCTATAAAGTAACTAGAAAGTTTGTTGTTTTGTATTGTAGTAATGTATTTGCCAATGTAGTGGACTAAAAACTGTACTAATATTGAGTACTTTTCAACATTATTTGTGAAACAGTTTTTTTTTTTTCCAAATCTATCCAGATTCAAAGGAGGGGGTGGAGATTCACTACTATAAGAGAGGAGGTGCTATATCTTGATTTTCATTTGGATGACTCTTAGCTTCTAAATTTCTAAAACACACAGATTATAAGTAAACTAAAAAAGAAAACAAGCTAAAATAAAAACAATCTGGAAAATACAACATGGTCATTTGGAACAATGGTTCTCAGATAATTTTATCTGCAATTTTTCTTAAGTATGTTATTTGTGCTATTATTCCTCTTTTCTCTACATTTTTGTTTTCCTTTTTTATTCACCTCCCTCAAACAGCACAACCTGGACTACTCTTTTTAAAAATTTTTTTTTTAACGTTTATTTATTTTTGGGACAGAGAGAGACAGAGCATGAACGGGGGAGGGGCAGAGAGAGAGGGAGACACAGAATCGGAAACAGGCTCCAGGCTCCGAGCCATCAGCCCAGAGCCTGACGCGGGGCTCGAACTCCCGGACCGCGAGATCGTGACCTGGCTGAAGTCGGACGCCCAACCGACTGTGCCACCCAGGCTCCCCTGGACTACTCTTATAAAGAAATAAAAGTCACAGTTTATGCTTCCATTACTACAGATTCTTGACTTTATAGATCTCAACAGAGATTGATGTATGAGGCCAAGGAGGCCAAGGAGGCCACTCTGCTCCTCTGCTTGACTTCAAGTCTGTCACCACCAGCCATACCTCGGAGCACAGCTCTGTGGGTGTCCTAATAGAGTCCTAGGCAAGAGAAAGTCTCCTACATCATCTCATAAAAATCTGCTTATTTTAAAGATAAGCAAAGTGAGGATCAGACTTCATAAAAAGTGACTTGCACTGAGTGCAAACTGGATTCCAGTACTGTGATTTCTGAGTCCGGTCAACTTTACCATGTGCCATGCCAACCACTGGCATTCTGTTTGCGCACAACCAAATCTTATATTTGCCCCTGGTATCATTTTTGTTGTTGTTGTTTTCCTTCTTAAATTGGTTTCTTCATATGCTGATTCCTCAGCTGTGGAGTCCTAAGTCTCACCCACTGAGGAGCCAACTACATTGAATAAAAATATGGCCATGAACTGATTGGCTTAACCTACTCTTACCCAAGTTCCTAGGGTCAATGATCTTATGGGGGTTTTACCCTCACTCTTTTCCAGGAAGATCAGTATCATCTCAGCTATTTCAAAGCATACCTAATGTTCCAGAATACAGGGAATATCGAATCTCAGGGAAAGACATCTCTGGGGGCATATTTCTATGTTCACACCTTGTTCTTTTCAATGACCTCCCCAAGAGTTTCTGGAATGTGAAAGCTGCTTTCTTCTGAAGAAAAAACCACTGGCTTACATACTTTTTTTTTTTTTTTTATTGTTACAAGGGGCACTGCTATAACCAGCAATATGAAATCTTGGACTGTTTCCTAGTTATCTTTCTGCTTGCTCTTTATCTAACAGCCTGAAAAGAGAGGTGCAATTTTGTGAGCTAGCTAAATAAATTAAATAAATAACAAATAAATAACAAATAAATTGAATAAATGAACAAATAAGTGTACTGAAGAATAGGCACTAAACTGTGAAGCCAGTGCTTCCAGAATAGACTCCTTTCTGTCACATGACTTTCTTCAAAAATACCCTTTTTCTCCTAACCATTCTGCATTTCTAACACACTAGCCTTCCCTTAAACCTTCCTTTACTTTATTTCCTCTACTTTCTCCCCTTTCCTTCTTCCTTCTCTCCACTGCCACATTTTCTTCTTTAACCATTCAAACAGAAGGGAAATTTTAATTGTTGAATTGTACTGATGCTGTGTTGCAATCACTTATAATCCATAAATAATATTTAGATGTAAATTTTATTTTGATATTTGCTCAAATTTCCTCATGGTGACATAAGACTTTTTGTGGTATTAACAACGAATGTAGAAAAACAATCAGTATGTTGGTATGTGTGTTTGTGTATGTGTGAGAGTGACAGATACAGAAACAGAGACAGAAAAAGACATAGATTTCAGATGAATATTATTTTATATTATTTAGCATCACTAAAAAAAAACCTAAAGGACATTAGAAAAATCAAAACTGTGTACTACTGGGGTGCCTGGGTGGCTCAGTTGGTTGAGCATCCGACTTCAGCTCTGGTCATGATCTCTCGGCATGAGTTTGAGCTCCACATTGGGTTTGGTGCTCTCAACACAGAGCCTGCTCCAGATCTTCTGTCCCCCTCCTTCTCTGTCTCTCCCCTACTTGCGCTCTCTCTCAAAAACAAATAAAACATTAATTTTTTTAAAAAAAGCTGTGTGCTACCTAAGTGGAGTTAAAAAAAGTAGCAAAATATACTGGAAAGCAATTTTTTCAAATCATATAATTATGTAACAATGATTCTTTTGTTTATGCCAAGCTTTCTAGTTATGTTTTTATGTGAATGACATACAATGATTTCCTTAAATTTACTCCCGCCCTGTTCTCAGGGTGAAATCTTGTTTCCTAACATGTTTTAGGAAGAGAGGTAGAAGTCAGGCTGGCCTCAGAGTGACATGTGCCATTTCCCACTCCGGATCCATCAATTATAATTGGTCATGTGGCCTCACCTGATCTCTAAGTGGGACTGGGGATAGAAGGGATAGCCATAACCCCTGCCACCCTTGGGGGAATTGAAAATTCAATAGTTTTGGAGTCCAGAAAAACTATGTTCCCATCTACCTCAAACTCAGTGCAGGAGACAACACTTCATTTTCCATCAAAAAGCATGCTATACTTCCCTGTATTTCCAATCACATTTACAATTCTGCCATAACACCTAACTTTTAAATGTACATTGTTTGCTGAAGAACATATAAACCCTAACATACAAGGTTTATTGTTTTTATCTTAGTTGAGAACAGTGGTGTCCTATCCAATGATTAACATTTCCAACAAAATTAGAAGGGAGCATTAGAAATAAAAAAAGCAGAGAGGTATTTATTCTACTCTGTTTAAATGTGATTGAAGAAAATATGCATGTAGAAAAGTGTACATACTGTTAGTGTACAGTTCAGTGAATTTTCACAAACTGACCATACTGGGGTAATCACCCTCAGATCAAGAAATAAAATATTTCTGCCAACTCAGAACCCCCTTCTAGTCTAGATCCTTCTAAGAGTCACCACTATCCTGCCTTCCAACACCACAAGTGAATCTGTACTTTATATAAATGCAGTTGCACAGTATGTATTCCTCTGTGCCATGCTTTTTTCACTCAGCATTATATTAAATTTATGTTATTACGTTATGCTATTAGGTTGTTCCCTCATAATGTATTCCACTGTGTGAATATAGCACACTATTAGCTTTGGGTTTATTTTTGACCATTAATCCCTATTGGATAGAGAGCTGGAAAGTATTTTCATAGGTAATTGATGTCCTGCTTCTCTTGATCAGTTTCCTGACTTCTGATCACTTCTGACTGCTTCCTTTTGAGGCTTATAGTCATTAAATTTCCATGAGGGCTTTGCTGGCTCTGAGGCAAATCCAGTTCTCTTCTTGTTTTCCTTGTTCATTCTTTCCTGAATTTCTCTGCTACTGTTCATATGTATATATATTATATATATGATCTATCTATCTAATATTTTATATAACACACACCTTTTTCATGATTATCTCATATATGAGTTATTCCCAACTTTTTCACACTGGGCTAAACTGGAGGTGATTTAGAGACATTTATATGAGATGTGTTGAAAAAATTCATTATATAATTGTTATTTATATAATTATGGCAAAAAATATAGCGTGTTAATGAAGAAATTGAGTATTGTTTTTACATATAGATGACAAATAATTGCAGTTTAAAATGAGAAACTTAAGTTTGCTTTGGTGATGAACCTAATTGTTTTGTGTCACATTTTTATACCTGAAGTGGCTATAGATTTCCTGTTCAAGTCTTATTAATGATACAAACTCTTGGTAATTACTATTGATGCGACACTTTTTTTTGTGCAAGTGTTAAAAGTATTAAATGCATTAAAATGTTGGGGTGCCTGGGTGGCTCAGTCGGTTAAATGTCCAACTCTTTGTCTCAGCTCAGGTCTTGATCTCAAGGTCGTGAGTTCAAACCCCAAGTTGGGCTCCACGCTGGGCATGGAGTCTACTAAAAAAAAAGAAAGAAAGAAAGAAAGAAAGAAAGACAGACAACCATTAAAATTTACAACGTTAAAATTGTATTTGAAAAATTTAACAATCTCTTCCTTTATTTCTCACTGATAATTAAGGATAGATTTTTAACCCAACAGAGTTTTTTTCATATTAAGCATTTTGAGATAACAACAAAGCTCTATTTTGGGATAGATCTACCTACACATCAGGGAAGCTACCATGTAGCCAGCACATCAACTGAAAACAGAAAGAAACATTCAATATATGGGAAGCTAGAAATGTGGGCTCACTGCCCTGAGCTATTCCCTTCCCAACATCCCATCTGCCTCCCCTCCTCTTCCTCCTCTCTACCAGGTTTACCTTAAGCTATTTGACACCTCCAACCCCAACTACTTCAGCAGCCTCACAGGCTGTGTAGTAAGATGAGTGGTGGTTCCCCAAAAGATATGCACATCCCTTAATTCCTAGAAGCTGTAAATGTTACCTTATTTGAGAAGAGTCTTTGCAGATGTAATTAAGTTAAGGATCTTGAGATGAAGGTATCATCCTGGATTAATTGGATGGTCACTAAACCCAATGACAAATGCCTTTAGAAGAAACACACAGGAGAGACTTGACAGATGGAAGATGAAGAAGTGGTGTGACCACAGAGGCAGAAATTGGAGTAATGCTCCACAAGGCCACAAGTCAAGGAATACCACCCCTGGCCTTGCTAGCTTCCCTGGGGCTGAGGCTGACAGGATAGTGTAGCACGGCCAGTGAGCCCCCGCGACGCACTGTCCTGGGGGTGGTCACATGGGTTGTTAGCATTCAACTCACCCTCTGCTAGTTATGCAGTTACCTCTCACTAAGATTACCGATAATCTGTGTTGGAAAGAAAACTACTTTCTTTAAAAAATATCCATAGTTTCGGTAGGAAAAATATAAGCTCAGGATGGGTCAGTACCAGGAAAATCACCCCTCAGAAAATATTCCCAATTTTTATTTTTATTAAAGCATTCCTTGAGCATAATACAAAAGAACCTGAAGAGGTGGTAGGTGGTGGTGGAAGCCCTTCTATACCGGGATTAGAAGTATCTAGAATTCATGTGTTTGTCTATTGGAACTTCATTTTTATCAACTCTCTGACACATTACTTTTTGAGGGTAACAAAAGTTTTGAGAAATTTTCTTCAGCCCTCTTCACATCACAATCTGCTCCTTGCAGCTCCTTTACCAGTCCTCTGTCCCTGCAACCCCCTCCCCCAACCCACCGTGTGCTGCTCCTCAGGTAACAGTCCTCCTGCCTCTCCTAATAGCCTTGTGCCCACTTGTTTGAACTTTGCACTGGGATAAAGATATTTTCCCAAGGTGGCCTATCCTCCCAGTTTATTGAAGAATTTTATAAAGAAAATACAAAAGTAGGGGTTCCTGGATGGCTCAGTCGGTTAAGCGTCCGACCTCGGCTCAGGTCATGATCTGGCGGTTTGGGAGTTCGAGCCTTGCGTTCGGCTCTGTGCTGACAGCCCAGAGCCTGGAGCCTGTTTCACATTCTGTATCTCCCTCTCTCCCTGCCCCTCGCCTGCTCGCACTATGTCTCTCTCTCTCTCTCTCTCAAAAATAAACGTTTCAAAAAAAAAAATACCAAAGTAGACTGCTTGACAATTTAAAATGAGTGATTGATTAGCTTTTGGGCTTCCAGAGCTACAATGATAGGCTTATAGATTTCACAGTTGTTGGGGAAGAGTGATAAAAAAGGAAAACAGGTTCCCTTCTTCTTCTTCTTCTTCTTCTTCTTTTTGAGAGAGAGAGAGCATGTGTGTGAGCAGGGGAGGGACATAGATAGAGGGAGAGAAAGGATCTTAAGCATGCTCCATGCTCAGGGCAGAGCCTGATGTAGGGCTCGATATGAGGCTTGATCCTACAACCCTGGGATCATGACCTGAGCCGAAATCAAGAACCTAACACTCCACAAACTGAGCCACCCAGCCGTTCCAACAGGTTCCCTTCTTCTAAGCCAGAGCATGGGAATATTAAACAAACACAAGCAGAGCATGAACAATGCCTTCTTGGGGTGATAGAAATGATGGTGGTCACAACAGCACACAGGGCATTCATTTCTAAAATTGTCATTGTATGAACAATCCTGGTGGAGTCCTCTTGTCTCATGGAATACTGTCTGAATTTCAGTTGAAAAGTACTAGGACTGACCCTTTGGATATAAGTAAACCCTCTTGTAGCTTCTTAGTAATACTAAGGATGGGCCCCTGGAGGAAGCTGGAATCTCCATGCATCTAGGCAAATGGGATTCATTTTACTCTGACAAACTGATATAGCACATACTGTGACCACTGCTCTAAGTACTGCCACTGTTCCATTTTATAGATAGAAAAACAAGGTACAAAGATATTTAACACCTTGTCCAAGGTCAAAGTTGATAAAGGACAATGAGAGTCAAACCCAGGCACTCTGGTTAGACAGTCTGTTTGATATGATTTGATTAGCTTTTAAATCCAGTAAAGAGAATGGAAGGGTTCCTCTGCTGTTATTCAAATAACAGTTCCAAGAAATAAAAAGACATTGTGCATAAGGTAGTTACATATTAGTGTGAGTTGGTGTCACAGCGTGATGGGAGGGTATCTCTGGCATTTTACAACAGGCAAAAGTCATACAAGAATATCTTGCATTTAGTATTGGAAAAGTTGAAACTGCTTTATGTACACAAGATTGAAATAATATTTATTTCAGCAAAATATTTTGAGCCTGTTCATACCCTGAGATTTGGAAAACCTGACATTTTCTTACCCTAGCTAGTGTAATCTATTTTAGCATTGGTGTTCTCCATTTTCTAATAAAATTAGAGTTTTAGGTTAAAGGGAAGTCTTTATTAAAGCAAATGTTGTTTTCAATGTGATGTTGTTTAATTTAACCAAACTGGCATCCAGGATGCCTCTGGGACATAAGCTCTGTAGACTGTGAGTTTTAAGAAGGTTAAAACATATGTCCGCTGGGTATTCTTGAGGGATCTTAAAATCTCAGGTAATATGTTACAATTTTCAATTAATTTTTGAGAATCCATACAAAAAACTCTTAATAGCCATTAATGTCTAGGAAGCCAGGTTGTGACTATTAATCCTTAACATAAAATTGAGAATCAATTACTTAATATACCTGAAGTTTTCTTCTAAACTTAATTGTTTTTTTTAAATTTTTTTAATGTTTTTATTTATTTTTGAGACAGAGCATGATCAGGGGAGGGGTAGAGAGAGAGGGAGACACAGAATCTGAAGCAGGCTCCAGGCTCTGAGTGGTCAGCACAGAGCCCGACACGGGGCTCGAACTCACAGAGTGTGAGATCATGACATGACCTGAGCTGAAGTTGGACGCTTAACCAACTGAGCCACCCAGGCGCCCCTAAACTTAATTGTTAAGTAAGTGGTTTATGTCAGTATCTTTTTGTGGAGAGTCTAGCTCATCAAAAAGATGATAAAATTTCATATATTTAGAGATTAAAGATTGAGTCCAAGCTAAAATTGAGTTTGCTCTGGGTCAAGCAAAGTTGTTTGAAGAGAGAAGCTGTCATTTAATTAAAAACACCAGCCGGTGGAGACAATCTTACGAAAAGGTTTTTTCAAAATTTCAGACTTTAATGACCTTTGTTTTCAGAACTTCAGGCACATCTTACCAGGCATATCCCCCTGGATCTGATATTGGCATTTTAAAGAAACATATCCCAACAAAACTCACCATCTTTATCAACACAGAAACTCCCCAAAGCCCATCCTTTTTGGGTTTGTTTTTTTTTTTATGGAGGCCTCACTACCTAGGTGTGATTGACTAAATCAATGGCCGTTCATGACTGATCTCAAATTCTAGCCCCTCTCCCCTCCCAGAGGGCTGAAAGTTCCAACCTTCCAATCACATGGTTGGTTCCTCTGGCAAACTCAGGTGTGCTTGAAAAGGGTTTCTTATGAATAACTGAGGACACGTTTATCTCTCTCATAGCTTAGGAAATCCCAAGGGTTTTAGGAATTCTGTGCCATGAACTGGATGAATACCAAATATGTATTTCTTGTTATAAATCACAATATGACAGACTTCCTCCCCTTTGCCTCCTGGGTCACTTACACTCCTATTAATGGCCCAGTTCCAGTGTTGCCTTCCTCCCTGAAATCTGCTTTGCTCTCACCTCTATTCCCTTCACACACCCCTCTACTGAGGGCTTAACACATTACATAATCATTGCTTGTTTGCACGTCCACCTCTCTACCCATCTGGTGAGCTTCTTGAGCTCATTGGGTCCTTGTACACCTTGTAAACATCACAGTCTTTTGTCAACTCTGAGCGACTGTTGAATAAATGAATGAACAAGAGCTTGATGTTTTCTACATATTCATGAGACTATTATCTGGAGAATTTTCTGACATCAGCTCTACTTGGTGACCATATAAGATTATTGATAGTGAGAGAACTTTTGTATCAACCCACAATTACATGTATCTAAAATAGTTCATTTACTATTAATTTTCTTTTTCTCATATCACTCACCTACATTTGGAAATATATGTTACAAGGTATGTGAGCAAAATAGCTGTGTTGTTTCTTTTAATATTAACCAAAATTACCAGGTATCAGACTTATTTCCATTTATAAGATTCATGAAGTAAGAAGATATGATCGTTTTATTACCATGTAACCAGAGAAAACTTTGGAGCATAGATGTATTCTACATTTCTGAAACATGATTTGGGAGAATATGTGAGTTTGATACACTTAACTTTTAGGGAAAATACCAAGCTTATAGCCACAGATATTCTAGTTTTTCTAGACATTCAGAATACCTTCACAAGCCTTTTTTTCTTTTTTTTTTTTTTCATTTGAAATATGTGGGTATTTTATGGGATTAAGAAGAAAAAGGATTTGGCTAGCATATCTAGTTTCTTTGAAGTGAAGTGAAATTTAGAATTTGATAGCTGGTCTAAATTTTCCAGATAGTGCATGTTGCTGATACATAAACCTATTTTCCTCAACCTAGTGTAAACAAATAAAGACACATGGTGGGATACAGTGTTCTCATGTCTATTCTGACTTTTAAAAACACACCTATCTTGTAATATTCCTTAGCCTTCTTCTTGTCTTAAAAGATATGACACATCGGAATGTATATTTGCTCAACAGAGTTGATGGAAGTCTTTGTCCATGGCAACCATGAATCTCAACCACACTTCACTTCAGCTCACC
Organism: Acinonyx jubatus; assembly: GCF_027475565.1. Lineage (NCBI taxonomy): Eukaryota > Metazoa > Chordata > Mammalia > Carnivora > Felidae > Acinonyx > Acinonyx jubatus. The sequence goes on from NC_069383.1 coordinate 34,191,461, forward strand.
AAAAGATGGACTACTTTTATTACCTGAACAGGAAAACCGAGTCATTTAAAAGGGTCAAAAACCAGACTCTTTCCTAATCAGAGACCTTGGACCTTGGAACCCAAACATGTGCAACTTGGGTCCTGTCCTTTTGGAGACTAACTAATGGGAATAAATTTTTCCATAGCAGAAGAGACATTGTGATTTTTCCATATTGCACTCCAATTTTTTGAGAATGTGCTTGAGAAGGATGCTGAACTAAACTCTAGATTTCTGTCTTCTATTTCAAATGCATTCCATGCAGATTATGGCACAAGTGTAGGGTGCACTACTCAGCCTCCCCACACACTATGATTCATACGGAAACCCCTTTTACTGGCTGCCAACAAACCAAGAGCTTGGGATAGCAGGATTTGAGAAGGCACGAATTCAGAGTGAGCTCGGGCTGGGCAGGAACACAGTGTGCATTCCAGGCTGGCAAAAGTGCCCAGTTTACAACTGCAAGGGAAGGCAGACCTGCTGATGCAGTCAAGGAGGCTAATAAATACTTGGTAAATGAAGCCAAGAAGTGCACAATTTCTCTCTCTCTGTCTCTCCACCTTTCTTTTCTTTTCTTTTCTTTTTCCTCTCTCATTTCTCTAACGTGTTCTCAGAGCTGAGACGTTAACTGTAAATTTTCCAAAGTCCCTATTCCTTGTGTAACGGCAAGCCACTGTGTTATACTTAGCTATCTCTGCAGCTACATACTGATCCATCCTTAAACTTGTAATGCTAAAGTATGTGCTGGTTTGAATCGGCATTACCATACAAGGCAGCTTTGAATTCCTCATGGTAACCTTTTTATTACTCCTTTTGAATTTCCCAAGCACTGCCAAAACGTCTTGAACTTTGGGAATGATTATAAACTTTATAAACATAAACCTTTGATTCCACTTTGAAATCTGTTAAAGAATGCCAAAATTATATTAGCAATGCACATTTCAAAACCAAAGACTTGGGATACTATTTTGATTACTCTGACCCTAGAAAACATTTGTTGGTATCATTGGACAATTGATAAATGGGCCTTGCAACAGCTGTGCTGGTTTTCAGGAAGATTCTACAACCCAGAAACAAAGACTGGGCTGCAAAGCTAGCCTGTGTGTCTGTGTTTGTACATGCCTCAGATATTTAGAAAGCTGCCCCTTTAAAATCTCCAAAACATTTGTTAGAAACACTTCATAATATAAGTATGTTTCCCTTGGCACCTCAGCAGGGCAATTCTTGTTTTCAGCTCAAAATATGGGGGATTTGGTTCAGAAACAGAAAGGGTTTTGTCTTGAACATGGTTCTGCTGCTGGTTGTATGACCCAGAATCAATGCAATGTGGAGCAACTCTATAAGAAGGAGCTTTCTCCAGAAACTGGGTGAAAGCTTCTGAAGGATGCAAATGTGCATGGAATAAATCCGTATGTAAGTGCAAACAAGCAAAAGAAAACTATTTTTATGTGGTCTTGGTATAGTTTATATGAAAGGGAAGAGATATGTACTCAGTATGACAATATGGCAAGATAAGAATTCAGACTTTGAGACTGGATTAACAAAGCTCGAATTCCAGTTCTTCTGCTTCCGAGCTTTGTGGCCTTGGTCAAATCACACAATCTCATTGTCCTGTTTCCTTATCTGTAAAATGATATAATAAAACCTACCTCCAAGGGAGTGAGTGTATATGTATAAAGCATTTAGAACAGCGACTAGGTCTGCCATTCAGAAGAATGATAAGGCAATTTTGATTTTTATTTTAGTTTATTTATTTTATTTTCAGAGAGAGAGCAGGGGAGGGGCAGAGAGAAAGGGAGAGAGAGAATCCCAAGCAAGGATTCCCACCATCAACATGGAGCCCATTCTGGGGCTCGAAACCATGAACCGTGAGATCATGACCTGAGGTAAAATCAAGAGTCGGACACTTAACCGAGTCCCCAGGTGCCCCTGATAATGGCAGTTTTAAAAAAGAGAGTGACTAAGAATGAACTTTGTTTAAAACAATGTAATAGCAAGCTCTCATGTAATAATGCTTGCCCCATCACTCATACCTAGAAAAGATCATTCTAAAGCTATTAAATTTTCCTTTGGTAAAATGCAGATTAAGTACTCTGAAAAAGGCTAAGATAGATCTTTTGGCTAGACATTAGTAATAGAAATCCTATGCTCCTTTTACAAGTAGAGAAGCATGAATTATCCTCAGCCTTTAATGAGGAGACTGACCCCTCCCTCTGGGATGCAACCCCTTACAGCCGGGCTTAGCCTGTGTTCCTACTCTGTCTTATGTCACCATAGGGCAGAGGGGAATCCTTAATAAATATTAAATGGTGATGATGATTTCACAATAGTGCCTTACAGTTACCTCCTAGATTTTGCAAAACTGCATAGGGTATTTCCTGATACTGTAAAATACGGGTGTAGTGCCATTTAGTAGAAAATAATGGAAAATCAATTCAGAATGAAAGTACTTTCAGTTGCTGTGGTCCTATATGGTCTTCCAGCTTTTCTTCCCAGGCCCCATTTTAAGTCCATTAGCAGAACTTCTTTTTCAACAAAGAAAGAAAGAGAAAATGTGTGTGTGTTGGGGTGGGGGGGAAGTACTATATGCCTTTGTTAAGCAGGACTGCCAAAACTCTCATCTCTCATATAATCCCTTACAATTCACTCTTATATATGCTTAATTATGTTGAAGGTAACTGTATAAATTATATAAATTGCATAAATTGTATAAATTGCAATTCAAGAGGTGCCTGGGTAGCTCAGTAGGTTAATTGTCCAGTCAGCTCAGGCCATGATATGGTTTGTGGGTTCAAGCCCCATGTCAAGCTCTGTGCTGACAGCTCAGAGACTGGAGCCTGCTTCCGATTCTGTGTTTCCTTCTCTCTGTGTCCTTCCCCGACTTGCACTCTGCCTCATTCTGTCTCTCAAAAATAAATAAATGTTAAAACAGTTTTAAAAATTGCAATTCAAAGGAATCAACTCATTTTTAAATGTGAGAAAAAATGGTAAGAAATTGGGTAAATCACTGATTATGAATAGTATTACATACTCTTTGATAAACTGTAAGAATTGACAAACTTCCAGGCTAATCTCCAGATTTTGTCTCTACTATTCTACTTATCACAATGGATTGAACACCTATCTCCCTTTTAATATATAAGATGTGAACTTCTTGAAGGCAAGGCCTATATTGTACACAGTTTCACACCCATAGTACTTGGGAGCTTGTGGGTGACTAATCAGTCCCCCCTCAATCTTCCTTAAATAAATGACTTTTATTTCATAGAACTTGGAGAATAAACAAGGACCTGTGTTCTAAATTCTTTCCCACTGAATCTTTAATAGCACTAAAGGTGTTTCTCATCTTGGCAACTGGAGTGCTGAGGATTCCATTTGTTCAGCATAGGAATTCAAGAACTGAAGATTCCCAGTAGGAATATAGGCCTTCCATTTGCTCTAGGACAGCGATCCTAACCTCCAGAATGTACTGTCCTGAAAACAGTACTCACCAGGGTTTCTGAATCTGGATTATTATGAATGTCCTTATGTTTATAAACTCTACAGATAGAGTTTATGGACTTATGTTTATCAAGACTGCACATTTGTATAAATCTTTAAGCAAAGGGAGAGGAAAGGCAGACAAAAGGATGAGTTAATACCTTAAGTATTGTATTTGTATAAGTAACATTTTGTAGTATATGGAGTAAATTTACGTATTTTACAAGAATTCTTCTTTATGTATCAACTAAATCTGTTACATAAGTCTTACAGATACTATGGCTGTATAACAAATTACCCCCAAATTTGTTGAAACACCCATTCATTATGTCCATGAAATCTATGGTTGGGAATATGGACAGGCCACAGTGGGTTCAGCTTGTCTGCTGACATCAGGGCTTTAGCTAGAAGACTTGAGGTTGGGAATGGAATAGTTTGAAGAATCATTCACTCATGTGTCTGGAAGTTGATGCTGGCATTGGGCTGGGCCTCAGTTCCTTTCCATATGGACCTTCTCACATGGAATCTCCATATGGGCTACTTTGGGACTCCTCACACTCTGATGACTGGGCCCCGTCCCTTGAAATAGCCTAGAGAGGTCATACTTGTTGTGATCTAGCATATGAAACCATGCCTGCCACATTCTGTTCATTTTGGTAGTCACAAAGTTCCCCTCAGGCTCAAGGGTAGGGGAGACAGATTTCAGGTGGTAAGTGGCAAGGTTCTGGAAGAACATGTGAAACCATAAATATTACTATGGCTATTTTTGAAAATGCAGTCTGCCACATAGGGAATGATATTCCCATTTTATGGAGGAGAAATTGAGACACAAGAAGGTTACGTGGTTGCTCAGAACTTTCAATGTCTATTGTAGAAGTTCCCAAACTGCTGATTTTTAATTCACCAGTAAAGAGAACATAGTGCCTTAATTTTACCCTGGAAAAATAGAGAGTAACATGAAAATAATTTCAAAAATATCATTAACATACAGTCACATTTCATAAGGACACTAGTACCCTTTTTTGTAAGTTAATCTGAGATGCCAACATAACTTTTATTCACTGACTTCTTTATCTACATCTCTAGCTAGGTTTTCTTCAGATTCAGATTTCAGGTTCCAGAGTATACTCCTACACCTGCCTCAAGTTCAACGTTTTTCAAAGCAAACTCATTCTTCTCTCAACCTCCATAAGTTTAAGGAAGCTCCTCCATAAGGAGATCTTCCATTTCTGTTGATGTCACTGCCGTTCTTCTTATTGGCAGGAATAGGGTTTTGGGGTTGTCCTTGACTCCTCCCTGTCCTTCAATCCCACTGTGACTAGGTATTTTAGACTCTGGTTTTGTAATGCTTTTATTTGTCTATCCACTAATCTAGGAAAATGGGAAAATAACCTCTGTTATTGGAGAAGACATTTCAATATCTCAGTCACTTTAAGATCATTTCTGTTGTCTCCTTTCAGGAACAGGATGTCATTACTTTAATGTTCTGTTTACTTGTTTGTCTCCTCCAAGAGGCTATGAAGAACTGAGAGCAGGAGTCTTACCTTATTTACCTCCAGTTTCCTAGTATCCCAGTGTAATACATGATGTAGTCAAGGTATGTTTGTAGAATTAGTAAGTGATCTACTTTATCTGTACTAGTTAAGAAAGACTATTAACTCCCATGACAAACACCTTAAATTCAGTGGCTTAAAACAATAAATGCTTACTTCTTGCTCACATCATGTTCCAGTGGGCAACAGTGTGATAAACGGTTCCTTTATCTCTTGGCTCCACTATCTTCTAGGGAATCTTAAGTTTTAACAGCCAAACCTAGAGTGCTCTTGCAGTGAATTCTGGGAAATAGAGTCCCACTGAAGATAAGTTTAGTTATCATCTAGCCAATATCACACAATCCTTTCAATGATATACTTATTTTTAATTATAATAGTCATCTTGTAGATCTGCTGGCCCTCCCCCTCCCCCTTTATTTCCATTCTATCTGCCCGCCCCCCCCCCACCTCATTTGGGGAGAGTTTTATCTGTTTTTGGCATAAACTTGTTTGCCAAGTGTGATACAGTTGGGGTTAGATCACCTTTTGGGGGGGATTTGGACTCAGAACCTAGAGGTGGCCCCAGTCTCTCAGTGTGATGAGATTTGTAACCTGTGAACCCAGGAATGTCAGGATATCCATCATTCACTAATCATGTGAACTGAGGACCAGAACATGTCCACAGAAAAAGAAAAATGGAACAGATATGCATGGAGGAACTTGGATGAAAGCAAGATGGGGGAAGAGAACTGGTGGTTGCCCATGCCCATTTCTATTCTTTCCTTAGGCTGACAACTTCCTGCCTGTACCCTTATAATGAATAATCCTTTGGAAAAATTTGGAAAAACCAAAAAAATATGCTAATCAGAAAGACACTTTCTGCAAAGAATTTGAAGCAGGTCAAAAGGAGAACTCATATAATTAAGTTCTCTGGAAAAATCACAGAGGTATTTAAGTCTCTATGTAGGGTCATATTTTGCTCAAAATCTCCTGGAAGTAAAAATAAATAGAAGAGATAGTTATTTATGTCACTCTCAATTTCAGAAATGAGGAAACGCATACCTGTCTTTGGATAGTAATGCTCTGGTAGCACTGTTAGGGAGGAAGAAAATTTCCTCTACTTTACTGTGTTCTTTGGCTGATAAATTGAATTAAGACAGATTAACAGGAGAAAAACATATTTAATTACAAATGTGTGGGAGCCCCATAAGAATATGAGACCCCTCAGGCAGCCAGGCAATTGAGCCTCATATACCATCCAGAGCTAAGGAGAAGGGGGTAGGGAGTCTGAGACTTCCAAGAGGAGGAAGACAATTTACAGGAAGATGGGAAAAACAAGTATTTGGTAAACAAATGTTTGCCATACCATACAAAGACAATGGGACACAGAGAGGAATTTGATCTTCAGACCAGGCTGAGCTTCCCCCAGCTTAACCACACCTAGCACATATTCTTTGTAGTTATCTCTGGTGATAGTCTTTCCCTGGACCAGGCACTCTGTCTAAATTCTTTTAGGCAGATAAGGGAAAGGGAAAGCTTTTCCCAAGTCTTTGGACCTTGATTAACTTCAGCTCAAAATAATCCACATGCCAAATTGGCAAACTCATTCTGAAGCCCTTCAGCACTAAGCTCTAATAGTAATTTCTTAGGCAGTGGGGTATAAATGATTCATGTGGGAGAGTCCACAGCCTTCTCTCAATCCACTGAGACTATCAAAGAGGATCCCAGTTCTCAGATATTAAGATAAAGGCAAATACTTGGAATCTTAGAACAATTGTGATTTCATTATAGCTACTATGCATGCCCTTATTGTCTAATATTTTTAATGGCTTTGACCTATTTGTATATTCTCTGATCTTGAATCTATTTTCCCCCATTTGGCCACATTTAATTTTATGTATTAGAATTCTTTACTTCCATTCTCTCTAGAACATAAAGCACCATGAGAACAGGGACCTTGTCTTGTTCACTACTTTGTTCCCAGTGCCTGCAGGCATTCCAGGCCTATAACAGATGTTCAATAAATATTTATTGACTGTGTGAGTAGTGAGTGAATGAATGAATGATTCAATGGAGACAAGTGGAGATGGAAGAGTGCAAGAGAAGAGAAGTTGGGTAAGACTGAAGTTTGGGGGCCTTGTGAAGAGAACAGCTAGAGGTGTGATGAAACAGTTTGGAGAGAAGAGGGAATTTTAATAAGTATTGCTGAAGGTAATGTGTTTTGATCTTTGTATCATTATTTTTTAAAAGCTAAAGTAACTATTTTTTCCACTTCCCCACCCCCATGGTCTTCTCAAGTTCTACATATGAAACCATATGATATCTGTCTTTCTCTGACTATCTTATTCCACTTAGCATAATAGACTCCAATTCCATCCATGTTGCTGCAAAAGAGTTGAGGGGGTGGTGAAGGGGGAAGAGAAAAAGGATGATGGGCATTGACGAGGGCACTTGTTGGGATGAGCACTGAGTGTTGTATGTAAGCAATGAATCATGGGAATTGACTCCCAAAACCAAGAGCACACTGTATACATGTATACATTGTTTTTTATCCAACTTGACAATAAATTATATTTAAAAAATAAATAAATAAAGTTGAGCTCATATGGACATGCATATACATAAAAAATAAATGAAAACTAAAGTAAAAAATTTTTTTAACTTACTGAGATATACTTCTTCTACTGATCTATTTAAAAACAAAAATTTGACTGGAGCACCTGGGTAGCTCAGTCAGTTAAGTGTCTGACTCTTGGTTTCAGCTCAGATCATGATCTTGCATTATGTCAATTCAAACTGTGCATTGGGCTCTGGACTGACAGTGCAGAACCTCCTTGGGACTCTTCTTTCTCTCCCCCTCTCTCTGCCCCTTCCCCACTCACTCTCTCAGTCTCTCTCGAAATGAATAAGCTTAAAAAAATTTTTTTTAAATAAAAAAATTGATCAGATGAATTCCATCTCAACTAGTAAAACTCTTACCTGGTTTTCTTGGCTTATTCAGATGTCAATTCATTTTGTTATTCACCATTTTGGAGGCATATATCATGTGTTGAGTGTTCTATTGGATTCCAGGGAAACTACATAAATAATATATTCCTACACTCAATTAGGGCAATGATATAAGTAATCTAGTAGTATAGATCAAAACCTTTGTGGCAGCAGGGGATGGGTCTCAAACTTAGTAGGATGTGAAAGTGTCATGGATCAGCTTCTTAGAGGTAGCTGCCTTTGCAGTCTTGGATGTATGAAAGAAGTTGCTAACTTCAAAAAGCTGTAAGCATCTGGGTATGACTAGATAACAATGAATATGTATGAATAGTTGGAAAAAGAGGCTGGATCACTGTTAGATTTTTAAGTAGGAGAATAGAAATTCCATCTTTGTATTGCACTGGGGCAGAGTAATAGAGAACAGATCAAGACAGTGTTTCTCAAATTGTGGACCCAGATATCAGCATCAGCATCACTTGGGAATTTTTTAGGAATGCAGAAATCAGACCCCACTCAAGACCTACTGAATCAGAAACTCTGGGGAGTGGTGTCTGGTAGTCTGTATTGAACAAGTCCTTCAGGTTATTTTGCTGCACACTAAAGTTTGAGAATCACTCAGTGAGCATGAGGTTGAGAGGGTGAGACTATAGGCAGAAAGGCCTAATAGGAACTTAGAATATCCCTGGTGAGGAACAGTGAGGTCATCAACCATAGTGTTGGGTATGGTATTGGAGAGGCAGCCGTAGACAGATTCAAACATATGTTTCAGATGGTCAGATAAGTCAGCATTGTAGGGAGATCAAGGAATAAGATATAGATTGAGAGACAGACTTTAATGGAGGAAGTAACAATGACCTGTGACTTGAAATGGATCAGAAAGATAGAATGAGATGGAGAGGGGAACAAGTCAAGCAAGATCTAGTAACCAGTCACTTCAATGACTGCACAGTGTCTCTTGTTGTGACTCCACATCACCTCTGTCCATTTAAGTGGCATCCTGCCTAAGAAAGATATCCCCAAATGATGCCCTTGTCTCATCTCACAAGCCAACAGAAACCCCAAGCCTCAGAACTAAACAGCTTCCCAGCAACCGCATACCCTACAGCTAAAGAATCTGAACTCTAAATAATAATTTGCCACAATGTTGAGTTGCTTGCCAACACAATAGCCATTACCCTTCTTCCTATATCAGCAAATTAATATTGTTCTGGGTGGTCATATGCTCAGCCCTTAGGGTATGAATTATAATTGACAAGTCAACCATAACGATGGCTTTCCTTTTTCTCTGAGGTGACCTTGTTCTAGCCAATGAAATGGGAGGGTAGCTAAGTCTGCTGGGGGCTCCTGGGAAAGACTTTACTCCCTGTTAAGACAGTAAAATACCCTTTTGCCCCTCCTCTGCTTTGTACTTTGGGTACTGTTGTGTGAGGGAGAGGTGCTTGAATGAAAGGACAAACGAGAGTGGAAGGCAACACATACAGGATGGCAGAGCAGAGAGATTAGAGAGAGCTTGTTCTGAGCCAAATTTGGCCTAGCCCATGTTTTGTCTTTAAGCCACTCTTAGCTGTGTTTTTAGTTACTTACAGCCAAATGCATTCCTAATTGATGACTCATTCTTCACTAGCAAACTACCGGAACTAACCTCAGTATGCCTCTCAGCTCTGTTTACCCCAGACATCTAGATTTTTTGGCCTCATTTGGAAATCTGATATCCATTCTGCCTTTTAAATTTTAATCTGGCCCTATCCCTTTCCACACTCTCTAACTTTACCTCTGTGTCCTCCGCATGCAGCTTCTGTGAACTGCAGACTCTCTGCACCCTCAACTGCTTCATCTCCTTATTCCAACAGATAGCCAATTATCCTTAAGGTCTCTGTTTCTTCCATAGTATTCTCTAGTAGAGGCCAATTATTTTTGCTCTCATATGGGCATTCCACAGTGCTTGCAGTGTCCATGTCTTCCTCATTCTCCATTGGCATTGCCACTAATTCCTTTTTTTTTCCTAAAAAAGTCACAGCTCTTTAAAGTATATGTAGTAGATGGCTTTGGACTTTACCACCTATTTCTACCCTCAGTTGTCATCTTCTATCAAATTCCAGGATACCTCTAATATTTTTTGATAACTGTGGCCTCTGGCTCATTCTTCTCTCAACCATTTTCCCTATTGTTATTTTTGGTAACTTCAGCATATTGATATATGTGGGCTTATTATTTCCTAGACTCCTCGAATTCAATGATTTGTCCTCTATCCTACTCAGCTATAACTATGAGGAGGAGAGGGACAATCAATGGGACTTGGCCAGAAGTTCTCTAGACTCCTAAACCCAGCCCTCCTTTGAACTATATCATGATGCCTTCACAGTCAGTCAGTATTTATGGGGGCATAAACTCTGACATCTCTGCATTCAGTAATGGCTAACTCCAAGAAAGATAACTGGGTGCAAGTTGTTTTGTTATTGTCTGAAGGTCAAGATATTCTGGGGGGAAGTATCATTGAAGAAAAATCAATAGCAGCCTTCATAAATGTCAGAATAAAATGCCATTCAAAACTTGTATAAAAGGTTAATGATATCTTATTTTGAGTGTTTCAAAATACATGATCAGATTAAATAGAAGCTACAATGTCATGTTTTTCCCCATGAAAAGACAAAGTAATTAGCTAAAGCTATTTAAATATCCTGATAAATATATGAAAAAGTTGTCATTGAACATTTAAATCAGGAGAGGTCAGGAAAGGGCAGAGTAAGAATCTGTGGTAAAATGCTATTTTATGGAGACATTGAGGGAGTCGTAAGTTTTCAGAGGAATTAAGCGAATACCCAGGAGACAAGTTCAGATATGCCAGGGCATCTTGAGACAAAGGCTTAATACCGATCTTGGGTTATGGTGTCTCTTTGGTAACCATGGTGAAGCTGGATGAGCTTAAATACTGTGTGTTGGAAATTCCTCGAGAATGAGTCAATAGTGAATCTCTTGCGGGTAAAATTGGGCTGAAATATTTCAAAGTCAGATTTGGAAATCTATGCTCGAAGACTTCAGAAATATCAGCTAGAGTTGGTTAAAGGACAAACCTCACAGGCCCTTATAAAAAAAAAAAAGATATTCTACAACAAATAGGCTAGTGTGTCTCTTGAGCAACTATTTCTTAATGGGATCAAATAACTGAAATCCACTGATTTCTCAAAATTATCACTGAATCCATGTGTTATAAGCACATTTCTGCTTCGAGATGAACAGGATATGTGCAGATTCTGTGAATGAGTTCATGATTAATCATTCTAAAGAGTCATATTCTTCCAATAAGGATGATAAATGTATTGCCTCAGTTTTCTTCAGCAACTGATGTATCATAATCTTCTGAACTTCCTGGGTCAGGAAAGAAACTCTTCTGTTCTCAAGTACTCACTGCTGAGTAGGGAATAAGAGAATCAGAAGTCACCATTTTACCTTTTAAAATCCAAGATGGTGGCTTCAGCAGATGGGAAAAAAACATTTTTCTTACTCTCTGTGGTGCCTTCATCATGGTTCATATTCTGGTGCCTTCTCTTTCCCAGTCTAGTCCTTCCAGGGTGAGTGTCTGTCTGCTGCTGTGTAGACATAGTTGTTAAATGCCTGCTATACTGAGTACAAAATGATAAGATAGATCTCTATTAGAACTTAAATGGAATTTGGATGATAAAGATTTCCATTTATTGACCCATGAGAAATTAGTAGATCCAAAGCTTATTCTTCAATGTCTACTTTTTAAGAAAAACAATGCAGGGATCCAGATAAAAACATTTATTACTTCCCTATCTTTTTTCTATTGCAAGGGGAGGATTTAACTTTGGTCCCTATACCAAGTAAACCATTGTTTAGACTTGAAGAAAATGCAAAATATAAAATGATGGTGGTGAGGGAGGGATCTCACTTTAAATGCTAAAGGAAATACTAGAAGAAAAATAAATCTTAGAAAATCTAGTAACAATCTTAGTCTTTTGTTAAGTGTTTATACCACAAAGTTTTGAAGAGACTTTGTTTTTCCAAAAAAAAAAAAAAAAAAAGCAAAACCAAAACTGATTAACAATTAAAAATGGCACTCATTCTCTTGTATTACATTTCATTATAGTTCATTCTCTTGTATTACAAGACCAAACTAAAAATTAAGTCAGGGTAAAGACTTAATACAGCCACTTAATACAGTGGCTCTGTATTTCTCAGGTAAAGTAGTTTATTCTTTTAGGTAATGCCTAATACACATGCACTAACCATACATGATTAGTGAATGATGGATTTGGTCAAATTTCTTGTATGGAAATTTCTTTTAGGCTATGGGCAGACATGTAAAGTGTAGCCATGTTAATATGCAGGGGAGTTGCTTCAATTTATTCCCATATAGCCATGCCTGGGAAAGTTAACTTATTCAACTTTGTGACAAAAAAAATGGTATGGAAAATGTATTTTTTTCATTTGAGATAAAGGTAAAAAGAGCAAGCATAAAGTGATATTTATAGACAATGATGGACATTTGTGATACAACCATTTAAAATTGTATGTAGGATTAGATTACTCCTTTAGATAAGGTGAAATGTGTTCAAGCCCCAAAAGATACTTTTTCATGACTGGGGAAGGCATAGTGCAGAATAATGTAAAATGTATATATCTGTATGTTAGTGATAGTGTGTGAGTGGTGGGACGGGGTATGGAATTTAAGAAAAGCGCCATCAGCCAGGCAATCATGAGATGGGAAAAAAAAATCCAAAGCGAATTATTTTGAGTATGTGCCAGAGAAAACCACTACTCCCACTATGATAGAAATACTTTAGACTGGAAAAAAAAAATCTCATGATCCACTAATACCAGAAAGAATTAATCCCCCACTATTCCACACTTGCTTCCTTTTTCACATTAGGTTGCCATAAAGAATTGTTAGAAAACCAAAAAACAATTCAAGTATAAGACTAATATTTATGGGATTCATCTTCAAAGAAGATAGCTTAACTTCAGTGAAACTTCAGTGAAAATGACTTTCCTTTTCTGAAACAGAAAACTCTTGCATGAATTGAAAACCAACTTAAATGCCTTGATTTATTTAAAACTTTCCCTTCTCCATCATGAAAAGCCTAGTTTCTGTCTTGTCAGAAACAGCCTTTATTTTTGTATGAGGTTTTATCCATGAAGACAACGCCCCCTGCTGTGACAAGTGCTTAATTGCAAAAGTATTTTCCTTTTTTTTTTTTTTTTGCTCTCAGAAAGGCTATTAAGACTAAAGGTACAATTGTTGAAGTGAAAATGACTTTATTTTGAATATACATATCATTCATTCAGTCTCATTTTTATATTGCATAGCCTTGTATGGAAGTATATAGGGAAAAATAAACAGAAATATCTAGGCATGGAAGTATACAGTCAAAGAAGACATTCAATACATATCCTTGAACAGGCTTAGTAGCGTTGTAGGACAGTATCCATTAGAAAAGAATGGGTTCATGCAAAAAATCTATCCAAACAATGGTAGGCAAGTGCAATCAGTACAAGTTATAGTTTTTTGGGTACAAAAAGTATACACGTTCTTTGGATTGAAAACATAATATAAATGAATGGCTTGGCTTTTATGTCTAAGCCAAAAATCATCTATAGAAGATGTGTGGATGTCACATGTGACAATAATGTGCTTAAGGCTACAGACAGAGGTCACCAGCTGACCAAGAGAATGCTGAGAGGTAGGGCAAGTAAAAAAAGAAGAAAAAAAAAGAAAAGAAAAGAAAGAAAAATAAAAAGAAAAATAAATGCAATAAAACCACCTCTGCCTAAATTAGAAAATAGCAAAGGCATTAAAATGATAACAGCTCTCCATACTATGCTGCATTTCTTTTTTCTGTCAAAACAATTCACTGTGAATCACTACAAAGTTCAGTGAATAAGATAAGGCAACAAATGTAAAGCCTTGGCATTAGGGCAAGTTTAATTTCCTTTCATTTTACACAGGAGGGGGGAAAAGAATACAGAACTAGAAAATGCGCATCTTTCCATTCAACAACACTAATTTTTAAATGCTCATATATACTGTGTTTGGCACAAGAGGGATAGGCACATGAAGATTAATTAAATCTCAAGCTTCCACCTCCAAGATTTTACATATGGAAAGCCAAGCAAAGATAACAGTTCTTTACTGTTTTAAAAATCAAATGCTTAAGCAGGTTTTAAAAATTGAGATGAAAAATATGATAAGGAAAAACAGCAAAGAAAGATACTGAACAAAATCTCCTGGTTTCCTTTACAGTTTCTTTTTTTCCCGTTTATTTTTTCCAAATTCCATTTTACAGCAGAAATGCAAACCACTTAGGATAGCTATGGCTCAATATTGCTTGGTGCTTTCCTCTTAAGACATCATCTTCTTACACTCCACTGAACAGAAAACCATCCCTTCTACTGGCATGAACTTCTGCCCAATGAGACACTTGCTGCAGCAGGAACACAAAAAGCACTCTGTGGACGCATGCCAGCTGAAGTTGTTATAGGTCACTCGCTGCACTTCAGGATCAATGGCATTGTGGCATCCTTGACAAACCTGTTAAGTCAATTACACAAATAAGAGAAGAGGATGAGAGATCAAACTGTGATGGTAACATTGTCATGTAGGAACAAACAACACATTTCTTTCAGATGGTAAATTTAACTGAGAATGGCCACCTCAAGAATATACAGCTGAGAGTGACCTTCTGGTTAACCTTTTTAGCCAACTTAATTGGGGTCTAAATGTAGAGCACTGTGAGGAATAACAGGTGAAGGCCAAAAGGTGATTTGATGCTTGTAAGATATCCCATGATGTTTGAAGCAGAAAGTCTTGATGGCAAGTTTCAAAGCAGTTTCCTTTCAGCGTATTCTACTAGACTGCATCTTAGTAATTATAAAAAAAAGTCTTACGATTTTTCCTATAATACCAAATGCTGGTGAAGATGTGGAACAATAGGAACTCTCATTCATTACTGGTGAGAATGCAAAATGTATAGCTACTCTGGGAGATAGTTTAACAGTTTCTTAGAAAACTAAACCTACTTTTATCATAAAATCTAAAATTGTGCTCCTTGGTATTTACCTAAAGGAGTTGAAAACTTGGACCCACAAAAACCTGCACATGGATGTTTATAGGATCTTTGTTCATAATTGCCAAAATTTGAAGCACCCAAGATTTCTTTTGGTAGGTGAAGGGATAAATACACTGTGGTACATCCAGACAATGGACTATTAACCAGTGCTGAAAAGATATGAGGTATCAAACCATGAAAAACATGGAGGAATAAATGCATATTGCTGAGTGAAAGAAGCCAATCTAAAAAAGCAACATACTGTACGATTCCACCTGTATGACATTTGGCAAAGGTAAAACTATGGAGAAAATAAGAAGATTGTGGTTGCCAGGGGTGGGATAGGGAGGTGGGAGACAAGAACAGGTAGAACACAGAGGACTTTTAGGTCAGTGAAAACATTCTCGATGATATTATAATGATGGATGTGTGTCATTCGCCTGTTCTACACATTTGTCCAAACCCACAGAATATACAACACCAGGAATGAACCCTGAGGTAAACTACGGACTTTGGGTGATTATGATATGTCAATGTAGATTCATCACTGGTAAAAAATGTAGCATTCAGGTGAGTGATGTTGATAATGACTGATGTTATATATGTTTGAGCACAGGGGTTACACAGGAAGTTGCTGGGTCTTCCTCTCACTTATGTTTTAAAACTAAAACTGCTCTTAAAAAAATAGTCTTAAAAAAAGATTTTTCCTCACTCTTTAAAGCTTTGAAGTAGTAATTTCACTAGCTTTACCTCTGACACATGAGATTATTAACACCACTAATTTCTAGACAGTATGAAATGAAAATCATGTTCAAGGTAATTAAGGACTCAATTAAAAATACTGACAGTGTTTGAGAATAATTAGTTTGCACTAAAAATATAACTTGTAGCTAACTGGTTTCTGTTCTAAGTCATAATTTATGTATAATCTAATATTGTAAAACATTAATACTTACATTCTTTGTACCATTCAGTGTATGTTATGTACAAATAAATATATGGCATACATGCACATTCACACCCAGACACATACATAATTTTCTCCTTTAGCTGAGCATGTATATGAAGAAAATACATGAACAACCCTCAGTATTATAGGAGAAAACAAAACTACCCTATTAAGACCTCCAAAACACTAGACAGACCATAGGCCTTCTTGTTTATGCATGTTCTGAATGAATGTGACCATCTAAAGGTTTTAAGTATTTTTATAACAAGTGAAGAAAGGAACGAATTGTCCTGCATTACATAAAAATGTCTAATCTTCCACACCTTTGGTTTCTTAATGTCTGTCAGGAATCACTGAGAGCTGAAGGTAGGTCATTTAACCTGACCCTCCTTACTTAGGAGACCTTAAAATGTGGCTACTGTTCAGCAGGGAAACTGGTTTAGGGTATGATGTGAGACCTTGTTACAAATATCCACTTCGAACATGCAATATACTTTCCATACTTTATAGAGCTACACGGCTTCTAATTACAGAGACTATAGCTGCTTAATTCACAGGTTATGTCAACCTAGTGTTTCCTGAGAAGCAAGGGAGAGATTCTCTCTCCATGGTCAATACACTCTTCCTGAATACAACAAAAAGAGTGTTTTAATTACAAATGCACTCTTAATTTGTAGCTGTACCAGGCAAGCAGTTGCTTATGCAAATATTCCTATCTTGTAGCTTTCTATTTAGAATGTAGTTCTATGTAGTTTTTATGTTTCATATTAATTTTTCAATATTTTAAACACGCCTGTATAAAACAGAAGCATGTCACACTCAATTTTTTTTAATCCCTTGCTTTTAGACCAAGACATACCTTTATTTCATTCCTCTAATAATACTTGTGGATCTTTTTATAATCTTTTAAAACTCATGTTGATTTTAGAATTTTTTTATATTTATTTTGAAAGAGAGAGAGAGAGAGAGAGCATGAGTCGGGAAGGGACAGAGAGAGAGGGAGAGAGAGAATCCCAAGAAGGCTTAGCATCATCAGGGCAGAACTTGATGCGGGGCTTGATCCCATGAACTGTGAGATCATGACCTGAGCTGAAACCAAGAGTTGGACGCTGAACCCAACTGAGCCACCCAGACGCCCCTTTCATTTGTGATTTTCAAAAAGAGATAACTACTATTCAATTATATGTAAAATTGACGGAATTATTTAGATTAAAAAAAATGAACTATACACTGAATGGTATAGGAATTTAGGGTTAGTGGTTTCGTATAATTTAGTTTTGCTAATAATTTGTCATTCATCCCGAAGTCTGACATTTAGTCCCAGCTAAGGTCTACTGCTCCTAATTTTTCATAAATCTGAAAGTTGCCTAGGCCTCATTGAGGGTCTGGGGATTATGGAAACAATCAGGGGATAATGTGTTTTTCACTTTCTGCTTGGCATTTGATTTTTCTGGGTTCTTAAACCTCTGATATTTCAATTAGTTCTTATATCCTTAAATTTCTCCTACTTTTTTAGTTTATTTATACACAATGTGAAAAAGCTAATGACACTGGTTGTAATGAGCTCTCTGGCGGGAGGTTCCTGTGAGATCTCAGAGATGTGAATTCAGGGGGTGGCCATTTGAGACCAGAATTCCAGAGACCATGCAGAGACAAACTAGGTGTATTTCCCATTACCCTCTTTCCAAGTTAATTTTTATCTCAGAAATGCTCTGTTTTGAGTTCAGCTCTTGCCTTCAGGTTTATACATAATTTGTTTGTTTGTTTGAAGATTAAAAGATCTTAGCAGACTGATGCTCTGAACTAGATAATCTTCAAAATTTTACACCATTTAGTATGTGGCATGGGTAGCTCTTTTTGCCATGTGCTGGCTTGTTCAGGCAATGGAGAGAAATGTTCATTTTACTTTTAGACAAAGGGCAGCAGTGCATCTTACTGAGAAAGTAAACTTTCTAAAAGAAATCACACCATATTGTAAAGCTAAATAATTTAGACTCTCTCTCTTTTAATAATATCTGTGGTTATTCCTCTCTGTTGGTTAGTTACAATATAATGAAGAGAAACTTCTAACAGTTAAATAAAGCAGCTTCATCTATTTAAAGCTTTATTCAGTAAATATTTATTGAGTATCTACTATGCTGTTCTAGTGTTGTAAGTACAAAACAAAGCAAACAAAATTTCTGCCCCCATGGGGTCTGCATCCTAGTCCCTGAGACCAAGGTCACACACCCCTACAATAAAATACATATTATGGTAACCCTTTCTTTTCCTTTAGAGAAACTGTAGGAACAAAATTCAGAGAAGCAGTTTTTAGCTAAATCATGTACCAGGCCACATGGTGATTCATTATCTTTTCCCCAAGTACAATGAGTGTCCCTGTTGATCCCAAAGATAATGAGAAATATTAGAACACAAATCAGTCACTCAAACATTTCCTAAGGGCAGACATTAAGGACATGGAAATAAACAGGCAAGCTCTATCCACCAGCTACTTATAGTCTAGGGGAGGAGACAGATAGGTGGTATTAATTACATACAGATGTGACTCATGGGAACACAGAGAGGCATTGTGGCCAGAGAAAAGGGGTGGAGCTTGGGGCAAAAAATCAAGAAAGGTGTTCTAAAAAAAGTTAAGCCTACATCAATTCTGGGGGAATATACAAGCATGTCAGGTAAAATAGGGAATAGGAAGGAGGGTGGATCAGACAAAGGAATTAGTATGAATAGAAGACCAAGAACAGTGTATAAACTAGAAAATGAGTAACTTTGTGTTAGATAACTAGTAGAAGAGGCTGGGCAGGCAAGAAAGGGCTAGATCTGTTAAGAAAAGGCTTGATGATTACGTTTGCATTTCAGAAAGATTATCTTCCATCATAACAGAAGGTGGCTTTGCACAAGGTGAAGAATGGAAGTGGGGAGACCAAATTCGAGGTCACTACAATAATCCGAATGACAAAAAATAAAGGTCTGATGTTGAGTAGTTGTAACTGTGAGGATCTGAGATTTACTGATAAGGCAGAATTGACAGAAAATGATGGACTATACTCAGGAATGCATAAAGGTTGAAAATTTTGGCACTGGCATCAAAACTAGTTACTTTATTTTCCGTAGTATCACACTCCTGAAATGATATAAATATTTCATTCTATTCTTTTATGCTTTACTTGATAGCTCATGGGAGTCTTTAGCTAGTACATATTTTCCTGCTTATAAAGAAGTAAATGTCTATCATTTTAATACCGCTGGATTAAAGGGTTTACCATATATGGTCAATTTTCTTTATATACTCTTTATCTAAATTACTTATCTCTTGGCCATCATGCAATAGCAGCTCTGTGTAAGCAGGGTAGAGCTAAGAAAAAATATATATTTATTTTTTATGTATTTTTATATTATATTTTATAAATATATTTATATTTTAACTATATTTATCATTAAATATTTGAATGTTTGGCTGATGCAAATAACTCTAAACACACAGGTCAAATTTTGTTATACTAAATCAATTCGCAATGAGGGTTTAAGAACTAGGCATTGTACAATCTCCAGGTTAAAAATAAAAAATGAAGCCTTAGTGGGGGGCTTTAGGAACATGAACAGAAATCATAAACGCTCAAATACAGCTAAGGAATATGAACAGCCCCTAAAAATATTAATGTAAATGACTCTGATCTATATGATGAGAATCAATCAATCTCATTCCCATTAAAGAACTATTTTTTAGTGGGGATTTGATTACTAAGTAGTGCTTATAATCTACAGAATATACTGTACAGACAGAAATCTTGAGGTAGCTCACAGTGAATGTATGTATTGTTTTTGAATTACCTGAAATTTAACACCCTGTGGTAGGGATTACATGTTTCCTATTTAAGGATATTACCGTCTGTTTCTCATTTGTGAGAGGGTCAAATAAAGGCATAATGTAAAGTCCTAAAGCAGGTCAAGGCGACCATATGCCTAGAATGCTCCTTACCACAGCATGATTCTTCACATAGCAGGGCTTACACACGGGCTTGTCATTGACCATCACGTATATTTCCCCAGCTAGGATGTTGTCACAGTCAAAGCAGCAGAAGTGTTTCAAATGCCAATTTTGGTTTTCTGCCTGGGTGTACTCATTGCTGAATATTAACTGAAAAGAGGGCAAAAATAAGATGAATCATATATTTTCCTTTTTGGTACAAACGACAACGCCAGGTTCTTTAGATCAATAAAGGTTTTAGATCCACAGATAATATCAACCTACTTTCCTGGGCCCAAAGTCTAAAAATAACCTAAAGCTTACACTCGGCTTATTATTTAGTTTAGC
Organism: Acinonyx jubatus; assembly: GCF_027475565.1. Classification (NCBI taxonomy): domain Eukaryota; kingdom Metazoa; phylum Chordata; class Mammalia; order Carnivora; family Felidae; genus Acinonyx; species Acinonyx jubatus. Next base: position 34,211,807 of record NC_069383.1, read on the forward strand.
ACAAATCAATCTTTTTTGTTTCTGGACGGTCTTTCATTAGTCAACACAATTAACACGGTCACTCAGAATGACTGAAGTTAAAAGATTTTCTTTTCCACTCATCTCCTCTGCATGTAAATAAAGCAACTGATGCTTGGTTAATTCATGTCACCTTTCTGCTAAGGATGGCCTTGTTAGATGGTAAGGGGACTCTATGGAGGTACAAGAAGTAGCCTGCCTACGGTGGCCACAGAGAACATACCTCATCACAGCCAGCACATCGTGGTTTCTCACTGTCACAGTAATGTCTGCCACAGTATAGCTTCCCATTCTTCCAGAAATAAATCATGTCGACCAGGAGTTCCTGGCAGGCACTGCAGACGAAACAAGCCGGGTGCCACAGTTTATCATAGCCGGCTCTTTCAGCGTAGATGGCTGGGTCACCCTCCTTCATACTCAGTTTGCAGCAGTAGCAGGACTGAAAGGGAAGCCATCCAAAACAATCTGGTCATCGTAACCTGGGCATTTCTCATCATCAGTTTACCAGGAATTCGGAGAAAAAATTTACAAGAGAGATGATTTCTACTAACATTAGTAATTTGTCCATGGAGACAACCAGGTGTTCTTACTTCCAGGAAGTGGGCTCCCTTGGCTTCCTCCAGTCTCTTCAAACCTAATTTTTGTGCCCTGCTGGTAACAGAGCACTGTTTCCTTAATTAAAGTCACTTACAGAAAAGGGCTAACAGTAATTTTCACCACAATTTTTAAGGGGTTCTCTCAAAATGATTACCTTAGAGCTTATTATTACCTTTTCTTGCTAAGCCTTATTGGTTGGATCTATGGGAAATATATTACAGTAAGTTTGGCTCTTACTTTTTGTTCATCTGTATCATAATTCTCTTCTACTTTCAAGGCATAAAAAAAAGACTTCAATTTCTCTAAGAGATTTTTTAAAAATATGATTGACTATATAGTTGACCCTTGGACAACACAGGGGTTAGGGGTGCTGACTCCCCAATGCAGTAAAAAATCCATGAATAACTTTCTTTTCCACATATAAATTTTGACTTCCTCAAAACTTAACTACTAACAGTCTACTGTTGACTGGAAGCCTTACCAATAACATAAATGGTCCATTAACACATATTTTGTATGTTATATGTATTATGTAATGTATTCTTACAATAAACTAAACTAGAAAAAAGAAATTATTAAGAAAATCCTATGGAAGAGAAAATACATTTATAGTACTATACTGTATTAATTTAAAAAATCTGTGATAAGTGGACATGCACAGTTCAAGCCCATTTTTCAGGGTCAACTGTATACTCACATAAATTTAAATTTGAATTTTAGGCATGTTCTCACAAACAAAACTGAGTTAACCAAAGCATGTATTATTCTTGTTTGTGGGAAGAGATAAACAATTAACACCAAAATTATGTTTAGAAATAGATTCTATATGTCATATGTCTATATGTCATATTCCAGCATGACACCAATGCTAACTACCATGTACACATACAACTCCCAATTATCCTTGGCAACAGATAATCAGAAAACCTCGCTTTAGACAGAGGTTTCCAACATGATGATTTGCTAAAATAAACCTAAACTGAATTTTAATTTATTTCCTTCACCTACCCTTTTGGAAAACAGAGGAATGGCTCCTCAAAAAAATGTTCAAGGAAAGGGAAATAACCAGTAAATACACCAATTGAGCCAATGATGTGACCTCTCTACTTACATACTGAGTTCTTTTGTGTTCGGCCGATTTGCCCTCCATGGCCCCCACTGCTGCCGTGGTGCTTCTGTCCCCTCCAGGGAGGAGCATTCTGTTGGGGCCTTGCGTGTCCATCTCACGGGGAAGTTTGACATCTCCTACTCCCAGAGCCTCACTCTTATATTTCTTCACAAACTGTTCCATCTCCTTCACCTCTTTGGGAGACAACTCATGGCACTTTGAAGGGTCTTGATCGTGTGCAGGGAGCTGCTTTGCCAGCTGCTTCTTTCGGTACTGTGCCCCCTCTGAACCTGCCACGGGCTGCTTCTCCTTTGGCAGCATCTGCATGTATTGCCTGGCCTGAGCCACAACGAGACCAGTGTTAACTGGGAGATGGTCTGGCCATTAGACAAGCAATATTTTATAATACACATCAGAAGCGAGTTATATAAGAAAGAAAAGTGTTTTATCCATTTGTAACAGTCTTCGTAATATAAATATGTTGAGATGAAAACACATTCAAAAAAGGTACAGCAAATAGATTTAGTTCAGTAAAAATAAACACATTTTTCTCCATGATATGAAAGCTTTTTTTCAGCTTATAAAAGATTTTGCTTACTAATGTCTACTTGAGCTAAATATACAAATGTATATTTGCAAGAGAACATCAATTTTTAGAAGGCACGTTTAGATGTTTAGAATGGCCTGTATAGATCAACAGTGTTTTCACCATTATAAAAAATATTATCACAAGGTTCACTTGAATGATTTTAACTAATCTTCTTAAAAGACTTCCAAATGTCATATTTAGTTGTTATTAACAGTAAAGGGAGTTTGACACAAAATTGCCCTTTTTTGGCCTTACATAGTAAAATATACTGTTTAACATTGTTTCATTCTAAAAAAATGACAGAAAATTCTATTCTTTACATATTCTTCGCTATCTTAAGAGAAATCTTCTCAAGAGTAAGCTAGAAGTTACTAGATTTATACAAAACATCTGTTTTCATCTAATTATTAAGAATGTCAGACCATTTGCTCAAAAAGATTAACATATCTAAGTAGTCAAGAAATTCTATGAAGTATCTAATCTTAGTTTTAAAAAACCAATAGCAGTTGGAAGTCAAAGTAACAAGAACCCCAGAAAAATAATGGACTTGGGGTTGATTAGCTGACTAAAGGACTGCCCTAAATAAGTAGCCTCAGAACTTTAACAAAGAGATGGCCCTTCCCCTTATTATTTACCAATGCCTGATTCTGGACAGGAGGAGCCCACTCGTAGGTAACTGTATTGATGGAGACATTCTTCTTGGCAGCAACTGGATTGGTCAGTATCATAACATTACGTTTATACATGGGAATTCCATCTGTTTTTAGCTTGGCAATCAGGGTGGTATATTTGGTGTCTTCAAAAAGTTTTCCCACTTTTCGATCCTCTTCATTGCTCAAGAGGACGTCATGCTCTTCTTGGCCACACTTGCAGTTACGACATATTTTTCTATAAGTTTGGAGATAAGTAAGCAATAACTAATTATACCTAATCAATAAGTAAATATACTCAAATATTTATAGTTTATAAAATACTTTTATATGCATTCCATATAATGGTACAGAAAGGCAAGCCACTGGGTGGGGATTCTAAGTACCTATCCATAAATTTAAGCAAGGAAACATAAAAATGTACCTTCACTTTATAAAACCTTAAAAACCTTAATCAAAAACCTTTTGATTAAGTGTATGCTCAAGGGGGCATGTCTGAACATTCCTCATTTTCTTAAATAGATAAGTAAATGAAATCACCAAAACACTATCATAGAAAGAGGTTTCATATTTTATTGCATGGTAACATTTATTTCATAGTCAGTACCCAAGTTTTTTGTTTTTTTGTTTTTTTTTTTCAGTGAGAGGGAGGCTGATATAACTTTTCTGATTAAGGACTATTATCCTAGATTTAGCTTTAGCTTTCCTCATTTCCTTTCCTGTCCCCTTTCTATTTCCTTTCCTCTCCTTTTTCATTTCCTGTTTCCTTTTTCCTTTCTCTTTCTTTCCTTTCCTTTCTTTTACTTCTTCAAACACTCAGTGACCACTTACTATGTGCTTTCTTATGTATAAAAAAAAAGATAAATGAAAGTCTCTGGACTTTTCAAGAAATGAAATGAAAGATACCACTAAATGAAAGACACCGCTCCCCTTCCCCAATCTGGTCTAGCAGGTAATCATTCTTTAATGCAACATATATGAGTGTCCATGTGCTAAACAATGTACTTTATTGATATGCCCTATTACTGCATTTGTGATAGGAAAGAAAAGTACAAGGCACTTTGAGAGGGTATAATTTTGACTTGGAACTGGTGAGAAAAGGACTCCATAAAAACAAATTCCATAAGAAAGTAATATATTTAGGTTGAGGTCTGAAGGATGTATAAAACAAGCATGAAATATGTGTGTGTGTGTGTGTGTGTGTGCGTGTGTGTGTGTGTGTGTGTGTATTTGAGATGGGGTAAAGAAAGAAGAAGAAAAGCCTCCAAATATTGAGTAGAAAGAGTATTTGTGGTGGTCCTGAATTAGGAAAGAGCTTGTGCCCTTAGGTCCCATGGTCTGAGAGGGCTGGTATGATTGCAGTGAGGTAAATAAATGGGGAGTGACAAGGTTGGAGAGGTAGGCAGGCATGAGATCATGCAGGGACTTGTAGGATACATTAAAGAATTTGGCTTTCACTCTAAGAATAAGCAGGAGGCACTGAAGGCTTTTAGGTAATGGATAACACAATTAGATCTGTAATACTTATAATATGGAAAATGGGTTAGGGGTAGACATAATTGGAAGTAGGGAGACCAATTAACATGTCAGTGGTGCATCCGGTTTGCAATGGCATGGTTCTAAGTAACAGGGACTACTTCACAAGTGGAATTTACATCTTGGATGGTTATTGTTGTAGTCTACATAAGATGTGTTATAGCTTGGACTAGAGTATTTAACAGTGCAGATTAAAAAAAAAAAGTAACAGATTTAAGATCTCCTTGAATGTAAAACTGACTAAACTTTGTGGTTCATTTGGATGTAGTGATGGTAAAGGGAAGGCCCAGTCTGTCAAAAAATGAACCCAGGTTTCCAAGATGAGTAAGCTAGTAGAAGAAATGTAACTTATTAAGACAATAAATGTAAAAGAAGAATAGATCTTAGGTATTAGGGGAAGATTGATGAAAGTCCTCCAAAATTCAACTACTGAAAAGTTTGAAATGCCTATGAAACAGTATAAAGGTATCAAGTAGATTGTAGGATATAGAGATCTAGTGTTAAAAACTGTAGCCTGGTAGAAAATATAAATTTGGGAATCAGGGTATGACACATTTGCATATAAGTTGAATAGATCACTTTCATCTCCTGGGCAAGAATAGAGGGAAAAGGTAGAGGACTGGAGGAAGGAAGGAGTCTGGCAAAGAAGCAGAAGCTGGAGAAGGTGACAGAGGAAAACAGTGAAGTAGAGAGACTTTGTGGTGTTAAAAACCTAAGCTGGAAGTAAATATAGGGCAAAAAGAATATATAAATCAGAGGGAGGAGGTGAGAGTTTTAAAAGCCATTCGAATATTCTTACATTGTTCAGGAAGATATTGAAGATGTAGATTAACATGAGATGTTGTTAAAGCATGTGTTTTAAACTATCTAGAAAACTAAAGAAGGAAATACTACATATAATTTCAAACATATAGAGAAAATGGAATGACAATATAAAACTCAATTAATTAAACAGAAGGCAGTAAGAGAGGAGGAAAAAAGAAACTTAGGACATTAGGACATTTAGAAAGCACAAATTAAGATGGTTGATATAATCCAAATATACCAAAAGTCACAATAAACAGACTCAATTCTCCAGTTAAAAGACAAAGGATTTCAGTCTGGATAATACAACAAAATCAAACTATACACAACTCGGAAGAAACACTTAAAATTTAAGGACACAGAAAGGATGAAAGTGTAAAGACGTAAAAAGATACATCAGGCAAATACCAACAAAAAGTAAGTTAGGCACCTATATTAAAATCATGCACTTTGGACTTTAATGCTTTCATTTAATCTGTAGTAAAGAGTGTGCCTACATAGTGACAGAAGTTTAAAATCACCTCTATGATGTAACGATTCTAAAATTAATATAGTCTAAAAACCTAAATTCAAATTATATAAGCAAGACACCAAAACTTTAAGAAATAGACAAACTTATTATAGTAATGCTAAAAAATTAGAAATAAAGATTTGAGTAACACAATAAGCCTGATCAAGCAGACACATAAAAAATATCTTATCCAGTGACTGGGGAACACATTCTTTTGGGGAACATTTGAAACACTTCAGAAAACTGAACACATACTGTGCCATAGACAAAGTCTCAAATGCCCAGGAGGGGGCGCCTGCGTGGCTCAGTCAGTTGAGTTTCTGATGTCAGCTCAGGTCATGATGTCATGGTTCATAAGTTCAAGCCCCATATCAGACTCTGTGCTGACAGCCCCGAGCCTGAAGCCTGCTTCGGATTCTGCGTCTCCCTCTCTCTCTGCCCCTCCCCCACTCACGCTCTGTTTCTCTCTCAAAAATAAATACACATTTAAAAAATGAAAAAATAAAAAAAATAAATGCCCAAGGAATCACCATCAACCACATTATCTGAACAGAATATAATTATGCTAGACATCAACAGCAAAAAAGTAACTAGTAAGTAATTTTGGGGTGCCTGGGTGGCTCAGTTAAGCATCCGACTTCAGCTCAGGACACGATCTTAGGGCTCATGGGTTTGAGCCCCACATTAGGCTCTGTGCTGACAGCATGGGGCCTGCTTGGGATTCTCTGTCTCCCTCCCTCTCTGCCCCTCCCCTGATCTCTCTCTCTCTTTCTCTTTTTGTCTCTCTCTCAAAATAAATAAACTTAAAAAAAAGAAAATACTTTTAAAAGACTCCTAAAAAATTTAATATTGAAACAATCACAATAGAAATGAAAAGAAATAGCATTTTTGAGAAAAAAGAAAACAAAACTATTACTTCTTGAAATGCAGAACACAACTAAAGGGGTGCTTAGGATAAAGGGACAGCTAACATGCTCAAGTTAGAAAGAAGAGAGAATAAAATTAATTAACTCAGGAAGTTAAAAAAAAATTAGAAAAAATAAGCCTGAAGTACATGGAAGGAAAATAAAGATAATAGCAGAAACTAATAAAGCAAATGTTTGCTTCTTGTAAGATGCAGGAAAAAAAACATTCAATACATTTCAACATCCCTTCTGATTATATTTTGTTTATTCATTTTAGCTATAGAAGGAAACTAGACAGGATTTTAGAAAGGGTTTCTGGAAAAAAAGCTCAAACTCAGCACACATCATTAGTGCATTCATTTTAGGATGTGAAGCAAGGAAGCAACCTTGCCATCACTTCATTCACATAGTCCTGTGGGTACTAATCAGAGAAGTAAGAAAAATCAAAGAAATAGAAGTTATAAGGATTCATCAGAAAGGAAAAGTTAAACTGTTGTTAATCACAGATGCAATGATTGATCATACAAATGTATTAACATCAGTAAGAGTTTAAGAAGCATTCTGGATTTAAAATAAATAAAATTGGATTTCTCTACACCAAAAAAACTAGGAAAAACAACTAAATATTTATTAGATTGATCTCTTTACTAGATAACAAATTATTAAATAATTACAGATTTTTGTGTCCTGTTTTCTTAAGGTGAGGTGTCCAAACCAAAAATATCAGATCTGACATGTGCAGTCCCAGAAAGAGATTGAGACAGAGAGGGACAGAGTCAGAGATATGAAGGCTAGGGGGGCAAACTAATTTCCTTCTGCACAAATTGGTCAGAAATCTTTATTTGGTAAGTATCTGAAGAGTCTGCAGATTCTAGTTCAGCTATAAAAGACTCTTATATCTGGTTATCTCACACTCCCACCCAGTGGAAAGGAGTATATTGTTCTATTACAGTATGTTCTTCATTCTTGTTCATCAGTTAACAAAAATGATATAATTATTTATAAAACCATCACATTACTTTTGGATCAAGTTTAAAATCATACTTTACTGAGGGGAAAATGGCAGGGTGGGAATTTAGTTCCTAATATAGATAAATAGATCCTTATATGGCTGTGAACTATAGCATGCATCCTAATAATTAGTAAAGTGACTGACTATGGGAGGAAGTAATCATGTTACAAGGATATGTGATGAAAGGTATGGATTTCCTCTGGAAATGTTTATTATCCAGTTCTATTCCAGAACAACATGTACACCAGAAAATAAGGGGAACTAGATTTTAGAATTTGAAAGACAAAAAAGCACCTGAAAAAAAAAAGCCTTCTGGTTTTCAATTCACAAGCTATGACAAACTGTAACATGAGTAAATAAATTATATTTACTATGAAAATGTTATACATAAAAAGGTATATTAACCAATGATATAAAAGCCATCTCTATACTTTTTCTTATTACTTATATCAGCTATTTTGGGGAGATTTACATTCTGAGAATATATATATTTTCCCCATCCACCCCTCACCAACCCAACATACCTTATTAAGCAAGTAAAATCGGTTAAAGCAATATACCAATAGCAGCAGGAAAAAGAAGTTTTCAGCTTTCAAAGTGGGGAAAACCTGACTGATTCATGATAGCTTTTAAAATCACAAATACATTATAAACCCCATCTGCATCCTTGCCGCAACATGGTGGTCTGTGGTAAAGAGCACTTGGCAGGAATGTGACTCAGCAGGGGTGGGATGGTTTTTCAGTTAGAGTTGTCATCATGACAACAGCTGGAGTGACCACAACCCTTCCAGACCCCTTACCCTGGAGCTCCATTTTTACAACAAAAAGGGATAGCCACAAACCACAATTCAAGAAAGAAACCTATAAAATCTGGGCCAGGTGCCAGGAACTATCCATTACAGAAACGTATGCTATTTAATACTTAAATCTATGCTATTTACTAGTTAAAAAAAATTTTTTTAATAATTAATTTTGGGGGTTTTTAGTCTACAGTGTTTTACATTTGAATCACCCATATTTAAATTGGAAAACTTTATTTTTACAAATATCTTTTAAGAACTTTTAAACTCATTAGGAAGACAGCCTGTAAGTTAATTGAGAGGAAAATTCTGTTGAGGAATTGGGGGATTTTCTTGGTATCCAAGAAAAAGCATAAGAATGAGTAGGATATTTATCACATAATTAATTTCAACCTGAAATAACGCAGATTCCATCCTTAAGAAAATGAAGAACTTTAAAAAACTGGTTTTATGCCAACTTATAACAAGACAACAATGGCATGGGTGAGCACAGTACTCACGTTGCTGGGGTATGTACAAACATGTATGGTTTGTTTAGTATCTTTCCTCAGATGCTCCACCAGTAATTTTTGATGATATATGCAGACAGATAGCCTGTTTACCACATTTATTTGATAGCAATTTTGGGGGGAGTTGTAAGTCAGTTACCATACTTAGCACAGTTGCCAAATCTCTAAATCTTCTAAACTGTCCTAGAGCGCTTGTCCCCAAATTCTCCATAGGATGTTAATAAAAGTTATGTGGGGGAAGAAAGAAGGGAGGCGAATTGAGAATTAAGTTTATTTAAAATGATCTTTTTTATGACTTTTTAAAAAGATGCAAATGTAGTCTGAGAGAGTGAGAAGGGGAGGAGGTTTATTTGTATGAAAAAGTTCTTTGTAAAAAAAAAGTTGAGCACGTTAACACATACACACGCAAAGGTTAATATGAATGACAAATCAGGACTGTAAACTCAAATTTTTACATTACAACTTCAGATTTCTTGAGTTAAATCCAGGAGAGGGAATGCCAAACTGTACCAAAGGTACTGCCTCAGAAAAATACATAGATTTACAGTTTCAAGCTGAAAGCAGACAAGAAACTATCCTCCATCCCCAACCCCAAAGAGAAATTATTTTTGTATCACTATTTGTAAAATATATATATATTTTTTTGTTTTTACAAGGCAAGTAGTAGCAACCGGAGTGCTCTGACATGCTGCCAGCACTCACAGTGATTTAAAGGTATGGTCATGGCACTACTACAAACCATATTTTAAAAGGGCTGGAAGCTGCCCGTTTATAAGAGGGATATACTTATATGGACTTAAGCATGGGCCTCTTGTTACAGAATTCAACACAAGGATTAATCCATTTATGGTATGGAATTTTTAGTTTTCAGCCAGCCCTAAGCCAATCGGAAATTCTCTGAACAGATGTATGCTATATTCAAGTAACATTTTTCTTTTAAGATGCTACTGTTTTATTAGATGGATTTATGGAAGATAAGACAAAAGAATAATTTTATTGCTTACGTAATAAATGATCTATTATTCCAAATAATATTACTATACTTTCATATGAAATAATTGATTATAAACTTGAAATCTTGGGTTTGCATCTTAACATTTCATAAATATTTGTTAGCTCTAAATATTATTTTTACTTGACAGTGTGTCCAGAAGATAGTATAGCTCTTATTTGGTAAGTATCAGGCATCCTCAACCTTTTATTTTCTCCTAGTCTTGTAATTATTGATGGAGTGAAGAAAGAGAGTGCTCACAGATAAAGCATCATTGTCCAAAAAAGACATATGTCACAAAAGCACCACACTATAGAGAAGAGAGCCTGGTGCAGTCCAAAGTTCACTGGTCATGAGCGTGTAAACATGGGTTCTAGTTTCTGTTCTGCTGTCTAGAGAGATGGTTGAGGAGGAAGGTTTTGGCAAGCTTTGAGTCCAAATTCTAGCTCTGCCACCTATAAGCCTTGCCTTTGGTAAGTCATTTAACTTCCCTCAGTGTTTGATTTCTCATATATAAAATGGGAATACTATCACTTATCCCAAAGGATAGTATGAAGATTAGTAACAGCCAAGTATGTAAAGTGCTATGATAAGCAGAAGTTTAAGACAGCCCCTATGACCTGCAATCTCTGGTGTTAATCTCATGATTATGTTACTATGGTATGGCAAAGAGAAATTATCTAGGTGTGCCAAATCTCATCACGTGAGCCCTTAAAAAACATAAGTTTTCTCTGGCTGGGAGCAGAAGAGGAAGTCGGAGAGATTTAAGGCACAGAAAGGATTCCAAGCACGTTATTGACTTTGAAGACAGAGATGGCCATGTGCCAAGGAATGTGAGTGGCTTCTAGAAGCTGGGAACAGCCCCTGACTGACAGCCAGCAAATAAACAGGGACCTCATGCCTGCAACCACAGGAAATGAAGGAAGTGAATTCTACCAACATTACAAATGAGTCTGGAAGCAGATTCTTCTCCCAATTTCCAGATTAGACCTCAATCTGGCCAAAACCTTGATTTCAAGCCTTTTGAAATCCTAAGCAGAGCATCCAGTTAAGCCTGCCTTGACTTCTGACCTAATGCATAAATGGATGTTTAGTCAATTAATAGGTGTTGTTTTAACCTGCTAATTTGGAGTAATTTGTTGTGCGGCATAGAAAATCATTACAAGTGCTTATTTGCATGTGACACATAGGAAATTTTTATAAATTATATTTCTTATTAATAATTAATAGGCTCAAATAAGTCATTTTAACTTCCTTGGGTTTTAGGTCGTTGATCTATAAAATGAGGTTTGGCTAACTGAGTTCCAAGTTTTACTCTAAACTTCCATAAGTCTAAGAATTTATTTTTGGTTTTTTTATAACTGTTGTGACACACCTTGACAGGCAGTCATGCCTACTGAATCTCTTCCATTCACTCTCTACATTCATTCCGCACCCTTCTGCATGGTACCCTGGGCCATGCTATAGGAGGCTGACCCCTAAGGACTGCAGCAGTGGGCTACCTTGTCCCCAGCAATGGAAGATGCCAACAGGAAATCTGAATGATGAAGATAGTAAGGTCTTATTTATTTGCTGGCTCCTACAAATATATAAGGTGCCAAGGCCAAAAATGACCCTTTACTTGGGGGTATGCAGAAGTAGGAAGAGGGTGGTAAGGACTGAATTGTGTCCCCCCAAATTCATATGTTGTAGCTCTAACCCTCCATGTGACTGTATTTGTAGATAGAGCTTTTAGAAGATAAAGTTAAATGAGGTCATAAGAGTAGGGTCCTAATCTGATAGGACTGGTGGCCTTCAAGAAGAAGAGAGAAGATATCTTTCTCTCTCCATATGCATGCACAGAGAAAAGGACATGTGAGGACACAGAGAGAAGCTGGCGATCTGCAAACCAGGAAGAGGTTTCTTACCAGAACCCAACCATGCCGATACTGAACTTCTTGAACTTCTGGCCTCCAGAACTAGAAGACAATAAATATCTGTTGTTTAACCCACCCAGTCTATGGTATTTTGCTATGGAAGCCTGAGCTAATACAGGGATCAAGGAAGAGTTCTCAGAGGTAATGCTTGACAGAGACTTGAAGAATAGGAAGGACTTTTGTTTCATCATAGTGAAATGTAGGGTTTTTCCAGCTGAAGGAAACATACCAAAAAACACACAAGTTCCAGGGAGCAGCATATATCTCAGCAGTTAAAACAGAGGCTACTTGGAAGAGAAGTGGGAGAGGAGACTGGACAAGCAAGCAGGAGTAGAAAGCAGTGAGGGTTCTTAAGCTATTGGGAAGTACACAACAGTATCCATTTTCAAGACCATTCTTGTGGCTGAATAGAAGTCAGGCTGGTAAAATGTGGAGAATAATTTAACTCTGATTTTCACAATGTGCCCCATGAAGCCCTTAGAGTCCTGGAAGTCAAGGGTTACCATGAAGATAGAGGAGGAAGCTAAGTGGACAGGATCCTGGGACTCCATGTCCACTTCAGTCACAGCAGTCTGTGGCCTTGGACCAGACCTGGGATCTTCATTACACTCAAGACAACCAGACTTTTGCTTCAAAGACTGTACTGAAAATGGCTATCTGGAGGTCAAAAGCACCTGCCCTCCAGCCTTCCAGCTATGGTGAAAAATTCAGAGAATTACCAAGAATTCTGAGGGAGAGATGTGTCCAGATTCATGCCAGGAAGAAGACGGATTTACTAAGTAATACCACCTGGATGAAGCATATAAACTCAAGCTAGGTTGGAGGCTGTGGCAAAACCATAGTCTTTTATGGCTCTTAACAGATTCTCAGAGTCTATCAAGGTAAGTAAATGAAAAAAATTAAAATTAAAAAGTGATTTTCATGCCACAGAAATCTGCTCTTCTCTGGCATTTTTTTAAATCTGAAAATCTCAGATTATAGTGATCTGTAATAAAAAAAAAATATAGCACAAACAATAATTACTCTAAACCAACCTTCTGCTTTAGAGAAAAGATGCTATCACTTAGGAATGAGCTTTAAAAATCTCATTAGCAGTTTTTGGCAACTGTATGATCAAACTAAAAAGGTTTTTAAAGATTTTTTAAGATTTTTAAAGATTGTACAGTTAGAACCATGCCCAGCAGAGGGCACTGCAACTCTCTCCACAGCCCACTGTGAGCACCACTGAATGGTGTGCACATCAGGAGCTGAAATATTCTAGTCCATGAAAACTATTTTGTGTCTAGTGACTTAATGTTTCAGAACCACAACAGACATGTTGCCTAACTTCTATGTCCCTTAAAAAGGTGGCACAGGGAAGATCCATGAAAGTCTTGTAATTAAAAAACTCCCTGAAAAATTTTAGCTCCTTACAAATAAAGAACTGTACCATCATTTCTGCATGGACTGAGGTTTCCACTACCTTCATTATTTAAAAGAACTGCCGTTGTTTCCTAAAACTTGCTAAATAAACTAGCTTTTAAAAGAACCTAATATCTCAAATTTTAATTGTTTATATTCTCCTATAACTTACATTGTACACAAACCCAATAGCTGATGAAATTTTTTATTCTAGGGAGTTTTCCATGGAAATATGCAGCACAGAAATTGTTCTCGAGTGAGATTTATTCTAACCAGGCATCTGACATCCTAATAATGTATAGTTGATCACTTTAACATTTTTCTTCTAACAATGATGTGCTGATTCTAATTTGAACAGACTTAGATCAACTACCATTATAGTCTTGACAGCCATTGATGAACAAAATTTACATTCTTCATAAGAACAGGTTTAAAATACCAATTTTTAGGTTTATATAACATACACTATTACTTTAAAATATGTAAATAAGATCTACACAAAATTCACATTTTGATCCACCAACATTTGTCCTCCATATATTTGAACTTGATACAAGCCAATGATGGCAATGAATTATTTTTTTAATTCAAGTGTTAAAGCTAAAAATTTCGAAGAGTCCTTAGATACCAGTCTATGTCCTGACAACCAGCACATGAGTGCTTAATCATATTTATTGTTTATTGCAAATATATAGGTAAAATGTGCAAAGTTATCAATTTTTAAGAAAAGAATTATAATTAATAAACAGTCCTAGAAGATTACCATAAACTTATCTGCCACTCAGGAAAGAGACATAAATTCAGTATCCTAGACTCATAGGAAATCTGAAGGACAGCAAATACACAATTTCAAATATAGTTACGATGGTCCAATTAGCTTAGTCACACTTAATGGTAGGAAAACAGAATAGCTTTAGCCTTTATTTTTTAGAAAAGAATATGACAGATCTACAACTTAACAACCATGCTAGAGAATTTATAAAAGATCCCCACTGTCTGAGGAAGCAGTGCCAAAGAGCAGAAATTACTAATGTGGCTGTCATTTTCAAAACATTACCTCCAGAAGTGTAGTTCGAATCCTTCACATTTTTCTTTGCATTTTAAACAGGGAGCTCCAAATCCTTGCTCATGACCTAAGCCCATCTGTTAAGTAGAAAACAATGTGTGTTATAACATTTTTTAAAAATCTAAAAAATTCAATAAACTGTCCTTCTAATTCTACTAACCACTCCTGTTTTTTTTTAAATTAAAAATTTTTAAGATTTCTTAAAATTTAAATCCAAGTTAGCTAACACATAGCGTAATAATGACTTCAGGAATAGAATTTACTGATTCATCACTTACATATAACACCCAGTGCTCATCCCAACAAGTGTCCTCCTTAATGCCCATTACCCATTTAGCCCATTCCCCCCACCCAATACTGCTCCAGCAACCCTCAGTTTGTTCTCTGCATTTAAGAGTCTCTTATGGTTTGTCTCCCTCTCTGTATTTATCTTAATTTTGCTTCTCTTCCCCTATGTTTATCTGTTTTGATTCTTAAATTCCACATAAGACCACTCCTGTTGATAGAAGTTACAAACAAATCTTTTATGAGTATCACATTGTTTGATCAATGAGGACACTTAGGTATGGATATGGGGACTCCAAATACCTACTCAACATACCTTGTATTCTTACTGATTTTTTCATGAAAGGAAAAGCATCAGAATACAACTGTTTAGAGGACTACAAATACTGCAAGTTGCAAAAAGTCATGAATTTATTTCTTTGGTCACTAAATGCCCTGTATGCAATAGGAACAGGGAGTTAAAGAGCCAGAGCTTGGGAAGCAAGCCTGTCCCCAAATGACATATTTTTTTTAGCAAACAAGGAATATAAAAAAGATTTTAGGAATTATGATTCAAATAATTTTATTTCATTTATTATTTATTATTCATTTATTTTATTAACATATGGTCAATTTTGTTCATTATTTCTATATTTATTATATTCAAAATGTTATTATTTATAAGTATAATAGCAATAACATATGTTGAATGCAAGGAATAAAGGTAAGCACTTATCAAAACCTTATAAAATCTCAAAAGCGATATTATTCTCTATTTTAGAGATGACAACTGAAATTCAGGAAGGTTACAGAACTTGCTTAAGACCAACATGTAAATAAATGGTAGAGAAGTGATTTGAGTCCAGGTCTTTCTGACACCAAAGCCTGTGCTTTTACGCCTGGGGTGGGAATAGAGGGGGTGTACTACTGCCCTAATTATAACAATCTATTTTTTAATCACAATAAACAACAATCCTTGGGAACTTACTGAGACATGACTTAATAAACAAAAAGAGTGCAGATGAGGGAAGGACCCAAGAAGGCAATGTAAGCTCTTTTACCCAACTATTGATATTAAAGATCAGCCCACTTTATATCATCCCATCGGCAAATCACCAGCGACCAGGCTACTCTGTTTTAAATATCACATCAGTGACTCCCGGACAAATTCCTTAGCAGCTAGTGCCTGGGGTAAGAGTTCAAGCTGGACAAACAATAGATTTTCTACCATGGCACCCTTTTGTAACTTTGCCAAGTTGTGTTTTTGCTACGTAATCTAAACCACACTGTAATTTGTTCCTTGAAAGCTCAGTCTGACCATGCCCTGAAGTTTAGATGAAGCCCTTCCTTTTTTTCTCTGAAGAAAATGACCACATCCTCTTACCGTAACGAAGATCTACCCAGCTGCTCAGGGGAACCCACATAATTTTTAAGTCAGACCATCTCAAACTGTCCAGTATTAACTAAATTTCATCACCTTTGCCATGCCCCCATTACCAATTTTCAAAAGATGTTGAAATTATATACTTTAATACTAGATGACACTTTATTATTATTATTATTTTAAGGAATTAAATTGTTTCCTTGTCGCTAGTGATCACAGCTCATACTACGGAAGTAAAATGGGTTAAGCAAAAGAGAGAGAGGAACGGATTATTTGAATTTTCTGGTCTTTTGCAAGGAATGTAATTAAAGAATTTTCTCCATTACGATATCCAGACTAAAATGAACAGCAAATCTAAAAAAGTGTATTCTTTTTCAAGCTCTTTCAAGTTTTCCATTACAGGAGAGTTAAGAATCCTGAATCCACCTGGTGTATGGATTTCCTTCATACGGTGTTCCATTCATCTCCTGCCAAACTCTGCTCCCACATGAAAATTAAGATGACGTTATTAAGACTTAATCACATAGCTTAGCTCAAATCAGCTGCTTCTAAACTCTCCTGTGCATCATTCACAGTAAGAAATACATTTATCTCATGACAGATATATGCACACACATATGGAATTAAATTAATAATAAACAAATTCTTACCTGCCTTTAAATCTGAATCACCTGGTCTGAGCAACACTGGCCTTAATAAAATACAGCAAGCACAGTGGAAAAATACCATCTCGTTCTCGAATTCTGAATGAATTCTGGAAGCTTAGCTAATATAACCAGAACCCTACTTGGTCAGCAGAGATATGACAGTAAGGCCCAGCGTAGTTCATTGCCAACATAAAGTCAGCATTGGAAAGGGCCAAGTTGTTTCCTTCCTACCTGCTTTTTATTCCTCTTAAAATAGTTATCAGTTTATCTATTAGGATTATTAGAACTGGTGATGTTTCCTGAACATGTCTTTTAAAGTGGCCCACATGCTCTTATTGCTGGACAGGCCTGGGCATCCCCCCTGGTGTAAGAGGCCGGGAAAGGAAAATCAAGAGAGCAGTTCTGCCCTGGCTGTGCAGCTAGTCAACAGCACGCTCATCTCACACCCCATGTGTGGCAGGCCCTCCACTCAGTGCCTTGGTGGAACTTCCCTGCGGCTTCCAAAGATTTCCTGGCCCATCTCTGTTTAAAGGGAAAGGGCTACAAATGCAGGTGCCTGAGCGCTCTAGATCGGAAGATATGAATCTGTCAGGAAGGTTAGGAAGGCTGTTTTGAACAAATATTGCTTGAACTGCGCTGAAAGGATGAGCGGCTCCTAACTCAGTGGGGAGGGGGAGGGGGAGGAAGCACATTCAAGGTGAGGGGACAGTTATGCGAAGGTCTGTGGCAGAAGCGGGAATTGTTAGAGCAGGGGCACCTCAGAGCACTCAAAAGGTGATAGGACCAGACTTGCCACAGGCAGAGTGGGGTTTTGTTTTCACCTTATCTTTTCCTTTTCCCAAGGAAAACATAATCTTCCAAGGATGAGACTGGTAAGGAAGAAGCACTAGAGAAAGGCACTGGGTGGGGGGCTGGGGAGCAAGAGCACCCACCCCTCAAGCTCTGCTGGCCAAGCCACAGAGGGGACCCCTCAGGGAGATTAGAACACCTGACTCTGAAAGAAGACGTAATCTGAGAAAATGGCTCTGCAGCCTGCCAGGAGAACTCAGAAAGCACTGCTCCCGTGTTCTTCCACCCACTCTGGCTTGCCTGGAAGACCAGCTAAGTCTCCAGACAGGTTCCTCCTACCACGGTTTATGACCACCTGAAGAAAGTCTCCCTCCCACCTCTCCACACACACACACTTTCATCTTCCCCAAACACTCAGACACAAGTTGTGAGGGGACTCTGAAAGTATCATAGAGAGGGAACAGGAGCATGAAGGAGAGTGGAATGAGATCATGGCAGTATGATACGCTCTCCGGCCACAATTCAATGAAAGCAGTTCTAATTAAAAATAAACCCGCAATAAAAAAGACACCTAAATTTTAAAACCATTGTTCGCAGCTATCATGATTAGTAAGTTTCACACGGGGAATGAACTTGTTTTTCTAGAGAAATTTCATTAAAAGAAATTATTTTTATAGCTATAAATATATAGGTATAAAAAAACCTGCTTGATTCCCAGCAATGAAGATCTCTAACCCATGCCACTTACTGGGTGAGAACTTCTTCCATATTCTTACCCTCTTTATAAACCTCTGTTAGGATAAAAAAGCATAGTGCCACTAATAACAAAGAAATGTGGTTCACACTCTAGTGTGTGCCTAGTTCCACATCTAGAATGCAATGTGTTCTCTAATCCTGTTAAATCCAATTTATATGATAAAATTGTACCAGAGCAGACATATTTCTACTGGTATGAGGCAAATTTCTTCTGTTTCTGTTTCTGCCACAACTTAGGCATCTAGGCATCTGCTATCCTTCCCTTCCCAAGTCAAACATATCACGTGAAGGCAAGTGTACAAATTCCACTCTATAGTAAAGAGTTTCAGAGCCAGAGCTGCCTCGAGCAGTTTCTCCCCTATTCCAGACCTTTTTGGTCAGAGGTCACAGAAGCTGAGATTCCCTGGCTCTTCCAGTGCAAGAGTATGGAACTCTATTTACCCTAAGGGCTCAGCCAATTTCTCTCCCTCCTTCACTTCTGTATTGAGGATTCCCTGAAGTGCAGGACCCAGGACTCTTCTGCCTAGACTTCTTCCCTCCCCTTTATTCTTAGCACGGGCTGAACCCTCTGGTTAGCATCCTTCTTTCCTCAAGAGCCTTGGTGGTTACTCTCAGACATCCAGATCTTATAGGTTGTTCTCTGCCCAGGTGTCCACGCTTGAGAATTCTTGGTGAGGGGTAAGAACAGACAAGGTGTTATATGATGACACCCAGAGTGTGTGCAGGGGAGTGAGGGCCCAGAAAGTGCTGGCAACCTGGCTGTTTAGAAAGTGAAGTCCAGATCCCTGGACTAATATAAACACCAAGATATGTGTGCTCATAGGTAATATGTTGTGAGAATTAGTCATCCCAGGTATTAAGGAAATGATCAAGAACGACTTGGCTAAACAGAGAACTGTGAAAATGTAGAAAGAGCACTCAAGGGAGTTGGAAAACTGTGGTCTGGTCCCCAGGTGTTACTGCTAGGCCTAGGGATTTCAGAAGTCATTTTCTTCTCTGGATTTCCTCATGTGGATAATGAAATGAAGGGATTGAGTTAGATTAACTCTAACAAACTTTTTAATTCTAAAATTATGACTGTAAATCATGTTTCAGATTAACTTTACCTGAGTTTGTTATTCGGCATAGTCATTTGCTCAACATCTAAACACTAAACAGACAGTAGTCATTTGAGAAAGCTAATAGATTATTGCCTCTTACTGGTCAGAATCCTTTGGAATTCAGTGTGGAGGAGTTGTTTATATAGGAAACAAAAAAAAATTAAGTTCTGAGAGCTGAGATACAGTTCTGTTACATGTAATCATTTTAGTAACAAATGTGATATGGTATTCCCTGCAGAATCAACACTTGGTGCCTAAAAACACATGTTTTTCATAAGCACACAGGTCCCAAAGCTCTCTACTTACTTCATATAATTTTAGTAACACATTCTGGCCAGCGTCAATACAAGGATATGACAGATTAATTTTTCTTCTTCAGTGTCCAAAAAAACAGATCCTTTGGATTGACTATATTTGGAAAAGCTATGGTCAGGCTTTAGGAATACCTATCAAAGTCAATTGAAAAAATAAAAATGACTATAGTATTTATCCTGAAATGCTAGTCCTAGACAAGTAAGATTTTTAAAATATCCTTAACTATAGGATCCAGAACTTACATTACCATGATCTGTGCCTCCAAACACCCCTTGTCCCCTGCTTAGTATTCTAGGATAAGAAATGGGATCAATTTCTCTGTATTCATAATTTCAGGTAACCAGATAGGTTGGCAACATTTCAAGTGACCCTTCTGACCCAGGAAAGGCTATTGCATGTCAGATTCTTTAAAGAAAAAGGAAAGAAGGTTACGGAACATCTGGTATTTCAAACACGGTCTGAGTTGATTTGGAGATAATTTGAATCTGGAAGATATTATGCAGCATTCAGGGTGAGATCATCTGATTCATGCTGTTTTCATAACCAAATTTCCCTCCGGAGCAAAGAATCCTATGTGGTTACTAAACAAGCAAGTGTTACTAAGACTTCTTTAATCATTTTGGAATGAAGCAGACCAAGGTAGATTATATGAAATATACATAAATTCTCTCTCTCTGTACATGTACATGCCTATTTACCTACCTATCACATATGTATATATACATATATTCATATTATATTCTTAAAGAGCATTTTAGATCTTGTTTATATAAATGAATATTCTGAACAAAGGAACTACATTTCCAAAAAATGATCTCTCTCAGCACATAGCTCTTTTAGAAAACTGATCTGTGATCTGTGAAGTTCTCCCCACCTGAATCAATTCATTTTGATTAATTTGTGACACAAAAACTTAAAATGTTTTCCATTTTTTGTTCTTTGGCTGCTTTCCAAGCTCTGTCAACAATGGCAATAC
Source organism: Acinonyx jubatus (assembly GCF_027475565.1). Taxonomy (NCBI): domain Eukaryota; kingdom Metazoa; phylum Chordata; class Mammalia; order Carnivora; family Felidae; genus Acinonyx; species Acinonyx jubatus. Next base: position 34,232,451 of record NC_069383.1, read on the forward strand.
CCACCTCCACCCCCAGAAAAAGGCTAGGTTACACAGAAAACCAGACTTAAATATAAAAATAGAGGTATCCTTCAGCTTTTATAGTTTGGCAAATTTCTTAGATGAGAACACAAAGAGATAATTTATCATGATTAAGTACTACTATTAATCATTTCTAATAAAATTGCTCTTTTTCTTTGCTTATAAGAACAAAAACTGTGCATCTCTCACTAAAGTTTGAAATACATAAGAGGAAGAATGAAGAAAGAGACATCACCACTCACCTAGTCACACAAACTGGGGCCCAGAGTCCTCCTTATCTCTGTGTAGCCATGCTTACTATGCTCCAAGTCTTGCTGGTCTGTCCTCTAAGAACTACATGGTTTGTTTCCTCACCTCCACTCCACTGCTCAATGTTCAAACTTCTATCAGGTCAGCCTGGGACCACACTTTCCTAGCTGACCACTCCACTTGAAAGTATCCTATTGCCACTCTCAAAATTATTTTAATAAAACCTAAAGATGATCACCACATTCCACTTGTTAGATGAGTTCAATGAATTCAATGAGTTCAATGAATTCGACATGCCTTAGCATTGCAGAGAAGTTGGTTTTCAACCCACACCTCCCTTGCAAACCTCTGCTTCCAGAAAAGCTTTTCCCTTTGCTGGATCTCATTCCCTTTCCCCTCCATCTGGCAAAATCCTACTTTCTATAGACCTAATCCAAACATCAGTTACTGCGTGATGCCCTTCTTGGACTATTCTCAGCCAAGTTCTAAATTCCTATCACTCTATTATTTAGTCCCTTTCCACTACGCTATGATTATTTACACATCAGTTTACCCCACTAGACTACAAGTTTCTTGCTCATATTTGAACTCCTGATGCTTGTCATAGAGGCTGAGCTTGACAGAAATGCCAGCAAGTTTTATTTATTTATTTATTTATTTATTTATTTATTTATTTATTTATTTATTTAATACTGGTCTTAATTATCTAATGACCTTTTAACATGATACTTTTACTTCAGGAACTCCCATTGCTTTTCAAAAAAATAAAAATTAAAATAATAAAAAAATGTTTAAAAAGAAGAAAAAGAAGAAAGCTGTGGTAGGGGTGGTTTTTGCCAGGCATGGTTCTAAGATTTTTACACGGATCATCTCATTTTATCCTCACAGCAAACCTATGAAAGTCTGAAGTACTATTAATTATTATGTGCATTTTCATACAGATGAAAAGCTGGAGCAGAGAATTATTAACTGCCTCAGGTCAGCTGTATTGCAGAAGGCCCATTCTTAACCACTAATGCCTAAATGTAGGTCATGAACATGGAAAAATCTTGGATTAGATAAAGAGTAAATTAGTTTTTTGAAAATAGAAATCAATATAATTTTTAACTTGACACCAAGGATTATAGCTCAAGAATAGAATAATCAATTAACAGTCTTCAGCTGTCAATAGCACTTACAAATGGGAATAAAACTCTTCACTGTAGATTCCACAATTCATTTCCACATTCCTTCAGTTTTTCAGTGCCATAACTTTCAAAGCCAGAGCCCTACATGAATCTATACCATAAAATCCACTGTGAGCCAAATGGAGTGACATCTTTTTGTTCGCACACAGTAGTAAACCATCACACAGATTATTGTATTAGGAAAAAAGGAAACAAGTGATCTTTCAGCCTAAATAGTTTATAATAAATTCTATTCTGGAGGTACTGTGTCAGTCTTCCTGGAACTTTAATAAATTAAATAGATAACTCCCACTCAATCTGTCCCTACATTTCTTAAGGCAGTACCAGTATCAAGTAAGTGACACAGGGACTGTCACCAAGGCAATTTGTCTATTTTCAGTCTGAGATGCAGCAGATTACCTAAGACATCTATACAACTTCAGTAATTATGGTAAATTTTTGACAAGATCAGAAGTAGATCCTGCTGCTTTCTTCTACAAATCAATAATGAATTTTAGTTCTGGTATGATATCTTGAAACATTTCTAATTATATATTTTTTTATACTTAATGACATTGGTATTTATACCTCCACCACCACCAATTGTTAAGATGTTACTACTGCCAGGCACAATACAGACACCATTTCATTTAATTCACAAGACAACCTATGGGAAAGGTTAATCTTCCCAATTTCACACACGAGGAAACTGGGACTTGGACAGATTGAGTAATTTGTCTAAGACTGCCCCGCTAGCAAGTGGCAGAAGTGAGATTTGAATCTTAGCAATTATAACTCCAAATCCTGAGCTCTTAACTACAAAGTCATCATTTTTTCTTCTCCAAAATGAGAGTTTGAAGACAAATAATAATTTAAATGAGTAATATTCCTCATCTGTAACTCCTCTGGAACAATAGGTTTTGATCTCAAAGACTGCCTATTCGTCACTAGCCGGAGCTCCTCCTTCTTAGACAAATGTGAGACTGATGACAAGGAACCTGAATGTCTGGACACCAGCTGCACTAACGCTAAAGGCCCTGAGGTGATTATTCACACATGCAAGAGGACCCTCAAAAGAATAGGGTGTGGGTCAAGGAAACTCTCCAGGATCCTGATGCAAAATAGGATTCTTCCAATGGTATAACAAGAGAGAAAATGTTTTAAAAGAAACAATGAATCCAAAGTATTTTTATATCATCCCCTGGAAAAAATAAAAGTGAAAAATAAAAACAAAAAGAAACAGTGAAATACAAATGAAAAAGTTAAATTTCAAACTTGAAAGATCTTTATTCAAAATATGTAGACTTATCATTAATACTAAAAACTATTTGCTATGTTATGTATTTATACATCATATAAAAGATTCCATATAATGCCCAGGGGTGATATAATGAGGCAAAAACTGAAGTAATACTTGTCATGTTTTTCAAATCACGAAATTTCTACATTTATAATGGAAAATCTCTGTATTGGTTACAAATTACCCCCAAAAGTTAGGGGCTGAAAATAAACATTTATGATCTCACAGTCAGCCAGCTGGGAGTGGTTTAATGAGGTGGACTGGCTCAGGGCCTCTTCCTACATTGCAATCAAGGGTCAGCCAGGGATGCAGGCATCACAAAGCTTGACTGGGGCCAAGACACACTTTTAAGCTGTCTCACAGGGGTGCCTCATGACATGGCAGCTGGTTTTTCCAAGGGCAAATGATCCCAGAGAGAGTGAGAGCACCCCAGATGGAAGCTGTGGCCTTTAATCTCGGAAGGGACATACCATCACTTCTGCCATGTCACACTCTTTGGCAGCAACTGACCAGGTCCGGCCCACTCAAGGGGAGGGGAATAGACAAAAGTATGAATTCTAGGAGTTGGGAATCAATGGTGGCCATCTTAGAAGCTTCCTTCCACAACCTCTTTTCTGTTTTGATTTTAAATCCAAAGACTAAGTGATCTGTGATGAGACAGACATATTACAAAGTGAAGGGGTACAGGGTGTGCTTATCTACCACTCTTGTCTTTATTTTTTTCCATTTCAAATATTTAAATGTCTCTTCAATCAAATGGGCATAGTAACACAGAGCTTTGCTCCTTACATATAAATATTCTTATTCCTCTCAGTCTGTTAGCTATTTACTCAGTCAGGCCCAGGGACCAGTCTTCCAGAAGACAGGGTAGAATATGATTTTTAGTCTCTCAGTCTTATTTTCCATCGATCTCGGCACATATACACACTTGTGTAGTACATATATACACACATATTTCTTGTGTTTTAGAACACAATCATAAAATAGAATACAGAATATCAGGTTTGATTAGCAAGAAATTTTCAAAAATATGTTTAAGACAAAAAATTCACTATTTTTATAATATGCCATAGTCCTCCTCCACATTAAAAATGGAAAAAGATTTATATAAACTTTGTTCTATTACATAAATCTATCTGGTGATGGAATTAAGTAAAAGAAAAAAATATATAGCCCTTCTTTGTGATGTCAGGATGCAAATTACTTAATTCCAATTAGGTAATATTTATAGTCAGCAATTCCTAACTATTTTTCTAGTACTGCTTACCTATTGAAACCCAATGTATCCTCACAGTTTTACTATGGAAAAAATAATTTAGGTTTTTTAAAAAATCTACACTCATTTTAGGTAAGCAAATGATTTAAAAATGTATTGTCTGTTCAGTTTATGCTGGTTCCTTATAAACATGTTTCGAGCTGACTACTATCAAATTATTTCTATTCTATTGCTTAAAGGAAGTTGCTTGAAATATTCACCAATAGAATACCTCCTTTGTAGACTCTACTCAAAAAAGGCCTTCTCTCAATCCGTTACTTTGAGAAAGACAATGCAGGCTATAAAAATGTCACAATTAATAGGTTATGATTGCAGCTGAAATAGTTTTTTAATAGGATTGGCTGAGCTCCGGCTCCCTGGAAGGACTCTGCAATGGCATGTGCTTTTATACACAGCCCTCAAAGCTTCCCAATTATTAGCTATAAAAGGGATTTTAAAAATCTGAGTCCAAAAGGCGTCTGTAGTAGTCCCTTGAAAGAATTTAGATCAAACAAACAATCCTAATTTGGTCTTGTGTCACTACCTCAACAGCTGACTGTAAAGAGTGTATCCCACACATAGCTGTATATTGAGAGGCCTTTATTAAGACTCTGTATATCCTAAAACTTGAACATTGGCATCATTTTTGCCAGGCCTAAAGGCTAGAGTATCATTTCTTTAGGAGTAACCTGTTATAACAGATGAGTGAGGGCGTGGGGAAGATGACTATGCACTTGTGTTATTTATTGCCACTAGCTGCTTATCTAATCAGAGCACAGGCAGGGAGAGAGCTGTGCAGGTGTGTCCTCACAGAGCAGAGAAGGGGAGGCTTGTGGCACTGGCTGAGAGCGCCATTCCAGGAGGCTGCCCAGGAAAGCCAGAGGATCCAAGGGAACATAGAAAGTAAAGGCCAATGGAGAGAAGGCATAGGAATGGCAACGAGGAGTGGGGGAGGATAAAAAGTACAAAATGACAGGATTTGGATTTTCTACTTTTGCCCAGGATTGGCATCAGGGGCCTTTAGAACAAAAACAAAGTCTAACAGCACAGATTGGGGGTCTCGGAACCTGGGAAAGGCAGGGAGAGATGTAGGAAACCCTAATTCCAGATGCTGCATGCATATTTACTTATTGTCTATAGTTTTTTCACACCATCCCTTACTCTGGAAAAACAAGAGAATTATGTTCATGTAGTGTTCTGTGTAAACATAAGAGCCTTAACTAATTTTTGACCCATTTTTTTCTTTTCTTTTTTAAAAATGTTTATGTATTTTGAAAGAGAGAGTGAGAGTGAGCGAGCACGTGTAGGGGAGGGGTGGAGACAGGGGGAGAGAGAATCCCAAGCAGGCTCCTCACTGTCAGCACAGAGGGGCTCGATCCCACAAACCATGAGATTATGACCTGAGCAGAAATTAAGAATCAGTTGCTTAACTGACTGACCCACCCAGGTGCCCCTGACTTGGTTTTTGATGTTTGATCCATTAGAGAAATGGTACGGATTCACATGCTTTTTATTTTATAGTTAGACCACAGTCCAAAGATTTCTGTGCTACAAAAGGTACACAGACATCATTTTAAATTTGTCTAGGGTTCAGGGGAAAAAGACCACTTTCAAAACATGCATATACCACCTTTTTACAATCAGGATCAAATGTCAGTTGCAGATGAATTTAAGTTTCCTTTATCTTGATAAACAGAACAATTAGTAAAGAAATAAAACGTAGATCTGATATATTAGAAACAGCCTATTCTGAAGTGACCAGTGACGTCAGGGAAGCTGCAGTGTCCTGATTCTTTTTTTTTTTTTTCCACACATACAGAGGGCTATGAAGATAACTCAGAGCGAGAAAAGCCTTTTCTAAGACCCTTCCTGTAGCTTTCAGTGTGGGAGGCTGAGAAGACTTACATTCTAACAATAGAGGGTGTGTAAATTATGATTGACTGCCTAGCAGTACTTAAATATACTGGCTTAAAATAACCATTCGTTCTGAAGTTTATGATCATAATATTCTGCTCATGGCTTTTCCAGTTTGGCACTTTGGACTGGGTTTAGCTGGATGGTTTTTCTAGTCTCAGCTAGGTTCACCGCATCTGCCGTCACTTTTCAGGTCAACTAGGGACAGCTGGCCTAGAGGAGCCTCAGCTGAGATATTTCATCTGTTACATGTGGTCTTTGATCCCCCAGCAGGCTGGGGTAGACTAGCTCCATAGTAGCAGCAAGGTTCCATGAAAGTAGAAGGAGACAAGGCCTGTTGACATCCAAGCTTGGAGCACACACAACATCACTGCTACCATACTTTTTTGGCGGCCCAGAGTCAAAGGTAGGAAAATAGATTCCATTTTTTAATGGGAAGTGTTGCAAAATATTGTGGCTATTTTTGCAATTTATCACAAAATCTCTGAGGAAGATTCTGTTTAGGAAAACATAATACCTAGTCATGTGAAATCAAATGCCCCCTCCTGAGAGCCTCATTGATATAGCTTTGAATCTTTCCTATAGTGACTAGCGCATGGTGCCTGCTCAAACAAGTACTAGGAACGATTACTTAAAAAATCTTTACTTTTGGGGTGCCTAGGTGGCTCAGTCAGTTAAGTGCCCAACTTCAGCTCAGGTCATGATCTCACCATTTGTGGGTTCGAGCCGTATCAGGCTCTATGCTGACAGCTCTGAGCCTGGAGCCTGCTTCAGATTCTGTATCTCCCTCTCTGCCCCTCCCCCACTCGTATTCTGTCATTCTCTCTCTCAAAAATAAATAAACATGAATAAATTTTTTAAAAAATTTTACTTTTAGGGGCGCCTGGGTGGCTCAGTTGGTTAGGCGTCCGACTTTGGCTCAGGTCATGATCTCACGGTCCATGAGTTTGAGCCCTGCGTCGGGCTCTGTGCTGACAGCTCAGAGCCTGGAGCCTGTTTCGGATTCTGTGTCTCCCTCTCTCTCTGACCCTCCCCCATTCATGCTCTGTCTCTCTCTGTCTCAAAAAAAAATAAATAAAATGTTAAAAAAAATTTACTTTTATTATAAAAATTAAAATCAAAATTTAAAAATTACAAAAAGTAAACAAACTAAATGAATAATATAATACATCCCAATTGTTGAACTTTAGGTATTTTTTTGTGTCCAACAAAGCACCAAGTATCAATTTTATCCTGAGAGCATGCTGTCATAAAATTCTTGATGATATATTCAGGTGCTTATTAAATGGTTTGAAGATCTATGCAGGATTTTCTTCCTTCTAGATTGTATTTATTGATAATGATCATATACATCTATTTATTGTTCAGTCACCATATTTTGTGCTTTAAAATGTTCATTTCAATCATCCTTACACCCCTGTGAGACAGATAGTTGTAACCCATTTACCGATCAAGATCCCGAGGTTTAGAATGTTAAGTGACTTTGCCAAATTCACACAGCTTGTAAGTGCCAGGGCAAAGAACTGAATCCAGGATTGTAAAGCTGATAACCACTGCAATTCGGTTCTCCCAACATTTACTCATTGATGCCAAAGTCTACTTAACTAAAACAAACAAACAAACAAAAAAACTGATCAGGGAACATTAACAACATTAATAATTAACACTGATTGGGGCACTGGGTGGCTCAGTTGGTTAAGCATCCAACGTCGGCTCAGGTCATGATTTAACATTTTGAGCCCCACATGCAGGTCTGTGCTAACAGCTCAGAGCTTGGAGCCTGCTTTGGTTTCTGTGTCTCCCTCTCTCTCTGCCCCTCTCTCGCTCATCCTGTCTCTCTCAAAAGCAAGTAAACACTAAAAAAAAAAAAAAAGTTTTTTTAATTAACACTGATAAAACAATTGCTAACACCATTCTAAGTATTTACAAGATATGCTTTATTTAGTTACACAATAACCCAAAAAGGAAGTAATATCCATGTTTTACAGATAAGCTCTCCTGAAGCCAAGAGAACTAAGAAACTTGTCCAAATTTCTAGGGGACTATCAAATTGGGATTCAAACTTATGTCTGGAGACATCAAAGTCTGTTCTGCTCCCTCTAAAGTCCCTGTGTTCAGTGCAGTGAGCAACAGTGGCCCACAGGATGATCCCATCCTCTGCCTTGACTTCATCTTGATCCAGGAGAAAAGTACTAACAAACAACATCTCTATTGTTTTTCCCTGGGACATCTTAAAAGCAATATGGATATTAAGCCATCAAAATCTGTCTTACCTCCTTCACCTTTCTTTAATTTCTGCCAATTTATCTTCAGTTAATTTTCTATTCTGCCACCCCGGCACAGTCTAACACAGAGCAACATTTGAACATTTGTGAACTCTATTTTCAATTTGTCGCAGTATTTAAAAGGTCAGGATTTGGGGCGCCTGGGTGGTTCAGTCGGTTAAGCGTCTGACTTCGGCTCAGGTCATGAATTCACAGTCCGTGAGTTCGAGCCCCGCGTCGGGCTCTGTGCTGACAGCTCAGAGCCTGGAGCCTGTTTCGGATTCTGTGTCTCCCTCTCTCTCTGACCCTCCCCTGTTCATGCTCTGTCTCTGTCTCAAAAGTAAATAAATGTTAAAAAAAAAAAATTAAAAAAAAATAATAAAAGGTCAGGATTTGTAGCCACCCCCCCCCCTTAAAAACCTTTGGCAACTTGCCATTTTCTAGAAAAAAATTAGTTCTATATTTCTTCACATGGAGACTGTATGACTTAGCTGGAGTGAATTTGGAGAGCTCTGAGTCTAAAAGCTAACAGAAGAATGATAAGGATAAAAACAAGGATGCTCAGGGTGCCTGGGTAACTAACTAGGTTAAATGTTTGACTTCAGCTCAGGTCATGATCTCACAGTTTGTGAGTTTGCGCCCCACATTGGAGTCTGTGGTTACAGCTCAGAGCCTGGAGCCTGCTTCAGGTTCTGTGTCTCCCTCTCACTCTGCCCCTCCTCTGCTCACGCTCTGACTCTCTCTCTCAAAAATAAATGAACGTTAAAAAAATGCCCTAAAAATAAAATAAGGGATACTGCAAGGTTACTTTTCTTTTACAATTTTTCAGAAGAGACTCTGAGCCTCTGAAAAATCAGTAGTCTGTGATACTGTGTAGACTGCTGATACATGAGGTATCTTCAGAAAAGTATACTTCAGCCTGCAATATTCAACAATCCCACTGTGGTATGTGTGGCAGACTGAAGTAATAATCCCAATTCTTCATTTCCAGGTATTAAACATTCACACCCCTGCCATAGCCTCATAGTCACTAGTAGACTGGACTTCTCTCCTTGATGTCAGATATGACTGCTGTGGCACAAGCAGATGCTTAAAATGGGTTCCTACAGTTGGGCATGCCCGCTACAGTTCCAGCCTTTTGCTTAAGATATTCAATGATCTAAGGAGGATGAAAGGTCTGTGGAGTCAATGTAGTCCCAACCCACAACTTGGAGCCAAATCCAGACTACACAAAATAGACTCCGGTGTGAAATTTCCTCCTGGACTTCAAGAGATGACATAGTGTAATAAATAAGAATCAGGGTTAGGATAGAGAAATAGATCCTTAGCAGTAGGCGTCTGTACTAGCTCAGTGACACAATTCCCCGATTCAATCCTGTAACCTAGTAGAATTAGAAACCACTGTAGATCATGTACCTTGGCTTTATTTTAGAAGAGTCAAACTGAAAATGTTAATGGTATGACTATCAAAGGCTTACTGACTTTTCACAGCTGTGTTCCTTTGGTTCATGCTATTTATTCTTCCTGCAGGGTCTTCTTTGCCTAATGGAACCTTATTTATCCTATAGGAGTTAGTTTGGATGTTGTTTCCTCCATAAAATGCTCCCAAATCCACCCAATTCAAGTTAATTACTTCTGCTTCTGAGACTTCTTACTAGTCGTCTGTATTCCTATTATTGCAGTGCTACTCAAAAATGTGGCAATCTGCAAAGTCTTGGATATCAGTCTGTAGATAGATATAAAGAAACTGAAAGTAGGCTATGAGGAATTATTAGCAATTTGACAGAAATTTTATGTCAGATGCCCCTAATAATGTAAAAAAATTTTTTTAAATGCTTATTTATTTTTGAGAGAGAAAGAGTGCAAGCAGGGGAGAGGCGGAAAGAGAGGGAGACACAGAATCCAAAGTAGGCTCCAGGCTAGGAGCTTTCAGCAGAGAGCCCGACATGAGGTTCGAACCCACAAACCATGAGATCATGACCTGAGCCAAAGTCAGATGCTTAACCAACTGAGCCACCCAGGTGCCCCTCCCCTTAATAATTTCTTAATTGGCCTTGTATTTGCCTTTTTTTTTCTTTTAGTAATTCATTTTTATGGTGTTTTCTTAAAAGTATTGGTCCATGGGGCACATAGGTGGCTCAGCTGGTTAAGCATTCGACTCTTGATTTCATGGGTTTGTGAGATGGATCCCTGTGTAGGGCTCAGCACTGACAGCAGAGCCTACTTGGGATTCTCTCCCTCTCTCTCTCTGCCCCTCTCCAGCTCATGCTTGCATGCTCTCTCTCTCTCAAAATAAATAAACATTTAAATAATATTGGCCCATGACAGATTCTACAGTGACAGCTATTTTGAGCAACACTGTGTTACAGCACTTCTTTCCTTCTATCCAGTGTTGTAGTTAACTTACATATCTGTCTTACATATCAGTTTAGTTTGCCTGCCTGCCTTGTTTTATCTACCAAAGCTGCTATCACCATGTTTTGTGGAATATAAAACTCAACAGGTGATATTGATAGAAATGGAATTTACTTTTTGTAATCTTACATTTAAATTGCCCTTTTAATATTCTCTATGAAAAACAAAGGGTAACTTTGTTTTGTTTAACTCCCAATTATTTTTATTGTAGGCCACTACCCCATGAAGGAAGAAACATTCTTTACCTTTACTTTGTGACTCATTCTATCAACACTTTCAGATATTATACTCAGAGAAACAAAAATCCACCTAACATATGCATGATCATTTTGCAATGAAACATGATATCACTTTATCTTCAGTCAAGGGAAGGGCAAATTCACTGTAGCTACACACTTACTAATGGAGTCAGCGCCAAGGCATGTGTGCTGAGCTTTCAGCCTCTTTTTTTGCAAGGCTCACTGTTTAGATAAGAAACTATGCAAACGACAACCTGAAACCTCTTTTACAGTTTTGCATGGTGGTCAGAATGTCACAATAATAAGCACAGCTGAATCACTTGTAATCTGAGGACGATCCAGTATTTCAGAGATTTAACATATTCGTATAGCAGTAGTCTTGCTGTCATTTGGCAGATGAGATCTCAGCGGTCCTCGCTGCCTGGCTTTTCATACAGCTCCCCCTTCAAGCCTGGCCCAAACCCAAGCAGTCCTGCATTCTTGCAGAATACCTAAGGACCAGACAAATTGGAAATCTTAAACTATGCTCTTCTCCTTTTTAAAATATGACCAGAAAGAAAGTCACAATACCTGGAACCAACCAATTTTTATACCTATGTACTCAGTGTGATAGGAACAAAGAACCTTCCATAGCATGTTCCCCAAATATATTGCATGGGTTTCTTGTGGTTCTTTTTTCAATCACCTTCTGTTCTTTCCTAATATTTTTGTCAGAGGCAATGAGTAGTGATTATAGTGGTTGATGAGAAGGAAGAAAGAGAAAAGCAATTAAGTCATTTTTGGGTCACAGCATGAACTTGCATTAGGAAATTATAATCATGCATACTCTTATCTCCCCAATTCCCTATTATTTAAGTAGCAAGTTGAGTAGATTGGGCACTTAAGAAAAAACAGGTGAAATAACTCTAAATATGACTACAGCTCTTTTACAGGAAAGTCAAAGACTAGAGCTGGATAACTGAAAAGCATAACCTTTACATTTAATCCCCTAATAACAATGCTCAAGGCCAATTTTAATACATGATATTTACTCAAAGAGCAGAGGTGAACTTATCAGTTCACCTTAAATCTTGAAAATGTATGAGGTTTTGAAACCTGTTTTCAATTGGTTAGTTTTTTCTGTTTTCGTCTCCTTGAAAAAGTTGATTTCATAATTCACGATTTATATAATGTTCTCTCAATGTCACCACCCTGTAAAGAGCAAAATAATTTCCTACCATATATTAATGATCTAACGAGAGAGTTTTAAAAAAATCATAGTTTCATGGCAGTAGTTACCAAACAAAGACACAACCAGAAAACAGAACCCAGGAATGACTCTTGTAGGGCATTTGTAACCAGGAAGAACTTAGTTTGTGTAACTTCATAGGCATAAAATTATAACTAATTATAGCATTGTCCATTCATGAGCTTTTTCACATTCTAACACATAAGAGCTGCTTTCTCATTTATTTTCCATTTGCCAATAAGATAAATAAAGAAGAATTCCTAATTACAAAGTTTACAAGACCAGGAACCGATACTAAGAATTACCACTAAAACTGCACATTCTCTATGTCAGAAATCTAGTTTACTGCTGACCTGTAAGGAGTTCACTAAGGGGTATAATCCCAGTTGTGCTTTTTATCATTTATTTTGTCATTTACTTTGCTCTATAATTCCTTTTAGCAGTGTAAATTCTATGATACAAGATACCGTATCTTTTCTGTTCATGCTACACCCACAGAGTCTAGAGCAGTGCTTGACACATAAAATACTAATAATTTTGAAATAAATCATCTTATTTTAGGAGAGAGAACTTTTAAAGACAATAAAAAATCCATTATTTTTCACTTACCTGTAATTAAATACCAAGGAAAGTGATATATCACATCTAGAATTATTTGATCTATGGTAAAGGAGCAGTTTATTACGCATTTGAAGCTTCCTATTACACATTTAAATTAATCAAACTTAATGTATTCAAATATCTCACAAATATTAAAAAGGCAAATTAAGTAAAAACAAGTTGAAAAATAGCTAAGATTTAAAAAAAATTGTTTAATGTATAGGTTTCCTCATGGAATTCACAGAACTACCTAAACATTATACACTGTACTATTTTATTAAGATCACACATATTTATATATTCTTAGCTTGTGTGATTTTTAGGCACCATGGAACTTTGTCTACTTGGTAGGCTACTGCTAATATTTATCACAGTTAAAAAGAATCACAGTTCCCCTATTAATTTTTATAGATATGGAAACTGAGATCCAAAGTGGCCAACATCACAAAACCTAGAGTGGACCAAGATCTAACTCAGCTCAGAGTGATTTTATCAACATCACACTGATACGCAGAAGTGAGAAAGCTGATATACTATATTTCTTTCTATACCCTATAGGCCTTTACATTTACTGGGACTTACTGACCTTTTCTATTTTCTGAATACACTGTGGTAATATGATTTGAAAAAAATTTATATTCAAATTAGCATGGGGCCAAACTGTATTCCTACTTATAATTCTCAGAAAAAAAGAACATAGGAAGGAGTCCCCTTTTGCCAATTTACCATTCTCTTTCTACTAAGTAGGGCCCTCACAGTAACCCTTGTTGTTCTCTGATGGTCCATGAAGTCAATGCCATGCTCACAATGCTGGTATAATCAATCCTATAGCTCAGGGAGAGCCTCATGAAATCACTGATCATTTTGGTGTTTCCCATTGCTTCTTAAAAGATCTTCTTGAATCAAGAATGGGAAATTTAAAACAATGACGACAACAACAACAACAACATTCTTAGCTCTCTGGTCTGCTGTGCCAGTGGCCCTCTGAGCACTTTGCTACTGGGGGATAGAAAGGTTTAGCCTACCATACTATAAGTAAGGCTTTCTGTCACCTCAGGGATTCAGCAGGGAGAACGGACTCTTCTACAGCCCATCCCATGAGTGCTTCTATACAGTTCCAGATGTCACTGAAATCCCAAAGCAGAGAGCCAAACGCAGGGTTACTGTTATTCAAGGACCATATTAAGCTACTAGGAGAAGTTGGAAGAATCCTAGAGGATACAGTCCAGAATATGATTGGCACTTGTAAAATTTCTTTGTTTGTAAAAGTCTCCAAGAAGTCCCTTTTTACAATACTTTTATTTTATTTAGGCTTTGTCTTTGTCCAAAAAAGGTCTATGACAAATTACACGAAAGGGCAAACATATAACATGGATAAAGTATAAATAAAATATAGAAAACCAGTAGGGTGGTAATTTTATTGGAATAGAAACCACTTCTTCCAAATAATTCCTTTAAACAAAAATGTTGAAATGTGTTTTAGGTTATTCCTCTTTTTATATAAGGGTAATTCATTCAGCATATATTTAGCAAACAAGGCAAGTATATAAGAGGACTCAAGGGCTAGAGGGCATGATGCAGGAGCATGGGTTCTGAAGACTATAGTTCAAGATCATACTTAGGTTCATCTGAAACTGCCAGAACCTATCCACCCTGTTTCTTTATCCTTAAAATGAGGCTAAGGTCTACTTCGTAAGATTGCTTTAAACAACAAACAAAACTACACAAGTGTAAATAGAATAAGAATTCATTGCCCAAGCTTGAAATTTAGGAAAGAAGAAAATCATAATCTAGAAGAAGAAACGAATGAGTGTACTAAGAGTTACAGAGAACAAGCTTTGGGAATTCAGAAGAAAGATTTTGCATCTAGCTAGAACAAGAAGAAAGATTTTCTGGAGGATAGCATGTGGGGTGGGGGGAGAAGGGGAGTGTCTTGAAGGATGAGTAATATTTAGTATTGTAGATGAGAAAGCGAAGTCAAGGAGTAAGGTGATGGGACATGGTAACAGCCAGCAGAGATATAAATCCCCAATTCTACTTCATAGGATAGCACAAAGGAAGAAAATCAATAGAAAGCCTACTACAGTTCTATTCAAACCAATATTCAGGGCAAGTTAGAGAAAGTGACTTTTCATATCCAATTAATGTAATGAATCACACCATGGGTTAGAAGAGATAAAAGCCCAGCTGAGGACCACTTCACTTTCTTCTATACTTGTTCTGAGGGACAGAGTAACTGCCTCTAAGGCAAAGCCCTGGCAGTACCTTGCCCTCCCATTACCCCCAACTTTGCCAATGATTCTCGCAGCAAGAATGGCTTCAAGCCGAGAATCCAACTGTAGATTTGAACATCCAGGTCACCATTTACTTACCTTTTCTACTTCAATCAAGGGCCACCTATGAGAAAAGTCTCATTCTAATTCCTAATGGAAATAATCTTTGTGGTTCAGTAGTCTTGCCAACTGCCATCATGTGGTTTTACTATTTTTCTTTGGCTAATGACAGAAGCTTTTAAAACAAGTTTGGATGCTGAGAAAGGGGATTTTTAGTGACCTGTAATTGTTAAAGTGCATCTCATCTTTTTTTTAAAATAAAATTAAAGAAACAAAGAAGAGAGTCCTAGGAAAAATAGGTATGGTGTTAGGAAGGATCAAAAGACAAAGGTTAGAAAAGGAGGTGAAAGCTAAGATGTAAAATTAAAAGCCCTGCAGCAATTCCAGGCAGCATAAGGGAAATTATTGGAGTTCTCTTTCTCTCTGGTATGTTTTTAAAGGGAAAAAAGTGATTCTCATGGGAGAGTAACATAGCAAAGAAAGAGGAAAACAGCTGGCTCTGGGCCATGATTTACCATTCACCACAAAATGAGACTCTGTTTCTGCTTCTCAAAGGCCATTGTTTTTTCCAAGCAGACACGGGCTCTACTTACACGAAGTCAATTATAATGAAGAGACATAAGACATAAGGAAGAGATCTAGCTAGACAAATAACTTAGAAGCAGGGCACAGACATAAGAACGTCAAATTCTACTCTAAAATATTATTAAAACCAAAACTCTGTACAACCAAACTAGCTCTACATCCTAGCAACAGCTCGCCTGCTTCAAACAAAACAAAATATAGCAAAATCTAATTATAAAAATCCTTTGTCTTTGTGATGGTGGGACTGGTAATTAATCCAAATCTGGGCAAATGATGTGGACACCAAGTTCTTCTTTTATAAACCAAGAATCCTGTAATAGTATCATCTGCCTAAGTTTTTGTGGAATCAAGACAACCCTTTTTAATTATTTTTATACAAAATGTTAATGGGAAAAAAAGGTAACATTTTTCATATGCCTGGGGAAAATTCCTTATGAAATCAACAGTATAAGGGTTTTAGAGAGAAAAAAATACCACGTATCTTAAAACAGATGTCAAGTTTAGTTTTATTTAAGTGGTTGTGTCTTTGTTTCAACTTCCAACCTGACTTTTTTAAAAGTCTGTTCAAACTATTACTTTATTTTGTACACCCAAGCCAAAAAGAAGGGAGACTTGAAAACTAGGTGGCAAAACAGGGTGAGGAGGCTCTGCTAGTAGATCAGGGATCATCTTGTAATGTTTCCTTCCAGAATGTTAGAGAACAATTTCTAAAGGCAATGCAAGTCTCTTTTTGAGATTATGCCAAAGCTATGAATTGTATTGCTAGGATGGCCAAAATCTTTGTACTGGGAAACTTTTGTCGAATCCACAGGATATCAAGTCTGTCAAGGGTCCTACAAAGGCACAGAGAGGGTAGGGCCGGTGGTCAAATTGGACATTTTGGGGTCTTTTAATAGTTTCCAATTTATGGGTTGAGGACTCTTCCCTGAGAATCAGCAGTGATGACAAGGTAGTGAAACAAGGATTTGTTACCATTATGGCATTGTAAGAGCTTTAAATTTATAGAATCTTTTTTGCTTTGGGGTGGAGGAAGGAGAAGAGGAGGATTAGAGAAAAGGATAAGGTTCTTGGTTGAAAAGGTTGCACCACATATCAAAGGGCATTTTTTATCATAATCCACATTTTGAAACTAAGGAAATTGTTTCCAAATAATGTCTGGATGTTTTCCTTGTAAGGACACTAATTCTTAACTTTGGACTTTCTCCCTCAGAATTACTTCCTCTTTGTCCCAAATAATTTCAAAATCACTTTTAAATGTTGACTCCCCCTCCCCGTTTTAAGTACATATCCTTTTCCAGAGCACAAGGTATGGAGTTCCCATATACCTCCCTATACCTACCCCCCCAAATCCTCCTGCTGTACCAATATCCCACACCAAAGTGGTACGTTTGTTACAAACCAATGAACCTACATTGACACATCATTATCCCCCAAAGTTCAGAGTTTATATTAGGGTTCACGCTTGGTGTTGTTCATTCTATGCATTTTTACAAATATATAATGACATGTATCAACCATGGAGGTGGTGTACAGAATAGTCTCATTACCCTAAAAAGAATCCTCTGTGCATCACCTATTCAGCCCTCCCTCCCAAAAGGATGCCGGATTTTAAAAAAGTAGTTTTTGTATCAATGTTTATAAGCACAGTCAAGACCCCACCTCAAATTTTAGACATGAGTAGTTCTTACCCACTTGAAAAAATAAGCAGTGTTCATCAACAGAACGCTAACTAAGCAGCAAACAAAATGCTTTTCTAGTGGCAAGCAAGATTAACAAAAAATATTAGTGTCATTTAAAAGTGAAGAATAAGACACCAAACAGGAAGAGAATAGAATGCAGTCACATTAATAATTTACATTATGTTTTCCTGTCCTTATATTCCTTTTTGAGGGCTGGTTCTAGTCCTAAGTGATGAACTGTTTTTCTACTGCAAGTTTTCATTTTGCAACATCTTCCTAACCTAATATTTTGCATTTGCCTACATTTTCAAAAATCCATTTCTGGGAATGAAACAGAATTAATGCTCAAGTCAGGAACTTTGTTTTTAGAAGATGAAATAATGCAATATTGACAACCACAGTGGGCAAGAGAAGCAAATTCAGTTCTTCCCCTCCACCCCCCCCCCCCCCCTTCTCTCACTCTGCAGAACTTCCTTTTCTCTGGAACCAGACCTTTCACAAAGAATGTTACACTGGAATGTGACATCAGCATTCCTTCTGAGTCACAGTTTGGTGCCCACCCTTTTCTCCCAGGAGACGTGAAGCTCCCATACCAGGGAGCAGCTCAGGTAGGGCTGTGGATCATGAAGTCCCAGGGGCGGCAGAAGGGGCACGGTGGACAGCCTTGCGGAAACGTCTCCTTATGCTAAACCACTAGTGACAATCTCTCCTTAGGGGCTAGCTGCCAAAATGGAGGAACATTTTCTTTGAGAGATAAAGCACTAAGAGGGAGGCAGTGCTTTAGAAGTCAATAATGAACAAAAAAAGAAAAAAAAATCACTTGTCACGTTATCACTAGCCTCGACTAGGAAGGAAATGCATGAAATCAGCACTCACTTTTGAGAGACACGCTCCGCCAAGATGGGAGGGAAGGAGGTCTGAACTGTCAAAGTCACATCAGTGCTCCTAAACCACAAAGGCTTAATAAAGTTGAACTTCCTGAGACAGGAAGAAGTGTCATGATCTCGCCCGAACTTGCCCTGCCCTCATCCTTTTTTTTTTTGGTAGGCACAGGCGCAGCTGAAACAGACTAAAGGAAAGTTTCAAACACCTTCAACCGTTGGACTTGGTTAGACTGGAAGAAATGTCCCGCGCCCGGTCTAGCTCTCGCGCTGGACTCTCTGTCGCTCCCGGATTTCAGGAGTTAGTGGGGCTGCCAGGCACCCCCGCTGCCTGCGGGAGAGACCGGCACCTGGGCCAGCGCACAGGGGACCCGGAGCCAGCTCGCGCCGGGCAGCCCGTGCACCCCACCCGCTGCCCGCAGCCAGGGGGCGGCACCCTGCGCAGGTGAAGCGGCTGCTGCCCGCCGTCCGCGCCCCCCTACCTTCTTCACTTTGGCCTCCAGATCCATGTTTGTGTGTCAAAGGAGGTCCTCCTCCTGTCCGGGATCTCACTCGCAGGATCGCCTGGCCTCTGGCTCCGCTGCGGGTACTGGGGGAGGATCTGCAGGGACTCCAGTTACCGGAGCCGCTCCACCGGCTCCGTCAAACTTCCGCTGCCCAGTCCTCCGCAGCCTTCCTGCTGCGGGACCCGGGAACAAAGAGGCCCAGGCAGCCAATGGCAGCCGGGCACTGCCGGGCGGCCGCCAATCACCGAGCGCCGCACGCACCTTCGCAGCCAAGCTGGTCGCAGGCAAGGTGAGGGGCGGGGCCGAGTTCGGGAAACTCAGACCTGGTCTCTGTGCGTGCCCTGAGCTTCTGCAGATTCTCTCGCAAAGGAATTGGGGTCCACCCAGCCTCTAGCTGTAGATGAGGAAGACCCCTTTCCATTCTGGCAGCTTGTACCTGTGTTTGCCTGAGACCTTAGATATGTGTCCTGGGGAGTACTTATCTCACTGTTAGCTTCTTGGTTTATTTTTGGGAGCAAAGAGAAAGACAAGAGATAGTGGAGACTTTTAGGGATTTCTGTGATGGGCGTTGCACCCTAATTTCGCTACTGAGTTGTAGAGGTGACCATGTCTCAAATGCTTTTGTCCATAACCCCAAGCACTGGCAAAGAACTTCATCTCACAGCCCTGATCTATAAACAGAATTGTATGTATGTTTTCCTAGCATTCAATTGTTCAAAAACAGGGATGACGTGAATCACTTCAGAGACAGGTTGTGCCATTCCTTTGGAAGTAGAGGTTTGCCCTTTGTCCCTGCTACTGAAGTGGTGTGAGGCTGCTCATGTTCTCAGGCCTTGATGAAGTTTCATAGGCATAGCAAGCAGCACTAGAGAAGCAGAGCTATTTCTTGGCCTCATGCCAGAGTGATCACAATGAATACCATCGGATTGGTGGGTCTGGAAAGGAGCCTAGGGATTACTGAGTATAGCTTTCTAATTTTTCTGGGAACTGAGGACCACAGAGGCGTAAGGATCTGCTCAAGTTCTTAGTGTCTTGGAGGCAGAGCTAGTGCTCATGAGTCTAAGCAATGCCTCCAGCATGTTTGGCAGCATAAACACAGTATGCTAAGTAAAAGACAAGAGCCCATTTCTTTTTCAGTTTGTGGTAATGACAAAAAATTATAATGTGCAGACAAAAGGTGACCTAATCGAGCATCTATTTTTAAAAAGAAAAAATTCCCCCAAATGTAGATATCTGGGTACACATGTCTCTTCCTTTGCTCTGAAAATTTGGTATGGAAAACACCCAAAACTCATTTTAGCCAACACTCTGAAACCTTTACTTACTTGGCTATTTGTTAACATTGTTCAACAGAGCATTGATGTATAATATGTATGTTTTCCTTACCCTATTAATAAACTAAAATGGAATGACCAAAATGATTTGTGAATATTTCATTCTAACTCAGTTCAAGTAAAACTTTTCCATCCCGCTTCCCAAACCACCCTAAAATATTTGGGCCTCTACAAAGTTTACTTGGTATAAGCTCCCTGAACATGAATCTTAGCTATGACAAGGCAATTTGGTCTCTTTCTGGGAGCTTACCAGATGGAAAATGCCCAATAAAACAGTTTAAATAAGCCATCAAACAAATGTCATGACATAAGCCCATTTGGGTCCTATTTGGTGAGATTTTGGAGATGACACTAAGGAAAGATCTGAAGACTTTTTTTTTTTTTTTCTAACCATCGAATTCTGCCTTCTCTCTGTCTTTCTTCCCAACCCTCCAAGGTCATTTTGTGTTTGTATTGTTAGCAAGGATGGAAGTTGATTTCCATCTGGAATCTACTGTGCCAATATTATAGAAGATAAAATTGAAGTGGATAGGCATTAATTTAGGAGGATTATATTGTGAGTCCTTATTTAGCAATTCAAGTGTTAAGCTAGAGAAGGAGTTAGAACTGGCACTGTTTACTAGACATAATTGATGACAGAGAAATGAGTAGAGGACAGCACACATGTTTCTGGTTTGATCACCTATGTAGATGTTTCAGGAAAAGATAAAATGTAGGATGAAGGGCAGGATTTTGTT
Source organism: Acinonyx jubatus (assembly GCF_027475565.1). Lineage (NCBI taxonomy): Eukaryota > Metazoa > Chordata > Mammalia > Carnivora > Felidae > Acinonyx > Acinonyx jubatus. The sequence goes on from NC_069383.1 coordinate 34,253,157, forward strand.
TAGTTGTACTTTCCTTTGGGGATGGTGGAGCTAAGTTCCATTCTGAATATATTGTGTTTGAGGTTGGGATATTGAAGTGAAGTATCCAAAGAGAAATCTTGGAGATAAGAGCTGGACTGAAATGGTGATTTAGAACTCAGCATCCTACGCAGTTAAATGATCTGAAAGCCATGGATAGAGTAAGATCAGCATAGGAGATTGCAAAATAAAAGACAGTATCAACGAATACAATTGAGCAAAGCTGAGCAAGGAATCGTAGAAAGGAGATGAGAGCCAGTTAGAGTGTAAGAAGAAAAGATTTTCAAGTAGAGTTCCAGCAACCAAGATGGGAAATTCAAGAAGGAATTAGTCAACAATGTCAAATTGTAGAGAAGGGTTGAATCCCCTTTGGATTTAACAAAAAGGAAATCATTGGTAAACTTGGGAAATGCTAGCTATATCCCACTTGAAATAGGATGAGGGCCAAAATAAGGCAGTAGCAATGGTTATGGAGAATTGGAAGGAATAATCAATGATACTAAGGAGGTTGAAAATATTGGAATTGATTGGTTTGAAAAGAGGGAAGATAAGAATTCCAGAATGACTCTTAGGAATGTATTTTAGGTGAATGGTATGGTAGATATAACTCACTCCATAAGGTAAGAAACAGAAGAGAAGGAAGATTGAGAAAGATAATGGGTTTAGTTTTGAATGTGTTGATTTTTTGAGGGCAGTTGGATTGAGTCTGGTGGTCCAAAGAAAGATGTGGGCTACAGATCCAGATGGCTGATCATAAATACACAGGTACATGCACATACACATACACATATACATATATGCCTATAAATAAGCACACACAGTAAACATTCTAGAAACACTAGGGAAAGGAAAGTTTTCTACATAAGTGAGGTAAAATTTCTAGATACAGTTGATTATACCTATCTCCTCATTTATTAATGTCCCAGAAGTCCTCTTTAGAAATGTTAATCGTCTATTAACATGTGTTAGAGGAACTCCTGTGCTCCTGAGATACCTATTATTGCTCATTAGCAGCTTGTACAGGATTACACATTGTTCTGTAGGGATATACCAACATCTCTCAGAACAAACTATTCCCTGTAGAATTTTTTTTACATTGACCAAACATTGGGCATTGGTTAAGTTAGTAATGGATGATCCATATGATAGATTTATTATAGGTTCTACATGATAATACTTAAGAATTTTTGTAATAATGAACAATTATTATGAGAACCAAAAAATAGGGTTATATATACACTATACTCACAACTATGCAAAAATACCTTGAACAGAAAAGGAACATGAGGAAAATCCACTAAAATGTCAGTAGTGTTTGTCTTAGATTGGTGAGTCCATGGGGATTCCTTTCTTCCTTAAAAAAAAATTCCATGATGAGCATGACATATTTCTTAATGGAAAAAACTTTATTTAAAAATACGTTATTAAAAGCATTTTAGGAAGATGGAACAGTGGAAGCATAATTTTCAATCTCTCTGAAAACCCACATTAAAAAACAAAACAAAAAACCCAACTAGTTAGCAAAACCAAAAGCCTACAGAAAACCTTTACAATAAAACTAGGTGATAAGGTATCAGCAAAATAAAGCAGTCAGGACAAACCACCAAGAGCCAGAAGACATGTATGTATAAACAGTTCTGTGGGGTGGAGGGAGGGAAGCAAGAGGGTAGTGTCTTATAGACAGAAGAATTCAAGATGTTCTCCCCCAGTTATTCATTTTAAAACATGGCAGGCCTATTAAAACACCAACTGACACAGTAAGAATGATTAGAGGGGCTGATGCAGTCTCACCCTTGTAAGATTTCAAAACTGACCCTCCAAGGCTCCCTTATAGAAAGACTCACGATAAGACACTGCATTGAGGGAAATCAAAATTGAGTGGAACAGGCAGAACAGATATAGGAAAGTAAAAGGCTAGAGGAGCACTCTCTAATATGGTAGCCAGTAACCACATGTGGTTTAATTAATTTAATTAACTAACATTAATTAAAATTTAAAATTCAGCTTCTTGGTCACACTAACTATATGTTAAATGCCCAACATCCAGAGAGGGGAACAGAATCAAGAAATCCCAAAAGCACTGCTGTATTTTTTAACACTTCGTAAAAATGAGGAAAGATGGAGCTCTCTGAATTGGGACATAATTTTCTGAACCCTGCCTCATTGTAGAAGTTTAGAAAAATTAATATCACATAAAAACAAGCAACAGTAAATTATCAAGGTCGAATTCAATACAACGTTATCATAAGAAAAAAGAGAAAATGAAGCAGAATAACTTCCCTACCAATAATGAGAGAACATCAGAAAGATGTGTCCACGAAACAGAACACAACTGTAAGCTATTATTTTAAAACAAGCTAAAAGACATTAAAAAGTTAACACATGTCGGGAAAGAGACACACAAAGGAGAATTAGAAAAACTCAGAAGAGAGGTGATTAGAACTCAGAAAGGAGTTAGAAATGAAGAAAATAATGTTACATAAAGACTAAGCAGAAAAGAATACAAAGGCAAAACTGATGATACCTAAGAAAAATAGGTAAAAAAGAAAGAAGAATTTTTATTTCTAAAAAATCAAAAGGAAATGAAGAAAAAAAGAGAAAATATTCTAGAGACAGTAACAAACTGTAATTGAGAAAACTTTCCTAAATTAAGAAATATATATTTGGAACTGGATACTGACAGATCATACTGTACCCCTGAATTAACTCAAAATAACTGACACTAAAATATTTTTGTAAAATTACTAGACTTTGAAGAATAGTGAGAAAAAATTCCTTGGGATATGTAGATTTAAAAAGCACAGGACTTACAAGGAGAAGAAAATTATATTATCATCAGAATTCTTCTATAGAAATCTAGATCAGAAGAAACAGTAACATATTAAAGATATTCCAGAAAGATTGTTGAGCCAAGGATTTTATATGAAGTGACTTTCAAGTTTAAAGGTCACAAACTTATTAACATAGAACCTAGGAAATGTAGTTCTCATGAACCCTTCCGGAGGAATCTTCACATGGCTATTTTCTGTGTGTGTGTGCGTGTGTGTGTGTGTGTGCATGTGCACCTCACTCTTCTTTCTTTTGTGAAGTCATTGGATTTAGGGCCCACCCTGATCAAATATGACTTCATGTTGACTAATTACAAATGCAAAAATCTTATTTCCAAATAAGATCACATTCTGAGGTTTCAGGTGGATATGAATTTTGGAGGCACACTATTTGACCTACTAAGGTGGGAACAAAAGCAACAGGCCACAATAAAACTCCTACTTGGAAAGCAAACAAACAAAACCTATCTGTGGCCATTGTTCCACAGCAAACACTATTCCTGCAGAAGTGGGAATACAATGATTTTAGTGTTAGCAACTTTAAGTTTACTTGCATTTCAGATACAGTGGATTATTGCTTCTGGGAGACTCTTCCTTATCCATTGTCCCCTAAGGTGAAATTCTTAAAAGGCATTGTTTAAGATATTCGTTCTGGAGAACTGTCCTACCATAAGAACACCTTTGTGGAGGATTGGAGTATTTAGGACAACATAAGGGAAGGAGTGATAGGGCCCTTTTGTCAGACTTATTTCAGGGGAACTTTAAATCAGTATTTCTCAATCATGATACCAATGACATTTGGGGCCAGATAATTCTTTGTTGAAGGGGGCTGTCCTGTGTATTGCAGAATGTTTAACACTATTCCAGGTCTTGACCTACTAGATGCTAGTACCACCCTGCCCCAGTTGTGACAACCAAAAATGTCTCCAGATATCGCCAAATGTCTTATGTGGAGCTAAATCATTCTCAGTTGAGAACCATTTCTTTCAGTGATTCCAGAAATCTATTATTTACTGTTGTACAACAAGCAACCCCAAAACTTAGTGGCTTCACACAATAAAAAACATTTATTTTGTTTACAAATCTACAGTTTGAGCAGGAAAGGCAAGGGTCCTTTGTCTCTGCTGCATATGACGTCAGCTGAGATGGCTGAATGGGGCACTGCAAGATGGCTTCACACGACTGGCGTGTTGGTGCTGGCTGTCAGCTGGGACCTCAAAGACATTTGTTGGTGGGAGGCCCCAGTTCCTCTCTACCTAGGCCTCTCTCAGCTGCTTGGATTTCTTTACAATATATTGGCTGGGTTTCAAAAACTCATGTGTGGAATCTAAAAAACAAATAAATGAATAAAGAAGCAAAAGGGAGAATCAGAACAATAAATACAGAGGGAAGGAGGATGGAGGGTGGGTAAAATGGGTGAAGGGAGTGGGAGATACAGGCTTCCAGTTATGGAGTGAATAAGTCATGGAGATAAATGTACAGCATAGGGAATGTAGTCAGTGCTATTGCAATAGTGGTGTATGATGACAGATGGTACCTACACTTGTGGTTAGCACAGCATAGTATATAAAAAAGTTGAACCACTTTGTTGTATATCTGAAAGAATGTAATGCTACGTGTCAACCATACTCAAATTAAAAAATTAAAAATAAATCAACAGCAACAAAAGCACCACCAACAACAAAAGCAAGTGTTCTAGGAGAGTGAAGTGGAATTTACAGCTTTTTAATGATCTGGCTTGCAAAGTCATACAGTATCATTTCCATCATGTTCTATTGTTTGAGATAGTTGCAAAGATCTGCCTTTAGTTTAATGGCAGGAGACATAGACCCCACCTTGATAAGAGGAGTGTCAAAATCACAATTTAAGAAGAGTACGTGGGATGGGAAATCTTGTTGCAATCTTTGGAAAATATAATCTTCTACCACCTGCCCTATTGTCACAAAAATTCACATCCCTTCCACATGCCAAATATAATTATTTCACCATCTAAGATCTTCAAGGCTCCTCAGTTCAAAGTCTAGTATCTGGTTTAGTCTAAACCAAGTCCAGGTGTGGATGATGCTCTGCAGGTGTGGTTAAATGATTATAGTTCTTTGAATACTATTCTTGTTCTGAAAGACTCTGGACTAAAGAAACAAGTTATCTGTCTCTCACACATACGCAATATATAGTTGGGCAGTCCTAGAATATCTGCTATAGACAATTCTTTTAAAAAATGGTTAAAACAGAAAGCACATAAACAGGCCCTGTTCCATAGCAATTCTGAAATTCAGCTAGTCATGTGTTGTTACTTTCTTGATTAGGACTCATTTCTACTTGTTATTCTTCGCAGATCTTGGCTCCAACTTCTGAGATCTTGGTCCTGCTCACTGAATCATTCTTCCTTTTCCATTAAAACTAATTCATGTTTGCTTCTGTGTCATTTTCACAACCTGCTCCCTACATGCAAAAGTTGGAAGTCCAAAGCTCTCTTTGCATTTTGTACTCACACTGTCCCTTTCAGCCCAGGCTTTTATAACTTGGAAACCAAGGGTTTAGGGATTCTATCCTAGCATCCAGTTAGAGTCAGTCTTATTTTTGGAATGTGCAGGGCTTGAACAACTCAGGTCTGCTGGATTATCCCTCTACTCAGCACAAGGCTAGTTCAGAGAGATGTCATGCATTTCCACTTTGTTCTTTGCCATCTTAGAATTCAGCTATCATGCTGTGCAGAAGTTCAAACTGGCCCTGAAGAAAAAAACACATGGACAGCACATACATAGATATTTTTAATGATAGTTCTGCTCAAAGCTATCATCAACCAAACACACTGAAGCATTTCCAGAGGGTTTTGACCCCAAGCCATTTTGTAACTCCCAACCTTCAATGCTTCCAGCTAAAGCCCAGGTATCATGGAACAAGAGTCTCCCATTATTATCTTTCCAAATTCCTGGCCCACACAATTTCTAAACCTACTAAAATGACAGTTTTATGCCAATAGCTGTGGGGTGGTGTGTTATTAAACAACAAATACTACATCTGCTTTTGAGTAGGGTGCTGCTAAAAAATCAATAACAACAACAAACAATAAAAACCCAAACTATGTGGCGTTGGCTTTGGGCAGAAATGAGAAGAAATTCAAAGGGACTTGAGGATACTACTTGAAAATCTAATGGGCTTCTAGGAGACAGTAGAAATTAAAGGACTTTAAGAAGGCCATCAGCAAGGGCTTAAAGAAAAGTTTGCAAATCTTACTAGAAGCTGGAGAAGAGGGAGAAATTGTTAAGTAGTAATAGACAATTTGCCAAAACTGTTGTCTGAAGTAATGCATAAAATAGAAAATACCTAGAACTTGGTGACTGCAGAATGATGAAAGTGCCAGCTGGCTTCTTTTTACTGCCTATGGTAAAATATGAGAGGGGAGATGAACTAAAGAGACATTGTTGCTTTAAAAAGGACTGGTACTTCCTAGGTTAAAAAGTAAAACTGTTTCTTGTATCCAGCATTTCCATATGGCAAATGATTTTTAAATTGAGAATTAAGAGAAGACTTCTAGAAAAAAGATCAAATCCACAATGGTGTGTAGGAACCTTTGTTAAGACCTGGCAGAGTGATTCATATATAACCTTTTACAGAAGAAGGCCCCCTAAGGATCTTAAGATTATGCTTCATAAATCTTCTGTTCCATTATGTGTGGAGCTTCTGCTGGAAGACCTGAAAACCTCGGGGTGACTCAATGGTTGGGAGCTACAATCATCTGAAGTTACCTTCATCTGTCTGGCTGGTGATGGCCATTGACCAGGACTATCAGCAGGAGCATCTACAAATGGGTTCTCCATGTATTCTTTCAGCATAGGTTAGTTTGAAAGGCTTCACATATGGAATCTGGGTTCCAAGAATAAATATCCCAAGAGGACAGGGCGGAAGTGAATAGCATTTTCTGGACTAGCCTCATAAGTCTCATGTCATAACTATGATTAAATTCTGTTGGTTAAGGTAGTCACAAAGGTCCACTCAGGATCAAGGGGACATAGACCTCACTATGCAATAAGAAGAATACCAATATCACATAGTAAGAATGTAGCATGGAAGATACTTTTGTGGCCATCTTTGGAAAATACAATCTGCTATATTTGTCATGTAAAATCTTTGTATCTCTAGCCTATCGGCACAGATTTTAATCCTTAGCAACCAGTTTGAGTCTTTACCCACTCTATCCTCAATTTAATTGCCCTTTCTGGGCCACTGTCTTAGAATAGCCAGAGATAGTAAAACCTTCACCCTGTCGCTGGGCTGATTCCAGGTTACTGTATTTTGAAATAAACATTTTGGGGGCACCTGGGTGGCACAGTTGGTTAAACATCTAACTCTTGATCTTGGCTCAGGTCATGATCTCATGGTTTGTGGCTTCGAGGCCTGCATTGGGCTCTGCGCTGATGGTGTGGAACCTAGTTGGGATTCTGTCTCTCCTTCTCTCTGCCCCTCACCCATTTGTTCCCTCTCTTTCTCCCTCTGTCTCTCCCTCTCTCTCAAAATAAATACATAAACTTAAAAACATTAAAAAAAGAAAAAGAAATGAGCAGGCAGTCAGGCAGGGAGTACACAGCAGATCATTTGGTGAATCGTGGGAGATTAAACCTCCCCTTTTCTCTGACTCCTCTAAAAGCATCACTCCAAGCCAACAAACTATTTAGTAAAAGACAAAATGTTCGGTCTTCATAATCCGCAAAACATGATTTTTTGACCTTCTAGTACATTAGATTTCTGGCCACTGGTGGAAAGGGCTTCTCTTAACAAAACTGTTGCTTGATCCCAGTGGACCTTTTTCCTGTCAGATGAACCAGCTTGAATCTTAGCTTGTTTCTGTCTTGTAACTTATTGGAGGCTGTAAGAAGTCACCAACACCCTCCAATACCCTGACATTTGCTATGAAATCCTCCTAAGTAACAGCTTTGGTGTACATGGCCTGTGTCCTAACAGAAAACTGGAAAGAAGAATTTAACCAAATCTCTCTTTTTTAAAAGTTTATTTAAAGTTTGAGAGAGAGAGAGAGAGAGAGAGAGAGAGAGAGAGAAAGCAGGGAAAGGGCAGAGAGAGAGGGAGAGAGAATCCCAAGCAGGTTCCTCACTGTCAGGGCAGAGCACAAAGTCAGGGATCATGACATGAGCTGAAATCAAGAGTTGAATGCTTAGCAGATTGAGCCACCCAGGCGCCCCTAACTAAGTCTCTTAATATCATTTTCAAAGGATTGCTATCTCATCATAGCATCCCTTGTCCAGCAGAATCACATTTTAAGGTTTTCCTTTGCAATACCACACTTTTGGATAGTAGCTTCTCAGTGTCTTGTCATTTTCTGGTTGCATATGACAGAGACACAATCTGACTAGTTTAAGCCAATTGGGTTTATTGACTTTATTAGAATTCTCCTCTCTCTCTCTCTCTCTCCTCTCTCCCTGTCTCTCTCGGTCTCTTCCCTTCCACATTCTCCCCACTCTCTCTTTCTCTTCTCTCTCTTTCTTTTTCTCAAGACTTCAGATTCATTCTCTCGGACCACTTTCTCCATGTCATGGAGGACATGGCTACAGACAGTTCCAGGTCACATCTTTCATAACCAAATAAAAGCAGGTTCTTCTTTACAAATTCAAGTTTGGAAAACCCTGGAGTGATCTGTGATCAATCGAGTTTTCTCTTTTTATTAAAATGAGGAGTCATAGGTATCATTATTTCTGTTCTTTATAATATAAACTGAATACCAACACAAAAACACTCATTTTCATAGTCTAGGAACAAAACTTTTGTTGTTATTTTGATTGAGAAAACTTCATAATAATGCAAGAAATATAGTAAGATTTATTTTCAACCTAAATCTAGATCACTGAATAATCCTTTTTGAATTGCTGGATGAATTTAGAAATGACGTAAATAGTAGAAAGGAAAGATACAGTCTGTTTTTCCCACAAGTCACTGTGAAATGTTAACAATAATGGTAAGTATGCTCTAACTACTTTCCTAGGCAAACAAGGAAAATGTGATGTAAAAAACAGCATTGTAAAATAAAAGTATGAGACTTTATAGCATTGCAGTTTATTGAGGTAATTGGCTAGGAATCTCTGTGTGTCTTGGGATGGAGAATTTCACATCATTTTTAAAACAAATATTTCCTTATGGGCAAATGCAGGGAGTGCTGAGTGATATTTTTGGAATGATTGTCATTGCAGCCTGCTCCCTGGGTAGAATGATACCTTTTAGGAATAAGCAATTAGGACTTTTTTGGGGTTGCTCATTAATCAAAACAGCTATAGAAACATTCTGTGGACAAAGAATCATGAGCACTGCCACAGATTGAATGTTTGTGTCCCCCTAAAACTCATATGTGGATACCTAATCTCAGTGTGATGGTATTAGAGGGTGGGCCTTTGGGAGGTGATTAGGTCATGAGGGCAGAGCTCTCATGAATGGGATTAATGTCCTTAAAAAAGAGAGCCCAAAGAGCTCCTTTGCTGCTTCCACCATGTGAGGACACAGAGGAAAAACTATTAACTACGAAACAGAAAGCAGGCTCTCACCAGACACCTAATCTGCCAGTGCCTTGATCTTAGGCTTCCCAGTATTCAGAACTGTGAGAAATAAATTGTTGTTTAAGCCACCCAGTGTATGGTATTTTTTGTCACAGCAGCCAGAAACAACTAAGATAAGCACCAGGAAAAAATTAAGCAAATATCACTCTCTTAAATTCTCTTAGCTATTGTAGCAATTTGTTTTCTAAACAATGTAATTAATGTTTTTTTCTAGTAAGTAGCTGGTGCAGTGTTGTAGTATAGAAAAAGAGAAACTGGGACACCTGGGTGGCTCAATTGGTTAAGTGCTTGACTTTTAATTTCCTCTCAGGTCATGATCTCGCTGTTCCTGAGATCAAACCCCACGTTGGGTTCTGTGCTGACTACATGGAGCCTGCTTGGGATTCTCTCTCTCCCTCTTTCTCTTTCCCTCCCCCATTCATGCTCACTCTTTCTCTCAAAATAGATAAATAAGCATTTTTAAAAAAAGAAAAAAGAAACTGACTTGAATGCGAGACACAGTGCTATGTACCGTTCCTACAGACTCCAAATTCATAGACATTTTTTAAAAGTTTATTTATTTATTTTGAGAGAAGACAGAGAAAGAGCTCTGTCAAGGCAGCTCTGTTCTTGCTCTGTCAAGGCAGAGTACAACACGGGGCTTGACCTCACAGACATGAGATCGTGACCTGAGCAGAAATCAAGAGTAGGACGCTTAACCCACTGAGCCCCCCAGGTGCCCCAAAGTTCATAGACATTTTAATTTCACATTAATTATAACATAACACCTTACTTTAATTACTACTTAATAGTAAAACTGTAATTTTACTTTATAGTAAAACATTCTTCTATCCATTATCTTGTCATTTAATTAAATTTACCTTAAAAAATTTAAACAAGATCTCATTTTTTAAACTGCTTTTTCTTGGGTACACCATTTCCTGAGAGCTTGGTATGTTACAGCTAGTAGAAATGTTGCACTTTGAAGATTGCCTCTTAACTGTAATGTAAATATGAGTCTCTGGTAAGTCTCAGTGTGGACAAAAGGTACTAATTTATTTTTCATAAGTTGCATCAGTCCTAAAAAGGGATGGTACCAGCCTTTTGGTGACTATTTTAGTGTAGTGCTTAGTATAAGAGCTGGGTAAAGAGGAAAATCAATTATAACTCTGAAAGAGATGTAGATTTTGTTCACTTAAAACACAGCCTTTTAATCCTTGGATTAAAACCTAGTCTGGAATTTGTCTGAAAGGCACTTGCTTCTACCATAAGGGGATGTAGTAACTCCAGGCACCTATCATTTAAACAAATGGATTAGTCAAAATAACGATGTGAGAGATACTCCGAATAAGGCCAACATGTTCTTTTTGGATATGTGAAAAGTAAATTGTGCAATAGAATTTCTATCATATTTTATCTGTTTTCAATAGGTCACACAAGTTGTATCAGTATTCATATGCATATGAAAAATTCTAAGAGTCAAAGGCAAATGAATTAATTGACTGTACCACTTTTTAAGATTTAATTTCTCTGTAACCTTAAAAAGTAAAGGCCTATACATATCCAAAATATGTATACAGTTAATTTTATGCTGTTGCTTCTGCATTTGGTAAAGTAATGGAAATAAACTGTTTATTTCATGTTACATTTCACTGCCGGCAGCTGACTACTAACTCCATTCAATTTAGCTCAACTCAATTTATTTCATCTAAGAGCTGATTTCCCTCCTACTCAATATTGTATATAACCCAAAGATGTAACATTATTTTATATCGGGTCCTACTGTGAAAAGAGTAAGTAGTGGAAAATAGTTAAATAGCAACTTATTTATTCAAGTAATCCAAGTTAAAACTGATAGGCAGTAAGTGCTAGAGACTTTAAAAATAAGATGTGTATAAACATGTTTACAATAGCTCTCTTCATAATTGCAAAAACACTGGAAATAACCAAAATGCTCATTTTCATTAGAGAAGATAAAGAAGTTGTTTATATTCACTCAGTAAAATGCAATCTTTAAGAGGAATGAACTGTAGGTATATGCATCAACATTGATGGATCTTTTATATAACGTTGGGTTGGAAGAATTAGGTAGCTGCATTTGAAAAAAGATAAAGTTAGGTCCAGTCATACTATACACTGATATGAACTCAAAGATTTAAATGAAATCATTTAGGTACTGGAAGAAAACTTAGAAAAATTTCTTTATAAAATTAGATTAGGAAAGTACTTTCTAATTTTGAAAATCCAGAGTGATTTTAAAACATATAAAACTAATCATATTGAAAAGAAAAACTTCTTTGTGGCCAAATTACCAGACTCAAAGTCAAAAGACAAATTACAAATAGAGAAAAATTCCTACTCATATAATTAGAATAATTAATATACTAGGAATTGTTTTTTTAATATCAATAATCTGAGTGGAAAAATTCAAAGGACATGAAAAACTACCTCACAGAAAAGGCAAATGACCTTAAACACAAAAACACACAACCTCACTTATAATGATAGTACAACGAGATGCATTTTCCGTCTATTAGATTAGCAAAAATCTAAGTTTAATGAGGCAGGGGGAAACAGGTACTTATATCATCATGAATATCAAATAGTGTATCCTTTCTGAAGGGCAATTTGGTAACACCATCAAAATTACAGTCATATTTCCCCTTTAGTCCCCAGAAGGGGACTTCCCCAGAAATCCCACTCATAAGAATTTATTCTGCAGAAACACATGCACACAGAAAAATGACATATGCTATTTTCTGCAACATTATATTAACAAAAGATGAGAGAAAGCCAATTGTCCACTAATAGAGGACTGGTTGTAGAAACTATGGTAGATGCACACCTTGGAATGTTATGCAATTTTCAAAAAGAATGAGAAGGTACTTTGTGTGTATAGACATGGAAAGATCTATATGTGATGTTAGGTTTTTTTTTTTAATGAAAAATGGGGAAGAGAATAAGAATACATAATATAGTTGTGTTTGCTTATATTGGAAAGATACAAAAGAAACTAATGAATGATTACCCATGGGGGAAAAAGTAGAGGGGGACATAGGGTGGTTACAACAGGGGAAGAAGTGAGACTTTTCAGTATGTTGTATCATATCATTGTATTGTTTTGATTTTGGAACCATGTACATAACACTTACATCAACTAACAGACCCATGACAATAGAAGGAACAAGGTACAGAAGAATAAATACAGTGTGGTTGCTTTTATGTGAGGTTTAGAAAAAGACAAAATATAATAGTTTATTATTTTAGGTTATATACATGGATGGTAAATACTGTGAAATAAAGTAGGAAATGAATAATACAAAATTCAGACCAGTGATTACCAGGTATTGGGAGTGGGGAATGGAGGTATAGAGCAAGGAAGACACAACTTTAGAAGGAAGGGAGGGAGGGATGGAGGCAGGTAGGCAGAAATACAGAAAAGAAAAAGAAAAAAGATATCAGTGAAGGCTATGGGAATTCAGCAAGCCTTCCTGGAAGGAGAGGGACTTAAAGTGATTCTTGAAGGGTGTGAATTCCAGTAAATGCAGTTCACATTTATGTATTGTTTTATAGCTTACAGAATGTGGGGTCTACGTGATGTGATATTGAGTCTGGATAAGCAGGGAGAGATGAGAGCAGGCATTCAAAATGAGGAAAATACCATAGCCAAGGCATAGAGAGTGAGAAGGCACATTTTGTGTTACAAGGCTTTGAGGGATCAACCTGGCTGGGCAGTTGGATTGGGCTATAATGAATAATAGACTAATAGATTAGTAAAGTTTGATTGTAGTGGGATTGGGAGCTTATCCGAGAAGCCATCAAATGTGTGTCTGTTTGTTTATAAAGGAGATCCAAGATCTTTGAGAGTTGAACACAGCAACACTTTTGTAGGCCCTGTCTGACATCTGCTCTAGTCTTGAGGCTCATCACTAAATATCATCTACAGCATGAACACTGCACATTCCATCTGCCCAGCTAGGTATATTCGTTGATTACTTGGGAAGGTGTTGTTTAATATGTACATATTTATGAATTTCCCAAATTTCCTTCTCTTATCATTTTGTAATTTCATTCCATTGAAGTCGTCTCTTTGACAACATTACATCATAGAGGAAAAAGGAAGAGGGAGTGGGAATTGCTTCGGATTCAGGGAGACATGACAACCAAGAACAACACATGCTCATTGCTTAGATCTCTGGGAAACAGATGGCATTAGGAAGTTTTCTGACTTTGTTGGATGTGTTGACAAGCTGTCAACAGGTGGGAAATGCTCTTATTTTCTGGAAATGCAAGCTAAAGTAGGTGGGTTGAAGCAAATAATGTTTATTATTTATTTTATAATGGCTCAGGAAAAACATACATTAAAGAAACAAATATGGCGAAATGTTAATTATGTAGGGGGGTCTCTGGGTGATATTGTGCTATCTCTACTTTTCTATATTATTGAACATTTTCAATAATGTTATTAAAAATTTTTAAATCCAATATAAAATTGTATATACGCTTAACTTAATTGCAGTGTAGCCTATTGGAGATAATGAAGTCATTACAGAAGGCATGTCTGCAGAAATAATTAGAAAAAGGCAAAAGTTTAAGAAATAAACATTTTTTTTCAGCTTCATTTAGTTTTATCTTTTCTCATTTTACGAGACAGACTTATTTTTCTTTTCATCTTTTTTTAGAAGAAAGATCATTTTTAGAGTCACTAACATGATGGAATGTTTAAAAAGAATATTCAGTTCTTTTCAGTCTTCTGGAGGGGCTTACTAAACCTTATACAATCTATATATTGGGCTCTAGTGTCCTAGGCAGATACCCAGTCCCAATTCTTGAAAAAGGGAATATGTGTCATTTATGTATCATGGGACAATGTTGCCAATACAAGAGACTACATGGAGGTCAGTAAACCACAGACCATGAGTTACTTGAAGGACTGGTCTGAACTTCAGGTCAATCAAGAGTGTCAGGCATCCAACAAACCTCTGCTGTCATGAGGCACCTGGTCTTTTGGCTCAAGGGATGTCACTGCTACAAGAACTCTTGAAATGGCAGCTCAACTACATTTGTTGGGGCGCCTGGGTGGCCCAGTCAGTTAGATGTCCAACTCTTGATTTCGGCTCAGGTCAGGATCACACAGGTCCTGAGATCGCGCCCCATGTCGGACTCTGCACTGACAATGTGGAGCCTGCTTGGAATTCTCTCCCTCCCTCTCTCTGTGCCCCTCTCCCCCTCACATAACCTCTCTCTTTCTTTCAAAATAAAGAAATAAACATTAAAAAAAAAAAAAAGAACTTGTTGAGGGCACTACCAACAGACATTGCAGAAGTTATGGGAGACCCCTGGTGGTGACATAAAGGAAAAGCAGCTCACCACAAAATTCCAGTCTTTCTAGTATGTAAAACAGAGTTTAAAGGAAACAGCCATAAAAAAGAATGAAATCTTGCCATTTGCAATCACATGGATGGAGCTAGAGAGTATAATGCTAAGTGAAATAAGTCAATCAGAGAAAGACAACTACCGTATGATTTCACTCATATGTAGAATTAAAAAAAACAAACAAACAAGCAAAGGGAAAAAGAGAGACTAAGAAACAGACTCTTAACTATAGAGAACAAACTGGTGGTTTGGGGGGAAATGGGTAAAATGAGTGATGGGGTTAAGGAGTGCACTTGTCGTGATGAGTACAGGGTGATGTAATGAAGTGGTGAATCATTATATTGTATACCTGAAACTAATATAACATTGTATGTTAACTAACAGAAATTAAAATAAAAATTTAACAAAAACATAAAAGAAACTAAAGCTATCATCTCTGAGACTCCTTTACTTCTCTGACATTTTCATTTAATTTTTCTTTCTCCTGGTCTTTAATAACTCTGTCATTCCTTAAAGGTTTTTCCATGCTACATTTTCATTTACATGTTCTCCCTAAATGACCACATCCATTCACCAAATCATACCTTTAGCATGGTGTTCCCTGTTGATCCTATGCTCGTATTTCCAATTCCCTACTAGATATTTCCATTTAGATTGCACTTAAACTCAACATGCAAAAAGAGTTATTGCCAAAATTTGCTAATCCTATATTTCTTACGTTAGTAATTGGTGTCACAATACAGCCAAGCCAGAGGACTTATATTTCAATAAAGCATAGAGGTACAAAGAGTCTTGCACACTTAGCATGTACCAAGAACAGGGATAGGTGCTGGGATAAGGAAAATAGACACATCTTAGAGTAAGTAGAGTGAGGAAAACAGACCCTTTATTGTGACAGAGGAATGTATATTCTGCTTTGGGAATTTTGAGCAGGGAGACTTAACCCAGCCTAAGCAGGAAAGATTCAAGATGAAGGATTTATAGAAGAAATTACTATCTAGCTAGGTATTATACACACTAAGAATTTGCCTGTGTTATGAGCTGAATTGCGTCCCCACTAACACTCAAAAGTTGAAGTCCTACCAGTTCTTCAGAATGTGACCGTATTGTAGAGATCTTTTTTAAAGACATACTTAAGTTAAAATGTGGTCATTTGGGTGAGCCCTAATCCAATATGACTTGTGTTCTTGTAAGAAATGGGAATTTGGACACCAAAGGATACACAGGGAAGATGATGTGAAGATACAGGGAGAAGACAGCCCTCTACAATCCATCAACCCTGTCAATACCTTGATCTTGGATTTCTAGCCTCTAGAACAGTGAAGCCATAAACTGGTGTTGTTTATTTAAGCTACCCAATCTGTAGGACTTTGTTATGGCAGTCCTTGCAAACATATATTCTGATTTCTTTTTCAGGATAAAGCTCAGATCTTTCTAAGTAGAGACAAGAGAATATGTAAAACAACTAACGATGAAAGATCACAACTTATTTGGGAAACTGTAAAGTAGTTCAGTATGACCAGATTACTGGGAATTCAGTGGAGAAGAGACATGGGGAATTTTGAGGAATGAGGCTAGAGAGACAGGAAGAGGCCAGTTTATGAGAAGAACTTGTGTGTCAAATTGCATAGTGGAAATTGGGGTGAAGATATTATGGAATTAAAGGAAGTAGCATTTAATGAGATCTCATTTTGTAGTTAGCTCCCACAAATCAAAGTTAATCATTGGTGTACAACTCTTAGGGCTTCATTTAATCCTGCTTTCCATGTTAATTACCATTATTTCATGATGACAATTACCAGTTGTCCACTAGATAAGCATTTTCTTAAAATGTTTATTTATTTGAGAGAGAGAGCAAGGGAGGGGCAGGGAGAGAGGAGAGAGAGAGAGAGAGAGAGAGAGAGAGAGAGAATCCCAAGCAGGTGCCACGCTGTCAGCACAGAGCTGGATGTGAGGCTTGAACCCACGAACTATGGGATCATGACCTGAGAAGAAATCAAGAGTCAGATGCTTAACTGACTGAACCACCCAGGTGCCCCAATAGAGAAACATTTTTAAGAGCTACATTAATCCTTTTCACTCACAAGATGTTTATCCCTCCCAGAGCAATCTAAATATTTCTTTACTGAATTTTATGTCAATATTCTTTCCTCACTCCTTTATTCCAAGATTCAGTGATTTATTCTCTCCAGTGTTTATGTTTTAACAATATCTGGAATTTGTTATAGCGAGTCTGTTGGGTTGGTGCTTATATAAATTCGATTTAGCTAGAATATTATTACTTTTTAAAGTTAGTATCTATTTCTCAAGTCTTAGTATTTATTTTGCTTCTTTTTTTTAAATTTTTTTTAATGTTTATTTATTTTTGAGACAGAGAGAGACAGAGCATGAATGGGGGAGGGGCAGAGAGAGAGGGAGACACAGAATCGGAAGCAGGCTCCAGGCTCTGAGCCATCAGCCCAGAGCCTGACGCGGGGCTCGAACTCACGAACTGTGAGATCGTGACCTGAGCTGAAGTCGGACGCTCAACCGACTGAGCCACCCAGGCGCCCCTATTTTGCTTCTTTTTAATTAAGATTAATTTTCCTAATATCTAAGGCATGGATGGTAATTTATATTTGTTATCCTATCTCCAATCTCCCTATTACCTTCTAAGTTTTTACTCTCCCATGGATAGAACAGAATTGTTATGCTATTGTAAAATAAGGTGTAAGCTCCATGGAAGCAATGGCCATGACACACTTTTTCATCAATATGTTACCAGTGTCTGATATAGTGATATATAATCAATTATATATAATTGATAAAAAATGTATTTTGAGGGAAAAATGCAATTTGCCCTCAGCCATCTATAAACAAATCTTTATGAGACAGTTGTTCTTGAATTAGAGCCATACTTCAGAAGCCCCTGGGGAACTTTTAAAATATACATTTATGTATGCTAGTTCCTTCCTACACCAAATCTCGATTTGGGAGAAGGAGGATGGAGTGATCTAGTCATAAGTATAGTGAAAAAGCTTCCAATATTACTTTGATATCCACTGCTAACTGATGAGGGCAGAAGTTGTTATTCCTTTCATCTCAGTTAAATTCCTCTGACCTGAGTACAAGGATGAGGAAACACGTTAGGTAGTGGGAGAAATATTTTGGAGAAGAGAATTTTGACTAGAGCTTTTCAACACATTCTTTAGCTGGTTGTATTCATAAGGCTGGTTTCCACTGAAAATGCACTGTGTAGTTGTATCTTAAAAATGGGAGCTCTGTAAGGATTGGAAAACCACTAGACTTGAATCAAAAACCAGGGTCTTATTGCTAGTTTATTAGGGTTTTATTAATAGCTTATTGCACAATTATTAGGTTTGAGATCTCAAGCAAAATAGATCGGTCTCTGGGCTTGAGTTTTCTCACCTGTAAAATAAGAGTAATAATGTCTATTTGAAAAATACAAGCATTTGAGGCATGAACTGTTTTGACTAACTGTTGCACTTGAAGAGTACCACTTACCACTCTGATCTTGAAGGCATGTGTTTTCCTTTAAAGGAATAAACCAAGTGCTATTTATGGGGAAAAGAGGTGTGAAGTTCTTAGTAAGAGACTTCCAGAGTCATAACTAAAAAATAAAACCAGTCCTCATAACTAAAATTACTGCAAATTGATTTCTCTTCCTATAACTCAAATCAAGGACAGCTGCAATGGCTTTAGGCAATAGTAAACTGCCCCTTTATGGCCCCTTTAGGACATGGCAAGTGTCTGCCATGTCTTTTAAAGCCTTCATATTAGCAATTTTGTAGTTTTTAACCACTAGAGATTTTTTTCTGTGTCTTTCTTAGGGAGCTGTTTTGTTTCAAATAATGAAACCACTTAAGCTAGTTTGCTCTAAATATGAGAAAATGATAGGATTTGTTGGGAATATCACAGGGCCCAAGGGAAAAAGGTGCTGTTGGGCCTCCTAAGGGTCCTGGATCACGAGCTGGAAAGCTGCAGGAGCTGAGGAATGCCATAAAACACCAATATCCTACATGTTTGGGGTGCTTTGTAATGATGACTCCCGTTTAAAATAGGGAATATGAGACAGAAAGAGAAGTTGATCCATAAAAACCAAAAAGAACATATAAAGTTTTGAATATTTGGCTGTCAAACCATGGACATTACTATTCTTTAAAATTTTATTTTACAATTTACTGTGAAGTTTTTATTTTAAAATTAATGAATATATTACTTAAATATTAGAAAATAAGAAAAAGTAAATAAAATCTCCCATATTTCTATCATCATAACACAAAATAGCCTGTCTTTTGGAACATGTTTTCTTATGCATTTCCTACCCCCTACCCCAAAGATATAAACATGAGGGTAGGTAACCTTGGTTAGGGGTTGGAGTTTGGATGCCCGCAGGAATTCCTTCCTTATGAAGGCCTGCATCTTTGAATTCCTTCCTTTGTGGCATTCCTTCCTTTGTGGCATTCCTTCTAGGGAAGCTGCTAGAATTTAAACCTGATTTGTTTCTGAGACTGCTCTGATCTATCAATGAAGAAAGGCATTGGTGTTTGGCTGGTGTGGTCTGAATTCTTATGGAGGATGAAAAATGGTCTCTTAGGATCCAATGCAGAAAAAGTGTCAGCCTACGGTGGCAAGTACTCCAGGGTCCCAGATGGCACTAGGTAGTGCCAGAGAGTGTCCATGGGGTGGCTGGCAATGAAATTTCCCAGGGCCTTAGAGAAATCCTCACGGGAAACAGTGCCACCAACTATTGAAGAGACATAGGGTGAATTCTTTTAGATATTTATGTAAAAAATCAGAGAAAAAACCCTGAGATATAAAGGTTAAATCCAACAGACCCAGTAGATGATAGAAGTTCTGAAACAAACAAAGAAACAAACACCAAAAGACATGTCAGGATGAAAATTATCAGACATAATAGAAGAAAGCATCTCAAATTAGAAGAGACACAAGTGTGAAGGTAGAAAGAATACAAAGAGTTCAAAAGAGGATACAAGAAAAAAATGACCAATACCTACACACCTTCCAGGGGATTCAGTTACTCCCATAAAGAAAAGAAAATTCCAATATCAATAATTTTCTTAAAATATGGATCTATATCATCTGGGCAATTCAAGTTGCCAGAATAACTTATCTAAGCTCCAATAATAGATGGAAAAAAATTGAGCGATGTTTTATCAGATCTTGGAAATATGTTCTATGTGGTACAAATTATTTATGCTTGCTTCTCTATGATACAGAGGATGAACCTCTGTCTCTGTCTGCTGCTCCTAAGGCCAGTGGTAAGGGATGTGGCAGGTAGGGATGTGGGAGGTGGGGTGCTTTTCATTTTTCAAGACTAAATAAAAGAACCTCACCATCAAAGCAGAAAATAAATGGGACTTTATTGAACAAAATCCAAACAAACCTTTTGACTAACATTTCTTTCTTAGAGTCGCAGAACATTCTACACACTGTCCTGCAAAAAGAACTAATTAACTAAAAGCCCAAGAAGAAGCCCTCAAAATGGAAAACAGGTGCTCACATAAGTAGTTGCACACACATACATGTTCACTGCAGTTTCGGTTGTAAACAGCCAAAAGGTGGAAAGAGTACAAGTGTCCGTCAGCAAATAAATGGAAGAACAAATTATACACACACACTGGAATATCAATCAGCCTTAGAAAGGAATAAAGCACTGATACATGCTGCAGAGTGTATGAAACTTGAAAACATTATGCTAAGTGAAAGAGGTCAGTGACCAAAGTCACATATTGTATTCTACTTATACAAATATCCAGAATGGATAAATCCATAGAGACAGGATGCAAATTTCCACGGCCTGGTGAGAGAGGAGAACAGGGAGAAATTGCTTCATGGGTATGGGGTTTTACTTTGAAGTGATGGAAGTGTTTGGAACTAGATCGAAGTGATAGTTGCATGACAATATGAATGTACTAAATGTCACCAAGTTGTCACTTCAAAGAGTTAATCTTACGTTATGTGAATTTCACTTCAATAAATTATTAAGAAAATGAATGAATGAATCAAGAACACACTTGAGACAGGCTTTAGGAATTTTTTCTCTACTCTTGGGAAGCTGTATTTCATCAGAAGATTCCACAGGAACATTTAATCCATTTTGCCTGATCATGATAACAAAACTTCTCTTTCCAAGGACACATGTATTACCTGTTCTAATCACTTTGCAATAAATATAGTCTCTGTGGTAGTAGAAATCCTATCAGTGGTTGGCTGGGAGGCAGAGGTTTGATTGGATATGGCATTAGAAAACTTTTCAGGAGATGGAATGTTCTATATCTTGGCTACAATAGTGGATACATAGATGTACACATTTGTCAAAAATCCATCAAAGCATACTCTCAAAATTAATGTAATTTTCATTAGATGAAAATTATATTTCAATAACTTTGATGAAATAAAAAAATAAAAAGGAAATAAAATAAGCATGCAATACATTATTATCAGTGATAGTTATCAAGAAAAATAAAACTCAGAGATACTGGGGTGCCTAGGTGGCTCAGTCAGTTGAGCGTCTGACTTTGGCTCAGGTCATGATCTCACGGTTCGTGGTTTCGAGACCCGCATCAGGCTCTGTGCTGACAGCTCGGAGGCTAGAGCCTGCTTCAGATTCTGTGCGTCCCTCTATCGCTCTGCCCCTCCCCTGCTCACACTCTGTCTCTCTCTCTCAAAAACAAGTAAACATTTAAAAAAAAAAAACAAACCATCTCAGGGGTGCCTGGGTGGCGCAGTCGGTTGGGCGTCCGACTTCAGCCAGGTCACGATCTCGCGATCCGGGAGTTCGAGCCCCGCGTCAGGCTCTGGGCTGATGGCTCAGAGCCTGGAGCCTGCTTCCCATTCTGTGTCTCCCTCTCTCTCTGCCCCTCCCCCATTCATGCTCTGTCTCTCTCTGTCCCAAAAATAAATAAAACGTTGAAAAAAAAATTTAAAAAAAACCCAAAAAACCTCAGAGATACTAAAACGGTCTATCTCTGACAAGGGGGATTTGGGAAGCAGTGCTGGGTGGGAGTTTTACTTTATATTCTGTTTACTGTGTGCACATATCAGGGTTGGTTTTTGTTTGTTTTGGTATCTTAAAGCCAAGGGAGGGACTCATGGTGGGAGTGGGGTGGTGAGGAGGAAGGGCTCAGATACAAAATTTAGTTGTCGGAGTATCATCCTTGGCTCTTGCTGTTGAATTGAAAGAGCATTTGGGAAGGACACCGTTTAAAAGCCTAGGAACTCTCTTTGTCCGAATGGGGCAGCCTGCTCCTCTGATCAACAGTCCTCCTCTGTTTTATATACTGAGTCCAGCCACTGTGGGAGGGAGACCATCACATTGTCTGTGTTTGAGAATCTCTCCCACCACACAGGAACAATCACTCGGTAGGTACTTCAAATCCTTGTACTTGGTATCATTCTGTCCTTGTTTGGACCCTTTTCCGCTACACTCCAGGATATTGATGAAGATAGGGGCAAGATGAACTTCGGGGATAGGAGTAGGACCTCTAGAACACCCAAATTTGGTGGTTAAGGAAGGATATTCTTGTTTTATATAGGAAATTTTAGACACAGGGTAATTTTGATGGTGTGTGGAATTATGATTTTTCAAAGTTGAATTTCTAGTCAAGAGGTAACTTTTTAGAATGGTGGAGCTTTAACCCAGATGGCAGGAGACCGGTCAGGGAGGAGGTGAAGGTTACAACCTGATGTTTTTGATGTTGCTGGTGTTTATTGATTGTCGAGCGCTATTCATGGGAGCCAACTTCACAGAAATTAAAAAAAAAAGACACTCCTAGAATACTATTGGTACGTATATTTGACACTAAGTCAAATTAAATAAATAAATAAATAAAAATGTTTGCTTCGTTTTAAAATTCAAAGACAATCTACTATAACCACTAAGCCTTTATATTTGATATACTATGTATCTTGATGTCTATGAAGCCCCTTTTCTCTAAGAGGTAACAACTGAAGTTTTCTTCCTCTCTGTGTAGTTTAACATGTGAAACCTGGTATGAAGGCACCGAAGACAGACTGTAACTTTAACAGTATGAAAGAGTTTTGCTGCCACCTAATGGAAAGGTATCATATTTTTCATTATTGCGATAGGTTTTTTTTTTTACCTCTTTGAATATTCATGTTAAATTGTAGTCATTATTTTAACAAATATACTTGAGTTGGAAATGATTTTTTTCTTTTCTATTCAATTTAACATTATTGGGGGGTGTGTGCTGTGTATGTGTGCTGTCGTGGTGGTAACACAGGGGGTACGATAGAATGTAAAATTAGTTTAACTAGGATTTAATATAAGCATCATAATTCATTTTTTATAATTTTGTTTAAGTGACATTTGCTAAAACTTTAAGTATATAATATGTGGGTTCTGAATATTGAGCTTTTCTGTTCAATGAACTTTAGGCAATTAGAGTAATCCTATGAGTGAAATAAAGATTTATCCATAGTATGAAAGGATGTTAGGGAAATAAACAGGTAAAACTTATATATGTATATGTACGTTGATAGATAGATAGATGGACAAATTTACCTAGTAAGCTAAAAATATTCAAAGTTGTACTTTTCTTCTTATAATCTACTTTTACACGGTACTTATTTAAAATACAGGCAGAAATTGCTTTTTGCCTCTTTTTCTCACTGATGGTGAATGTCAGGTGCATTGTAAGTGTTAATAAATATTTGTTGGATAAATAGTATTTATGTGATTACATAAATTATGGAAAATAGAGGAAAGAAAAAAGTCACCATAACCCTAACGTATGCAAAAGTTTGGTTGCAAAATATCTCATCTACGTATTATTCTGGAATATTCTTCAAATTCTAAGGGTCTTCTCCCATTGCCAGTTTCCCTTTGGTCTCTAGTATTTCTATTCATCCTCTGGGATTCTGAGGTATACGTGCCTGGTACATAAACAGCCTTTTCCCAATGGATCCATAGAAATTTCTGGCCACCCTATTCTTTTATCTTCCACAAAATCATAACACCAAATTTTCTAAGAATATGTGATTTTGAACAAAATATCTTTCCTTCTCATTTTGAAGAGACAGATGTTGAGGTTGTATGATTCCTGAAAGACATTGATTAGGAAGTTTACCTTAGTTTTTAGTTTTTAGTCTACCACTTTCCCTGATAATTCTTCACACTTTTTTTTTTTAATGCAGTCTTTTCTTTATTTGTTCTAATTAGACTAAAAGGAGGAAAGCATGGGGCATGTCTCAAGACTTATATTTTTATGTCAAAAATACAGTAGTTTTAGACGTTGTTGAAAAACTAAAAATGTCATAAATATGAATGATAATTATCTATCTTGAAAATTCTGATTTCCATAGAACAAGTAAGACCTTTCTTTCTTTCTTTCTTTCTTTCTTTCTTTCTTTCTTTTTTTAATTGAGATGTAATTGACACATAACATTGTATTAATCTCAGGTATTTGACTCCATTACTTTAGTTTGAGGGCAATTTTGCAAAGGAATTGCAAGGTTGAAAGGAACAAAGTTAGGTTCCAGTTAGCTTGGTGCTTCTCTTGAATCCCCAATGTCAAGGAACCTAAAGCAAAGGTGAGAGTGGGAACATCCTGCCCCCGTGCATGTAGACCACTTTCTCTGCCTTTGCTGCTCTACTGTTCCCTGAGGTGTGAGTAGAGTACTAGCTAAGTTGTTCTCAGCTTATTTGGAGTTTCAAAATTCCTGTTAAACACTGGATTGAGGGCTTTTTAGGTACTTGGAATTTTCTTTTCTTGGAGTTGTCTTATCTAATTTTTTCTTCTTCTTCCCTCCACTTTCCATCCCACCTTCCCACCCTTATCCACAACACTCTCCTTCCCAGTCATCTATTCAAAACCAATAGGTTCATATGAACTTCAGGATTATGTGATAATCTAAATTTCTGCCTATATCTTTTAAAAAATTTTTTCACTTTATTTTAGAGAGAGAGAGAGAGCGAGCACCAGGTGGGGGAGAGGGGCAGAGGGAGAGAGAGAATCCCAAGCAGGCTCCACGCTGAGGGGCTTGACCCCATGCCCCTGGGATGGTGACCTAAGCCAAAATTAAGAGTCAGATACTTAACCCACTGAGCCACCTAGGTGTCCCTCCGCCTATATCTATAGGACAATGTTACATTCAGACCTCCGAGCTTGATATGCATAGGCAGACTTTAGATTTTAGAATATTTTTTTCTCTTGCAATAAAATCTGACTTTCAAGAGTATTCTCTTGCTGTGGACTCAAAAGTTTAAACTTTGAGCTTTAGCAAGAAACAATGATCTCTTTCTTCTAGGCTCTTGCCATTCTCTTTTTTTCTAGGACATTGAACCTTATGCCTTAGCCTTAGTTGGGGAAGAAATGGTCTTTAAAGAAAGGAGAAAAATTGATTAATACAAGGGAAAAATATGATGTGAGATATTTCAAAATGCTTTCATTTTCAAACTTTTATTTATTTATTTCTTAGACCACAGAAGAAACCATATTGGGGAAGGATATGTTCCACATTACCAAGGTTTTGGGGTGCCTTTGATATAATAGGTCCCTGATATAATAGGTGATATGAAGAAGAGATGGGCAAAATCACAGAAAAAGATCTGTTTGCAGTGGTCGCCACTGCTGCTACATGGGGAATGGCAAGGCCTGGATTACATTGTTTTGCTTCTGAATCACATTTAGATAGAAGATATGGATGGGGGATAAAAGAGTATGAATGTGCATCTAATTATTCTTGCTTCTGTTACCATATAACATAAACACAATTTTGAATTGAAATGTAAATAAATTTAGTGATAATATATTAATAATAGCAATTTTTATTTGTATAGTAGTTGGCAAAATATTTTCATTTCATTATGTCATAGAAAAGCTTCAAAACCTTTTCAGTTAGGAGTTATAAGTCCTATTTCACAGACGAGAAAGAGAATCCAGGGGGATTAAGTGCCTTTCTCACATGTGTAACTAATCAATGTCAGCTAGTGACATTATTTATTATTATATTATATATATAATATATAATTATTGTTGTTTAAATAATCCCATACTAATAAATGATATAGTTAATAATCATAATAATAGCCTTATCTCTTTTCTATAATGACAACCCTTTACCTATTTGGTTCTTATTATGTATCTCCATCTTCTCTGGTTGTTTTATCTATCGTAGTTTTGATAAGAAAGAAAGTAGATTAAAAAATCTGGTAGGGAGGGGATATCCAATATGGGTTAAAGAATAATCATCAAAGGAAGAAGAATATTGGGGTGTGCAAAACCAGGAAGCTGAGTCCAAAAGTTCCACTTGGAATGTATTTTAACTGCATTTAGAGTTACTTATCTTGATTTTTACCTCCACCAGACCAAGTCAGATAGAATCTTCGACTCATAGAATTGGAAGTAATATGGCAAAGGTAGAACTATTCAGTGCTGAAATTCTATAACATCCATTGGCATGATGGTAATATTTAACCACCAGGTCTCAGTGGACAATAAAGGCCCTTGAATTTAGTGTTTCCTGATTTTGGTGGTGTAAATACTCCCATATTGGCCAGTTTCGATCTACTGAAATGATGTTAGTGAACATGGATTTTGTAAGAGATGCTAACAGTTGTGTCTTGTGAGCTGGTACAAGCCAGTTTAACAAACCATTGGTAGATTGATCACAACTCTAAAATGCTAGCCTTAGCTTTGAATATTTTTAATGTCCAACATTACCATTCCACTATGTGATAGTTCTAATTATTATATTTCTTTTCCTGATCTTGCTTCTAAAAGCACCTTTGATCCACTTTAACTCACTGGCCTAGTTCTCTTTGCTTACTATGATCTTAAATCTTTTCTTCTTTAGGATATGTATTCTATGCTCAGTAAGTCAATACATATTATGACATTTTCCAGATGTTAAACCACCCTGACAACCAATTTGACAATATTCTTCATTGTTACTGTTCCTTCATGAATTTAATATTTATAAATGACCATATGACAAGCTCAGCAGAACTCTTATCTCTCTTTAAATATATATTTATAATATAGAACAAACTTATATTGTTTTTTTCTTTATTTTTAAATAAATAAATACATACATACATACATACATACATACATACTTTTTAGCAGTCACATGAACATAATTTGGTTTTACTTTTGCTCTTGTGATCAACTGTCAAAAATCCCCTTGGTCTTTTTCATGAGGATGGCTGTTTTTACGCATCTTCTCTGTCCTAATCAAGCAAATTATGGAAAGTTAGCTTGTAGGTTGTCTAGCCCAAGCTCCTCATTTTAAGGATCACTGAGGTTAATTTATTTAAATAAGACCGCACAGCTTTTTGGTGACAAAGTCAGGTCTAGACCAAGATCTTACGGTTCCTAAATCTATACTCATTTTCTTGTACTCTATTATTTCCTCTTACTCTTAGAATACTGTGAGATAGGAAGAGAAAGGTCTATTAATTCTATTTGACACATGATGAAACTTGGAGACAGGGATACCAAGTGATTTCTCTAGGATTACATGGGAATTATGGCAACTGGTTTTTTTTTTTTAATATATGAAATTTATTGTCAAATTGGTTTCCATACAACACCCAGTGCTCATCCCAAAAGGTGCCCTCCTCAATACCCATCACCCAACCTTCCCTCCCTCCCACCCCCCATCAACCCTCAGTTTGTTCTGTTTTTAAGAGTCTCTTATACTTTGGCTCTCTCCTACTCTAACCTCTTTTTTTTTTCCTTCCCCTCCCCCATGGGTTCCTGCTAAGTTTCTCAAGATCCACATAGAGTGAACACATATGGTATCTGTCTTTCTCTGTATGGCTTATTTCACTTAGCATCACACTCTCCAGTTCCATCCACATTGCTACAAAGGGCCATATTTCGTTCTTTCTCATTGCCATGTAGTACTCCATTGTGTATATAAACCACAATTTCTTTATCCATTCATCAGTGGATGGACATTTAGGCTCTTTCCATAATTTGGCTATTGTTGAGAGTGCTGCTATAAACATTGGGGTACAAGTGCCCCTATGCATCAGTACTCCTGTATCCCTTGGGTAAATTCCTAGCAGTGCTACTGCTGGGTCATAGGGTAGGTCTATTTTTAATTTTTTGAGGAACCTCCACACTGTTTTCCAGAGCGGCCGCACCAGTTTGCATTCCCACCAACAGTGCAAGAGGGTTCCTGATTCTCCACATCCTCTCCAGCATCTATAGTCTCCTGATTTGTTCATTTTGGCCACTCTGAAAACATGAATAGACACTTCTCTAAAGATGGCAACTGAATTTTTGAACCTAAGTCCTGCCAGGACTCAGGGCTCTGAACAGGTAGAGAACAGTAAGGATACACTCTAACCACTTACTTCTTTCAGTCTCCAATCTCCTTCAGATTATTCCATTTAGCCACATCCAACTAGAAGACAAGTATATTAGTTTCCTGTCATTGCTGTAAAAGTCACACAAACTTGGTGGCTTAAAACAAAGCAAATTTATTATCTTACAGTTTTATAGGTTGGAAGTTCTACAGAGGTCTCACTGGTTTGAAATTGAGGTGTCAGCAGGGATTGTTTCTTTCTGGAGGCTCTAGGAGAGAATCCATTTCCTTGCCTTTTCTAGCTTCTAGATACCATTTATATTCCCTTGTCCATAGCCCCTTCCTCCATCTTCAAGCCTGCAATGGTGCTCACATAATATCACTCTGACCTCTTTTGCTATGTAAAGTAATATATTCACTCAGTCCAGGGCTTAGGATGTGGACATGACTAGGAGGAGCCATTCTTTTGCCTATCATATCAGTTGATAGTCAGTAGGATTGAAGTTCC
Source organism: Acinonyx jubatus (assembly GCF_027475565.1). Lineage (NCBI taxonomy): Eukaryota > Metazoa > Chordata > Mammalia > Carnivora > Felidae > Acinonyx > Acinonyx jubatus. The sequence continues at coordinate 34,281,728 of NC_069383.1, forward strand.
TGGGTAAGGTTGGATCCAGATTATGGGGAGATGAAGCTTATACAGTTAGGAGGCCATCTACAAGAAAAATAACTCAAAATTAACTTGGGCCCAAGGATTGGAAAGGGCAACAGCTGAGGATCCCTGAAGCTGAAACTTCATTAGCTTCCAAGTAAATCAGCCTCTAGTTCTGGGAACAGAGCAGGGCAAAGCAGGGCAGAGAAAGACCTGTGGTGAGGATGGGGCAAATGGGCAAGAATAAGAACAGCATGCCTTGTAAGTTCCTCCAAATAACTGGTTAAAAGTTTGACTTGTTTGGAATCTGTGGACATTTCACCACCAGTGCTTGTACTTCAGGGTGGTATTAATCTTCTTCAACCAGTCATAAATCAGCTGATGTTTGATCATTTTGTTCAGGGGGATAGCATGAGAGAGGGCCAACAGCTCTGTGAAATTGATTTTTACCATGCCTTCATAGAACTTGGGCTTCACCCATTTTTTCCTGTTCTTGCATTTAGGCAAATGTGTGGTAATGCTATTGGGTTTGGTGCATTCCCACTCAACACTGTTCTTTAGCCTTCGAAGGCAGTGTTGATTTTACTGACACATTTCCCTCCAGTCTTGCCCTCAGATGACCTCTAATAGGTTGTTCACTCATTAACCCAGAGAAGATACCCCTGAACCTTTGACTTTATAATCAGAAGTTCAGGCTTACTGTGTTGCCAATGGAAATCCCATCTAGCCATGGTCTATTCAATTCTAAATTTGCTTTTATTTTTTCTTGTAACTATGTAATGAATTTGATACCGAATTTTCCTTCTAGACCCCCTCAGTTCTAGGACTTTACAATGTAGTCATATGACAGCGAGTCAGCAGTTTAATTCCAATATCTGCCCCAACACTAACCAGGGACTTTCTAACAAGAACTAAGACTGTTATTAGTTGTATTATTACCCAAGTAGAATAAAGAGGAACTACATTAATAAGAATAGAGAAGTGAAGAATACCAATTGCCCATGTCTTGGTAGTTTAAAAAAGGAGGGGGGTAGTAAACTCCACTGTAGAGTTTACTTTATGAAAAATAGAACTACTTCCTGAAGAAAGTTTTGTTTTCAGGGTATTTTCTTGCTTTATTTGTTTTATCTCTGTAAGTTTAGATGAACTCCCTAATTATCAGAATTGTACCAGTGTTCCATATAGGAGTTGCATTGAAAACAGAAAAAGTAAGGGAATTAATCATACCGATAGATTGAAGAGGTTAGCATGTGCAATCCAATGATGGGCATTCTGGCTAATGTTCTTTCCCAGTTTAGGTCCATCAAATGAGCAAGTCACAAATAATGATAACGAAGTTAGGTATGGGTCATTTAAAAAATTTTGTTAACGTTTATTTATTTTTGAGAGACAGAGCATGAGTGGGGGAGGGGCAGAGAGAGAGGGAGACACAGAATCCTAAGCAGGCTCCAAGCTCTGAGCTGTCAGCAGAGAGCTCGACGTGGGGCTTGAACTCATGGACCACGAGATCATGACCTGATCCGAAGTCAAATGCTTAGCCGACTGAGCCACCCAGGTGCCCCAGGTATGGGTCATTTCTGAATTCACAGTATGACTTCTGTTTCTTTTAATCTATCAGCCAATAGCTTCACTTGATATTAATATCTTAAAAAAGAGAAATTTCTAATTTTGTAGCAAACATTTCTTATATCTTTTTCTCCAGACATTTAAACAAATATGAACATAAATGGGTGGCAATGGAGTAAAAATCAAAGGAAACTCAAGGACAGGGACTTAAAATGATAATGAGGTTTATTTGAAGTGTTGGAACCTTCCAGAAATTCATTGCCTGACTTGATCTAGTCTATGAAACACAACTTAATCTTTGATTCACCAGCGGCATCAACATAAAATGCTACCTTAATATGTCCTATGCAAATCTTAAATACTGAAAGACCTTTATTGGCCTTTGGACTCTGTCACTTACTAGCTGTACAATCTTGGGTAAGATACTTAAATTCTTTAAGCTTGTATTTTCTAAGATTTAAAATGGAGATCATATTATCTTCTTGAAAGTGCTGTAAGAATTAGAGGTTATGTGTGTAAAATGTCTATCACTAGCACAGGCAGTTATGGTACAGTATTAAAACATTACACATTGCATAGAAATTCATAATTATCTTGTGTAACTCTTTTCTTTTATTTACTTTTAAATAAGAATGAAACTCTTTCTTTTATTTACTTTTAAATAAGAATGAAAATTTAAAAATAATCCCTAGCTGGGGAATTATATGCATTTGCTTCTTAATGAAAGTGATAATTTTGGGTGAAATAGACAACATACATCTTTTTCAATCTTTCTCAGTCAAAGGGGTTTTCCTTTGAGGATATGGTCTGAAGATGGTTATTAAAATGTCTCTTCATTAGTAGAAGAAATAGAGGGCTACATTATAGCTATATTTTACATGGCATGTTCTATAATTCTTAGTCTTCAAATTCCTGGACCACTGATAATTTTTAAAGTATTGTGTGGAAGAAAAAAAACTATTTCTAGCAATATTTTGTATAAATACAAAGGGTATAAATACTTAAGGGAAATAAGTATATGAACATGGAATCTTTATAGCGAATGATAATAGCAAGGAATGTCACTCATTGACTTTCCAGAGTTTTCTAAATAAGTTAGAAGATATCATAAAACTGTGTTTTAGTATCTTCAGCTATAACAAAGGAGGGGGTGTAAATCTCTTCCTTTCAGGTTTCACATTTATAGTACTTTGTCAAGTTCCCTGTGACAGAGTCTCCTAGATGTCACCAAGATCAATTCTTTCCTTCTTTATTAAAAGTAATCCTGAGTTTCAGCAGGGTGCATAGCTCCCTGGCTAGCCATTATGTTTCCCAGGTTCCTTTATAGACTTAATTTGGACCAAAAGGATGGAAGAAAAAGTAATGTTAGGTCAGTAGAATCTGACTGAATTGGGACAGGGACAGGCACATTGGCCAAGAGAGGAAGTCCTCTGTTGAAAGTGGCAGATATGGTTCACACCAGTTCTTAGACCTCTTTTCTCTGTATAATTATAGATATAGTTATATAGATATGGAAATAAAGATAAACACCTTTGTTTCAACCACTGTATTTTAGGTCTCTATTATGGAAGCTTCATCTATACCCTATTCATTCAACCCATCAGAGGAACACAGTGCTAACCTAGAGAAAAATTAGGCAGGTTCTACATAAACATTGTTGTGGGGTCTTTACTACCTTGAGTATACACTACTGACAGCCAGTGGTGGCAGTCAGAAAGGTCAGATATCTCTAAACTTTCCAGAGATTTGTATTGAGCAGCAGTTTCCAGTTCTGATCTGTGCCAACATTAACCATCTCAATTGTCAGCAGCTATTGGAGCAACAGCTGCCTCCTGTTGCCTTGACTTCAAGATGTAGACTGACAGCAGTATTAACATTTCTTCTTTAGTCCTGGACTTTGCCCTGTGGCTTCTGTGGCATGGGCTGCCCAGAATTATGCCTCTCTGCCCTCTTCCTGTTTACCTGGTGCATGATCTCCCAAACAACTTGAACTGCTGACTTTGTAATTGTCTTTTGGAACTGACTGGGAGTGTAGGTCCTTGTCTGTTTTCTCTGGTATTAAATATTAGGCTATATTATAGGGGTCACTTTTTGATTGGCTCAAATTTCATTGAAATGTAGAAAAATGTCTTCTGTAGAGAGTTTGAGATTTCTGAGCCTGGACACTGGTAATAGTCTTGTTGCTCATGTGCAACAAAGGGGAATTTTCTTGCAACAATAGAAACCAGCAACTATTGAGTATTTTGCAAAATGATATGTCACAGTAGTGCCATATGTTTCAGTTTGTTTTCCATGTTTTGAGTAATGTTTTCCATTAATTATAAGTCTTACAGAGGATTTGATTGGTTCAGAGGCTCATCTTAGATTTCTAGGCTGATGTGCCTGTTGTACTTCAAATGTTCTTCCTGGCTGTGCTTTCCAAATAGCTCTTCCGATCTCTGGTATCTCCAGAAATAGGTCTATGGGTCTTCCTCCCTCCTTTCCCTCCTTTCTTTCTTTCTTTCTTTCTTTCTTTCTTTCTTTCTTTCTTTCTATGTGTTGCCTCCATGGCCCATGGTTTTCTCTTTATCTATATTGTCTTAATTCCTTAACTTCTCATCAAAGATAACTTTTTGAAAATTACCAACCTTTAGCAAGTAAAATCTCTCCTCCTCCTTTATCTTATTTGTCTTGTTATTTTTCTACAGACATGGAGTCTGTAGAAAAAGAAGAAAACTTGTGCATCTTGTGTATCTCTTAAGGCAGAGCCCTCCTTTCCTCCCTCCTCATAACAGGAAGGTTTGGTCCTGATATATATATATATATATATATATATATATATATATATATATACCCTGTATATGCAACAATTCCCTGGCTCTCCACTTGATGTGATGAGCTTTGGGTGATATATAGAATTAATGAATCACATATTATACACTGAAACTAATACAATGCTGTATGTTAACTATACTGGAATTAAGAAAAAAATTCCTTGGCTCTCCAGTTTGACTCTTGTCATGGTATCATAGCTCTGAGAATGGATACAGAAAAGAAACTCTGATAAATGTATATGCAAATGAGATAAATATAGCAGAATATAAAGTTATGTAAATGTAAATATAAATATAGTATAGATATATTTCAAACTACTTGGAACCAATTGTCTCACGTGGACTATTTCAATAACCTTCCAACGTATCTTCCTGCTTCCATAATTCGCTCTCCTACAATCTGTTCTCCACCAAGCAGTTTGGGTAATCCTTTGGAAATGTAAGTCAAATCATGTTTCTCCTCTGCTCAAAATCTTCTAATGCTTTATTTCTCATTAAGAATAAAATTCATTGCCCTCCTCATAGCATATAAGAGACTTTGCTTCCTCCTCTACTTTCTTTGCCTCATCCCTACATTCATTTTCTTGCTCATGTTGCTTCATTCTAAATGGCTTTCCTGTTATTCTTCAAACACATAAGAACACCCCTGCTTCAGGGCGCTTGTACATGCTGTGCTTACTGCCTGGAATGCTAGTCCTTCAAGTATCTACATAGTTTATATTCCTCCATTGAATTCCTGCTTAAATGTCTTAACAAGGAAGCCTACACAAAGAGGCCTTTCTGACCACTTATCAAGTCCCCTTTTCCTCCTTCTCCTCTCACACACAGCCTTTGCTTGTCAGTGTCTGTTTCTCTCCATCACAGCAGCAAATTTGTCTAATTTTCTCAGTTATTCACTCTTCCAATGCCTAGAACGGTACCTGACATGTGGTTAATGATTAATACATACTTAACACATTAAAAATAATTAAACTATTTTTAAATAATTAAAAATAATTGAAGACTAGCAAAGTATTTCCTGAAAGACATGTACTTAGTCTACAAAGAGATAGACATTAATTAAAGGCTTAAAGACTTGTTGGAAAAGAATTTGCCTTCAATTATTAAACATTTATCTGGTACCCACCATGACATAAGATACTTTACTAAGTGATTGGGGATTTTAACAAGAATAGAATATATTTCTATCCTCTAGTAAGGGCAACGCATAAAACTTGTATATTATTTTATTTGATACTAACATTGTTATATGGACAGATAAGCTATCATTGTCCCCATTTTACAAATAGGAAATTTAAATTTAGATTGCTTAAGTGACTCATCTGAAGTAATACAAGTTAGTGAGAGGTCCAAGCTTTGCTTCTATAACCAGTTTGCATTACTTGAGCAACTCTTCGGAGCTCCAAGACTTGTCTTTCCACCCTACCACACTGTGATTCTGAACATTCACTAGAGAGGCATGATAGCTCACAGGAGTGAGGAAAGTTTTATTATAGATATGGGTAGTTAATGGTACACTTCTGAAAATAGAGTAAGTATAATTTCATCCCCTAATTCAGTCAGAATTGGCTAGGTTAAACACATAACCTCCAGATCTCAGTAGTTAATAAAATTGTTTATTTTCTTCTATGTTATAAACTCGACATAGGTTGTAGGAAAGCTTTGTCCATTCAAATTACTTGCAACCGGGGTTGATGGAAGCTCTGTTTAGACACCTGCATGATCACAGAGGCAGCCAGAAAGGAGGGCTATAGAGCCAGGTACCAGCAAGTAGATGTTTCAAAGCCTCCCATTTTGCTGACCAGAAGTAGTCCCATGGTCACTCCGAATTCTGGTGAGAATGGAATATGCATGAAAATGGTGAACATTGGTAATGATTATCATGCCCACCCACTGACAAATACAAATACACACACAGCCACAGACACACAGATGCCTATTGTGTTGCTTTTTTTTCTGGGAAGATAACTCATTTGTCCTCCCAAATCTTTGTGGCAAGCCTAGTGTTTCCTACTCATGTTTACTTGTTGACTTCTCTGGAAGGGGTTTGTAAAATCCAGGGAAACTGAATGCAGATGATGATGACAGAGAAACCATTTATCTTCTTCTGGGAGACTTTACCTATCAGCAGCAATTTTGTCTTCTTATGACACGTTGCAATTTGTGCTCGCTTCACAGTTTTTAAATTGATCACCCCTAACTTTTATTTCTATACACACAGTTGCTGGTAAAATAATAAAATATTTGATATAGGGGAAAAAGAAAAGAATTGGGCTGTTTTATTTTTAATGAAAATTGTTCAAGTCATGATCTGTTAAATATTACTCATTCTCTTTAGCATTATAGTCAGGGAGATGAGAAATGAATGTAATGACAAAAAGAGGAACCAAATCATGGTTTATGTAGCTTGGCCTCACTTAGAAATAGAAAATGTAGAGAAGTAGGAGTACACAGAATGGTAATGCTTATGGTACAGAAAAAGCTAATGGAGAGATTGACTCTTACAGATCATGTTCCCGAGCCATTACCAAAGGTAATTTTTTTCTCTACATTATTTAATTAGAGCAATAAAAGATAAAATTACTTATATCCAGGGCTCAAGAGCCCATACTATCAATTTCAACTTAATTTTAAATGCTCAAGTATTATAAACATTTAAACATCAACTTACATTTTATTGTATAAGGTAGAAATAGATAAAATTTTTAATGCTATTTTTAAAATTATTAGTAACATTTTATTATAATCTTCAGTATGAATTTGATAGAAGAAAAAAAGAAATGGGGAATTGAAGATTTGGTATGTGAGACTTCTAAACATTCTTTTTTGACCATCCCGAAATGGTTTCAAATTTTGCTAAAATTCATACAGAATTGGAGAGACTATGATTTCTCATTTTATGAAATATGTGTTTTACAAAGAATTGGTTGAAGAAATAATTATTAAACATATAAGAAATAGAACCTATTTATATATCTATCATTTGTCAATCATCTAATTTTTCAAAAAAGCACAGACAAGAAAGTTATTTTATTGATATATTTTTGATAAAAATGTATGCGTTGTAAATTTGAAATTTTGAAAATTATATTTCCTTAAAGTGAGGCATAAATATATTTGACTTTCATAATCTAATGTGAGGCATTTATGTCTTTCTCATTATCCACTGCAGTTGATATACTTGCAACTTAGTGTCCATTTCATTTATCACACTGAAAACAATTCAGATAGCCCTTGCATGGAGAGAAAAGAGGTATTTAAAAATGAAAACTATTAAAGGAAATAAATCACTTGAATTAGATATGAATGATATTGAATATAAATTATTCAAATTCACACTTGTAAGGTTGACTTTCAATATTGTTAAAACATGGTAAATAATAAGATAAATAAGTTAGTACAACATTTTATTCTATTTTAAGGACAAAAATTGAAAGAATATTTGAATATTACCCTTTGCTACTTGATATTTTTAATATGAACAAATATCAAAAATAAAAGCAAGTACGACTAAGCACAGACCTTCTTCAACTCACATGATATGAATGGGGATTTGTGAAACACTATAAAATAGAATTAATGTTGTTATAGTATGACATTAGTATAGTTTTATAGGTGTATGCTATCACAAAAGAAAGGAAAAATGTAAATGCTTATGATTTTTGCCTATTTTAAACAAAGCACAGAACTTCACAAAATATTTTTATAGCTGACAACTTAATTTTTTTCCCTTTGAATGTTATTAAAATTTCCTTTAGCATACCTTTTACTTTTGGGGGGAATTATTTCAGAACTTTTAAAAAATAGAAAATAAATTGCTTAGAGAGTGTTATTTGGATGTGAATTTGTTAAACTCAGCTAGAGATATATTTAGTTACTTAAATTGCATGAAGTCAAGAGGAAGAGGGAACACATATTTCAGAGGTTTGCATAATTTTTCATAAACTAAATAATTTGACTTTCTTACTTTAGATATTTCTTTTCTTGTCCATAATTCTCATTCAAAGCTACAGAGTTTTAGCTTACATTTCTTGTTGAAAATACATAAGAAAGTAAAGAAATAATCATTTAAAAATATAGGCTGTGAAATGGGTCAGAAAGATCTTTTCGTAGCATTATATTGGAGACGATCAGGTGACAGATGTAGGATTGCATTTTAGAAATACTTCTCTGTTGATTTGCTTATTACCTTTACTCATTCATAGATTTCATATAATTTTCTTTTTTGTATTTCTAGTCAAACATGTGACATTCAAATGGCACTGTTGTTATTCCTTAGAAGAATGTCATAACACATATGGGGGGTGGGGAATGGTAATGAGTATTCGCCACACTCATTATTGGGAAGACAAATATGAATGTGGAAAACGGAAAAGAATTTTAAATGTGTGTGGAAAAGCATAGGAAAAGGGAATACTGAAACCATTTAAGTATCTGAATAAAGACTGTCTGAGATCTGCCATGGGTAGCTTACCCGAGGCACGGCTACTTCTAGAGAGTATGTTTTAAAAAGCTTTGGAAGTAATTTCCAAAATGTTAGCTGTTGATTAAATCCAACCCAAACTGTCTTCTGGTGACATTAGTGTATTCTTCCCCAGCTCTGAACAGAAATCACAGAGCTATTTTTCTAGTTAGAAAGGGCTGCTCTTCTGAAAAAGCGCCTCCTGTGCGGCTTCCCCCAAACAGCCAGTGGCCCTCTGTACTGTAGTGCGCAAGCTCACACTGACGAGAAACCTCAGATCATGAGATCAAGCATATAAATTGCTTGAAAATGATGGAAAGACAAGAGCTGTCATATTTCTCTGTAGGGGAAAATAAAGTTAAATTTATATCCCCACTCATGAAATCTATCATCCTTTGTGGCTCCTTCATCGTTCTTTTGGCTGTGTTTGGATGCTAGGATTTGCACAGTGCAGGGACAACATTGCAGAGACTTTGTTAGTCTGCAATGGTCCATTTGTAGGAAGTTGCTCTCAGTGCTCAGCTGTTTCCGGTCCCTGTGGGAGGCCTGTTGCCTCTGAGATTCAATCTCTGACACTGTACAACTTACTGCCCTCTTGTCCCACCAAACCTCAAGAATCCAGCTGCCAGGGATCAGGCAATTTGTTTCTTCATCAACCTTCAGAGGCTTTTCCTTCTCACAGAATCCAGTTTAGTATATTTTAAAATTTGAGGCTTTTAAAAACAAAAGTCTGGTTAATTTCTCAGTGCTTAAGGAAAGTTCAACCTTAGCTATTTCATTTTAATCCTGAGTTACTATTTTCCTTACTTTACAAATGAGGAGGTTCTGGCTCAGGAAAAAAAAAAAAATTAAAATCTTGTGTGTGTTTATGTGAATAGTAAGCAGGGGAGTTAGAGTTTGAAACTAGGTACCTGATATGTGCCAGACAAAGAATTCAAAGTTTGATGATACAGACAAGTCCGCAAGGAGTCCTGTATTTGTGTGAAGTGGGACAACAGATATGCAAATGAATTAATGGCTTTCAGTGTGATAGAAATTAGTGTGTAATTATATTAGATACAAATGAGACAACAGGAGTGAATGGACAACTCAATACGGGGTGCTCAGATAAGGTTTCTAAAAGGAAGCAACAGTCTTGAGAATTGGGAGGAGCCAAACTTTCAAAAAGATGGGAGGGTATTTTGAATATCATTGCATCTGTCATCTCCTGGCCACTCCCAGCCCCACACTTACTGCCTCCTTTCTTGTTTTCTCTCTCTGTCCTGATTTCTTCCCCCCACCCCCAGGACCTGGCCAATCCCTATTAAATGTATTTTGTCACCACATAATTGTGTATGGACGCTAATCCATTTGAGTTATGGAACAGGTTTTCCTTAGTGCGCTATTCCACATGCACTGAATATAGCAGGTATTTATGTATACTATTGAAGAAATTCAATGTGGAATGTTACTTGTACTTGCTTGTTTCTCCTGAACATCTAGGATCTTCTCAACTGTCATAAGGGAAATTAATGAGAGAAAAAAAGAAGAGAAAATGGGGAAAGGGAGCCAAGGAAGAGAAAAGAAGAGAATGGAGAGGAAAAAATAGAGAGAGAAAGAAATGTTTGTTAACAAATGTGGACACCACTATGCTAACTCCTTTCACCTGCTGCAGAATCTTGTGTGCGTGAAAGGAAACCATTCTGAGATGGGAAATTTTAGGGAATATGGCAAAAGAAGAATACAATTTAAAAATAGGACATAAGAAAGCATTGGAAAAATCATCTGAGGCATGGTGGAAGCATAATAGATGAAATCAAAACTCTTGCTTTGATTGGAAGACACCCGAAAATAAGTCATTTTCTAAGTGACTAGTGTTAGTTGAAGATATTTCAAAATACAATTTGGTATTATACACAAAAGTGGAGAGGAAAAGAGGGTGCCACTAAGGCCAATTTAAGCCAAGTCTTCCATATCGTCTAACATGTATATGTGGAGAATTATTTGATCATAGGATGTGAAAATAGCAAGATGTGTGAATGACCTTTTAGTCCAAAACCTTCATTTCGGACATGAGGAGATGGAGACCTAAATGCCTTTTCTAAGCACAAACAAGGAGCCACTAGAAACCTGCCTAGATTCCACATCCTGGATTCTTTTCCTATTAACCTGAAGCCTATTAACATGGATGTGAAAGATATCAGATTTGTGGGCTATACTCAGGAAACGTAAAAGTAAACACTTGAGAAATCAAGCAGAATTCTAGAGAATCACAATAAAGAGAGAGCGATAAATTCATGTGACCCATTTCTATGTGGCCAAATGGTTTCAAAGATTCAAGGCTGAGGATGGGTGCAGTTATGGGGAAGCACACATGAAATTAGATATTTCCCCGGCTTGTAATATTTCACTTTCTATGTTTTAAATGTCCTTTGCTAATTGTGGGTTGCTTGTAATTTTAGGATTATAATCTTAGGATTGACAAAAAGTTTAAGTAATTTTAAAAATAGATTCTTCTTCCTAAAATGTATCAGATATCCATGGCATTTTTTATAAATAAATAATGAGTTTCAGAAATGATAGTATCTAATATTCAAATTTTTTTAATGCAAATGTGGGCAATGACCTGTCTTTGTTCTTTAAGAGAATTAATTCTTAAATCCTCTCTCTCCCTCTCGGCAGTTCTTGTCATCCCACCGAAGGGGACCCTCTGTGGTAGTGTAGACCAGAGAAGTCCCACTCTGCTTCCAGCACAGGCTAATAGTCCTTCAGGGAGTAACAAGAGCTACAGGCTCTGAACTAGGTGAGGAGAGGGAGGCACTTGCATCAGGTGCAAAATTTAAGGGGGCACCAAAAACATCAGAAATCAAGACAAATAATAATTTAATTCAACCTTTTTAAAAAACAGATCCTTTAACACAAAAAACAACATAATGAACAAAGTATGACAGAATTAGTAACAGCATGGTGCCAGGCCATATCAGAGCCTGAAGCAAAAGAAAAAAATAAATCAATAATACTGATCTAAGAGTTGGGAATAACAGGGAGTTTTATTTTACTAGTTAGCTACATTTTAATTAGGCAGCCACGTCACAAGGAATGTAGATAAGAGAAAGATAGAAAAAGATAGAAAGATCGAAGCATTTATTCAGCCAGCCAACCAAATCTTTTTGACATTTTAAGACTCCTGACTAAATGTGTGGCCTGAGGGTGGCAAGGTGGGGAACTTGCTTGGGAGATGCAAATGATAAGTTTTCAAAAGCTGGACATTTCTCATCGGAAATGTTTTTCTAATCCCGTGAAGACATTAGAGTTGGTAAAAGGCAAAATATCACCGGCTTTAATAGAATCACAATAAAGAACAAAGTAAAGCAAATCTTTGAGCTAGCCCTGTGAGGTAGACCCTGGCAGGCTTGCTGTAGGTTCAATGGCAGAGTAAGAAATGCCACATGGAAATGCGTCAACTATATAGCAGAGAATTGCATTTTGTAGAATATAGTCCTTCTCTGGTATCTTAAATAATGTTATGTTTGACCATATGGCTATGGTTGCTTTCCTTCACCTGGTTAACTTTTATTCATATTCCAGTTCTTAATTTAAATGTTAATTCCTCAAGGAAACTGATTCCCCAGTATAGATTAGATCTCCAATTACATATGTTCCTTCAGCCACATATTTAGCATTAATCAAAATGATAAGCATAACAGTCAAAGAAAGAGAAATAATACTAGGTCTTTCAAATAGAGTGAATTCAATAGAAGGAACTAGTTAGGGGCACCTGGGTGGCTCAGTCGATTAAGCATCAGACTTTGGCTCAGGTCATGATCTCGCAGTTGGTGAGTTCGAGCCCCACGTCAGGCTCTGTGCTGACAGCTCAGAGCCTGGAACTTGCTTCGGATTCTGTGTCTCCCTTCTCTCTGCTCTTCCCCCACTCATTCTCTGCCTCTCTCTCCTTCAAAAATAAATAAAGATTAAAAAAAATAGAAGGAACTAGTTATACAAATGATGAAAGGTTGATTCCACACCCTGGGGTCTTTTTTATTTGAACTGGGGCCTATTAACATTGATATTGGAGATGTCATATTTGTGGGCTACACTTAGGAAATGTAAAAACAAGCAAGCAAGGTGAGGTAACCCAGACCGGGGGTGTGTTTATGCCTCCTTACAGTGCCTAGCAAGGTGCTAGAACTGACAAAAAGGACAATTTGGCATGGGCTAGTACAGCTGAAGTGGGACAATCAGGGCCAAGGATGGGACCTCTGAAGGGTCACAGCCACTTTCAGAGACACCACCACAAGGCAAAGAGAGAGGAATAAATATCCAAGAGAGAGAGGAAGACCCATGACTTCTCCCTTATCACCTTTCGATATTGAATCAATGCCTCTCATTGGCCAAACCTAACTGGAGGTCAGTTGGCAAAGGATTCTGGGTAATATAGTTTGTAGGGGTCTCTGGATCCCTATGATACAGTGCAGAATATGGAAGAAAGGGATGGAACTCAGGCAATCAGTGTTCGCATACTAAATAATTATATATTAAGTAATGCTGTTATCAGGGTAATGTTAGTCTTCCTAGGCAGTCTATATTTTCTATGGGTCAGGGTTGTAGCGGCCTTATTAACTAATATATTACCAGTATATTTCATAGTGCCTGGCCCATTGAAGATTTTGAATGAATGAAAAAATATATGAATCAATATTGTCATTTCCACTGTACCTTCAAGAGTCATGATCTCTACCAAAAGTTAGTTATGTGTTCCTTCCAATACCAGTGTGAGTAGGAACTCCATGATTTACCAACAGAAATAAACCCTCTATCTAAAGAAAGTGGGGGATGGAGATAAGGGAGAGGAAGGAAAGGAAGTGTATTAGTGATGGTTTCGAAGCTTACAAATCTTCTTTCTGCCTGAGTCTTAACTGGTTTATCTCTCTTGCTCTCATACCTCATAGGACACTCCAGTACATATATTGGGAAGATTTTTTTTTAGAAGAATACAAGCATTATGTGAAAAACGGTTACTGTAGCTCAATACTCATAACTAAGATTAAAGGTCAATATTTCTGGAGTGCCTGGGTGGCTCAATTGGTTGGATGTCCAACTTTGGCTCAGGTCATGATCTTAGTTTGTGAGTTCGAGCCCCGCATAGGGCTCTGTGCTGACAGTATGGAGCCTGGAGCCTGCTTCGAATTATGTGTCTCCCCCTCTCTGCCCCTCCCCTGCTCACAGTCTGTCTGTCTCTCTCTCTCAAAAATAAACATTAAAAAAATTTTAATAATAAAAAAAGGTCGATATTTCTAATGCTTATTTTAAGGCAAGGTTTAGTGGGCACTGTGTTCTTTACCATTTTGTTAGGGCAGGACATTCTCTCCTTATCTCACAGCTCACTGATGTTCTCTTAATTTTTTCATACTTTTGCCATTAATTTGAATCTTTCCTACTGTTGTGTCTTTAAATTCACAAATCTTTTCTTAGGTAGTATTGAGTCTGCTGTTAATCCCATCTAGTGCATTTTTATTTTGGGAAGGGGTGGTGTGCAGAGAGAGGGAGGGAGAAAATCTCAAGCAGGTTCTACCTCCAGCATGGAGCCCTATGTGGGGCTCAATCTCATGACCCTGAGATCATGACCCGAGTTGAAATTAAGAGTGGTTCACTGATCCACCTTGATACCCAAGTGAATCTTTAAAAATTTTACTTCATTATAAATTTTGTTTGGTTTGCTGAAACAGTGAAGAAACAGAGGGCTTGCCCAAATATTGCTAATCACTACTGACAAAGCAAATGATCAGAGTAAGAATGAAAAACACAAAACAAGTAACCACAACTGTGTCCTCAAAGAAATAGAAAGCAACCAGATCATCATCATTGTCATTTACTTGAAAGATAAAGAATATCTGGGCTATTTATTCAGCTTGTTGGTTGGTGTCTACTGGGTGAAAGCTTCTGCAGTTCCCAGGCTAGGATTTGTATTATCCGGTGTAATTTTAATTTTAAACATATTTTCCTTCTCTAGAATTTAGATTTAGGTCTTTTAAAATATCTTTCATATCTCTCAACAGGTTTATGCTTTCCTCTACCTTCTTGAACATGCGGCATATGGTTATAGCAGCTGCTTTAATGTGCTTTTTCCTGTTGCTGTCATCTGTGTCATTTGTTGGTCAGTTTTTAATGAATGATTTTTTTCCATATTATTGATCATATTTTCCTACTGCTTTGTATGCCTAGTGATTTTTGACTGTTGGCACTTTTAGGAATTTTTAGAACATTTTTGAGCTTTGCTTTGAGATGCGGGTAAGTTGCTTGGAAACAGTTTGATCCTTTCACAACTAGCTTTAATCTTTGCCAGATGGAATTAGAGTAGTCTAGGGGATAAGGGTAATTTGTCCCTTTTAGTCAGGCAATACCCTCTGAGTACTCTTCTTGATGCATGTACTATGATGTTTCTCACCCCTGGCTCTTGGACATGTGAACCATTCCCAGCTTTGCGTGATTGCTGCACATCGTTCCTCCTACTCCTTTACAGCAGTTCATTGCCCAGCCAAAAAGTGGTTTGTTTACACACACGCTCTGATCAGTATTCTGTTGAGGACTCAGGGGGAACCCTCTGCAGATTTTAGGAGCTCCCTCTCTTTCTAGCTCTCTCTGCTCTGATACTCTGCCTGCAAATTCTAACTGCCTTTGCCTCTCCAAATCCTCATCTATGTCTCCTCAATTCAGAGAGAACTCTGGGCTCTGGATTCCCTCTCTCTGTGCCACAGTTTGGAAATTCTTGGTAAACTGAAGCAATCATGGAGTTTATCTAATTTATTTCCCTTCTCTCAGGGAACATTGCTCTCTGCTGCCTGTTGTTCAATGTTTGAAAATACAGTGAAACCTTGGTTTGCAAGCATAATTCATTCTGGAAACAAGTTTGTAATCCAGAGCACTCATATATCAAAGCGAATTGATGATCACAATGGCTCAGTTGTGATCGTATGACATTTGGCATGAAGAATTTACTCCTATTGCAAGACATCGCTCCTTTATCAGGTTAAAATTTATCAGAAATTTTTGCTCATCTTGCGGAACACTTGCAGAAAAAGTTACTCGCAATCTAAGGTTTTATTGTATATAGTTTCACTTTTTAGTTGTTTAAGGTATGAGTGTAAATCTGGTCCTTGGTCCTCTATCTTGGCTGGTGATGGAACTCCTTGACATTTTTACTGAACTAAAGCTCTTACACACAATGCTCCTAAATGCCATTTTTAAAAATGTTTATTTATTCTGAGAGAGAGTAAGCAGGGGAGGGGCCGAGCGAGGGGGAGAGAAAGAATTCCAAGCAGGCTCTACACTGTCAGTGCAGAGCCCAAGTCAGCTCAGTCCCACGAACCATGAGATTGTGACCTGAGCTGGTATTAAGAGACGCTTAACTGACTGAACCACCCAGGCACCCCCTAAATGCCATTTTTTAAGTTCAAAGTTTAATCTAGGTGAACTTGGAGATCTGAATATTACTCTGCACTATCATTTAGAAAGGTTTTAATACATATTTTTGAGAAAATAATCCTAGATCTACATTTATGTTTGAATTATTCTTCTTCCTACATTGAGTGAAAAAAGTTTCAGGAATTTAATCTTTGTTGAAGTCAAACAAGATTAGCATGGATTAGCATGGCTGTCTCAGTGAACACAAATTTTAAAATCCAGTGAAACAAATCAATTCAGTTTTTGTTATTATCTTATGAACCAATTAAATTGGCCATTTCATATTATCTCACACTAGAGGTGTTCATTTACTATTTCATCCATTAAAAGTGTAAATCTTTCAATTGTGAAAAGTTGTCTAATGATGTATTTACCCTGCTGAATGAAAGAAAATTCCATTGTAATAAGTTTTCATTCTTGGAAAAAAAATACTATTAGGATATGAAGAAAAATTTAATTGGAGAGCAAAAATTTCAAAACCTAATATCGAAGGAAAATATTCTCTGTTCAGATTAATGGTAGAAGAAATCCATTTTGCATTTAACTAAGATTGATCGATCAACCTCTCAAAAGAAATTCAGACTTTCTCAAACATTTATTCATTTTCAAAGATTACTGATAGTGCATATGCAATGCTGCATACAACTTGCTAACAGTCCACTGCATTATTTTCAAAGGAGATCAAGGAAAATATTATGGTTTGAATAAAATTATACTTAGAATTTATAGTTTTTAAACTTCATATCTTGATTTTATACTATTTATTATACTCATCTAAAAGTGATGCTTACTAAAATGAATGTTTAGCAAATTAAGTTTTGAGTCAAAACAAAGCCATATATCACAAGGGCTTTATTTCTGTATGAACAAATATAATTTGAGTTTGAGTCACTCTCACATGCCTTCCAATCACTCTTACTTACCTCTGAAGGCTAATATAAGAACACAAAAAATTTCTCATGAATTTTTAGATGTTAGTTTCACTTCCACTTAACACAGTGTTAAAATAGTATTCCCCTAACTATACAGTCTGCAAGAAAGTACAATTACAACAATAAAAATGCAAACATACTCTATGAACATGTAGATGCCAGAGTTGTTGTGGTGGTGGTGGTGGTTGCTGTTGTTGTTTTATTTAATATCCTTGACCATGTCATAAATTACCATGTGACTGTGGTGGTTTTGATGTTGAGCTATGGATTTTTTTTTTAAAGCCATTGAATCACAGTTCTAGTGACTCCAAAATAAAGTTGAAAGACAATGAGGCCCGGAATCATTGCTTGTATTCAATATTATTTCAGAGAACCCAGAAGGTATAATACAATTTATTTCCTCACTTTTAATTTATAACAGATTTAATTCTTTTTATTATAAAAAGAATTCATGCATATTATTGGAAATCTTGAAAACAGAGAAAAGTTAAGAATGGTGAGCCATAGTTTCACTACCCAAGGAGGAGGTGCCTTAACAGAAGAAAGTTTTTCTTTTTTTTTACTTTTAAAAATTTTTTTTAATGTTTATTTATTTTTGAGAGAGACAGAGCACAAGCAGGGGAGTGGCAGAGAGAGAGAGAGAGAGAGAGAGAGAGAGAGAAAGAGAGTGGGAAACACAGAATCTGAAACAGGCTCCAGGCTCTAAGCTGTCAGGACAGAGCCTGACACGGAGCTCGAACTCAGGATCAGCAAGATCATGACCCGAGCCAAAGTGGGACGCTTAACCAACTGAGCCGCCCAGGCACCCCAGAAACACGTTTTTCTAATTAACATAAAGCAATTTGAAGTAAGAGACCAAAGACTAGTAGTAAAACTATAAAAATAAACAAAGTATAACAAAAAAGAAATTATAGGTTAAGTGTGAAAAATGTTTTGGTCTATTGAAATCGATAATAATGTCAATTTTAAAAGCCAGCAGAAACAAACTTCTACATTCCAAAATTAATTTACTTGGTGGGGAATCAAAATAGAAAGGAGGAAGTTTTTGGTTTGGTCTGATTTCTGTCAGGTTGTACCTTGGCTGTTGTAAAGGAGATTACAGTACAGATGCCCATTACCTAGAGGCAAGGCAAAATGCTTGAGGAGGTAATGATGAATCCCAGTAATGTTTCTTGAGTTCTTCTCTATTGTCTATAAGCTGAAAAGTTGTCTGAATTTTTGTTTCATTTAGCTGGATGTAGAATGCAAGGATTGGTATCATCAGAGAAAAGAGTGCATTTTTTTCTGTTGAAATTTGGAGGTATCACTAAATATTACATCAAATGAACTTTTATTTAGAAATAATTCTGGGCACCTGGTGGCTCAATCCATTAAGCATCTGACTTCAGCTCAGGTCATGATCTCACAGTCCATGAATTTGAGCCCTGCATTGGGCTCTCTGCTGTGAACAGAGAGCCTGCTTCGTATCTTTTATCCCCCTCTCTCTGCCCTCCCCCTGCTCTCTCTCTCTCTTTCTCTCTCAAAAATAAATAAACTTAAAAAAAAAAGAGAGATAATTCTAAATGTCTCTGCATTTAGACCACTGCAACTTGAGAAATGGTGCTCAAACTTATGGTATACACACACACACACACACACACACTCACACATTTACTAATCATACCCACTCCTTCCTTGTGTACTATTCTTGCACAATATTACAATTAAGCATTATTGGTAGTCCTCCAAATTAGATATTATTGTTTTTGATTTATTTCAATGCTTGTTTAGATTTAACTGCTTGTTAACTACTTCTGTGCTCACCATTTAGTTTTAGCCCTTCAGACCTTTCTTCTCAGATCATTTTCTTCCTAATCCCTTTAGCGACAGTTTGTTGCAAGTGAACTTTCAATTTTTCTTTGTTTATCTGAAAAATGTGTTTAATTTCATCCTCATTCTGGAAAAATTCTTGAAAGGTCTTTTTTTTTTTTTTTTTTTTTTTTGGCAGGGGGGCTTCTCTTTTCAAACCTCTCACACTCTCTCTTCCAATTTAACTTTCAGCTGATGACCTTGCTTTCTCTTTCAATGAAAAATTTGAAGTCATTAGAAGAGAACATGCTTGGGACGCCTGGGTAGCTCAGTCAGTTGAGTGTCTGACTTTGGCTCAGGTCATGATCCTGTGGTCTGTGAGTTTGAGCCCTGCGTTGGGCTCTGTGCTGACAGCTCAGAGCCTGGAACTTGCTTCGGACTCTGTGTCTCCCTCTCTCTCTGCCCCTCCCCCGCGCATGCTCTGTCTCTCTCTCTCTGTCAAAAAGAAATAAAAACATTTTAAAAAATTTAGAAGAGAACATGCATAGACTCCAAGCACCACCCTACCTCCCAGAATCACCTGCATCTACACTCTGCTGTAGATGACTGAAACTTGAGATGACCTCGCCATATCACACCTAAAGTCAAGTTTTCCACTGTGGGCTGGACCCCATATTCTTTTGCCAACTCCTCCAGCAATTCTCTCCTCTCTCTTCTGCACAATTGCTGTTTCTTTTCCAGTGGAAATTGTCATCAGCATACAGCATCTTATTTCTCCCATACATTTCTAAAAAGTTTTTTGCCCTTATTTGCATGGCCAACTACCACAATATTTCTCTGCTTCCCTTTGCACTAAAGCTCCTTGAAATAATTACCGTTCAAAGCCCGTTTCCATTTCTCTCAGTTATCTTATTCAACTATCCAATCAAATTTGTGCACCACCCATCACCCAATCATTGTTTTCAAGGTTACATGACTAAATTCAATGCTAAATTCACAGTGTCCATCATAATCCACTGTCAGCAGCATTTGACACAATGACTCCTTCAATGTATTTTCTTTACATGGGTCCACAATACCTCTTCTAGTTTTCCTTGTCACATGGATCAGATTACTCTTTCTCAGTATTTTGTGCCCATTTTCCCTCATTTCCCTAACCAGTGGAAGTTTCGCTGGTCAGTCCTTGGTCCATTTCCTTGTTATATTTGCACTTCATCTCTTGGTCTTGTCCAGTGTTTTGCCTTTAATTACCATTCATGTGCCGATGACTCCCAAATTTACATCTCTAGTGAAGACCTTTCTCCTGAACTCCAGACTAACTTATCTAACTTCCTGTTCAACAGTTCCACATTGATATCTAATAGAGGTTTTAAACTCATTGTCCAAACCTAATTTTTGACCTCCTCCCTCTTTGTATCAAAGCTACCTCAACTGTAGCCCCAGTGCAGATTAATGACGCCTTCTTGTTTTTAGTAGCGCAGATAGAATGTTTTAGTCATCCTGATTCCTTTCTTGCCCAATCTATCAGGAAATTTGGTTGATTCTACTTAACAATAAATCCAGAGTCTAGCCACTTCTTGCTACTCCCTTGCTCTCACTCAGGTCTGAATCATCCTTATCTTGAGCCTGGATTACTTCAAAGTCTCCTAACTGATTTTGTTACTTGCCACTGCCCCCTTCTCCATCTCTACCCCCCCAGCCCCCCACCCCCCACAGTATATTTTCACACAGTGGTCAGTGTGATCCTGTTAAAATCCATCATGCCACTCTTCACACATTCCTTGCCCTCCATTCTCCATTTCACTAAGTAAAAATCAAAGTTCTTAAAATGTCCCTCATTCACTGGGTTCCAGTCAGTCACATTGGTCTCCTATTTCTGGAGTTCTCCTACCATTGGGTTTTGTACAGTCTGTTCTCTTTCTTTGAAACTTCCCTGCCAGAGATCCCTTATCTCCTTCAAGTCTGCTTAAACCTCACCTTTTAAAAAAATGTTTCTTTATTTAATGTTTAATATACATTAAACATTATTTTATTTTATTTATAATAAAATTTAATTTAAACATTAGCATTTATTTAATGTTTAATTTAATAATGTTTACTATTTAATGTTTATATTTGAGAGAGAGTGAGAGAAAGAAAGGGGAAGGGGCAGAGAAAAAAGAGAGAATCTCAAGCAAGCTCTTCACTGTCAGTGCAGAGCCCAATGTGGGGGCTCAAACTCAGAAACTGAGTGAGATCATGACCTGAAATCAAAGAGTCATATGCTTAACCGACTGAGCCATCCAGGTGCCCCAAACTTCACCTTTTTAATGAATTCTATTCTGACAGCCCATTTACATTTATAAACCTCTGCCTTTTTAATCCCAATCACCTTACCCTGGCCCATTGTTTTCACAGCACACTTTTCTTATTTATTATGATTATTATTTATTGACTCTTTCTCTCCATTGGAATATAAATTCCAGGAAAGTGTGAATTTTCTTTGTCCGTTTTATTCACTGATGGATTCTAATCACTGTTTAACACATAGTAAATGCATAATACCTTTTTATTGAATAGAATGAATGATGGAATGGGGCATAATTTCATGGGCTATAGGATTCTAGATTGACAGCTGTTTTTTCTCAGCACTTTGAAGTTACCATTTACCAATCTTTTGGCTTCTATTATTATCATTAAGAAATCAGCCACCAGTTAAATTGTTCGTTTTAACAAATCTATCTTTACTTTTGGGTATTTTAAGAACTTGTTTTTTGTCTTTGATATTTTTCAGTTTCATTATGATGCCTGAGTATGATTTTTTTAATATTAATTCTGATTGGAACTTACTGAGCTTGCTCAATTTGAAGCTCTGTCTCTCATCACACCAGAAAAGATCTCAGCCATTGTCATATCAAGTATTTCCTGTATGTCCTTTCTCACATTCATTGCTGGAACTTTCCTGTATGTCCTTTCTCTCATTCATTGCTGGAACTCAGTTGGCATATGTTAGACTCTCTGTTTTCAAGTCTCTCAACTTCATTGATTTCCACTCTATTCTCTGAACTCCATTTTGAGTAATTTACCCATATATGTCTCAGGATTCACAAATTTTCTTCACTTTTGTCTAATCTGTTGTATAATATAAACTTTGAGTCCTTAATTCTAACGATTATATTCCTTCATTTTTTAAAATGTGATTTTTCCTTTTCACATCCCTCTGGTCATTTTCCATAATCTCTTCTTCTGCCATTGTACTTCACAAGAGTATCTTTCAGTTATTCCAGTCTGTCAAGTAAATTCATTTTGCAGGCTTTTTACGATTATTACAAGGGCAACCATCTGAAAGTGTTACTTGGTAGTTTCTTGATTTATATCTTGAATCTCACTTCTAGTTATTTAATCCTTCAGTGTTTGGTGACTTTTCAATGTGAGCCAGTTTTGAAGCATTAACTGAGAACTTTTTGAGGAATGTGTTAAATTGAGTTTCTTTCACTTTTGTCAGAAACTTATGCTTACTACTGGCCTCGGATCTCCTTAATCTACATGTTAACTTTAAGCAACCTGAAAAGTTTTGCCTGTTCTAGTATTATCTTTTTTAATAAGTTGTCATGGTATTTCTGAGACAATGTGGATATGGAATTCAGGTCTGTTTGGGTATGAATTCAACCTATCATCTGGATCTAAATTAATCCAAAGTAGCTTTATTTCCTGAGAGTATTCCTGAAACTATTTGATACCTAATTTGAATGTTTGGGTCCTTTAACACATCAAAACTTGATTTTTGGCTTCTGAGTCTTGGTGTTTCTTATTGGAAATACTTTGGTTTCTAAGAATTGCCTATAATTCATTGAGCTCAGAGCATTTGCTGGATGTGAGTCTAGCAATTATGATTCTCTACATGTGCACAGAAAAGGAAGTGGCCTCTGTGGTGTGATATGATGGGTGCTGCTAGGCCCATTTTGACTAAATGATTTCCTCCTCTCTTTAGCTGTGGCTCAGAGATGACTGTTTTAGCCATTTCATATCAGACAGCAAAAACAGGAGTCACTGTCTTCAGATAGCTCAGGGGAAGGGTGGGATTTATAGATATCATCTGCTTTCTCTTTAGTATGGATTTGATTATAAGATAAGGTGAATGTCACTTTGGAAGGTTAAGAGCAAAGGAAGAAGAGATTTAGGACTGGTTAATTTCCAGGGAAAGAAAGGAACCAGTATGCAGTTGTTTGAACAGTTTAACGCTGTGAAAGAACAAGCATCAAGAATTTCCTAAGATCAAAGAAAAAAGTTGGGGTTATTATTAGAATACAGTTTTATCTGTGTTATTTTTACTTTTTTGCTACAGCTAGCCAGGATTGCATACAATCTCTATTAGTCAGATTTCTCCAGAGAGAGAGAAGGAGATTGATTTTAAGCAATTGGGTTACAGGACTGTGAGGGCTGGTGAGTCTGAAATCAGTAGGGTGTGCCAGCAGATTGGACATTAAGTTAAGAGCTGATGTTGTCCTGAGTCTACAGGAGGCTACAGTCCTGCAGAGTTGGCCAGCAGATGGGAAACTCAGGAAGGGTTCCTATGTTGTAATTTTGAGGCATAATTGAATCTTCATTAGGGAAACCTATCTTGTCTCTTCAGGCCTTTAAATGATTAGAGGAGGCCCACTTACATTATGGAAATAATCTGCTTTCCTCAAAGTCTACTTATTTAAATACTAATCACATCTAAAATATACCTTCATAGCAACATCTAGGCTGGTGTTTGGCCAAATGACTGAGCACCATGGCAAAGCCAACTTGACACAAAAATTAATCATCACACAATCCTATAAAATACTAGTGAGCCACCTGCCAGTTTCATTTAACATAATTCTATTTGTTAAAGCCTCATAACTTTTGTATCATGCCTTTTACATACCCAGATTTAGTAATCCAAATACTCACATGAGTGATATTCATGGAGTTTTGTGCTGAGATGCTAACCTTTCCTAATTCTTGAGTATCAGTGAATCAGGAAATGTTTACAAAATACAAGGCTAAGGAAGAGTGTCTTAGAATCCTTGATCTCTAGTTTTCTCTGGGCTTATTCCTCCTCCATAATATTGTGCTGAACTTTATAATTAGAGGCATTGTGGTATGTTTGTAGAAAGGGTAGAGACAGAGATGATATGTTCAAGGAATGTGGAGGTGGGTTTCCCGACTTCTCTGACCACTCCTGGATCCCATTTCCATGGTTGAGATCACACAGTTATCTAACGGAAACATCAATAACATACACCGCAAGGGATGATTTGCAAGATTCTATTTGGCAAGACATTGATTCATTTCTTGATTTAGATTTCAGCAATTCCAGTTCATTAAACATATTTTTCTCTGTTTGCTTCCAGCTGAGAAACTCTAGACTGGTGTTTTTCTCTTTCATGTTGTACTTTGTTGATTATCATAAAGAGTAGGTTTCATGTTTTGAAATTCTCACACTCAACAAAGAATTCTCCTAAAACATTGTCACCTTTGGTAAGAATATCATTTAAATTCCCAGAGACTACAAGAGGGAATTTAACCAACTACTTCAGTATCTCATAACGTGGACATTCATCTTTTCATTCTGAAATGAGAATTAATACCCCATATACCCTTTGCTCAGCTAGCTCTGCATTTTCTCTGACGGTCTGTTCTGGCAAACTGTCTGTATTCATTAGTGGAGACTGGTCTTCTGTAGCAAAAAGAGCTCATGAGACAGAGGTATGCATGAGATAGAAGTTTATTCCTCTCTCATGTTGGTAGTCTAAAGTTAGGCAGGTAGTCTGAAGATAATGGTAGAATGTTTTCTCCTAAAACCAAGGGTACCTTGGTTGGTGGTTTGACTTTGTCATCAGGAATTTGTTTCTGTTTCTGGTCCAACACAGTTGTTCCAGTGGTCATGGTTTTCCAGCCAGTGAAAGAAGAGGCCAGATCTGAGCATGCTGCTAATCTAAAAGAGATAACCATAACATGTACCACATTCATCTCCTATTAGGCTGAACTCAGTCATATGGCTACACATAGCTAGCTGCAAAGGAAGCCGGGAAATTTAGTCTTTAGCTTGACAACCATGTACCTAGCTAAAAGCCAGGAGTTTTATAAAAGAAAAAAAAAAGGAGAAGAATAAATATTGGGTGACACTCAGTGGTCTATGCTACACTTGCACTTAGCATTAAATTGTTATTGTAGTTAAGGGTTTTTTTGTTAATATAAGTAATAGGAATATGTTTGAGTCGGCTTACATGAAAATAGAGAATGTGTGATAGAGCTATAGGGAACTTGAGGATGGGAATACAGCTAGGCCTCAGGAAGACACTAGAAACAGGAACTGAAAATTGTGAGGACCCTCCTTCTGTTTGCATCTCTGCTTCTCTCTGAAGTTCTGATTCGTTCTCTCTCCATTGCCTGGCTTTCTGTGGTCCTAGGCCACAGAAGAAAAACAGCTCCCAAGTTAACCTGTGATAATTCAGGCTGCATGAAGAATTTATTTGGCTTTTCTGAATCCCAATTTCAAGTTTCTGGGTGGGGATATCTGATTGGTCCAGCTAGGATCAGATGTCTAATTTTGTCCATTTAACTGTGGCAAAGGGTCAGGTAGCGTAATTATAGCTGGTAGGGCCCAACCGCATGTGGGAATACAATCGAAAAAATGGGGAGGGGTTACTTAAATGTGTCCACTATCTCCAACCTTATCTTTATTCTTAGTAATCCACCACTTCAAATATGATCCTTACCTTTTGTTTCCAGCTTTTCCAGTTTGTTGCTAAAGCAAACATTCCAAGAGACCAACAGGATTCATAGCAAATTCTCATTAATTGTGAGTTATGAAGAAATTGCAGCATTCCTTCTGAAGGTTTACATGTTTTTCTTATAGTATGGATAATCTTCATTCCAAAAAATTATACTTGAGAAAGAGAAAGAGCAGCTATTACAGCTGTTGGTTGGTAGCTGGCTTGCCACCGAACAAGTGAGGCATGGTGTTCTGCTTCTCGTACACAGCACCAGCATCTCATGAGGTTACCCTCTGATCACAGTAGAAAGACAAGGACAAAACCCTGTACAAACCACAAAAATGACCAAGCACCTTCCTCTCTGGCTAACATGAGTGACTGCTGCCTGTTTACCAATTAGAACTGTAGACTTCTTGTGTTTTTCCTGATGCCTAAATAATTGATACCCAACAGTGGAATCACTACCTTCACCTTCTGATAACATCCAGTCTAGTGCTAGGCTGGTCCTTTGTACCCTCCCTTAAAAAACACCTAATACAAGCCCAACTCCTATAACCAGTTGCCTGCAGCACCCCTGAACTGAGGTACTCTGTAGTTCCTCATGGGATATGGTCGCCCTGCCTGTAGCAAGTAATCAATCCAACTTTGTTTGACTTCTGTGGTGCTGCCATGGTCCTTGGATGATGACACTTCTCTGAGGGATCTGACCGAAAGAAAAACAAAGCAAAATCAATAAAACAAAGCACTCTAAATACACATGTGCACACACACACACAGACTCTCTTTGTCCTTTGGATCTTTTGTCCAGTTGTACTGAGCATGTTTTTAGGCTAGTGAGCTGCTTCATTTAGAAGATGATTAAAGATACTTGCTATAACTTGAGGAGCTCAATAGCTTGTTGCAAGGAAATGTTGTTACAGAAGCTCTTTTTTTCTTTTTTTTACGTAGCCCGTAAAACTTATTAAAATATGGAAAAATCCCCATGAAAGGGTATTTATTATTCATTACATTAACATTAGGATGAGAACAAAGTAGTTTGAACTGCTCCAGATCCTTTTCACAGTTCCACATATTTGAAATTACTCAAGTAATTTAAAGTTGGAAATGGCAATTAGTCTTTTAATTTTTACTTTTTCTGGTTGCATCCTGCCTAACTGATATATCCTTCCTGTGAACTGTGCAATTCTTGCAGTACTTACTTATTTGGCATGCATTGTTAATTGGCATGTAATATATATGCTTCTTTTAAGGTACTTGTATAATTTATTGATTGTAAATTTCCAGAGGTAATAGAGGTATTTTTTTCCCCAAGTGTCCTACCATGCTTGGTACTTTATTTAGAATAATTGTTTTATAAATAAGTGGCTGATATCTGGGTGGTGGGAGAAAATTGGTGACAGCCAGAAAGGACAGTAGATTCAAATACTTTGAGGGCATAGATTGTGTTGCATTCAATATTATGTCTTTACTGAATAGTATAGTGCTAGCACATTATGCGATCCTAGGCACACTATGTGATTATGGCTGCCCTATAAATATTTGTTGAATGACGAAAAGACTGTAATGCTATGGCCTCCAGAGTATGGAGAGACTGGTGAAGGTCACAAATGGGAAGAGAGAGATTGAAGATAGCTTTCACTTGACGTATCATTTTGCCTCTAAGCCCAGGTCTGTGGACTATGATATCCCTCTAGGCAATACATTTAAAATAGTAATTGACAAAAACAAAACAAAACAAAATAAAATACTAATTGACATTCATATGTTGTATGCTGTTATATGTACACTGCCAATATATCATAACTTTCATTTATACTATATATATATATATATATATTCTTTTTTTATTATTTGTTTTAATTATGTAAGACCTTCAGATTTTATAAAAGTTGTCTTCTACAGAAATTCAGGTTATTTGGGGGGATCTTCTACTTATTCTAGGCTCTCTGGAAGAAGCTGAGATAGTGTTTTGGGATGTAAAATATCTCTATATGGGATAAAGTTACTAAAAAAAGGCATATATATAGACATGTGTTGTTCATTCTCTACAATACTAAACAGAAAATGCAGTTTAAATTGGCTCAGCTCTTTGGTGAAGAATGTTAAATTGTACAATTTAAACAAAGAATAGGTTTTCTTCCTGTCTAAACCACACTTTTATTTCATTTATCTCATTTTCACCAAGCTTTATTTATCAGATTTGCCTTTTTCCCTATATTCAACAAGTCCTTAGTTTTGGCCCTTATTACCAAAAGCCCAGATTGTTTTGATGTGTTTCCTGACATTCCTTCTTGGTAAAGAAGTGACATTCCTGACACCTCTCTTGGTAAACTTTTCCATTTTGACAATCTAATCTGTTGTGACTGTATTTCTAGAACATTCCTTCTATTGCCTCATGTCCCAGCATAAGACACTGTAATGGCTCCCTTTGCTTTTTAAACCCATGGACCTCTTTCTCCTGAACCTCTACAATCCAGCCTACTGGACCTAGTGTCTATATCCGTTTAAGAGCCTCTGGGTGCCTGGTCTAGCTGGCTTCTCTGTTTTCCGCTTATGTGATGGTCATTTTTGTATCTGTGTTCTTTCACTTGGTGATTTCTCCTCTGGTCTTTCCTTTTCCTCCATCTTTCTCTCAATTCCCTGAATCCTTTAGATTTAGTTCAAGATCTTACTCCTCTATAAACTTGTTTTTCCAGGACACAAATATAATCTTCTGTGAAATCCCGTAGTAATTCTTGACAGGATCCCATAGTTTATCACTAAATTGTTTTCCAATTGTTTCTTTTGATTTGGTTGACTTTCCTAACCTTGATCATAAACTAAATTACATCAAGGCTCAATGGTTTTAACTTTTTTTGATATTACCTCCATTCCTGGCATACTCCATAAATAATAACAATAAAATACCAAAGAGATGAAAGGTAAGCTTTAATCAAAGAAAGCACGATCAAGAAGTGGCTCTTGAATGGAGAAGGTTTGTTGAAAGGCTGGGGACGGGTTGGGAAGCGGTGAGAATGGCCCATTGTTCCGACACCGTGCAGGATGGAGTGCTGGGCAGAGAATGGAGGCTGTCAACTCTGGTTATACTTGGCCATTGTTCCTGGGAAGCCCGTGTTAGCTCTGAGTAAGAGATAATTCATCAGAACGCTCTTGTACTTTTTTTCTCTCTTGCTCCGGGGCAGAAACTGTTCTACTTCACAGGCTGAACTTTTTACCTCTTGCCCTGCGAGGCAGAAACACGCTGCCTGAGTGCTTCCATTTTGAGACACCTTGTAGGAATCCTTATTGAATTGCTTTAGAAGAGTAGATTCTCAGCCCTCTAGTGCAGCAATCTGCCACAGCAACCCCAGAGGGTGTTAGGTTTCAGTCAGAGGCAGAAGCCTCCTGTAATATGGGCTCACTGGGCTTTTGGGGAAAAAAAGAGCATTTTGCAAGCCTAGTTCTAATTGAACATCCCCACGTTGCAATTATTATTGTATTTCAGTCTCGTAGCCTTTGTTACGGAGGTTTTTGTGTGAGTTAGGAGGGGACGCTTTGGGTGACCGTTCAGGCTTTTACTTTTTTTCTTTAATTTATTAAAGTTCAAATTAAACAAGGCTCCTGCTGTTACCAAAGTTTTCTGAACTATTTTGTGTAAATGTTATTCACTCTTTGAAATCAATACAATTAAAAGTTGTGTTAAGAATCCTCTTTTTCAAGGCTGTGAACTTTTTCTCTAAGGATTTTGAACTTGTTTCAGGTCTTTGATTTCTTAAACGCATTTCAGAAAGAAGATATACATGTTCTTTAATTGCTTCTTAAATTGGCAAAGTTATATTCTGTCTCAGACAAAAAAACTTTAAATGATTGCATTTCTCTGTAGATTAGTAGCTTGTTAATTTTGAGGATGAAATGAATACAGGAATAAAAATCATTTGACAAGGTATCTCAGGAACTCACTTCAAAAAGAAACAGTAGATGCAGATTCTAACAAGGCCCCATCTGAGATCAGAGCTTCTGTATGTCATACTGGAGACATCTAGTGGAGAAAAGTCAGAATGGAACATAAAACTGCACCCAGGCGGGATCTTTTCAGATAACCTTATGCTTTAAAAAAATCAAGAGGTACTTCCCTCCTGTACGAAAATGAATATACTTTCTCTGAAAAAAAAATGTCATATACATTTATAAATCCAATTTTTAATTTGTTCTTCTGAACTCATTATGAATATAATGACCTATCTTGCTTAACTTGGTACAGTTAACTATGGCAGTGTTAGATTTTAATTTAATACATCCTGTATGTAGAGGGAGATATCTCACTATCAGCCTTGGAGATGTAGATTTACATAGAACAAATGAATGTTATAGTTGGCTAGTTATGTAATCTTGGAAATCCTGTCTGATCTCTTCTTTCACATGTAAAGTGTGAGGTTAAACAAATATGTTTTTCTGGTTTGGAAATCTAGAATCTATTTGTATAGTATTATTTTTATTTTCTATACTATTTGACACTTTTCAGGGGGGTCTTGCAACCATCATATAAGCTAACTGTTAATAAAAATGTTCTAGTTATTTAGTTCAAATTTTGTTCAATGATACTGAGGAAGGTGAGGGTCTTATGACCTGAATAAAGAGTCCAAATTTCTTGACATTCATTCTGACACCCTTCTGATAGATCCCACTATTGATGCAGGTCAAGTACATTTCTTAATGTTTGGGGGAACCCAGCCCATCTGTCAACAGCTAGTAACTATGAGCTAGCATCTACAGTTACTTTATCCTTTACATGCACTATTTCTAACCATCTTAGTAACCTTCCAGAAAAGGATTATTAAAACCCATTTTAAAGTTACGACTCAAAAAAGTAAAGACTCAAGCTCACCAGAGGGTCTGTCACAGGGCCTATGTTGATATTCAGGTCTCTGGCTTTATTACACAAAGCTGAAAAGCATGCCTTGACAGATCCAGGGAACTCCTGAAAGCTGGTGCTGTGTGTGTTTATTTCCCCTGAGGATTGAGAAGCTGTGGAGAGGTATCCTAAAAGTCTCACACCGTACCTGTTAAAAATTAAAGGTAAATACAATTCTGCAATTGAATATCTCAGAAGATCTCTTAAAACTATTTTATTTTAGTTTTTAGTTTTTTTTTAATGTTTATTTATTTTTGAGAGAGACAGAGACAGAGAGAGTGTGAGTGGGGGAGGGGCAGAGAGAGGAGGAGACACAGAATCTGAAGCAAGCTCCAGGCTCTGAGCTGTCAGCACAGAGCCTGACTGGGGTGGGGGGTGGGGGGGTTTCGAACTCCCCATCCACAAGGTCATGACCTGAGCCGAGGCTGGAGGCTTAACTGACTGAGCCATCCAGGTGCCCCCAAAATTATTTTTAAAGTAAAACAACTTGGTGAGTCTTTTATCTTGGGGAGAGAAGATCATTAAGAAAGTTTATGACTATTGCTGGTCACTATGAGGTGTGTATTGATGAAAAATTGATTGTTAAGACACAGCAGAGACAGGACAGGACATGTAAGATTTAAGTTAAATTAGCCAAAGACAAATTTATGAAATAATTCTAAACAGCAAAATTGATTAAATTTAGAGAAATAGTAGTACATGAAATTAACAATTTTACACATTCCAGTTTTGCCCTTGGTATGACAATGCAATGAAAACTAGTCATTAGGAAGCAATCTGGAATAGAGAGGGGGATCAATTAATTAGATGTGGTGACTTACAAACTCACATAATTTATTTTGATAACATTGATCCAATTAATTTTAGTTGGATAAAATTATTTTTAACACTGCCACTAAAATTAAATGTTGACTGGATCATTAGAAACAACACTTTTTTAGTATTTCATTTATTTTCATGCAAATGTTTAGTTTTACAAACAAATTGAAAAACTATTTGGGTGGATGAATTACATATTTATGTAAAACAGTACTCAGGAATAAATTGATATTTGAATTCTTGAAAGTCAGTGAGTCAACATTTTAAATAAATTGGTATTAATATTCGAATTTCTATTGAGTTTGGCAATACGGCATGATTCATTAATGGTGAAACGTTTACATTATTATCTTTGATATGTTTAAGAGAAATCCAATTACATTTTGAAAGAATAAATCTTTCATGATGAAAAAAGAATCCACTTATTAGTATATAATTATAGATTTTTCCTCAACTAAATCTGTAATCCTAGCACTGTGTCATATTTACAGCTATACCATTGGCTTGATGACATCTGCTGTAATTTATTCAGCTGTTAGCACTTATCCGTATTTGAGTTTTATGTAACTCAATACAGTTTTTAAAACAATGCTTTGCATTATTAAGTTATTTGGACTTGCTTTCATTAATAAAGTTCAAACTATTACCGTTTGGAAATTTGTATCTGCTAACGATGCCATTTAATTTTGTTCCCCCAACCCCTGTTTTGTTTTGTTTTCTGGTTTTTTTTTTCTGAGTGAATTAAATGAATGGCTTAAAACCAATTTCCTACACAATACATACAGCAATCTCAATACCTTATTGGAATATAGAGAAACATACAGAAAAGATTGATGTAACCAAACCAAAGAAAGTGTAGGGGTATGTAAAATAAACACGTAAGTCGCATACATACTAATAAGCTTTAAGTAAAGCCTTCTTTTATTTACCGTGAGGAACCAATCAGTCTTGGCAGAGAACCCTAAAAACTAATTTTCTAAAGCAATTTTTTTCATGTTAGTTTTAGTGATCGTGCACATTCTAGAAAGGTGGTAACTAAATAAATATTATTTTAGTTTAATTGGATTAAAAATTAGAAATGCAAATTCTCCTTGTACTGTATCTGTAAGCCCTCATCTCTGTTTTTATGGTAATACTCTTTTAATGGTTTAAGCCTATGAAGAAAAAACACTGAAGATTTTTAACTAGCCGCTTTGCAGGGGGCAGAAAGGAGCAAAGAAGATTTAGTGGTGAAAAGAGCAAATAAATAGGTGCTCCAAGATTAAAAAGAGGGTAGAAGTGCATGCTGAGCTGTTGAAAGACCTCTCTGTGTTTAAAGAAAAATATTGTTTGGTGCTTTCACCAGTGCATGATCAAAATAAGAGGTACAAATTAGTTCATGGCTGCTGAAGCTACAAAACATCATGCAGAGCGCTGTCTTTGGGAACGTTTTAATGAGGAGAAGAGGTCATCAGACTGTGACATTGCTTTTCAGAATTCTTCAAGAACAACACAGACTTCCTGTTCCAAATGTGGTAGAGAATAAAACAACCTTAGTAGTAATCGTACAACTTTTGAACCATGTTCCTTGGAAATGCCGTACAGTGCTCATTTTGTAGCTTTAGTTAGCCATCTCAAAGGAAACGCTTCCGTATTTTCCATGTGCCCTTATTTCAAAAGTACAGTGAAACGGTGGAGCTTTAACATGGATTATATTTATAAAATAAAGTTTTATTCAGGCTTCTAAAGAGATTTTAATGTTTTCATTGCTCCAGGTGAAATGGTACACGGTGGCTCTGTTCATTAACATTTAGCATCAGTGCAAAAAATCAAGGATTACCACATACAGCATAAAAGGAGGGATAGTGTGACTTTGAAATTAAATTCACTACAATCTTAGTTTTGCCGCATTTCAAAACGTGATTTTAAAATGTATAAGTTGTTAATGACATTCTAGGTCAAATATTCATAGTCCAATATCAATCCTACAGAGACTGGCATTATTCAAATGTGTAACGTATTTGAACAGAAGCTGAAGAGGTTTTCCTGATGCTTAATAAATAAGACATTTATTTTGGTTTCAAAGAGCAGTATTGTAATATTTAATACTTCAAGTAAGGGTCGGTGCATTTTTGCCACTTCACCACGAAGCTACAACATACCTTTTGTTTTCCATTAATATGACCACATTTGGAGGAAGTGTATAGATGGAGAAAATATTTATGTCCATGTATTTAATGAAGGTATCAAAAATAAAAGACAAAAAAAGGACGGCTCATATTTTATATGGTAACGCTCACAATCTTATTAATCTCAAAGTTTTTTCATAATGCTTTTTCTTCCAAAATAAGGGATTCACAAATAATCACATTTTCTCTGATGTGTAAAATTAATTGTCAAATGTGTGAAAATAATGTCAGACCTAAAGGGAACAGTATGAGCTTGAGTTGAGATGGAAGACAGGCCATTTCTGTACATAGCAATATTTCTGATTAACTTGTAAGAGGTGATTCAATTTGTGTACAATTAATTGATTTAGAGGTAGCATCTTTTCCTTCCCTCTTCCCTTTTTATCTGTTTCTTTTTCATTTTCAGCATATAACAGAAGTCGAGCATAGACTCTCCGCTTTACATATGATAAAAATAAAATTGTTATTCTAGTTTTATAGCCTTTCAAATAGTTCATCGAAAAGTTTCTTAACTCACATAGATCATTTACCTGACTCCGTCTTTTATATTAATTTTATTTCTTTTAATGTAGGCAACATTTGTTCTTAAATATTATTATTCATAAATGAGACACATTTTTGTTGACATTCTTAGCATGTAGAATTTCTACAAAGATCTGGTATGGTAGTTATTTTTAGTTTAAGCTTTTAGTCTGGTTTGCTTGGCCTGCTATCTTTTGGTTTGATCTGTACGCTTTTCCTGTCAATGATTACACATTACGAGCTCATGTCAGTCTGTTTTTTTTGTTGTTGTTTTTTGCATTATCACCTTTCAGGACTTAAGTGTATCTTACCTGAACTACGGATTCAACAATATTCTACTTCATTGACACTGTTTTTAAATCTTAAAGATATCTTAGGCACCTAATAAGCTGCTATTCATGAGGTTTTAGTTAGCACTTATTACAGTAGCATAGGTGAAGCCCTGTAAAAATAACACAAGAAAAGTGAGAAATAAATAAGTAAAAATCTAAAATTTTCTTTCAAGTATTTCAAAGTACAGTTCAGTCAAGAAAGAAAATGGTGAATTTTGGGGACATCAACAAGAGGGGCGTGAAAATCTTAAAGTAATTGAAGAATGTTATGTTTTCCAGAAAACATTTATTAATTAGCAAAGGAGCTTTTCTCATAAAGGATTTTTGTTACCAGGAATCCAAACATAAGGCATTGTGATGTCAACAAAAATTAAATCACTATTAATCACTATATAATTTTTGAAAATTGACAAAAGCTTAAAAAGACTGTAAGTCCTTAAAAGTTTATGATAGCTTTTATTGCATACATTTATTTCCCTTTGAGGTACTGTATTAATGGATTTCTTCATCACCTAATCTAGGAGAAAATCATCTTGAAAAAACAATTTAAAATGCAACTCGGCAAAGCTAAAAAACTGACATTGTCCTAGAAAAAGGACAAATAAGGAATGTGATAAAAGACAAAAATATAAGTGATTTAAAATTGGTACATATAATATTGCTTACATTTTTATGTAAATATTCATTATACAAGCATTCCCAATAAAAGAGATATTTTGCCATGCTGAGAAAAGGATTCTCACCTTTTTTCAGCTACCAATATTCTATAGTTTGTTTAAATGTTGACTAAATATTACAGTTCTCAAAGAGTATTCCACAATCCCCAGGGCAGCTCCAAGACCCTTTCAGGAGCCCACAATGTCAAACTTATTTTCATGTTAATTGTAAGATGTCATTTGCCATTTTCACGGTTTTGATATTTGTACTGATGGTGCAAAAGCAATGGTGAGTAAAACTGCTGGTGCCTTTTCATACCTGAAGGCAGTGGCACCAAACTGCTAGTAGTTACTGTGTTCTTTACTGCCATGTATTCATGGTTAAAGAAAAAAATGCCAGTTTTACTTATAAATGCCTTTCATCAGGCAGTAAATATTAACTTATTAAATTTTGACCCTTAAGCACATTCGGTTTTTCAAAATCTGTGCTTAATTGCTGATATTCTCAGTAACTCCTGGATATAGAGCTTTGATCTTTTTTGCATTTGTATTTTTTATTCAGTGTATGCGTAAGTGGCCAAGTACTTTATCTGATACACAACCAAAGAAGCAGCAATTTGTTCAAATCCTTAAGAAAACATTGAAAAGTGCTGTTTTTGAACAGTGTTGTGTAAATAACACTGAAGGATACAGCTTATGATTGACTGAAAGGATTTCCATGAGTAATTCTGGGTATGTATATTTTTTTGGACTCATAGGTCAACTGTAGGCACTAACTTTTAAAACCAATGCTGCCAGCTGTTCCACAGTACATCTCATCCCCTGGTGTGCATGTGGTGATGGAACATCATCTAGATCCAGAGAGAACAGCATTAATTTCTGATTTAAAAAAAAAAAAAGCAACGATTCCCATCTTTCTATCAAATGCTCTCCACTTTGGAGCATAAACTTAAGCACAATGACCTAATATGATTACAGGCAGCAATAATTCAAACACCCGGATTCTACTATTTATTGCCATGTAGAAAAAGCTCTTCTGAAGCCACTTTACATTTAATATGTGTTAACATCTCAAGGGTACTAAATACTGTAAATCATCATTTGTATTGGGTCTTCTAGGGAAGGGGCTTCTCTGAATTTTTATCATTTCCTGGCAAACTCTTCCTTGATGGGTAGTGGAAATAATACAAGAGATAGAGAAAACAAGATATTTGAGGAAACAATTTTTGAAGTACTCTCATGTTCTCTAGAAAAATATGCTTAAATATAAAAAAATAAGCATTGTTAATTAAAATCTTTCCTTTTTTCCCCTATTTATTTTTGAAGACTTTCTATGAGGCAGGTTTTTGTCTGTAATTAATAAGAATAATATAAAATAATATGATTATATTTGTTTTTACAATAGGTGTACAATTACTAGACTGGTAAATGAGGAATCTATTCTAGATATATATTTCCATGATATCTTTGTGACCACAGTGAAAATATATATTCTAGATGATAATATTGTTAATTAACTATAACTGATTAACAGTCCAGTCTTGATTAGTGGGTCCATATTACCCCAGAAGGAAGTCTGTACTGGTGGATCTTTGTGCTCTGTTTTTGTTTTTATCCTATCCAAGATATTTATTAATTATTTGCATGAGGATGCAGATGACTTATTGATAGCATATTGACTCAGTTTCAGATGGTGTGAAATATGACATGGTCATGTGTTTACTATATGCATTGTATATTTAATAAATAAACCTACTTATAAATAAACTTATTTTAAAATTTGCTTCACAGAAGTAATACTATAAATGATATTGTAGGTCTTAATTTCCTGGGTACAGTTTTTTATTAATATGCATTAATACAAATTTGATTAATGTAAAAGGAAAATTCAACCAAATAATCATGTCATAGAGTTAAAAAAGAAGAATTGTTACCGAGAGGCACGAGGAAAACAAACATAATTTTTTTTTCTTTTTTTTTCAATATATGAAATTTATTGCCAAATTGGTTTCCATACAACACCCAGTGCTCATCCCAAAAGGTGCCCTCCTCAATACCCATCACCCACCGTCCCCTCCCTCCCACCCCCCATCAACCCTCAGTTTGTTCGTTTTTTAAGAGTCTCTTACGCTTGGGCTCTCTCCCACTCTAACCTCTTTTTTTTTTTTTTTTCTTCCCCTCCCTCATAGGTTTCTGTTAAGTTTCTCAGGATCCACATAAGAGTGAAAACATATGGTATCTGTCTTTCTCTGTATGGCTTATTTCACTTAGCATCACACTCTCTAGTTCCATCCACGTTGCTACAAAGGGCCATATTTCGTTCTTTCTCATTGCCACGTAGGGGGCACTTGTACCCCAATGTTTATAGCAGCACTCTCAACAATAGCCAAATTATGGAAAGAGCCTAAATGTCCATCAACTGATGAATGGATAAAGAAACTGTGTTTTATATACACAATGGAGTGCTACGTGGCAATGAGAAACATAAATTTTTATTTTCTTTCTCATATGTTGTCTTTATGTTGGCACAGCATATTTCAATAAGCATACAGAAACATTAAACATCATTTGTGTATTAAATGTAATATAATTGGTTTCTAAGACTCACCAATAAAGTGATAAAAGAACAAGATCTAGAACACTAACCTTTTAATATGGTGTTTCTCTTGTTACCCTTCTGGGTCCTAATATTAGATTTTAATAATTTCTAGAGCTAGTTTTTAACCAAACTGTGAAGGAGAGGCTACTGTCATTCCCCCAAATGTCTTTTCCTGATGTACTTTTTCCTCTTTGATGGTGGTTCCCTACCATATTCTACATCCAGTAGTCTCCTTGCCCTCACACTATAATGTTAATGATTCAATATTTTTCTCTGCATTCTTGTCTATATTACCATATTTCTGACACCATGAATGCAAGAATACACACACATAAGCGTATACACATACACACACACACACACACATGCACATATTTGCTTGGCAAACTCCTTTCTGCTCACTTACAAATTTGAAGCCCTCTTCACTAGAAATCTCCTCAGACTAATAAAGTATATGTTAGGTAAATTTATTTCTTTTTAAAAGAATGTTTATTTATTTTTGAGAGAGAGAGAGAGAGCACATGTCGAGGGAGGGAGACAGAGGGTCCAAAGTGGGCTACGTACTGACAGCAGGGCTTGAACTCACAAACTGCAAGCTCATGACCCAAGCCAAAGTCAGATGCTTAGCTGACTGAATCACCCAGGCACCCTGGTATATTTATTTTGTTGTTGTTGTCAGTTTGTGAGTTGTCAGTTTGTTGATCCTTATCAGAGTGATAGAAGTTTGTTTCCTTATCAATTTGCTAGCTAGACTATGAATTCCACAAAAGCTAAAACTTCATCTGTCTTTTTCACTGTTACCAATCTAGGACAGCATGACAAATATGTAAGCAAATGAAAGGAATTCTATCAAATACAGAGAGAAGGGAATGAAAATAATAATATGGTGACCCATAAGAAAAACCAGTACTATACATTTAAGGCTTGGAAAAAGTCCAGTGAAGAGACTGGCAAGGGACATGTTTTCTGAATACTGAGTTTAAAAGATGTGTAAATTTCCAGGTAACTATTCTAAATTTATCTCACGTTATTATTTAATTTCCTATCTAAGAGGACAAATCATAAAAAAGAAATTAAAAAGCAATAAATCCCCAAATATAGGAGGCTAGGACAGGAAACATTAATTGGTAGAGATTTTATCAAACTTATATAAGATAGAAGCAAATATAAGGATTGTAAAAATCTTTGCTAGGAAATGTCCATATAGTCTATATTTTAATTTCAGAAAAAAACTCACTAATTTAGAAGAAAGTAATGGAAAACCATGCAGAAGTAATAAACACATTTGAATCCAGAATAGAATCATAAATTTCTATGTTATCCATCCAATATTCCATGTTAGAAAGGACCTTAGTTTCCATCTCATATTTCATGCAATAAAAGATTTCTCCAAAGTGCTTGGAAACTGTCAAGATTGGAAAACTTACCTACTTTCACACAGCTCTCAGATGAATCGAGTCTCTATCACTTCACAATTCTTCATAACCATGAAGCAATCACCAAGTCTTCTTTATTTCTTCATGCAGTTTACCCAGTTCCTCATATAGCATAGCTTACCACAATATCTCTTCTGAAAAATCCCCTTACCTAAAAATTATTGGAGTGCCAGAAACAGAATATAATACCCCAGACATAAGATGACCTATCTACTGTGGTGGAAGTGTACCTCTCCTATGTACCATATCTATGAATATAACCACTATTATTGTTTTGTCATTTCTCTCCCTCTCTCTGTCTCTCTTCTGTGACATCACATGGTTGATTTATACTGAGCCCTATTTAGAAAAGATCAAAGACCTCTATATTATACATCTGTATCATGTTATAGCTTATCTATGTTGCCCTCCCTAGCCCAGTCACACTCACACACTGATGCTATATTACTCTTTACCTACTTGCCTTTAAATAACATTTTTGTCAAGCTCCTTCCTTCCTCCCTTTTTGTCTTTCTTTCTTTCTTTCTTTCTACCAATCTGAGTATTTGTATAATCTTTGGGTTTATAAGGCTTTTCTAAATTTAAAACCAAAGCCAGAACGAACCCCCCCCCCAAAAAAAAGATCAATAGATGAACTACTAAAAAAGAAGTAAGCAAAAAGATGTATAGCTTCCCTAAAGCACAAACTAAAAGTTCTCTGAGGTAAAATTCAAAATAGTCAATAGAATTGAAGCTGTGAGCATACTAGCTTGAAGTTACACTCTCCATACCTAGTAAGTTAATCCAAGTTAAATGCATATCAAGCAGATTATCTATGAAGCAGCAATATTTAAAGCTAGTAGAAAGAAAAGAATGGTTATCTTAAAAAGGGTGAGAATTAGGGGTGCCTTGGTGGCTCAGTCAGTTAAGCATCTGACTCTTGAGTTTGGTTCAAGTCATGATCTGTATGTTTGTGGGATCGAGCCCAATATCAGGCTATGTGCTGACAGCTCAAGCCTGCTTGGGATTCTCTCTCCCTCTCTCTCTGCCCTTTCCCCACTCACACTCTCTCTTTCTTTCTCTCTCTCAAAATAAATAAATAAACCTTTTTTAGAAAGGGGTGAGAATTAGACAATTGAAGATTTCTCATCAGCAACAGGAGAGGCCAGAAGATAATGAAGTAGTGAAGGAAAAATAATTATAATCTAAAATTTTATACCTAGCTAAACTATTACACTATGGTCAAGACAAAGTAAATCTATTTTTAGAAATACAGTTATTTTTAGAAAATAATTCTTTATCAAAAGTAAAACTGGTACCAGAGGGAAGGTATCATTTATAAGAAACAATAATGAACAAAGAAATGATGAAAATGCCAATGTATATATTTAATTATCGGCTATATGAAACAACTAATTTTTATTTCATAAATCAAAACTAAACTAAAACTATAGACCAGTACTACTCGAAGTATGGCCATAAGATCTGTGTTTATGCATGAATTACTTGTTATGGATCTATAGCAAGTACAAGAATTGAGAATTATTGCTTGAAATTCTTTTAGACATTTGACTGTGTCAAATTACGGATTGGGAAGATTACTCTCACCTACTAAAAGCAGAGATTCTTATATTGGATAACAAAACCGAAGTCCAGACATAAACCATTTTTAAGAGTTCCATCTAAAACAAAACCACTCAGAAAGGTTGCTATAAGAACAAAGAACTATAAGCCATGAACCTAAAATAAAAAAATCTGATAGCAATACTTAAGATAGATAAAACTTTCCATCTGAACTCTTCCAAACTTCTAAAATTAATATTTCTCTACATTTCTCTTCCCCACCATACAAGAGTTATCCTTTCAGGAGTTCTCTGTTCCCTTGTTCCACTTTGGACTGGTTGCTGTATAGACCCAGGGCATAGTGATCCTTTAGATGTCCTTTGTCTTCTCTGTTAGAGTCCCAGTTTTTAGTTTTTTGAATTCCACTTTTTGTTTTTTTTTACTTCCACAATCGACTCACATAAATTATTCAGTAACAGATCAAAAGAATATGCAAGGGAAATGAAATTTCAAGATTTCACCTGTTTGTGAGATTTTTCCCCCACCCTCCCACCTGCCTAATAATTAGGTTGGTAAAGAATTCTAGACCAAAAGTCACTTTCTTTCGGATTTTGAATGCTTACCTCCATTGTGTTCTAGCTTCCTGGGTTACTGATATCAAATCCATCTGGAGTTGTGATCCTATTTTCCTTTTTCCCTAAAATTTCTTGAGAGTGTGATTTTTGTCATTCCTTAGGCTAGTTGCTTGATGGCCTTTTCCATCTGGACATTAATGAGCTAGGAAATTGTATGTATTAATTTATTAATTCTTTGGTTAACTAATTAATTAATTCCCCCATTCCTTTTTTCTTTTTGGATCCCTTAGTTGTTCACTTAATTACTTATTTCCTATTTTTTCCCTATCATTTCCATCACACTTTTATTTCTGCATCTTTGGGTAGTCTTTTATATGTTTTTATTTTGTTAGTCAAATCGATTTTTTCCATTTTTAGTGCATCCCAATTTTTAT
The DNA here is from genome assembly GCF_027475565.1 of Acinonyx jubatus. NCBI lineage: Eukaryota > Metazoa > Chordata > Mammalia > Carnivora > Felidae > Acinonyx > Acinonyx jubatus. The sequence continues at coordinate 34,323,422 of NC_069383.1, forward strand.
TTCATATGATACATTATTTTGTGATTCTGAGGGTATTAACTTTAAGCTGTCTTTTTATCTAATTGTCTCATTTTCTTTAAATTTCTTTACTATAGTGATCTTACTGGGGAATTTTTTTGCATGCTTGGTTTAATTCTCTAGTGTGTAACTCTCCCACCTTCCAACATGCTAGAAGAGGACTAAATGCAGGGTGAGGATATGGAGAACTAAATGCTCCTAGTCATCCTCTCTCATAATCTCTCTATTTTCGCTGGTGGGCTGCTGTGTTATCAGACAGGGTGCTCTTGCTGCCCTCTGTACAGGCTCTGAGATTTCAGTTTGCTCAGTTCTTATGTACACTCATTCTAGATAGTTTTCAAGTCTACAACTTTAGCTTTGATCTCAATTGTCCTATATTGTTATTCCCAACTGGACATTTCCTTTTGAAAGACACTTTAAGTTGAAAAATATGTCTTAACGAAGTCATCAACTCCCCATAGATACAAACCTTACTCCTCTTTTGTTCTTAGTTTATTTAAATGGCATCATCTTTGAGTTCATTCTCTCAGTTACCCTTCATATTTAATCAAATCAACCAAATCTCAGTCAACTTTATCTCTCTAAGATCTCTTGGAATTATCTTTTCCGTTTTGTCCTGGTCACTATAATACATACCACCAGCTTTACTTTTTCCCTGAAGTAATGTAATATAGCGTCTAAATGGATCCCCCATGCTTTCACATTCAAGGTCATTGCTTGCACTGTCTCTGATTAATTGCCCCAAAGCACAACTGTGATTGTGTCACTCAGCTGCTCAAAATTTCAGTGACTTCTTGTTTCCTAGATCAAAGCCAAATTCCTCAGCCTAGAATTGAATAGCTTCCATATTATAGTTCCAATCTACCTTTCCAATATCATTTCTCATTGTTGCATGTCACATTTTCTATATATCCCAGTAAAAGAAATTAATGTTTTCAGATCCATCCCAGCTTTACCAGATCTTTGCACATGATAAAACCTCTGCCTGAAATACTTTCCCTAATATCCTTCAACCCTGCATATTTAAACTATACATGTACATTAAGAGAAATCACGAAGCCTACCTCTTCTATCAAGTAATCTCTCATCCCTCTTTACTGTACCTGCCATACATTTCTTATTAGACAGTGCTCTCAAGGGTCAGTTTAGTAACTAATTTACTTTTTACTCCCAAGATGCCTAGCATAGCATCTTGCCAACTGTGGGCCTTTAATATTTGTTGAAGTATGAAAATATAGACTTTATGCATAATATGTGGTATACTTACTTAAAAGCTACCATGGAATTATTTACTGTCTATTGCATATATATTGGCCTTCTCACCCTAGGAAGATACTTGAGGACAGGGTCTCTGGCATTTTATTTTTTGTTTCCCTCTACAGTGTCTTGCATGATGCCTTGCATATGTATTACTCTTTTGTGGTAAAATAGCAATATATACAGCATATAAGTAATTGTCCTTCTGTGATGCCTTTGAAATGTCAGTTTGAGGAATTGGGGGGAAATTTACATAGAAGAAGCATTTTTTTTTCTCTCCTCAAGATAGAATCAGCTGCTACCCCTTAAAATAGTCTAATTATTTTACTGGAGGCCTAGTTATAAAACTACTTGCAGTTGCACTAGAAATAGAATTCTGGTGTCACTTAATGAGATTTTTCAAGTTCACATTACTTATTCTGCAGACTTCTTCATTTGAGTAGATTGTTTAATATTTTATTTGTTTTATTATTCACATTTTGGGGGTAAAATATTTCCGCTCACATTCGAAGTTGGTTGAATTGTATGCCAGAGTTTGAGTGCAGAGAACTTTTTCTTGGTCCTGTTATTTCCAAGTGTGCAGCTGACTACTGTGTCTGTAATTCACATCCTGGGAGCAGGTTTTTGCTGCTGTCCAAGAAGTGAAACTTTGTCTTACCCTAGGATGCAAGTTAACATTTCCTTACCTGCTTGACAATGACTTCATTTTCCTCTTGTGTTTCCCTTCTCTTTATCTGTGAAGTGAGCTCCTCTCTGCACCCAAAGCAAGTACATTCTATAGCAAACTTTTCTGATTAAATTGTTATGAAATAGCGGCAGCTGGGTGGCTCAGTCGGTTAAGTGTCGGACTTCAGCTCAGGTCATAATCTCATGCTCATGAGTTTGAGTCCCCCATCAGGCTCTGTGCTGACAGCTCAGAGCCTGCAGCCTGCTTCAGATTCTGTCTCCATCTCTCTGCCCCTCCCCTGCTTGTGCACTCTCTCTTTCTCTCAAATATAAAATAAAACATAAAAAAATTTTTTTAAGTATCCTCGCATTTGGAGTCTGATACTCTGCTATTTAATTTATCACTGCTATTTTACATGATAAAGGTGCATAGAATTAATTTTTTCCATTCATAGAATATAATTCCAGCATTCTTACCCCATTCTACACTCCCTCTTCTTCTCTTTTCCTCCACCACCAGACCATTGTTCCTTTCCAAATCAGCCATTTAATTTTCTGCACTCTCATATTATGTTTAATACCATGCTGAGATTTGTGGGAGATGTATTGTAGCCTTGACATTTCCTTTGCAGACATAATACACACAAAACAATTAGAAAACAATTAAAATAGTAAACTCAGTGGTAATAACTGTGAATGTAAGAAAGTAGAGAAAAAAGAAGTGAGCTTGGCAGGAGTAGTAGTTGAAAACTAATGGAAAAGGTGGAATTCGAATTGGCTCAGAGGACTCAGAGGTGGGTAAAAAGGGTGGTTGTGTTTGAGATTTGGAAGTGATGAAAGCAACGAAAGCAACGAAAGCAACAGTGAAGAAAGTAGCCTAATGGGCAGGCAATATGTGTGCTAAGTGGAAAGTGGGGTTATGCAGGTTAGAGTAGGCTTGTTAAAGATCACAACGGGGTCCACTTAAGCATTCAAGCTTTTAATAGGGATGTGGTATGATAAAAATGATGTTTAAAGAAATTGGCTTCAGTTAAGATGCATGGGGGCTTATGGCATATAAAAAAAGGAAAGGTGCTTAAAATGTGATAAAGTAGACAGCTCATTGTACAGATTAAAATAACAGTAAATAAAATGCTTTAGAGACAATTTAGAACTATAAACTCAGGGGAACCAAGGCCAGAATGAAAGGAAAATGGGAGGTTGGAATCCAAGGGACAAAAGGAGAAGCTTCATTGTTACCTTACGTTCTCGTAACAAACCCTGATATTTTTTAATTTCACTGCACTTTGTGCAATTATCCTGTTGGGGCCACTAGGTGGTGATCTTTGTTAGTTGGTAATGTGATTCTTTAAAGAGTTCAGGTTTTTTTTGCAAGAAAACCCGTGTTTTTGTTTTGAACAATTCCTGATTTATAGCATTCACACCTACGGATATACATCCATAAATATTTCCACTTCTCCTTTATTCTTTTTAGTCTGTGCTGTCAGGTAAGATAAGGGAGATGAGAAAGAAGTAAATATTAGATCTCAATCCTCACGCTTGTTTGGTTTAACACTGTTCCTGGCATTTTCCAATCCTGGTCGCTGCTCTATGGAAGAGTAGAGCGGGCAAAGGCATCATTTATCTTGCTGGCCTTATTGGTATCATCTGTCAGGTGGTCTCTAGGATAAAGCCAGTATTGGCTATGGTGTGGTGGTGAACGGGGAGAGGTGCATAGGTGGCTTGACTGACAGCTCCCATGTCATCACCCTGTTTTACTGATTCCCAACCCTCATTATGTCTACTTTCCATACAGCCTCATCTTCTGCCCTTATGGAGACCCCACCATGATGGAGTTCATAAGCTAAACCACAAGGTACTTATTCCAGGTTGGAAAAAGCCTGTTATCTGGCAGGTAGAAAAGGAGGCAAGTTATCAGAGGGCCTGGCAGCAGCAGGCACTGCCAATGCTTGTTGAACGAGTGATCAAATGATGAGTAAACGGATGAGCATCAGCAATACAGTGGAGGAAAGGAGTGGTCCTAGAATGCTGAGTGAATGTTTCCATGGAAATATTTTTACGTATGTGTTATGCTCTTTTGTACTTTTGGTGTGGGTGTTATGGATTACCTGGTCCACTGTTCCCTGCTGACATAGAGCCCAGCGCCAGGGTTAACATTGCTCTGTGGGGAAATGCTTTCTGAGTTCCAAACATTTAACTTACTAATGAACTTTTGTTAACCTGTGACTTTATAAGAAGTTCTTATTAAATTAAATAATAGCACAGTTCATAAAAGTGACTTTTGAAGTTCTCAGTCACAGCAACATGTAATTAACAGTAAAGGCTTAAAGTGCAAACAGGGGTCTTATCTATCCAAACACTTTTTAATGCTGAGTTTCTTGATGATCTTTAATAAACCCTTGTAATTGTAACAACAATTACAACTTCAATGGCTGCAGTAAGTCTGAAGTCTCCTCCTAATTTATTTCCAATGTTTCCCTGTAGAGAGGAAATTCTGGGCACCTAGCTACAGCTGTACATCTATCTGTTACCTGTTACGAAAATTAGGTTGTCAATTTTATCTTTATTAGAAGAAAGGAAGGTTATTTTCTTTCCTCCCAATAGCTAAATTTTAATGAATTTCTTATTTTACTGATTTATTCTTGACTGCTTTTTCCTTTCCATTTGACCTTTTGGGCCAATCAGGGCTTTTAGCCAAGAATCAAAGAAATCTGGTTCCTGGCTTAGGCAAATCCCAGACTCATTTCTTTTACCTTATTTCCCTGCCTTATCTATGTCTGACAAAGATAATCAGTACATAATATTAATGATTTAGGACCTTGACCCTGGAAATGGTGAGACTGTAACAAAAATATTCTTGATAGCAAGTCAATACATTTAAATGATGCCACATTTTAAAATCACAATTTACCTTTTATTTACTTTCTGATGTGAAGTTCACAAAACATAAAATTCACTTTAAAGTGTACAATTCAGTGACTTCCAGTACATTTACAAATGTGCAACCATTATTGCTTTCTAATTCTAGAACATTTTCATCCATCACCCCCAAAATAAATGCATTCCCATTAAGCAGACACTCCCCGTTCCCCACTCCCTCTTGCCCCTGACCACTACTAATCTGCTTTTTCTCTATATGGATTTGCCTAGTTTGGAATGGATTAAACATAAATGGAATTAAGTAGTATTTGGCGTTTTTGTATCTGGTTTCTTTTAATTAACATACTTTCAAAGTTCATCTATGTTGTAACATGTATCAGTACTTCATTCCTTTTATGGCTGAATAGTATTTCGTTCTAGGTATGTAACACATTTGTTTATCCATTTGGACCGTTTCCACTTTTTGGCTTAATGACAATTCTGCTATTAATATTCATGTCCAAGTTTTTGTTTGAACATCTATTTTCAAGTCACTTGAGTGTATACCTAAGAGTAGAATTACTGGGTCATATGGTAATTTTATGTTTAACTTTTTTAAGAACATACTTTTATTTTTATATATGCTAATATTGGTTATTCTTCAGAAAGTTATTGGATAGGATTTATTATGCAACCACAGATATTATTTACACAAGACATTTTGGGCTGAAATATCTACTAACTACTATCTATTAATCTACTAACTCCTGTCTCCATATCCAATGGTAAGGCTCCAAAGACAGAGTAAATTTGACAGGTAAGGAAACATGAAATGGTGGTGTGCCTTCAATCAAAATCACGGAGGCATCAATCTCCCCATCCTGTGCTTTCATTCAATAAACACTCACTGTGTTTCCAGCCATGTATCAAGAATGATTTTAGGAACTTGTGATACACACAAAAAGACAAAAAAGATTTTGCCTTCATGGAACAGGGATGTTAAGAATGTGAGAAGGAAGAGAGAATTTTAGATATGGGTAAGAGCTATGGAAACAATTATGTAGGGAATTGGTATGAAGTTTCTATCATAGACTACTAAATCAGTGCTTCTCAAATTTTAGTGTGCTTGAGAACACCTTGGGATATTGTTGAAGTACTGATTTGAATATAGTGGCTCGTGGGTGAAATGTGAGAGTCTGTCTTTTCAACAAATTTCTAGGTGATGCTCATGCTCCTTTGGGTCAGGCAGAGAAGGCCTTACTGTTTAATGACTTTTCAGCGGGGACATGAATATGGAATATGCATCAATAGCCAGCCTAGTCAAAATATGGGAGAAGAAAATTCCAGGGAGAGAAAACAGCTTTTACAAAGGCTCCATGGAGGGAAGTAGGCTTGGTGTATCTGAGGGAAAGTGCTATAGAGTAGTAATCCCTCCCTGACACATAGTTGGTTATACAAATACAGAACAAGCCAGAATTCCTTGACCCCCTGCTATACTAGTTACAGCCTATTCCCCACCAACAAATGAAAGAATTCATTCCTAGATCCAAGTGCACCTTTGAATCGGCTTCCTTTATTTTGTGCAATCTATTTTTCCAAAAATATATCTTCTTGCTCACCATTTATTGCAGTTCTAATTTCTTTCTAACATTTAGTTTCTTTTTTCTTTTTCTTTTTTGTATCTTGCCCTTTTCACTTAACATTGTGAGCATGTACAACGAAATTAACTATTCTGAAACATGATTTTACATGCATGTATCAAGGTATATTTAGAAGTTCCTGGATTTTTGTAGCTGTTTTGTTTTAATTCTTTGGGGGGGCACCTAGTATAAACAAGACTATGATGAATATTATTGTATATAAATCTAATGGCATGTCTCCAATTAGTTTCTTAGAATAAATTTTTAAAAAATATAATAGCTAGACTTTCAAGAAACAGCTTAATTGCCTCCAGAAAAAGAAAATGTTCTAGTTTACTTTCATACTGTCAGCGAATAGTCCTTATTTTACCCACTTTTTCCCTTATTAACTGGTAGTATAATAACTTTTTAAACTTTTTATTGACATACAATTTACATACCATAAAACTCAGTCTTGTAAATTATACAATTCAGTGGTTTTTAATGTATATTCACAAGTTTGTACATGTAATTTTTAAAAATTTTGTTAAATTTATTGTATTTACTGTTATTTAAAATTGTTTTTTGTTGTTGTTTCTCTCAGGTTCTCTATATAGTTATTTGGATAATTACAAATAATAATCATGTATTCTTTCGTTGGCTGGAACAATACTTTTCTTAATTATTGATATTTTGCTATATATCATAGGACTTTGGAAAGTCAAACTGATCTGGATTTAGTATTCCACTTACTAAATGTATAGTGTGGGGCAAATTACTTGTGATTGTTGAGTTGCAATTTCTCCATTTGATAACAATAAGGAGCATTCTTAAATAGGCTTATTGAAAATGTTGAAGGAAACAATGAATATAAAGTGCTTAACAAAGTGTTTCATATATGGTGATATTGATTTTTTTTCATGAATTTCTATAGATCAATGCTGCCCAGGAAATAAAATGATGTGAAGATGATATACAAAAGAAGATTAGTGCCACTATTAAATTATATTCATATAAATATAGTTGTTGTTGAACAGTATCTTCTAGACATCCTTGAACTGGAATATATCTACCTTTTCTACATACATAGTTATTTCATTTTATTATGCTGCCTACCCATAACTAGGATCCCATTTATGCCAGCTCAGAAAAATAGCTGTTTATATCATTAAAAAATCTCCAGAGAATCTGCATTCTCTTTGCATGACTCACAGTGGTGCCTTACAGCCCTTACAGCCATAAATTCTTAATCTCCAAATTAGATACTTCCTACTGTACTTTTGGACTTTTCTCTTTGGTATAGTAATCTTTCATAACATGCAGCTATTGAGTTTGTTTTTGTTAGAGAAAGACTGTTAGACTATACTAATCATGTCTAAATCCTTTAAATATACCTCATTTGTTACATTCAAAAATAATGGGATAGCCCTGAGCAATTGTATATAGGTGCAAGACTTATCTAGGAGTAAAAGAGGTACGAGAATGCCTTAAAGTTAATTTCCTCATTAGGAAAAGATTCCAGCAGGCAGTCAATTGATCAAGAGAAACTGTTTAAACTTTTTATGATGCAGACACAATCAGATGGTTATTTTTAATACATACTTGAGCACAAACATTTTAGATTATTTGCAGGTTATTTGGGAATTTGCAAACATTTTACAGTTGTGAATGTATTTGAAATGGAGGAAATAAATAATTGAATAGAGAGTTTTAGTGTTTTGTAAATGCTGAGAAATGTTTTTTTCTTTGTTAGACTGACCATCAGCAGTGGTATGAAATGATGATTTAGAGACAGAGTGAGTGAAATGTCTATTCTTGTCCCAAGTCAAGGCATTCACTGAAAAAATTGCTTCAGGCCATAACTCTGGCATGCCATGGGTTAAATAAAGGTCAACTCCAAGTGAAAAATAAAAATCAGTTGATCTTTTGGTGTTAAAGGGGCAAAATAGTTATCATTTTAGATGCTTTTAGTACTCTTATAATTCAAGGATTTTGGATTTCTTTTTCCCTCAACTGAGAATTTTTAGGCCAGTGGTGTCCATAATGTATATGAGTGCCTGGGGGCATTTTGAAGGGGAAGAGAAGAAAATTTACCATATTTTAAAAAATGTTCTCACCTATACAGGCTCTTGCATGATATTTAATAACGCAGTGATGTGGCTAGTCCTCAGGGGTTTGGAGTGCTTTTTATATTTAAATTAATCATAACCATTTGGAACACAGATATCTGGAAAACTGTGTTCTAAGCCCATCTTTGGCTCACTGTTTACTTCTGTAAAAAATATCTACATATGGACTTATAATTACTTTTCAATATTTCCTCTTATTTGTCTCTGTTAAGAAGGTTGTGGTGGCAGTTTGTCAGTCAATGGGAGCTCAAAACTCCATGTCTCTTTGGTTTTTAATCTTGGGCCCCATCACATTCTTTAGATAAGAGTGTTACCTGTCCACCAGGGTGTTGAAAAGACTGCCTATGCTGATTCATATGATGTAACTATCACATAGCAAAAGCTCATTAAAGGTCAACCTGTATTAGGGTTAATATTATCCCTGCTCTGTATCTTCTGCAAAGAAAATATTGAAAGCAGCAAAAATCAAAAGGAGGATTATCCAATTATTTGGTTAATTCTGATACATACTAACAGCTGTGTAATAAGCGTGTGGTGATGTGTCTTTTGGGAGGTATGGATACTGGATGCAGTCTACTCACTGGTTGGAGTCTTTCTTGGATTACCTGTGCAACTCAGACAGTTGTCTAAAAATGATCTACCATAGCCAGGGAGATTAGTAAGAGGTAGGCAGGTAGCATCTTTAGTTCCCAGGACAAATCAGACTTGGTAGATTTCTACCATAATTAATTTGTTTGCAAGCTCAAAAGAATGGGTGAAGTTTCTGCATATCATTGCTGGAGACAATGACAAAGCACAGACTCTAACAAAAGTGGCACATGGTCCAGATTAAATGAGAAGAGTCCATCTTTTCCCCTTTTCTTGGTTAGAAGATGGTGATTGTTATTGTATCTGTTTGTATAGGCCAAAAAGAAAAACACCTAAGCTTGTGGGATAAAATTCTTTTCTTTTAAGTAAACTCTTCTTCTTAGAATGTAACACTGGTTGATTTTTTCCCTATTGAAAACTGATGCTTTACTGTGGGAAAAGTCTTCCTGTGACTAGTGATAAATGATTGTGAAAATAAAGGCTTATTGCAGATTACACTGGACCAGCCAGAGAGCCTTGGAGTTAAAGAATTAGTAGGCCCTTTCAATGAGAATCAGCCTGAAATTATGTCCATTTATGCGACATGTGTTCTTATTTGCTCATTCAAAGAAGAGTAGATTCTATTATTTTTAAAGTCGTAAGGGGCCTTACAAGCACGGCACACAGAAGGTGGTCAGTCAATATTTGCTGAATAAATGCATGAATGTATTTTAATGTCCCTCTCATTGTTGAAACCCTTTCCATTTTTTATATACTACAGAGAGTCATTTAGCCTGTGCTTGAACATTCCAACAGACTAAAAGCTTACAAAATTCAGAAACAGCCCTTTTCATTGGTGGATCACTCTAATTATTAGATCTTTTTCTTTCTTACTTTTTTTTTTTTTTGAGCCAGATTTTATCACCATGTAATTTCTACCCTTAGGTTTTAGTTTGGTTTTATGGGAGAACATTAAAATAAATCTACTTCCTCTTTCACATGAAAGTTCATCACATATTTCAAGACAGCTATCATGTCCCCATAATTCTCTTTTTCTCCAAACTAAACTACCATTTTTCAGTTGATAGTGTTTCCAATTCCCTAACCATCCTTACTCTTCTTTTCTGTTTTTTTTTTGTCAATGTTTCTACATACTTATTTCTTATCATTTCTGCATAATGAGTACTTTTTTAAATCAACTGTGGTAGCTTTTATATTTGCATTATTTTATTTAATTCCCAAACCAATCACATAAAGTAGTTTTTTTTTTCAATGAAAGCACTGTGTCAAGGCCATCTAGCTAAGAGACACGATTTAGAGTCACGCTGTCTTTAAATAACCACCAAATCATGTGCAAGTATCTTATCCTTAATTTGCCTTAATTTTCTCATCAGTGAAATGGGGAGTATAATCATCCCTGCCTCCTAGAGCTGTGAATTAATATTCATATTAATTATGAGTTAATATTCATAAATCACTTAAAAAAGCATCTGGCCAATAAAAAGCATTGTAAATGTTTATAAAACAAGCAAAGCTAGTTTATGCTTTCACACTGTTCACAGTAAACCATACTCTCTCCCTATAATGTGTGTTTTTTTTAAGTGTGTTTGGTATGCACTTCAGTCTTAACTGAGAGGGTCTCTGGTATTTCTTACTGCTGGCCACAGTACATTTTGGAGGTACTGTACATCTACATCTTGGATGCTGCTTTGGTGAAGCATCATTTGTTTCTAGGGGGCAGAAGAAATGTCTTTCACTGAGATCTACTTCCTGTGGCACAGATTTGCATGTCATGGAACCCTACATCTTTTTATTTTCCTGAAGTTTATGAGAATGTGCAGAAACCCCTCATCTCATTTAGAACTCCACCTTCCTCATTCCACCATGTGGACCATTGTTAAACTTAAAGAGGAGAACTACTGCTTTTAGAGAAACAGACACTTCTTACCTTCCCTCTCTGTAAATTATCACAAATCCATCCCAAGTTCTCACCTTTGTTGTTTGCTTTGTTTTGTTCCTGTTGTAAAGGTCACAAAAAATGCTGTTTGGATACATTGAGTCTTTGGTCAACTGAAATCTCCAAATCTATTCTGTACAAATTATGGTGAACCTGGATATTTCCCAATTTACATCTATTTAAATTTTGAAAGCCAAAAAATATTGTGTGTTTTCCACTTAAGTGAGTTTGGTCCATTATTCTAGCCTATCACACATTAATAACAATAGCAATTTATTGAGTCTATTATGTCTCCAGTACTGTTAGGCGTTTAAAGTATTAAATTGTTATTAATAATTTTTACTAAGTCAGTCAGAGAAAGATATCATATGTTTTCACTCATATGTGGATCTTCAGAAACTTAACAGAAGACCATGGGGGAAAGGAAGGGGATAGAAAATAGTTACAAACAGAGAGGGAGGGAGGCAAACCGCAAGAGACTCTTAAATACAGAGAACAACCTGAGGGTGGATGGGGCGGCGGAGGAAGGAAAATGGCTGATGGGCATTGAGGAAGGCACTTGTTGGGATGAGCACTGGGTGTTGTATGTAAACCAATTTGACCATAAATTATATTAAAAATATTATTAATAATTATTACTATATCATATTGTTATAAAACAATCAGGATAATAATAAGAGTTTTATTTTTAAATGCTGATTTTGCCATTCAATGAATGTGATTTCTCCCAACTTAGTTTTTTTCCCCATATTTGAGCAGCATCCATTCTATGTGTTTCTCTAAGTCAAATTAAATATGTTAAACAGCAATAGGGAATGATGGTTCTGTGTCCACCATTACAAATGTTACTCAAGGTCGGTTTCCCAAGCTTCTGTGGTTTTGTCTTCAAAGGGTCCTACAAAATAGATATCTGAGGACTGAGAGCTATTTTTAATATATAAATAAGTGAAAATTTGGGGAAAAATTAGGCTCATGTTGAATTATTAATCAGCTCTCTTTGGGATTGATAGTTTTAGCAACTTTGCCTCCCTAATAACTGAGCTCACATAGATTTATTTTATCAGTGAACACATTATAAAAGACTTTGTAAGACGCTTTGCTGAAATTAAGAACTGATATTATATTATAATCCTCCTGACAATCACCTTAGGAAGATATGTCTCTAATTTTATTTTATAGAATGCTGTATTAGTTTCCTAGGGCTTTCATAACAAATTACCACACACACTGGGTGGCTTAAAACAACATAAATTTATTCTCTTACAGTTCTGGAGGCCAGAAGTCCAAAATGAAGTTGTGAACAGGAATGGCTCCTTCTTGGAGACTCAGCTGGAGATTTCCATGTTTCTTCTCTCCTGGCACAATTCCAGTCATTGCCTCTGTCATCACATTGAAGTCTTCCCTCTGTGTCTGTCTTGTCTTTGTCTCTTCTCCTCTTTCTAAAAGGACTCCAGACATATGGATCAAGGCCTCACCCTACTCCAAGATGACCTCATCTTAATGTGCAATTTAATTATATCTGCAAAAACCCTATTTCCAAATTAGGTCATATTTATAGTACCAGGGGTTAGGACTTCACATACTTTTGGGCGGGGGAAGAGGAGAGGGGACACAATTCAACTCACAACAAAAAGAGAAAAGGAGAAATTACTAAAGTGACCAGGGCACACATACAGAATATGAACCCAATGCCTTTGTCATCACACACTACTCTTTTGTTTCCAGCTCCCAGTCTCTTAGTGAATATTGCACTTTATTTTTTGTGTCTTCAAAGACTAGCTGCTTAATAATTTGCTGTAGAATTTCATGGGGACTAAAAATAAAGCTCGCTAATTCTTGGTGTCCAAATCTGTTATTTCCCATTTTTATTAAGTTGTTCTCAACATTAACTTCGGTTCCTCAAATACTTTTCTTGTTTCCAAGCTCATATAATTGCTCTGGACAATTTATTTAGATTGGTTTGCTGATTTCTTATTACCCACTCTCCTATATTGGGCTTCAATTTCATTTTGATGATTGTTCTATATACTCTAGTTTAAAGCATAATTAGTTCTGCTTTCCTGTGTGCAGATGCATTGTTCCTGGGCTGTAGATTGTCATAGAAATCACTGGTCTTTTCTTATATCCACCTTCCCTTTACAGTTCTTCTGTTGCCTTCCAGTAAGGGTTGGCAGTTCCCTTTACAGTTCTTACTGTTCCAGTAAGGGTTGGCAGTTCCAAGCAGAGCACAAATTACCAAGTACACAGCCAAATTTAATCAGTTAACCAACCAGCCAATTAATAATTATTGGATTCCGATTATGTGCAAGAGCTGTGTGAGACTGGATGTTATAACAACGTAAGAAAGAACACAAAAGAAATCTTGCCTTTGAGGAGCTTGTAATCTAGTATGGGGAGTACAACAGAGTAAACAGGCAATTGCAATAGTATATGGTAACTGCTATGAAAATAATTGGGCAAAGATGTTGCCTGTGTGCAAGAGGAATACCTTACCCAGATTTGAAATAATTGCTAGCACCACACTTTTGTAATTAGTTATATTTTCTCATATATTGTTCTTTTATTATTCTAACTTACTATCTACTTTTACATATCTCCAGTGTGCCTAGGATGAGAACTCACATTTTGCAGCCAATGTATTTTTTTTCCTTACGATAATGTGCAACATATTAATCCAATAAGAACAGTATTATTAGAGTTAACAACATTAACCTCTTTTTTTTTTTGCAGATTCATATCAATGATATAGTTCTCTAGAAAAAAAATCAGAAAAGAAATGGTATGATATCTTACAAATGCTTAAACCAGAGTTTATCTCATAAAGATTATTTAAAGATATGTTAGAGCATTAATTCTAAATTCCCTGGGGTGCATTTGTTTAATCCAGACACTTCACATTATTACAATGTCATATATGGTGCAAGATTTTATAGAGACTAGAAAAAAAAAAAGATGTTTTTCCAGATACATTGAACAGTAATATGGATGGCCATTAGCTACACACTCAGTTCCTCTAGCAGCTTCCTCGTTTTACTTTCATGGCTTTTTAAGAGGTTACTTCTAGGACAGCACTGCTCTTCAGTCTGCAATAGTTCAAGTCAGAAGCTGAGTGAGGGAAATGCGGTATCCATTGTGGTCTGTTTTTCTATGTGACAGTTGTTCCTATTTTGTGTTTGTTTCTCCTTTAATAAGGATACAACTTTCATCTAGGGAGATGTATGGATCACTTGTTAGTGCACTTAAATGCACTAAGGCACTCCATCAGCTGGAAATTGTGACTTGTAGTTGAATTATTTTTGCACAGCGAATGGTTTTCCTTTTGACATATTTTAATATACTTGCACACTGAGAGCAAGAGTGGGTGAACAGAAAACAGACTGTTTTATTAACCCAGCAGTCACCTTTGAGGTTTGTACATGTCCACTTTTTTTCTTGCCTTTGTACATAATCCCAAGAGGCTGGTACCTGGCTTTGCTCAGAATAACAAAGTCAGGCACAAATCTCCAAACACAATTGTTAGCTGAATGCCAACTGTTTCTTCTCATCTTTTTTTTTTTTTTTTAACTTGAGCATTAAGAATTGTATCTTTATGGGTGAACCTTAACCATTAAAGAATGAGTTTGTTTTTCTATTTCAGATGCTCTCCCTATCGTTTACTAGATTTATTTCACAATATGTAATCTTAGGTGATAAAAGAAAATATTTTTTGCATGTTTTTTGCAGAGATCCTTTTTTTCCCACATCCATTAATAGTGAGAAGAAAAGAAGACAAATATGTTACAAGCTCTAACGGGACTCCAATTTCAACAGAAAGAACAATTAGGAGAAAAGGAGAGGAGACTTCAACTCAGCCAGGAATCCAGGGCCCAGCGTACACAGTTCCACTTGCAATTTTCATGCAAACCAATGTTTCAGAGACTTTTCTCAGTAAGACCAGAAATTTCTTCAAGTCAATTACCATCTTTTTCTAAGGTATGCATCTGTATATATATACATATATATATATATATATATATATATATATAAATATAAAAATTATGGCTATAATTTCTAAGTAAATACAGTAGGTAATCACATCTAAAATCCATACATTTTAATTTTACTCAAAAGTAATAAAAATCCATACCCTTCTCCCAGCTCCCAGTAAGTGGCTCATTTAAAAGTATGTAAATATTAGAGCGACAAAGCATTCAAGTGCATGATTTTCTCTTTCATATCATCATCATTATCAATATCATCATCGTGATAATAAGACCAGTTGATATCTTTGAGCCTTTTATATGTTACAAAGAAGTTTCGTATCATCTCATTTGATATGAAACCAAACCAATCAATGAGGTGTGCCTTATGAATAGAAACATTACTAAGAATGATAAGCCTTTGTGAGGCACCTGGGTGGCTTAGTCGGTTAAGTGTCTGACTCTGGGTTTCGGCTCAGGTCACGATCTCACACTTCATGAGTTCAAGCCCTGCATCTGGCTCTGCATTGACAGTGCAGAGCCTGCTTGAGATTCTCTCTCTCCCTCTCTCTCTGCCCACCCCCGCTTGCTTGCTCTCTTTCAAAAATAAATAAATAAACTTAAAAAAAAAAAGAATGATAAACTCTCTAAAAGCATTCCCAGACTTCTAAAATACAACTGAGTGGTATGGTAGAGAGAAAGCATGACATCTTTGAGTTAGAATTCTGAGTCTGCATTGTTAATTCTCTGATATTGGGCTTCTAAAGCATTGCTTTGTTGAATTGTTCAATATGAGAGACAATAATTTTGCCAAAAGTGGTTATGGAGTTTGACTGAAGATTACCTTAGTAATGAAGATTACTAAATTTTAGTGTGTAAAGGTAGTAAATGTATTATAGATGGGATTTTTTGCAGGGGAGTAGGTGAGAGAACATATCTTTGAAGGTCAACACCATGAGTGTATGACCCTAGGCTAGGAACCCATTCAAGGGAAAACACCTAGTAGATGGCAGAGGCAAGATTGGAATCCATTTGTTTTTCTGCGTGCCAGTACATATCTAGAATTCAGTTTCATTTAAATGCCATATTTTGAGCCACTACCTTTGACCGAGTTCTTGATCTATAATTATAAGATACAA
Source organism: Acinonyx jubatus (assembly GCF_027475565.1). NCBI lineage: Eukaryota > Metazoa > Chordata > Mammalia > Carnivora > Felidae > Acinonyx > Acinonyx jubatus. The sequence continues at coordinate 34,339,592 of NC_069383.1, forward strand.
GTAAGAGATCTTACTATAAAAATTTTATAATGGAGAAGGGTAAATAAATAAACACATTTGAAAAAATACTGTACATACATGTGGTGCATTGTACTTGTACATGGGTTCAGTGGTTTCATGGAAGGCTTTATTATTGTGAGGCATTTAAGTTAGACCTAGAATTGCTGCATCCATTTTTGGGGAATACCTAGATTGACTATATTTGCTTCAGCTTTCATATTAAGCCTATTCTTTAGAAAGTACGACTATCCCATGAACCTCTTGTAAACTTTCAACCATGAATTCTTACTTATTGTAAATTAAGCTTTCAAAAGTCATTGCTTTTTGGGGTCATGGATATCTTTTGTTTATAATTATTTCTGACTTTATTACATTGTTTATAGTCCTTCTAACTTTATTTAGTAAAATGTGTTTAGGCAGGAATGCCTTTTTAAATTTTTTGCTTAAGTTTTAATTTTTTTTAATTGAAGTATAGTTGACACACAATATTACATTAGTTTCAGGTGTGCAGTATAGTGATTTAACAAGACTATATGCCATGCTATGCTCACTACAAATATATCTGCCATCTGTCACAATACAATGCTATTATACTACCAGTGGCTATATGCCCTATACTGTGGCTTAGCCTACTGAGCCACCCAGGTGCTTCCCTATGCTGTACCTTTTATCCCTGTGACTTACTCATTCCATATGTGGAAGCCTGTATATTCTATACCACCTTTACCCATTTTGCCCATTCCCCCACACCTCTCATCTCTCTTCCTAAGCAGGCATACTTTTCATGGAAAAATCACTTAACAGTGAATGCTACAATCTTTGTCTTCTTAGAATCATCATCATCCTCCTCCTTACATCCTCATTATCAGAACAATAAAATGTTAGTACTTTTTAAGCAAGTGCTATGGGGACAGCCATCATGCTAAGCACTTCAAGTACATTATTCCTAGTTTCTTAATAATCCAGTAGAGTAGTTGTAAGCCCCATTGTGCAGAAAATGAACTGAAGCTCAGAGATTTTTAAGAAGTTAGTTCAGAAGATCACAATCAGCAAGAATGTTTTTGTTCTATGACCATGGCAATGTTGACACTTATTATTTGTCCACCTAGTTGGAGTTTATCAGTTTCTCACTAGCTTTATTAGTGAGAATTCAGATGATTTCCAGTACGAATAGCCCATTTGGAAGCAGATTAAGCCGCCAAAAGAATTTGTTGGTTTCTAATACTAGGAAGGACAGCTGATATCAGGGATGACTGGAACCAGGACTTCAAATATGTTAAGAATGTGTTTATCTCTCCTCTGTGCTTTTCTCTGCATATTGTCTTTGTTCTCAGACCAGCTCCTTCTTGCAGCAGACTGGGTAGGTTTCATTCCCTCCAGGCTCACACTCTCACAACTTGCTACCCAGGAAAAGGGGGGCTTATGTTAATTAGCTCCAGTGTGAAAATTTCAGATAAAGACTTACTGGGATCGCAGCTCCATCCCTTGGTCTGGTCATTTAGGGGGGAAGTGAGTGCTATGCTCAGTTTCTATTAGGCAGGTGTTCACTTCTGTGGCTGTGGGGAAAGATAGAAGGGATAGTGCTTTATTTCAATATCAGCACTCTGGGGGTACTCTACAGACGTGACCTCCAGAAAACTATTTGGAGGTAGTCCCAATTTTTGCCTCTTAACACAGGCCATCATGGTATCTGCTCTCAGTGTCTTAATTAATTTTCTACCAGTAACACCCCAAACTGATATGACATAATAAATCATACCTGCAGGATGGAAAGTTTTTGTCTAATTTTGCCCATTAAGCTAAAGTATGTCAAGTTTGTTATGAACATTTGAAGTTGGTTTTAATATTTTTCTAGATCTTAATAATTTGTTATTTATCTAAGGTAGAAAATTTTGTCTCTGACTGGGAACTGGATCAGCCTCTAAAATTAAAAGAAATGAAAATCAGTGCATAATGGATAGTTTCCAGACTCTGCAGAAGTGATATGTGGACAGACATGCCTTATCCAATGGGACCATTTGGTCAACTCTGTCTTTGGTTAGCATATGCCAGCATCTCAGAACCTGATCAGTACTATGTGATATGGTAAAAATTAAATTTCTGGGTTGAAAAAGCTGAGGATCAGAATATGGTTTGACTTTATGAAGGATGCCACCTCTAAAACTCTGTTTGAAATCATCAGCCCCCTCATTCTTTTGACTCAGGCAGGGTGCTACTGTAAAAGATTATAAACTTTAGAGACACATAGTGTGCTAAATACATTTTAGATACTATGTTATGAGACTTCTTAACACATTGTAAGATACGTTTCAATAAATATTTATTAATTTATTTTTAAGAACGAAATTTGGCCGTTTTAGAGTATGTAAAATAGGAATCTTCTTTAAAATGGAAAAATATTTCTTTCTAAGCACTATCATGTGCCAGCCCTGTGTGGAATGTTAATGGACAGACTCTATGTGGAAGCTCTATCCTCTTGCAGTATCTAATTTCATTCTGTTGATAAAATGTAGAAGGGATAAAAATTATGAGAAAAATGTAGTCCGTTTCTTTTCTCTAACAGTTTCAAATTTTTCTTGAATTCCCCACTGCCCTCCCAATACTCATACCTTACTGGGAGACAGGTAGATAAGAGATGGGTCAGAGGAGATGGCAATTAGGGAGTGGAAAATGGGAGAACAATGTAACCTTTTAGTTAAATGTATTTCAAACCTTTTAGTTTAAAATGATTGCTTTCAGGTTAAATCTGTCTGTTTTTGGCAAATACTGTCTTTCATGGGTATGAAGCTTATGTCTCTATATGTCCTCTGACCATGCTTCCTGTTGGCTTCCACTGCTAGGTCTGTGGCTAATGGGATTCATGACCTGTCCCCTTGGCAGAGGCAGGGTCAATGGTTAACGCCAGTCGACCTTAACCTCAGTCACAGAGCCCAAGCTGGACCACCTCATATCACTTCTTAACCACTGGGGGCTTGCAGGAATATTTGTTAAGTCACCATTTCTGATATGCTGAGGTCACTCAACACTCAGAGTTCTAAATGGAAAACAGACCAAAAGCTCCTCTCGTTCATGTTTCTTCTTCTCCCTTTTGGGGCTTCTGTTCTTTGCAGACCCTCCAGTACATACACACTAACGACTTTGACCCAGAACAGGGAATTAGGACCTTCATGTCTAGACAGACTTGTTTCCCTTTGTCTTCTTTCTACATTTTTCTCTTTTTTTCTTTTCTTTTTTTTTTTTTTTTTTGGAGGAAACATTACTTCTCCCTGCTATGAACTTCAAAAGTTCCTTTTTCAAGTTGACATTTACCTTTACTTTTCTCTGGGACCATGAGCAGAAGGGCAAGGAGTTGGAATGCAGAAAAGGAAAATATACAAGAGGTATATATCAAGGATATTAATCCTGAGATGGGGGTAAAATTTACAGAACAAGAGAAGGTAATAAAAAAAAAGAAAACAATCACAGAATCAATTGCTAAATATTCCATGCTTAGATAAAATTTTCTAGTTGTACTTCGGGTGTTCTAAATTTGTCAGATAACCTGTAGAATTTGGGTATCTCCTCTAGATAAATCTCATTTGCATTTATGCTGAAAAACCTTTTGAAGTTATCTATTTCAAAGACCTCTTAACAACACTAGCTTCAAAAAAAAAGCAAAGACTTACAAAGGAAATGATGTCAAGTGTCCTTTGTATTACAACTTATATACTTTAAAAGTCTCTCTGTCTCTAGTGTTGATAAAAGGGAAATTACAGAAGCTATAGAGCTAATACACATAAAGTGACAACTATGCATTGTCTAGAAAAGTTTTTTTTTAATCAGCATAAAGACATTTTCCTCCTAAAGTTCCATTTTGTTATAAATATGAGGAAAGCATGGTTCAGACCTGAGCAAATGTAGCTACTACTATCTGATAATGAGTGATGGATGAATGAAATAGTAGCAGGGGCTTAACTTTCATCCAAGTTATGATCATCTTCATGATCAAGAAGCCTAAAGAAGACACCTAATCCCCATTGTGTTTTCTGAATAATACATTATTCATTATTATACATCTGAGACTCATAGCATCTAATACCCTGTGAAATAGCTTTATAGCCCAAGAGTTTACTAATGGAGGAAAATGGCTCACTGAAACCAAGGGGTGCAAGAGTGGGAATCATCTGTTTCCTTACAGTCTTCAAGTATAAGACAGTCTTTCACTGTGACTCTTATTAATCAATACCCACTTTTCAGGATCTGTCTTGATTTTAGGTAATGAAGCAGAGAGAATTATACACCCTTTGGGGTTACATATTGTGGCCTCCAAAGATGTTATAATATTAATGTTCTTCTTCACTGATTGGCTTATAATTTTAGCATAATTTCTTTTTACCTATCTTGAAAATTGGTCACCTTTAACTTTATAATCTTCCTCCATAAATGTGAAGACTGTTGTCCATTTTCAATGTTTCCTTGTCTCTTTTTTTGAGGCTTTAAATAAATTATTATGACTAATAGCCACCTTTTCAAAGTTCTCATGGTTACTTGAAAATACATCATGGGAACTGACCAAAAAAAATCATTGAAGGTCAAAAATAACATACACCCAGCAGATAACTTTGTTTTGCTAATTTTTAGTGGCAATGCTGCTGTCTTCATTTTCAATTATTTTTTAAAATATGTAGGTGCAGATATATACATGCTAATTATTTCTATTAGCTTCCAGTAGTTGAATAATGGTATCTTTTTGTGTTAACTGATCCTATGGGTGAAATTTCAAACATAAATAACTGAGAAAGGCAGAAATAGTATACATCTGCACTTCCAATTACATTTAAAATATTAATCTATAACCATACAAGCTGAGATTCACTGCAAGATTTAAGGAGATGTCTTGGGGTTTTGTTAATTGTTTTATCTCTCTAGATTCAATAGTTCTCAATCTCTCTGGCTTTTCTTTCAACTTTCTTCTGTTTAAATTCAAGGGACTATCTGTCCACAAATTTTTTGAGACTTCTCCAGTCTGATTACACACTGTGTAAGCAGCAGTTTGGGCAGATACACTTTTCACTTGCTAGTGGAGATAAAACTAGCTTTCCTTCTCTTGTTTGGCCCCTAGTTACAACATTTTCCCTTAGTCCATTGGAGACCCATCTATTCCCTTGGGGCTCCAAATGTTCCCTCCTGCTTTCTTAGACATGTTCCATCTTGTCACCCTCCCTTAAATTGTTCCACCACATTCCAGGCACTTGCTCTCACCATATGCTGTTTTATTTTCTATACAGCTTTTCAAAGTATCTGAAAATAACTAACCTATCGTGTTGAAGGGTTTGGGTGTTGTTTACTTGTTTACTGATTGTTTGGCTCAACCACTGAAAATGTAAGCTTCATGGGAGAAAGGATCTTGTCTATCTTGTAGATGCAGCTCTGAGGACTAGAACTGAGTAGGTGCTTATCAATATATTTGTTTGATAAAGGATTTTCCTTAAAACTCTGCTTTGGGGGTTACTTTTGGGGGGGAGGATGACTTTTCACACTATTCCCCAGGCTAATTAATCCACTACCATGGTTTCAATAAATGTAAATGCTTTAATCTACACAGGTTATAGCTGACATCCTCTGAGCCTACAACCAAATATCCTGCTTCTTTTACCTGGATGTCTTTCAAACTCAATATGGCCCAAATTAGATTAGTAATCTAGTGGCTCCCAGTGCCTTCACAAATCAAACAAAACAAAGACCCTGCTCATCGCTCAGTGTTTTGTACTTCATAACTGGAATACTTATCCATGCTCTTGCTCAATCCTTAAAACTGGGCTCATCTTGGGGTGCCCGGGTGGCTCAGTCGGTTAAGTGTCCGACTTCTGCTCAGGTCATGATCTCATGGTTTGTGAGTCCAAGCCCTGTGTCGGGCTCTGTGCTGAAGGCTGGGAGCCTGGAGCCTGTTTCAGATTCTGTGTCTCCTTCTTTCTCTGCCCCTCCCCCATTTGTGAACTGTCTCTCTCTATCAAAAATAAATAAATGTAAAAAGGAAAAACAAAAAGCAAAACAAAAACAAAAACGGGGTTCATCCTTTCAACCCAGTTGTCTCTGTTATTGCAAATTCTTATTGAGTTTCCCTCATACTGTTGAGTTTACCTTATAAATAGTTCTCAAATCTATCCACTTTACTCTACTGCTGCTGCCATTACCCTAGTCAAGTTAATTATTTTTTCTCATGTATTTGACTATAATGCTCCCTACTGATGTCCTAACTGCCTGTCTTGTTTCCATCCAATCTTTCCAGCCATGTATCCCTAAGGATCTTTCACCCTGTAAATGTGACTGTAGTATCCTTTTCCCAAATAAGCAAACACACCAACAAAAGCTTTTCAGTGGATTCGCATTCCCTTTCAGATAAAGTTTAACCTACTTAAGTTGCTTAGAGCAGGTTGTGTCCTGACTCCTCATGTCTTTCTTTGAGTACTCAGAAAAGTGAATGATTGATCTTTAGGCAATTTCCCTTACATTATACTTTCCTCAGCTGGACTATAGCTAGAAGCAAATTTAAGATTATATTCTCCAATAAGAACTTTGTGCCCTGTTTTTCCATATTAATGATTGAGAATGGAATATTAAACTTTGAAACAGAGGAATGTGTTAGGATTAACATCTGAAGATCAAAAATATATTCCTTAAGATTAAAATACACAAAAAGTGTTACTAGCAACAAAGCTTAGAATTTTCTTTGGGAATCATCTTTGGATCTGCTCCAACACATGAACAAATGTTTCATTGAATCACAGTTTTCAGACATTGCTGAATGGCCAAATTATTTTGGTCTAGAAAATTTTCAAAGCACTTATTACTTGTGTCCAATTATAGCCATAGAAATGTATCAATAACACCCTCAAGCATTTTCTAATTCTGAGGTATCATCTATTTCCTGTGAATAATTTACAATATATTCATATTGTCCCCCATCCCCACCCCCAAGCTTTTTTCTGCAATGAATGCTATTTTAAAAGTAAAAATTCCTTTGCTGGTTCTTGTGAACAAAAACACTCCTCCTCTTTCTTTAACCAATTATTTGTATAGTCAGTCAGGTCTGCCATTGGGGCAAATAGTTTAAATATTTTAAAAACTGTAATCCTTGAATTGTGTAAAATGTGAAAGATACATAGTGTATGTTAAACTTATTTAAAATGGTTACTTTCTAATTCTACTTTCCTTTTTTTTCTTCCATTAGAGTTGGAGCATATTGCAATTGCCTTCTTTCACTGTTATTAACTTTTTCCCTTTCATCAGAAAAAAGATCTTGCTTTCTTTGATTCCCTTAACTGATATTTTAAAAGAACTCTTCCCTCTCTTGCTGTCTCTCAGGCAAGTCCCATCTCAATTGTACTTTGTCATTCATTATCAGTCTTTGTGTCCATTCTCTTATCCCAGCTTAGTTTTTTTTCTTTTCCTTTTTCTTTTTCTTTTCCTTTTTTTGGGGGGGGATGTGGGAGAGGTAGAAGTAGGGGGCACTGGTGTTGGGAGTCTCCTATCATTTCAGGCCTTAAGCAAATGAATTCATTTCAAATGGATATTGCATTTTACATCAAAAAGTTAAAGTTTCTTTGTCTTAATACATTAGAGCCTTCTATAACGCATACTCACGTAAAGAAATTTTAGAATAGGACTTCCAAATAACTAATAACTGGAAAATTCTGGTCTTGGGCTGTAGTCACTGAAGATAAGGAAAGACATCTGTTTCAGTACCCCAGCTGGCTTTTACACAGACATTTCAGACTCAGTGTGCTCCTGCTCTTTCTTTTATCTATGCCCATCTGCTTGTATGGTGTGTTCCCACCCTAACATATTTTCAGACCCTTGCCATAGGGCAGAAGTGCCTAGCAATTATTTGTTGAGATAGATAGCCCACATAATACTGTAAGTGACATCTGTTCTGTAGGAAATCCTTCCCTTGTGGCAGCAGTGTCATATTGGCAGCTCATAGGAATATCAAAATTGACATACAGGAACAATTGAATGTTTCATCTTATCCTGAATTCTCACTCAGAGAGCATCCAATACCAGATGCTTTAGAGGGCCCTGTAACCCCCTGACTCTTTCTCTTGTTCTCTCTACACCTATGGTAATTGGCAATACTACACTATGGGGAAAATTTCTTCCTGACCCCAGCTGGTAACCAAATTATGCCCTAAAGCGTGAAGATTGGCATATTTTAAGTTTATTGTAGCTAAGATGGTGAAAAAAGAGATGTTTTTCATATTAATGTGCTTACCAGATTGACCTAAATAATAGCTTGAATAGTAAATTCCACAAATCACTCTTAATAACTTATTATTTGGCAAAGTTACAATGACAGATGAACATTTTAATCTTTTAAGAGTGTTGATCCCCATGTTTGGCAATTGGTTCTTCTTCTTTACATTATTTCAAACTGTTGGTAAGAAAATTCCATAATGGTTCAAGATTTGAACCTTTGTATAAAAGTGTATTTGGTAAAATATTAATTCATTCTGAGTAAACTCTGAATTTGTTGCTTTTTAGCTGTTTGATGGTAAGAAGGCAGGCAGAATTTAGAGCCAAAAATTGGGAGCAATAATGGCTCTATTCATTATTAGAGCCATCATTGGCAAGTTGAAAATGCAATATGCAAGGTAGGTTCTGAATAAATTCACACTTAATTCAATTTCCCAAACAATCTACATTGGTGGTGTTACCCTCTTCAGTGATTTCAGAATACCATGACAAACTCAGATTGAAAAAAGTTAGAATGGTATAATTGTGAAAGTCTTTTAAAATTAGAATTAAAATTAATCTACTCAATTACATAATTGGGGCAACCCATTTAATTATGTTTAAGTAAGACTTAAACATTTGGTATAAGTAGTAAACTACTCTTTTACCTCTTTATAATTCTGTAGGTTAGCAATATAGGCTAGATTCATTTTAGTGGTTCTTCTTTTGCTGTTCAGTTGACTTACTATCGTGATTATCCTGGGGATTGATGGTCTAAGATAGCCTCCCCCAGAAGTCTGGTTTTGGTGTTGACTGTCTGCTGGCCATTTGTCTGTAGAATAACTTGATTTCTTCATATGTAGCAGTATTCTAAAAGCAAGAAGAAAGGGGGCTAGCCTTAATGAGGAAATTATTTTATACTTCTGCTTGCATGTTGTCCTATTGGGCCAGACTCATGGTTAAGTCCAGAGTCGATGTAGAAGACCATAAAATGGAGCAGATACAGAGACGTTTTTCTTCTCTTTCTTTTTTTTTTTTTTTTGGGGGTGCTTCAACTGTAATAATCTACCACATATTGCTGCCATATTGCTGGTAGAAACTTATCTTTCTGATTCCTTAACACAATACATCCATTACTGGAATATTGTGCTAAATTCTGTAAATCTGCAAGAGAATTGTGTAAATAATGTAAAGATCAATAAAACTAATTCCTCTTTCTATACATTTTAAATACAAGTCCTTTGTCAAATTTTATCCCAGCCTATAGTTTGTCTTTTTATCTTTTTAAAAAGATCTTTGACAGAGCAAACTTTTTTAATTTGGACAGCATCCAATTTATTAATCATTCCCTTTATGGATTGTGTTTTTGCTGTCATGTTTAAGAACTCTGTTTGTATATTGCTATGTATACTCTGTTTATTCAATTCACTGATATTTTGTTGAGGACTTTTGCATTTAAGCCCTTGAAAGATATTGACCTATGTTTTTTTTTTCTTTTCATTTTTTTTGTATTGTTTTTGTGTGACTTTGATATTACAATAACACTAACCTCACACAGTGAATTGGAAAATGTTAGTTTCTCTTCTATATTCTGGTAGAGATTATGTTGAGGTGGTGTCAACCCTTATTTAAAAATGTTTGGTAGATTCCACCATTGAATCCATCTGGGCCTAGAGATTTCGTTTTTGTAAATTTCAAATTATAAATTTAATTTAACAGTTATAGAGTGTTGAAATCCCCAGTTAAAGCTGTGGATTTGTCTGTTTTTCCTTTCAGTTCTATCAGTTATTGTTTCATGTATTTTGATGCTGTGTTGCTTTATTTAAAAAAATTTTTTTTAATGATTATTTATTTTTGAGAGACAGACAGAGTGTGAGCTGGGGAAGGGGCAGAGAGAGGGAGACACATAATCCAAATCAGGCTCCAGACTCTGAGCTGCCAGCACAGAGCCTGACTCAGGACTTGAACTCACAAGCTGTGAGATCATGACCTGAGCTGAAGTTGGACACTTAACCGAATGAGCCACCCAGGCACCCCATGCTGTGTTGTTTTATATATATACATGTAGGATCACTATGTCTTCTTGGTAGACTGACCCTTTTATTATGTAATATTTGTTGTTGGTAAGTTTCTTCTCAGAAGTTCATTTTATATGATATTAAAAGAGCTACTCTTTTTTTTTTAAGTTAAGGTTTGCATGATATATCTTTTTTTAATCCTTTCAATCTGCATATATCATTTTTTAGAAATATGTTTTTTATCCATTCTGCTTTTCTGTCTTTTAATTGATATAGTTGAAACAATTAAAATTAATGCAATTATTCATATTTTAGGGAGTAAGCCTTGTATTTTATTTGTTTGCGATTTGTTCCCTCTGTTTCTTACTCTTTTGTTTTCTTTTTCTTTCCTTCCAGTAGGTTACTGAAAGATTTTTTTCAGAATTTCATTTGACTTATTTACCATGTTTTTGACTATATATCAATATATCATTTTGATGATTGCTATAGTATATTACAGTATACATATATTTACTGTCACTAGCTACATATGTCACAGAATATGCTAGAATTGACATTTTAGTGCTTTGAATAAAGTGTAGAATATTGACCTCCATTTTGGTCTTTTTACCCTGCCAACTTTTAAAATATAATTTTCTTTATTTTTTCTACATATTTTGAGCTCACATCAGATGGCATTATAATTTTTGCTTCAACTAACAAGCATAATTTTAAAAAATCAAGAAAAAAATAACTCATAAAATAACAATTAAGAAATGACCCAATTAAAAATTGGGCAAAAGATCTGAGCAAATACCTCACTAAAGAAGATATACAAATGTCATTTAAGTGTATGGAAAGATGTTCAATATCATATGCCATTAGGGAATTTCAAATTAAAACCAAAATGAGATACTATGACAAACATATTATAATGTCCAAAATCTAAAACACTAATACAATACCAAATGCTGACAAGGATGTGAAGCAACAGAAATTCTTATTTACTGCTGGTGGAAATGCAAATTGGGACAGCCCCTTAGGAAGACAGTTTGGTGTTTGTTTGTTTGTTTTTTGTTTGTTTTTAAATAAAACTAAACATGCTCTTTCTTTCTAATTTTCTACATAGAGGATCATGTCATGTATGAACAAAGGCAGTTTTATTTCTTCCTTTCCACTATGTATATTTTATTACCTCTTTGTTTTGCTTTGTTTTATTGCATTAGGACTTTTAAGAAGATGCTGGAAGGCATTGGTGAGAGGCAATATCTTTGTTCTTTTCTTTGCTTTTTTTTAATGTTTATTTATTTATTTTGAGAGAGAGAGAGAAAGCTAACAAAGGAGGAGAGGAGGAGAGAAGAAGAAGGGTAGAGGGGGAAAGGAGCAAAAAGAGAGAGAGAGAGAATCCTAAGCAGGCTCCATGCTCAGTGTGGAGCCCAATGCAGGGCTTGATCCCACAACCCTTGGATCATGACCTGAGCCAAAATCAAGAGTGGGTCATTCAACTGACTAAGCCACCCAGGTGACCCTCTTTGCTTTGTTCTTGACCTTAGTGAGAAAGCTTTGTTTCACACAGTTCAGTTTAATATTAGATGTTGGAATTTTTGTAGATATTTTTTATCAAGTTGAGGAAGTTCTCCTCTATTTCTACTTTGCTGAGAGTTTTTACCATAAATGGGTGTTGGATTTTGTCAAATCCTTTTCTGTATCAATTGATATGATTATGTGATTTTTTTCTTCTTTAGCCTGTTGAAGTAATGGATTATATTAATTGATTTTTAAGTGTAGAACCAGTCTTGCATACCTGGGTTAAATCCCAGTTGGTCATGGTGTATAATTGTTTTTATACATTGTTGGAGGCAATTTGCTAATACTACAATTTATTGAAGATTTTTGCATCTATGTTCATGAGAAATCTTGGTGTGTAGTTTTCTTTCCTTGTAATGTCTTTGTCTGGGTAATGCTGGCCTTATAGAATAAGTTAGGATATATTCCTTCTGCTTCTGTCTTCTGGAAGATATTATAGAGAATTGGGATAATTTCTTCCTTAAATATTTGGTAGAATTCACCTGTGAGTCTATCTGGGCCTAGTCCTTTCTGTTTTGAAAGGCTATTAATTATTGATTCAATTACTTTAATAGGTACAGGTCTCTTCAGATTGTCTAGCTCTTGTATGAATTTTAGCAAATGTGAGGATAGAGTTGTTTATAATATTCTTTATTGTCTTTTTAATGTCCTTGGGATCTGTAGTAACATCCCTCTTTCATTTTTGATATCGATAATTTGTGTCTTCTTTCTTTTATTCTTAGTTTCACTAGAGGTTTATTGATTTTATCGATATTTTCAAAGAGCAAGATTTTGGTTTTGTTGTTTTTCTGTATTAATTTCTTGTTTTAAAGTTCATTGATTTCTGATTTAATTTTTATTATTTGTTTTCTTTTGTTTACTTTGGATTTAATTTTGTCTTCTTTTTCTAATTTCTTAATGTGGAACCTTAGATTACTGCTTTTAGATCTTTCTTCTTTTCTAATATATGAATGCAGTGCTATAAATATCCCTCTAAGCACTTAATTTTCATTTCATTTGTTGTATGTTAATTTTCATTTAGTTCAAAATATTTTCAAATTTCTATTGATTTTTTTTCTTTCACCTATTGTTATTTACAAGTATGTTGAATCTCTAAATATTTTGAGATTTCATGCTGTCTTCTATTATTGATTTCTAGTCTAAATCTGTGGTCTGAGGGCATACAATATATGATTTCTATTCTTTTAAATTTATTAAGATGTGTTTTATGGTCCAGAGTGTGGTCTATGTTGGTGAATATTCCATAAGAACTTTAAAAAATATGCATTTTGTTACTTTTGGATGAAGTAGCCTATAGATGTCAATTATATTCAGTTGATGAATGACACTGAATTCAAGTGTGTCCTTAGTTATTTTCTGCCTGCTGCATCTGTCCATTTTTGATATATAGGTGTTGAAGTCTCCAAGTCTAATAGTGGATTCATCTATTTCTCCTTGAAATTGTATCACATCTTATTTCATGTATTCTATAGTTAAATCCATACATATTAAGGATTATTATGTTTTCTTATAGAATTGACCTCCTTATCATTATGTAATGGCTCTCTTTATCCCTGATAATTTTCTTTGCTCATAGATGTACTGTGTCTGAAATTGATGTAGCTATTCCTACTTTCTGTTAATTAGTGTTAGTATGGTATATCTTATATTTTTTGTCTTTCATTTACTTTTAATCCATATATTACATAATACATAAATATATGTATATAATTATAATCTTTGTATTTAAAGTGAGTTTCTTGTAAACAACATGTAGTTGGGTATTGTTCTTTGATCTACTCTGACAATCTCTTTTGATTGGTGCATATAGACCACTGATATTCAAAATGATTACTGATATAGTTGGATTAGTATCTACCATATTTTGTACTGTTTTCTCTTTGTTTTCCTTGTTCTTTGTTTCTATCTTTTTCTTCCACTCTTCTTCTGCATTTTGTAGTTTTCACTAAACTTTTTGTGTGATTCCATTTTCTCTTCTTAGCATATCCATTATATAATAAAAAACTTTTTTATTATTTTCCCTAGAGTTTACAATATACTTTAACAACAAATCCAAGTCCACTTTGAAATACCACTATATCACTTCATGATAGGGAATGTACTTTATAATAACAAAATAATCTTAATTTTCTCCCTTTTGTTCTTTTATGATTGCTGTCATCCATTTCACTTGTACATAAGCATTTTCTCTCTCTCTCTCTCTCTCTCTCTCACACACACACACACACACAAGTGTACATAATCAAGTTCATTGCTACTATTATTCTGAATAAACTGTTTTTCTGTTAGATCAATTAAGAATAAGAAAACTACAAGCTTTTATTTTATCTTCACTTATTTATTCTCCTATGCTTTTCCTTTCTTTATGTAGATCCAAGTATCATTTTCTTTCTCTCTAAAGAACTTCTATTAATAATTCTTTTAAGACAGGTCTACTGGCAACAAATTCCTTTATTTTTTGCTTGTTCGAAATAGTCTTTATTTTTCCTCAATTTTCAAGGATAATTTTGCAGGTTGCTAGGTTGTTGTTTTTTTCTTTCAACACTTTAAATATTTCACTCTACTCTCTTTTTGTTTGCATGTTTGCTTTTGCCCTTGGATAGATAAGGTGTTTTTTTTTTCCCCGTTGTGGCCTCTTTCAACATTTTTTCTTTATCTTTGGGTTTTTAAAGTTTGAATATAATATGCCTAGTGTAATCTTTGAAGCATTTCCCTGTTTGGTGTTCTCTAAGCTTCCTGGATCTATGGTTTGGTGTCTGACATTGATTTGGGGGAAATTCTCAGTCATTATTGCTTCAAATATTTCTTCTGTTCCTCTCTCTCTGCCTTCTTCTGGTGTTCCCATTACGTGTATGTTATACCTCATGTAGTTGTCCCACAGTTCTTTAATATTCTGTTCTGCCTTTTCCAATCTTTTTCTCTTTCCTTTTCAGCTTTGAAATTTTCTAATTGTCATATCATTAAACTCGGAATTTCTTTCCTCAGTCACGTCCGGTCTATCAATGAGTCTGTCAAAGGTATTCCTCACTACTGTAACAGTATTTTTGATCTTTAGCATTTCTTTCTAATTCTCTTTTAAGATTATGTTAGTCATCTGTTCTTGCATGTTGTATACTTTTTCTACTAAACCCCTTAGCATGTTAATCATCCGTGCCATATCTGACTCAGGTCTTATATGTTACTCTCCTCAAACTGTGGGGTTTTTTTTCCTTTTAGTATGCCTTGTAATCTTTTTGTTGAAAAGTGGACATGATGTATTGGGTGAAAGAAGCTGCTATAAATAGGCCTTTAGTAATATACTGGTAAGTTATAGGGGGGGAAGGGAAACGTTCTATAATCCTGATTAGGTCCCAGTCTTTCGGTGAGCCCATCCATGCCTTTGGACTGTGAACTTCACACCTTCTCAATTCCCATTTTCCCATACCATAGGTGGGACAAGATGTCTACATGGGGCTGACATTGGGTATTTCCATTTCCCAAGTAGGGTAGGATCTGGTAAAATAGTTTCTCCTGAGAGAAGGTCTTGTTAAGAAAAACAGTGCTCTGGTGTATTTCAAATGGTTATTTTCCCCTACCTTTTGTTAGAAATAGAAGGGAATTTTTCTCTGATTATTCATTGTGAGAGCCTGGTAGAACTCCTGGAGATAAAACTGATAAAAGTGGGAGGCTCCATATGTCTGGGTACTTCTAGATCTCTTAACTCTTAGTCTTGTCCTCACTGGGCCTCCAGCAATTTATCATTACAGTTTAGGTTTTCCTCCCATGCTACTGGTTCCCAAGAAGTTTTCTGCTTCTGGATTTCTGCTTGGGTAAGTTGTGATTCTCTGTATCTGTTTGTCTGTCTCTCCAGTTTGGAAGGGGGCAACAATTTTCCCTGTGACCTCACTATTCTGACAGATCTCAGAAGAGTTGTTGAGTTTTTAGTTTGTTTAGTTTTTAACTTGATTGTAGGATGAAGTAGCTACTTTTAAGCTCTTTACATTCTGGACCAGAAACCAGAAGTCACACATTTACTTTAGTTTTGTTTTTGCAGTTGGTATAGTAGCATGAGTGAAATGTTTTCCATTTTCAATAAAGCAGAAGCACTTCATAGAGAAAGTAGGTTTTAAGGTGAGCTAAGGCAACAAAGTTTTGAAAATTCAGTGGTTTTATGGCCAAATATTAGACAGCATTTTGAAAAGGTCAAACTCTAAAAGGAATAAGTAACAAACTCTGTATTATAAATTCTGTAAATCTTGGATACCATTTTAATGATATCTTTGCAAGTGGGTATTACACCTGTTAATTAAAGTTGAAAAAATAACCAACATCCTCATTATTAGTATCTATAAGTAGCAATTCATCTGCTGGGTATCTCAGCCATATATATTTAAAGCACAATGTGCTACATAAAATCAGTGATAGTTTAATTAGCATCTGATGGGAGTTAGCAATTTAACTTCAATTTACAGCATAAAGATTAGGTGTGGTGAGCTCATTCTATAAAACTGTGCTATTGTAATAATGAACAGTAGATTGACCACAGAATAAAAAAATAAGAGTAGAGGAAAACCAAACACAAGTTTGGTAATCTGTAAAGGTACTATGTTCCAACAAAAACTGTACTCTAATTTTTAATTTTTAAATACTTTTGTTATTATGTGTTAGTGCTTATGGGAAGCTAAAACCTGAAGTCTAGTCTAGACCTAGGCATAATGAGAAAAAGTAATCATATTAACAGCAGTTGGTCTTACCCACCTGACTTCAAACTAGTTCTGATTTTTATAAAACTTTTCAGGTTACCAGATGCTAGGGGCAAATTCTTTGTAGTGTTTATGATTTCACACTCAGAAATCAAGATTATTTATGTCCTTTTCTACCTTCTTAATGTATTAAAACTACCTTACATATTATTTTCTTGGCCTTCAACCTGTCTCAGTGGTTTTGATATTTGTCCCTAATGCCTTTAAAGCGTTCTTGTGGTGTTTGTTTTTATAAACTCAACTCACTTTTATAATAAAGTCTATCAATTTGTACAGCCTGGGGAAAAATAGAAAATGAAACAAAACAACAAAACCCTATGTACAATGTTTTTGCAAACTGCCTTTGAAAAGTTCTATCTCAGGAATACAAGAAAAGTGAACATAACCAAATTTCTGATACTGATCTTTTTCTAGGGGGGGGGTTATATCTATACAAACTTTTAAAGCTTGCATTTTCTCTAAGGTATATCCACCTATGAATATATTTTTCTAACATCCTCTTAGATCTTTTTTCACTACCAAGGCATCAGAAATCAATGAAGTCATATAGTTGGAAAGGAAGCAGAAATATTTCTATAAAAAGCAAGAGATTATTTTAGCCATAAACAGATGTGAGAAAAAAAGTATGGGCCTTGAAGTTACAAAGGCAATATGCATTTGGTAAGAGCACAATGACAAAATAATAAAATGAAACAAAAAAAAGCAAAACAAGAGCAAATTCCATCTAAAACTATCTAACAGGGTAAGTCATATATTATATTGTAAATTAGGTAAAGTTAATCTTTAGAATTTAAAACCTCAAATTCTGCATTTTAAATTTTTTTGTCCTAAAGCCCTATCTTGCCCATTTTGTTGCCCGTGTCTTTATAATCTCTCTTCCTCATTGTGTGTCCCTGGGAAATTTGTTTTTGCTTTAAACACAAAAATGATGGCCTCATCTATGAGCTGTACCTGTAGGTTTTTCTACTTTCCGCTTTTCAAGCATATACTTCTGTAGACGACACTGCAGACTTCATGTGTCTTACCATGGTTTCATGGATGTCACGTCTTGCCTCTTACTAGGAAACTTTCCCTTGAGGACAAGGCCCAAGACCACTGCTTTCTTTGAAACTTCAAAGTATTCAGTCTGCTGATGTGTTAACTCAATAGATACTTAGTAAATGTTAATTGGTTGAATACAGGAGCCAATGAAAGGAATGCAAATTCTTTTACCTTTGCTAGGAATGGTTAATCTGTTCTATTTTAGGAAAGGCTTAAATTTCTGTAAGGGCATTTGTTGGAGCTGTTTATTAATTCAACTTGTTTTGTTGTTGTAGAGCCAAAAGACATTGACTGGCTTTCTGGTAATGATCATATTCATTCTATAGTATACTTTTTGGACACAAGATTAGAGATCTGACAATTAGAGTAATCTGACAATTACTCACTGACTTCTGAGGTGACCTATATTTTCTGCATTAAAAAAAAAAAAAGTGAGGGTGGGCTGCCGTAAGGGAGCAGTAGTGATGATCACAGACATCTATCTTGTGTTTTTGGTGGAGATTTTCCAACTTAAACAAATTAATTAAATTTATTAATGTGGTGAGTCTCTCCTTCAGTCATGGCCCTGATTTGAAGTCAATTAGAAGAATACTATCAAGGAAGAATGTATATTGAGTAAACTTTAATTTATACACACATCAATCTTTCTTTTTAAGGGTTTTAAAACTTTACCATAATAGGAAATAATTCTTTAGTTGAAAAATAAAATGCTAAAACACCTGATTATGCTTATTTTGCCTCAGGTAACATATTTATTTTAGAAATGATAAGATACATGGAAGATGTATTTGTCAAGATTTTTGTCTGTTTAAATTTGCAGTTCCAAGGCAGTGTTTTAATCCTATTAAAGCTAATTGAATGGAGTCTGCAGGCTTTGTCAGTTAGGTGAAGTTCAAGTTGTAACTACCATTAAGAAAAGAAAAATATAAGAACCAAACAGTAACGCCTAACTTCTGCCATTTATTCTTTCCACTTGAACCTTAGGGCAATGTGAAAGAATGCTTTCTGAATTCACAGGGCAATTCATTGGAGACATTGGGATGAGATCTGATCTCTGAAAGGACAATTAGCCGGTTAAAAAAAAAAAAAGGGGCCCCTGTGTTTAGGAGTTTAAATATTTCTTTATGGGGCATCCAGTAGCTCTACTGGAGATTGAGGTTTTACAGTGTTTCCATTAAAATACCACTTTCCAGAGTAAACACCGTCAATAAAAAAATTTGCTCCAGGCTAAAGTTGGCATCAAGATTCTAGTCTAGAAGCTATTTTGTTTTAGAAATTCATTTGGACCAGTTTAGCTTAATGGTTAAGGGTATGAATAAATGTGTCCAATTGCTTTTTTTTTCTTTTTTTTTTTTCAGCGTAGTTATGAAATTCTTTTTTCAATGTTCTTTCCAACTGGACAATTTTTTCTCTACGCATCTAAAACAGGCACGTGTTTATAAAAAGAGCAGTTTGGAACTTGGCACAGTTTCAATTTTGGATGATTTTGTAAATTGGGTTAAGTGATTAGTTCTTATTTATTATTATTTCAAAATTTCATGTCTAAAATGTTTAGAGTGCAACCTAATTTTGATATATATTGAAAGCCAAATATCTTTGTTTATGTAGGGTCTTGAGTCTCTGCTCTTATTCTCCCATAGGAAGATTTTATAAATAAAGACTGATGAATTTTTAATGGCAGTGATACTATAAATGTTTATGAATTGTTTATATTAAAAATCTATTTGTGATGACCTAATTGGGGAAAAATCCTAAATTTTTATGTGAAAGACAACAACAACTTATTTCACCATTTACACAATAGTTGCTTTTTAGGATCTTACATTATTTAATAAGTTTTCAACAATTAAAAGTTCTGTGTAGTCTAACCATGAGATTTCAGAAAAGATATCACTCTTGATTCTACTTTAGATCTCCATAACAGCTTCTCCAGTTTTTAACATGGCATGATTCTATTGGTAAAACATTTTAGAGCACCTGCAAATTATGTATGCCTATTACATTTAGAAATTTATACTCATGATATTGTACTAATATATTTTCTGATAAAAATAGTTTTGTATTTGTGAAAAAATAAGCAATAGTAAAATTCTAGTATTTCCTACTTTCACCCCACTGGTAAGACCTCACTTAGAGACCAATATCCTAGATAGCAGCTGTCAGTTTGTATCTGGGAGAAGTCATGCTGGATCTCTGTGGTTGGGGACCTCTTCTCAAACTTTGACACCCTTGGCTTCTGGACAGAGGAGAAGTTCCAGGGATACTGGCAGAAGGACAGAATTTATCCCTTATTTTAAAATCAGCTTCTTCAAATTTTCCTATTTGTGTGCATTTGACTCCCATAGCTAATGATTGACATCTACCTGTTCTTAAGGCCCAACTTCAATGATCCTTCCTCAGAGATAATTTTCTTAGTTTTTCCACCCTCAGTGGGAATTAATATCTCTTTTCCTAAATCATTATTCAAATTTATGTTTTAGGACTAGTCATAGCTACCTTTATCAGAGTTTAAAAATATATATTTATATATTTTAATTCACTTATGTTTTTTAGCCTATGAGACTATTGAATATTTCATCATTGTACCCCCATCAGTGCCGATGATTATTTGTGCATCATGGTCATTCAGTAAGCACTTTTGGCCATGCCACTGTAAAAATTTTTAAATGGTCCTCTTGCTCAAGGGTCAACCCCTTCCCATCATTTTGCATATTCTAACACATTACATTTCTGAAGTAGAGCTCCACTTGTGTCATTCTTGCACTAAAAAGCATTCATTGGCTACTTTTCCAATTAAATATATACTCTTCATCCTTACATTCAAGGCCTTAAATGATCTGGTCTATATCCACTTTTTCATTGTTAGTTCTTTACTATTTTTTATGCACCATATTTTCAGGTCCAAGCATTATGCTCATTATTCATCAAATGTTTCTTATGATAAATAATATGGAGTAATTATAGGTCATAAAATAGATATTGTTTCCAGTTACTATAGATTTAAGCAAATACATGCCAACATTATAGTGAAATATTGACTTAGTGACAATGCATTGTGGTGAATTTGTAGTTGGTGAAATATTTATAGATGAAGAGATTTTTAAAAAATATACAATGTTATATTACTTTCAGGTGTACAACATATTTATTCAACAATTCTATACACTGCTCAGTGCTCACCATTATAAGTGTAGTCACCAACTATAGTGTTATTATAATATTATTGACTATATTTCCTATGCTGTACTTTTAATCTCTGTGACTTACTTTTTTTATAACTGGAAGTCTATACATTTTAATACCCTTTATTTAATTCAATTATCCCCTCATTCATGTCCCCATTGGCAACCACCAGTTCGCTGTATTTGAGTCTGTTTGTTTTGCTTTTTAGATTCCACAGGTTAGTATACATGAAAAGATTAAAATATAAGACAGTGAACAACTTTTTCAAATTTGTACAATCATTACGTAAAAGAACTGATACTTGGACACATGATTGACTATGTCCAAAGTTCTTGTATTTAATTAATACATTTCCCTCTCTATTTGTCCTGTTTTGTCCCTGTCTTCCCACACCCACCTCTGTCTCTCTGTCTCTGTTTTTGTGTATGTATATGTATAATATGTATATATATATATATATATATATATATATATATATATACACTTCATACATATAAAGCTTATATATTATATATACATACACTATATATACATATATATGTATGTCTATTATTTATATCCTTGATGGTGATGTTAAATGGATATATATTTCAGTTATCTGGAACAATTGACAAGCAATAAATTGTTCCAGCTATCTGGAACAATTGAAAAGTAATAAATATAAATGTTAAACTCTTCATTTATATTTAAAAAATCAACACTGTAAGTACAAAATTGCATAGACATAGTTTAACATTAGCTTATGTGAAAAAGTAAGGGTTTTAGTTGACACAAAAAATAATGATCAAGTTTATTGAAACCTTCCTAAATACTAAGGACTTTTCCTAGATTTTCATATATAGAGTAAGTTGATATTTAAAAAATTTTTTTTTAACGTTTATTCATTTTTGAGGGACAGAGAGAGAGAGATCATGAGCAGTGGAGGGGCAGAGAGAGAGGGAGACACAGAATCCAAAGCAGTCTCCAGGATCTGAGCTGTCAGCACAGAGCCTGACTTGGGACTCAAACCCATGAACTGTGAGATCATGACCTGAGCCAAGGTCAGATGCTTAACCGACTGAGCCACCTAGGTGCCCCATCAGTTGATATTTATAGTAACCTCAAGAGGTGGATACCATTCTCTTTTGCATTTTATGTATAAATAAACTGAAGAACACAGATGTTCATCATCTTGCCACATTCTTTGGTTTTCCAATTATTTCACAAATATTTAGCTGACTTCTACTATGTGCTCAGTTTTGGAGATGTATCAGTGATTAAGGGAGTTCCTGTTGAAAGAGAGCTGTCAGTCAAATTGGAAACACAGAGGAAAAATAAGTAGAATTACAACACACTATGAAATGTCCCATAGTGGGTCAGCACACATTTCTATAGCAACACTAAAGGTGGAGGGGTGTGGTTATCTAACCCATTCTTTGAGTGTTTAGAGAAAGCTCCTGGAAGAAAGTTACTCCTAGGTTAAGATCTGATGAATGAATGAGAAACAGATAGCCTGGATTAGTAAGGGGTCAGGAAATTGTGGTCCAAGTAGAAGGAACAGCAGGTGTAAGAGCTCTGAAATGTGAGAGATCATGAAGAGCTTGACAACAAAGTCATACAAAGAAGGATGAAGAAGTATGTTACATGTTTATCTCAGAGACTGGATTTCAGGGAATTGTGATAGTATTTTCTGAAGGACTGTTATATGGAGAAATAATCTTAGTCCACGTTATTCCAGAAAGAAGAATGACCTACAGAAATTAACATGTAGGAGTTAGAATGTGGTGATTTACAGTTTAAGATAAAAAAATAAACACTTAAGCTACTAGATTGATCCGACAGCAGAATGGGTTTGGAATTCCTGTTACTGGAGGCATTTAATTACAAGTTGGAAAATCTTTTTTTCATGAATACTGAAAGGTTATTTTTTTCTTTCATTGGGAAGAAACTTAAATTGTTCTCAAAGATACTTTCTACCTTACCCACCACTGAAACCATTACTAGATTATAAAGGGTGATGTTAAGAAAAGGTAAACAGTGCAAGGTAGCATTCCAATTTGCTGAGTACAGAATTTGTAGAAAAGGAGATATATCGATAATATTTGAAGTTCAATTTGTGAGCAATCTTATAGCTCTTGTGTCAAAACCTTATGTGCTTTGGAGAAGTAGTAAAGGAATATAAAATGATGGTCTTTTATTATATACATTTTCAATTTAGATATGGAAAGTAAGGCAGATATATCCCAGGCAATACTAGTCAATATCTCCTAGTATCCTAGACATTCTATTTTGGTAGGTTACGTGTTTTAGGAACCCAAATATTAAATGCAGCAAATTTTATTTTTTTAATTTTCACCTGAAACACTTTCTTGAAAGAGAAATAATTTTGTTAAATCTATGAAATGGTCTAGTAAAATATTTAACACCATTTTTAATATCATGTATTCAAAATAGATGTATTTTAAGCAGAGTTTCTTTGGAATAAAGTTTTGGACCCAAGTTTGTGAATTGGTGGCATGTGAGCTTAGTTGGAAGTTTTTAATATTGGCTGAGATATCTTTTATTCCTTGACCTCCAACTAATTGTGGGTCATGTTTCAAACAATTTTGCCATAAAAGTCCCAGTAACAGTCCAGATAGTGGCAGATTAAGTCAGAGAGTTAATAAATTTACCAAAGGAAAACATCTCACTTATTACTGTTGCTGCTTTAAGGATGTCACTTCGCAACTTTGACAAATTTGGCAGATTTAGAACTATCTCACCTATAGATCCAGAAGGGAATATTTTAGAAGAATAATTTTGTGAGATATGGTGAAACAAATGTGGGAGCAGAAATTACATAATTGTGTAATTTCCATTCTGTTTTAGTGCAAGCAGTTTACTAGTAGCACAGATAAGGGAGGGAAGTTTAAAATCATGAATGGCAGAACATTCTACTTTTTCTCTTTCCTGTTGAATGCCAAGTAACCATTATTCTAGGATCTGATTCCTAACAGTAAGATCCAACTGTCTCAAAGTATAGTGCCACTTTGCATTTGGTGCAAAATAAACAATTCATTGAGAGAAATGCCGTATCTTGGAGCATTATAATTTGGGAAACAGTGGGGAAAGTAATGGTAAAGAAATATTCAAGATTCTAAAAAATTAGTACAAGAACAATTGAATGGTCATTTGGAGTGGCTCTTCTCAGATTCACTGGTCCTCAATATAGTGTCATCATTTTAGGAAAGTGCCCATTATTTGATAGCTAGAAATAGAGACAGATAAATATTTAGTTTGACAAACTGGGCTGGGGGAATGAAGGGGATTGTGATAAAGCAAATAAGTCTTTTGAGTCCTTGGGCAGGGGGCTAACATCAATCCAGAGCACTCCTCATTAATGGTGGAATTTGAGTTAAGAGAGGAAAATTATTAGAATCAAGCAACTTTTTTAAACTATCATTTACCTTTAATTTTTATTAAGGAAAATAGCTCAATATCTTAATAAATCATGTGTGAAAGAAGTTAAATTTAAAAAAGAATAATTGTCATTCTAAAAATGAGGAATAGGCAAGCTACAGGCTTTGCAAGATGTATTTTTGCAGATGTTATGTAAGAGTCAATTAATTCATGGGACTATTTTTGCCATCTGAATGTTAATGTTAGAGCATCTTATGAAAGAGAGGTTAAAAGGATACATTTAATAACTTTGGAATCATGGTTGGTTATTTTTGTGTTAGCTTTATCAAAAGGTCAATCTGAAAAGTTCTGTCATCGATAACACTGTGAATGAACTAACCAAATACGTTTAATACACAGTTTCAGCTAAAGATGATATCTATGTAACTTTGAATGAATGATTGGTCTAACTTCACTGGAACTAATTATTTCATTTTAGCTTCATCTTGGGTTTATTTTATTCTTGTGACATTTAATGAAATCTATAAACAAACTTTTAAAAAATCTTATTCAACAATGACATACTTTGGGATTTGAAACATATTTTTTATTTAAACCAAGAAGTTATGGGCCTGTTCCTTTGATATAATTACTTTGTGGAGTATAGCATTCTATCATCTGCTTAATAGAGAGTAATAAATGCATTCCACGTGGTCCAAGTAGTTCTATAATTAGACTTTTAAGTAAAGTTTCATCAGCATATGCAAAAAACTCTCTCTACCACAGTAGTAATTAGAAGATTTATGAAATTTCTACTTAGAAACTGATCCCTGGTTTCATTTCTCTCTGATTTTAAACCTCTTTGGTGTATTCTTCTCAGTAGTGCAAAAATCAGCCACATTCTAAAACACCCTGTGTGATGTGGTTGTTATCTTCTTCATCTAGTTTTAAGCCATTCTTTCCCTCTCCCTATACTGCAAACTGGGCTTATATCAGTTCCTCAAATCATCCAGGCTTACTTCCTATGAGGAGTTTTTGCATATGCTGTTCCTTCTGCCCTACTCTTTGTATGCCTGCCTTCTCTTTCTTCTTGAAGTTAATGATCCTGTTAATGAGTCTCTTCCTTCTTCAAGTTAGCCTCTGTTTATTAGAATTTATACTAGAGGTTATGTGTTGATCTTTTGACAACACCATTAGACTAAGCTTCTGTGAAGGCAGAGACCCTGGATGATTAATTCACCCTCTAGCCACAGCAGCCAGAGAATGCTTGATATTTAGTAGCTGCTCAATAATTACTAATCAATGAAAGCACAACTGCAATAACTGAAAAGAAGTCAAGTACTTAATTATTGGAAAACTCTGGATGTAGATACTTTCAAACAACTGTCAAATGCTTCTTAAAACTGAAATATATTGAAAGCAATGGATTCTTGAAGATCTTTTAAAAACACAAGGAAGTATTAGGCATGATATACCTTATACATCCCAGGAAGCACTGTGAGGCATGATTATTTATTTTTGGAATTGTACTTCAGAAATATAATAATGGCCAAGTATTGAAAATTTCCAGAAAGTCTGGAGACTCACCAGTTGATTCCATTAAATATCCCTGATACTATTGGGCTACAATTTAGTTCATATATTATAGAAACCTTACTAACATGCCATATAAAAACTGAATCTTCTCATTTCAGATCTTAGCTGACAAAAGGGTAAAAAAGTCATTTTTATTAACATGGGCTATGGCTCAGTGTAGGAGAATGGAAGAATAATTTAATATTATTAAATGTTCAGCAACTGACCGGTTAAAATAATTTTATTTGTTATAAATAATATTGTGCTTATGACATAATTAGTACAGAAGAAAATTTAACTGTACTATCTTTAGAAGTTCAGGAAAGATATTATCATGAAGTAAAGCTTTAATCACATCTTAAAGTTGCCTTGGTTTATTGTGTAGGCAACCTAGTGAAAATATTTTAGGCAAAATTTGAAAAGATGCTGGAAGGACAAGCAAAAATGCCAAGAATTGGGTTAATTGGCATAATACAAGGTGGTTGGGCACAGTTGGGGAAAGTGTCAGAGTAGGGAGAATCCCTACCAAGAAAGACGGTTTGTGCAATTAGCTCTCTGAACTTTAACCCTTCGAGAATAATTAATGAGTAACAGAGGGGATCAAGACAAAGACACAAAGTGATATGGTGGGTGCTAGCAAGTAATACATCAAAGAATGCTCATAATTGGCCCTGTGGCTTTCATTCTTTGCCCTATTTCTTTCAATTCATTGACTCAAAATAATGGGTTCAGGTTCATTATCAACAGGTTTTTAGCTGTAAGACTACAACATTACAACAAAGCTTGCATTGTGGCAGTGTTGATGGCAAAGTAAGAAGTTGTGTTTGGTAACCACTCCTTGAGAAGAGAAAATAGCAGATTCTTTCTGAATGAATCAACAGCATTTAGACACATATTCAGAATCTTGAAAGCCTTATATTTTCAACACTACAATGCTGGAATATGGTTGGTGTGGGCAGGTATGTATATTTCCATTAAAATGATGTGTGAAGCTGTGGTGAAGGTTTATGTTCCCTGTATTATCTTAAATGAAACTAAGTTATTGGCACATGACACATAAAGACACCAAGGATTTTGGCTCTCCAAGAATGTAACTCTGGATTCTTTTCTTATATTCTTTCTTATAAAAAAGAATATATATATTCTTTTTTAATTATACAGTTGGCAGAAGTTTTGATTCTTTTTATTTACTTTAGATCCTAATGAGGGAAAAAGTAGAAAGTTTCTCAGGAAATTTCTAAGACAAGTGTTCTGAATTCTTCTAATTTAGTAAGCCAAATTTGTTTCATATATGGATATGTTTTAATAACAGCTTATATTTTTGTGCACAAGATATGGAAATATTTTAAAGATTTGTCCTTTGTTATTTAATTTTGTGTGGATATTCAATAAGACAGGGTAAATTTTATTTTTTGCACTTGGATACTTGAAAAATATCTTTCTTTGCTGATCACTCCTAAGTCTCTAGAGGAAGTTATCATTGTAGTTATTAATTTACCTTATTTAGTTAGTACAACTAATTTCAATTTTAGAAAATAGACACCATGATGTAATTGAAATATTATAATTGCAAATATCAGTCTAAAACTAATTAATGCATGATTATTTAAAATTTCATATATTTTCATCATACTTAGTATTATCATTTTATCTAAAAAGTTTGTTATATATTTTAAACTAGAATTTTATCAAAAGCTTCTATATTCTTATTATATTCAAAAAAGCATACTGCATATTGGTAAATATACCATACATTTGTTGTTAATATTTCAATCAAATTTATCTCAAACTTTAAAGGCAAATGGAAGTCAAATACCAAATATGAGATTGAGTTAGGTCTTTAGTTTTGTGATTTCCATTAATTAAACATCTATTAAAATGTATTGAAAATGATTGATGGGTATGAGGCTGACTGGAAACATATAATTTCATTATCTCACAATAATGAAATCTGTACTAATTACCTAGGATGTATCTGCCAACAAAAAAATTTATGACATCATCACTAATTAATATGAGCATATTGTTGGAAAATTATTATGATTCACTATAATTAATCCATGAATCTACAAATTTAGCTTTTACATTTCCTGGTGGACAGTTTTTAACTTAGCATATTTTCTTTTGTTTTAGATCACAATAATATATTAGATTTTAAATGAAGAAGATACTCTTTTGTTTTCCTCATAAGTAACAGAAAGTCCCCTTTATATTTGTTAATTAATGATTTGTTAATGCATAATATCAGCCAAGTATTTCCTGTGGTGAGTTAAATTTTTTCTGGATTTATAATTTTAGAGTTAAGAGTACTTAGAGAACATGTTCTGACTTCAGTTTACCAACTTGAACTAGCAAAAGGTTCTCCTAATTCTAATATGCTGTGACAAATCTGGGTGAAGCAGTAAATTTAAGAATGAGGCTTTTGAAGGATTTGCCTCTCAGTGTTAATGTCTCCACTTACCCTGAAGCAAATGGGTATGTAGACACACAGTTTTTAAAAATTTCTGTATACATTCCAAACTTTAATAAATATTAGCTAAACATTTCCTGGTATAACAAGAATTGTAACAGATACATTGGAATATCAACGATGATAAAAGCATCATCACTAATCTCATAGTCTCTTGGAGGAGACAGATGTGTAAACAAATAATAACAATATTAGTGTTTAATACCATAATGAAGATATGAATATAATTCTTCCCAGCAGAAGAAAGGCATCACTAAATATGCCTGAGGAGTCTCCTAAAGGACTTCAGAGAAAAGGTAGCATTTAAACATGAGTCTTAATTGATAAATAAACATTAATCAGGCAGGAAAGGTGAAAGGTGGAGGGGATGTATTATATGAAGTTACCGAGGCTCAAAGAACATACCGTGTTCAAAAAAAGCAACAAGTTAATTTGCTTGAAAGATTATCTTGAGTACTGAGTACTAGTTGGAAATTTGCAGGGCATCTGGTTAATCTTTTGTGTGGGGTCAGGCTGAAAAGTACCTTGCATCTCTGCTAAAGGTTTTGGACTTAACTTTGGGAGCTATGGGGAACTTGGAATTAAGAATAGGTACTATAGGAAGACGTGTGGAGGCAGTGAGTGAGCATGGAGGAGAATAGAGCTGATTCAAAGAAGATGGCTGAGACAGATTCCACTGGATTTGATAGTGCCAAGTGAAGAAGTTGGTGGGAAGGAGTTGAGGGGAAGTCCCAAATTTTAATATTTTTGGTGTTTGGGACAATGTAAGTGTATTAGTTCTTTGTAAGAAGATAATAAGATGAATATTAAAAAGAACAGCATCACTGAGATATCATTCATATACCATTTACCTCACCCACTTAAAATGTACAATTCAATAGTTTTTGGATATTCACAGAGTTGACCAAACATCACCACAGTCTAATTTTAGAATGTTTTCATCATTCCCCAGAGAAAAAACATCACACCTATAAGCAGTCACTCCCTTTTATCCCCATTTTCTCAACTCTGGGCAACCAGTACTCTGTTTCTGTTCTTGCATATTCTGACCATTTCATATAAATGGAATTACACAACATACAGCTTTTTGTGACTGGTTTCTTTTGGTTAGCATAATGTTTTCAAGGTCCATCCATATTGAGCATGTGTAAGAACTTCGTTCCTTAAGCTTTTCTGTTGGCAAGTAATATCTAATTGCATGGACGTACTAATTTTATTTATCCATGTATCAGTTGATGGACATTTGAGTTGCTTTTACTTTTTATCAAATGTAAATAATGCTATTATAATATACATGTATAAGATTTTGTATGGATATATGTTTTCATTTCACTTGTGTGTGTATACATCTAGGTGTGGAATTACTGGGTCATACAGTAACTCTACGTTTAACAGTTTAAGGAACTGCCAAATTGTTTTCCAAAGTGGCTGCACAATTTTATGTTCCCACCAGAAATATGTGAAGGTTCCAATTTCTCCACATCCTTACCAATACTTGTTATTATTTTGTTATGGCCATCCAAGTGTGGTTGAAGTCATTGTGGTTCTGATTTATATTTCTCTAATGAATAATGATGCTGAGTATCTTTTTGTGTGCTAATTGGCTATTTTTATATCTTTTCTAGAGAAATATCTGTTCATATCCTATGCCTATTTTTAAATTGAATTTTATATTTTTTTATTTTTGAGTTATAAGAATTCCCTATATATTTTAGATAAAAATTATTTGTCAAGTATATGGTTTGCAAGTACTTTTCTCCCAGTATGTGGGTTATCTTGTCACATTCTTGATGGTGTCCTTTGTTTTAATGTTTATTTATTTTTGAGAGAGACAGAGAGTGGGTGGGGGAGGGGCAGAGAGAGGGGGAGACACAGAATCTTTCTAAAAAAATTTTTTTAGGGGCGCCTGGGTGGCTTGGTCGGTTAAGGGTCCGACTTCGGCTCAGGTCATGATCTCACGGTCCATGAGTTTGAGCCCCACGTCGGGCTCTGTGCTGACAGCTCGGAGCCTGGAGCCTGTTTCAGATTCTGTCTCCCTCTCTCTCTGCCCCTCCCCTGTTCATGCTCTGCCTCTCTCTGTCTCAAAAATAAATAAACGTTAAATAAATAAATAAGTAAAATTTTTTTAAATGTTTATTTATTTTTTGAGAGAGAGAGACACAGTGTGAGCACGGGATGGGCAGAGAGAGAGAGAGGGAGAGACAGAAACTGAAGCAGGCTCCTGGCTCCAAGCTCCGAGCTGTCAGCACAGAGCCTGATGTGGGGCTCGAACTCACAAGCTGTGAGATCATGACCTGAGCTGAAGTCAGACACTTAACCGACTGAGCCACCCAGGCGCCCCTTGATGGTGTCCTTTGAAGGACAAACATTTTTAATTTTTAAAGTCTAGTTTACATGTATTTTCTTTTGTCCCTTGAGCTTTCAGTATCATATCCAAGAAACCATTGCCTAACCCAAAGCGATAAATATTTCCCCCTATGTTTTCTTCTAGGAATTTTATAGTTTTAATTCTTATGTTTAGGTCTATGATCCATTTTAAGCCAACTTTGTGTTTGGTGTGAGGAAGGGGTTCAACTTGATTCTTCTGTGTGTGGATATCCAGTTGTCTCAGCACTCTTTATTGAAAAGATTATTCTTTCCTGTTTTATTGTCTGAGAACCCTTGTTGAAAATCAATTGACCATAAAGGTAAGGGTTTATTTCTGGACTTTCAATTCTATTCTATTAATCTATGTCTATCTGTGGCCAGTGCCACCTGTATTGATTATTGTACTTTTTAAATAAGTTATGAAATTGATAATTATCAGTTCTTCCAACTTAGCTTTTTTTTTTTTTTTTAAAGACTTGTTTTAGCTATTCTGGGTCTATTAAATTTCCATATGAATTTAAGTATCAGCTTGTCAATTTCTGCAAAAACAGCCTGCCAGGATTTTGATAGGGATTTCACTGAATGTGTAGATCAATTGACGTGTAGACCAATTCAATTTTATTGCATCTGTATAGCAATCTTAACAGAATTGAATATTCCAATCTATAACCATGGGATATCTCATCAAATATTTGGATCATTATTTTCTTTCAACAATATTTTGTAGGTTAGTATGAATGTCTTGCATTTTGTTAAATTTATTCCTAAGATTTTATTCTTTTTGATGCTGCTGTAAATGGAATTAGTTTTTAAATTTCATTTTACAGATTGCTCATTATGGTTCATGGAAATATAAATTTTTATTTATCAATCTTGTATTCTGCAATCTTGCTAAATTATTTCATTCATTTTAATAGTTTTTCAGTGGATTTCTTATAATGTTCTTTGTACAAGATTATGTCATTTGCAAATAGAGACAGTTTTTCTTTCTTTCCAATCTGGATGCCCTTTATTTTTCTTGCTAATTCCCTTCGCTGGCCTCTCTAGTACAATGTTGAATAGAGGTGGTAAGAGTAGACATCCTTGCCTTTTTCCCAATCTTAAGGGGAAAACATCCAGCCATTCAGCCGTTCTTCATTAACTATCAGCTTATCTGCGTTTCCCCCTCCAAAGATAACCTTCATCAAATTGAAGAAATGCCCTTCTATTTCTAGTTTATTGACTGTTTTTTTTTTAATCATGAAAATGTGTTGGATTTTTGTCAGATGTTTTCTCTACATTTATTGAGATGATCATGTGGTTTGATGAAATGGAATTAAAATTTTTTAAATTTAACAGCCAATGGATATGTATCATTACAACATTTATAAGGCTGCTTAAATATTTTTGTAACAAACCTTTATTTTTAAAAATATGTATCTTTAAGAAAAACCTTTGGGACCAACTTCAAAAGCATGCTGTGTATCCCATACTTCAATATCCCATACTCAGTATATATTTTTGTGTGCAAGACTTTAAATATATTCTTTCTATAAAATAAAAATAACTGAAGTTATCTCATACGCACACACAAGTATGCCCCCCTCAGCTGTATTTTTATGCAGTTTCAACAAAGATAAGAATAGGGGATAATCTTTGAGAAAGAAATAAACAATGAATAAGTTCACTTCTTAGAGTCATATATATTTCTATTATGAGAAATACACATTTTCTAGTTTAAGTAATACTATATATTTTACTAAAAATGGTGGCATACATGACTAATAATGGATTTCACATTTGATATGGGTTATTTAAACTTGAGAAAATCTGAGCACATATTGTAGACAGTGAAAATCATAAGCAGATGTTTACACCAGAATAAGAAGTTATTAGCATTCATAAGAGAATTATTTAAAGTAAGATTTGTGTATGATGTGGCAACTACAGAATTTCTGTCACTATATCCTTTACATAAATATAGCAATCAATATAAATAGACTAAAGAAATCTCTTTATATCTAGCCAAATGGACTTTTTAGGAAAAGGAAGGAAGGATATTTTTCAAATTCAGCAGTTTTTCTTAAAATTATGTTATTTCTTAAAAATACTTTTGATTATGTAGTATATTAAAATCTCAGTTCAAGATAAATATTTCTGTATTGCTGCATACCTGAGTTGCCCTTTAAATGCCTAATACTTTGATTCATATTCAGTTTTTTTTTAAACTTTAGTCCACCTGCTGTGATGAAAGAGTCATCTCATCTTGTATTAATTTCATTTGATATATAGAATATCATTATGTCACAGCTGTTGGGAAGCTTAAATTTCTGAAAATCTCTAAACTCTAAAAGTAATATTTAAACTTTTTTGTGTTGGGAGTGTTTTTCTTTTCATTAAATTGACTATTTTAGCATTCCCTACATATAGTAAAAATGTTAGCTTGTTGATCATAAAAATATATTATTTAAAAAATTCCCTTTCTTATACAATAACCAAATAAAGTAGCTTAAAATGTGTGTGAATGTATTTTATCATTTGAATCTTTGTCTTTTTTCCTTAATCATTCTGCATAAAGAATTGAGATCATGTTCAGGTCTCAGCTTAGAGGAATATTTTAAATGAATTTCATTATGCATTACTTGAGTATGTGTGTGTCTATGTGTTACTTGAGGGTTTGTGCCCTCACTTTTTTTTCTGTCTTGTTCTTCTTAGGGATTATTTATTCAAATACATTTCTGAAAAAATATTTTTTTCATTCTTCTATGATAAAGGTAATATAGATAGTTACATTATTAAATTTGACTTTAACTATATGATAAAGGTATTTAACTGTTCCATAATTTGGTCATAGGGAAACTTCATTACTTTAAAACTAAGTTTTGTCATTGAAACTTCAATTTAGATCTAATAGAACATGGTGTTTATTGTGATATGTATTAAAAGATGACATTTTAACCAATTACCAAAAAGAATGTTTACATTGAATGTGGTTTTCTTTTTCATATCCAAATGAAGGTATATATAAAATAATATAATATAACATAATATAAAACAATGTAATATTATATTACATTATATTTACGTTATATACTATAATAATATAAAATATAATATAAAATAAATATATATTTATATGTATGTTTTCTTCAGATTTATGTTATAACTCAAAGATTCTCCTTTCTAAGGGTATAATATTTATTCTTAAGTACCAAAATACAAAAACATCTAACACTATGGTTCTACATTAGTTGGTCTGAGAGAATTTATTAGTTCAACATTTGTTCATAATTATTAGATTTATAAATATTCTTATTTTTCAAATAATTACATCACAGATAATTTTGTATAAATAAACATGATCCATTTGTGTTAGGGATTAATGGATCTCTTGCTTTGGTGACAGAGAAATAATAAATGAATATACTTGACATTTTGCTATAAGAAAGCATATTGAATTTTATAGATTTTGCTAAGAATTAACAAGTTTGGATTTCTTTGGAGATTTTGAAAATGTCTATATCCTCACACACCTATTTATATTGCTTTATATATGCATATTTTTATGTTTATAAATAAATATATGTATATTTATATTGCTTTAATATGATTATATACATGTTTATATATATTTATATTTTTTTAAAAGGAGGAGAGCTGAGAGTCAGAGTACATATCACTGGAGGCTAAAAATGGTCATGTATCTTGACAGATTAAAATTAGACCATTAATTTGAGATAAATTTCTAAAAGTATTTTAAAGTTTATTTGTAGAAGATTAATCGTGATTGTCAAAAAAAACATTTTGGAAGCTTTCATAATTTTTGATACAAGAAATCATTAACCTATCAACTCAGGCAGGGGCAGTGAGAAGGAGAGAGATTTTTAACTACTGATTAACACATTAGTGGTATAGGATTAATCATTAATTATGACCTCTGGAAATGGAAGCAGTTCTTGCTAAAAACCTACAAGAATAAATCACGTCAATCTAAAATTATTGCTAAGAATCATGACAGACATCTGTTACATTGTTAATTAATAGTGTTCTCTTAACCTGAAGGTGAGATTCTAGCAGCATTTCCGAGAACAGAGTATTTGAACTTTTCCTCTTCAACATTTTTATCATTAACATGAAGACGGAATACGTATCAAATATGTGTTTAAGATTACTCAAGATCTTCATTTCTAACTGGGTCAATTCTGATGGGACGTATTTTTTTGTAATTTGTAAATTTTGCTTTCAAAATCATTGCCATATAGGTACTAATTTTAATCTCTTATCTTTTTAGTCTCTTCTTTACCTCTTTTATTACATTGTTTATGTCTTCTCTGGTGTTTTGATGAATTTTGCCAGAGATTTGTCTGTTTTGTTAGGCTTTTTTTCTTCAAATAACCAAATTCAACTTTGTTCATCTTCTCTAGAGTACTCTGGTTATTATTTTATTGAATTTGAAAAATTACTACTCTTTCTTGTATGTGAGCTCAGCATGTTAGCCAAGAATCAAGTATGGAAAAATGTAATGTATACAAAGCCCAATTTTAACAATGTTAACAAATTATATTTATCTATTTTTTTAAGAGAGAAAGAGAGAGAGAGGGCTCAAGTGAGTGAGGGGCAGAGAAAGAGAGAGAGAGAGAGAGAGAGAGAGAGAGAGAGAGAATTCTAGGAGAGGCAGACAGAAAGAAAGAGAGGGAGAGAGAGGAGAGAGAAGTAGGGCTCATCCAAAGAGGACCTTGTGTTTTTACCTGAAGCAGGGTATTTTTCCTGTTTGTAAAAGTTGTGTTCTTATTTCTATTGTTTCTTTGTGTTCAGCATTTGCTTTCATTTTTATTACTTCAATGTGCTCAAGTTCATTATATTCTATTTTTGGAAATATCCTTGAAAAATATAAATGTTGTAGTAAAAATGAGAGAGTGAGCCTGTGTAAAATAGCCTTCATATAAATTGAAGAACTAGATATATCTAATAGATTTTCTGCAGTTGTTTTATGACCTTGGGATATATTTTTTATCTTTTACTTTTAGATTTATTATTTATATTAAGACTTTTGAAGGCAAAACATTCTTTTCTGGTAGTGTTAAAAACTATTAAAAGTTTATTTCATAGAGAAATTGTTTACATACAAGTCAACTTTTCTCTCACTTTGTTAATTATTTCAAGAATCTCCAGTCAAATTACTCAAAGAATTATAACTAAAATGTATTGTACATATTGTTTGGACTACTAGAACTTTTTAAGGCCAGGAACTCAGACATAGATATGTTTTTCAGCTTTATGCTTTTGTGTTTACTTAACATGTACAAATCTAATTTTATCCACCCAAAAATTACTCTCCTGTCTTTTTAGTTATTTAAAGTCAGGTTCTCTGAAAGCTTGTTTTCAGGTTGCACATAACGTAATACTTAAACTATTTCTAGACTTAGCAAAGTTGAAATAGTTATTTGCCCAGGTTCAGGGAGATCAGGGCTGGGCTTATAGAAAAAGAAGTAATTCTGTCTTACAGTGTAAGGGAAACAGTGACCTCCACGTCTCCTCGATCTCTTCAAAAATACAAAAAAGAAATTACTTCCGTCTTGCTTGAAATCCTAATTTTATTTCGCAAGACTCCCTGAAATTCTACCAGTTAAACATTCATTTGAGATACTAAGTATTCCCTTTCAAAACAAACAAGAAAAAAAAATCTTCAAATGATGAATGCTTATGTGCATTTGTTCTTCTTAAAATATCTTAGATACATTGGAGAGATAGAGTTGAACTTCTGAGGAGAAAATGGCGAGACAATTCTAAGTCAAGATTTCCAGTGAAGTACCAGATTTTTGGTGACTACCATACTTTACGTTAGAAATGAGACAAGAGCTCCTCCATTTCCCTTCTCCCTCAGGAATCTGATTTAGTGAAGATCAGACTGACAGCACTGAATGCTGCAGGTTAATGGCCAAACATTATTAGAGAGAGAATGAATGTAGAGTAAGTGGAAGAGAGACTTTAGTCAAGGACACAGTCCACTTTGACTAAAGATGGATTTAATAAACTGATTTTGGGAGTAATAGCTACAATTAGCACATAGACATTAATAAATATTTGCTAAATTAACAATAAATACATGATCAAAGAGGGTAGAAGCAGGTGTCAATATTCAAAGCAATTAAGGCAGGACAATATGCCATTAATTGCCCTGTGCACCTAGTCAAAGCAAAATAAGGTGAAATTCAGTCAGGCTGAGGGCTTGCAGTCATGGATATCCAAAACTCTTGGTCAATTGCCTACAGGTTTCTCCACATTACTCTTGTCCTCATTTCTTGTTTTGCCTTCTATTCCATGATTCAGAGCCAATAATGATCAATATCTTCCTGGAGATGCCATTTTGTTTTTGCTGAAATCAGAGACATTAGAAACATTCTCAGATTTGCATTTGAAAATTATTGATTCATCTCTGTCTTATACATGAAACCATCCATGAAAAATAGGTCTTCCCTAAGCATCTGAAAATGAGTAAATAAAAGTTTGTGAAAAATCAGGGAATCTTTAGTACTATAAACTATGAAAGATAAAATTTTTCCCAGGTCCTGCCTCATGTTTTATGGCTTTATCCTTCTGGGCTACAGGGGTTGTTGCAAGGATCCTTGTAACTCTCCCCTTATAAAATTCCATATGCAATAATTAGAATCTAAAAAATTTTAGTAGAAATATCAGAAATTAAATGTTAAGATGTGCTTTACATTTTACACAAACTAATCTCAAAGCTCATGATACATTTAAAATTTTTTTCACTGTATTTTTTAAAATACAAACAATTCTTAGGTGAGATAATGAATGAATTCACAATATTTAACTTGAAATAACCTCTTGGACAAGATGGATTATTGTCTTTACATAAATTGTACTTTGATTTTAATGGGTCATATACTCCTACTGTGTAAACTGCCTAGGGAATAATTTAGTAAATTGTAAATTGCATTATCTTCTCAAGACTACCAGGGTGCTATTGAACTTACTAAATATGCAATTTTACAGTAGACATAATCCATGTTATATATTCAGGTCCAAATATTTTTTTAATAACATTTTTTTAACGTGTATTTTGAGAGAGAGAGAGAGAGAGAGAGAGAGAGAGCGCGCGCAGGGGAGGGGCAGAGAGGGAGACACAGGATCTGAAATAGGCTCCAGTTTCTGACCTGTCAGCACAGAGCCTGAAGCGGGGTTCAAACTCACAAATCGCGAGATCATAACCTGAGCTGAAGTGGGGCACTTAACCGACTGAGTCACCCAGGCATCTTTAGATATTTTTTTTTATTTGTAAGTCTGTTTGATGTATTCTTTATGTAAGATAATAACCTCAATCAGGTTGCATCCAATTTTTTTTTTTTTTTTTTTTTTAGCTAACTGGGAAGCCCTTTTCTCACTTTAGGATGACACTGTGTAACTTTAATGTGATGTTATGTCTCAGTTCTGCTGCAGAGGGCCATCTAATGTCCCTAGCAGAACATCATCCATTCAAATCCATATGTAAGTGTGCAGATATGTATAGACACCTGTATTTTAGCCACCATCATACAATGGGTGATGACTGCCACAAGTTCAAATGGTAAAATATTCTTTGCTTTAAGAATCAATTTATAATCAATTTAAAATTCATGACATAGTAAGTTAATGTACTATAATTAAAAGTCTGTCCTTAATATAAATCCTTTTGTTTGTGTCCATTTTTATCAAAGTTATACATACTCAGGTAGCTCAACAAGGCTCTTATAAAAGTCAGTATTCTACCCCTTTCCCCTTTCCTCCATTGTCTCTATCCAGAAGCATCTCCATTCATGATTTGTTTCGTACTAGTCAAGTCTCTAAATAGTGTATTCATAGGATGAACTCCAATAAGTCATGATTACTTTTTCCATTTGATATCTTTCTGGGTTCAATTTGCAAAATTTTTCTTTAATATCCTTGCATTTATGTTCATAGAAGGTATTGATTTGTACTTCTCTTGTTTTGTACAATCTGGTTTTGGTTCAGACTTTATAGAATGAATAGGGAAGGATTCCCTCCTTTTCAATTTTCTGGAAGAGTTTGTATAGTACTAATATTTTATCCTTATCAGTGAAATTATCTGAGGTTGGAATTTCCTTTTTGGGAAAATTTTTAACTTCATTTTTTTTTCTTTAATAGATAAAGGCTATTCAAGTTATCTATTTCTTCTTAAAATCTTGTTTCTGTCTTTTAAAAAATTTACCCGTTTAATTTTTTTAAATGTTTATTTATTTTGAGAGAGGGGAAGAGAGAGAGAGCACAAAGGGTGGAGGAACAGAGAGAGGGAGAGGGAGAATCCCAAGCAGCGTCCATGCTGTCAGTGCAGAGCCCAATGTGAGGTTCAGTCTCCTGAACCATGAGATCATGGCCTTAACTGAAATCAAGAGTCGAACACTTAACTGACTGAGCCACCCAGGCACTCCTCCATTTAATTTCCTTAAAGTTTTTAGTTTTTTGCCATAAAGTGTAATCATCCCTTTAATACTTTTAGTATCTGTAGTGATGCCACCTCTTTCATTTCTTTCTTTCTTTCTTTTCTTTCTTTCTTTCTTTCTTTCTTTCTTTTTAACATTTATTTATTTTTGAAGGAGAGAGAGAGACAGGGTGAATGTGGAAGGGGAGAGAGAGAGACACACACACAGAATCTGAAGCAGGCTCCAGACTCTGAGCTGTCAGCACAGAG
Organism: Acinonyx jubatus; assembly: GCF_027475565.1. Lineage (NCBI taxonomy): Eukaryota > Metazoa > Chordata > Mammalia > Carnivora > Felidae > Acinonyx > Acinonyx jubatus. The sequence continues at coordinate 34,378,811 of NC_069383.1, forward strand.
CCCAATGTGGGACTTGAACTCACAAGCCATGGAGACAAAGTTGGATGCTTAACCAACTGAGCCACCCAGGTGCCCCTTTCATTTCTTTTCGATGGTTTTTATTTTCTCTCTCTTTTTTCTGCTCTGCCTCATTAGGATATTGTCAACTTTACTAATTTTCCCAAATAACCAGTTTTTGTTTTCATTGATTTATTTCTATTTCATTAATTTTCACTCTGATCTTTAATATTTCTTTAATATTTAATTTTTACTTATTTTGGGCTTAATTTGCCTTCTTTTTCTAGTTTCTTAAAGTAGAATCTGAGGTACCTGATATGACATGTTTCTCCTTTTTTTAATATAGGAATGTGCTAGTAAAAATTCCTCCGTAAGCACTACTTTGCCAGAATCTCATATATTTAGCTGTTTTATTTTTATTTTCATTCAGTCCAAAATACCCACTTTCTCTTTTGATTTCTTTTTTGATGATGGGTTATTTAGAAGTATATTATTTTGTTCCAAATGTTTGGTGGTTTTCCAGAGATCTTTCTGTTTTGATTCTGTTTTGATTACAGAGAACATACTTGATATGACATTTTTTTTTAATGTATCGATATTTGTTTTGTTGCTAATACTATGTTCTATCTTGGTAAAATTTTCATCTACACCTGAAAACTGTGAATTTGTTGTGGTTGGGTGGAATGTTCTATAGACAGCAACTAGATCAAGATGGTTGATAATGTTATTTAAGACTTCTATATTCTTCATGATTTTCTGTCTTCTACCAATTATTGAGAAAGAGCTATTAAAATCCCCAAGATTTCAATATCTTCCATTTCTTATTGTAGTTCTATCAGTTTTTGCTTCACATATTTTGAATTTGTCATTAGTTGCATGACTGTTTAAAATCATTATGTCCTCGGGGAGCCTAGGTGGCTCAGTTGGTTAAACATCAGACTTCGGCTCAGGTCATGATCTCCTTCCTGGTCTGTGAGTTCAAGCCCTGCATCGGGCTCTGTGCTGACAGCTCAGAGACTGGAGCCTGCTTCAGATTCTGTGTCTCCCTCTCTCTCTCTCTGCCCCTCTCCCACTTGCACTCTCTCTCTCTCTCTCTCTGTCTCTCAAAAAATAAACATTAAAAAAAAAGGAACTGCTTAAAATCATTATGTCCTTGAAACTTTCCTTATTGTGAAATAGACTTCTTTATAGTTGCTAATATTCTTTGCTCAGAAACCTACTTCAACTGGTATTAATTTTCTTTTGACTAGTGTCAGTATAATATGGTTTTTTCCATTCTCTCATTTTTAAAGGATTTTGCTTTATATTTAAAAGGTATTTCTTGTAAGGAGCATACAATTGGATCTTACTTTTTTTTAATTAAAAAAATTTTTGATGTTTTTTATTTTTGAGAGAGAGAGAGAGAGAGAGCGAGGGGCAGAGAGAGAGGGAGACACAGAATCCAAAGTTAGGTCCAGGCTCTGAGCTGTCAGCACAGAGTCCCACGTGGGGCCAGAACTCACAAACTGGGAGATCATGACTCAAGCTGAAGCTGGATGCTTAACTGACAGAGCCACCCAGGTGCCCCGGGTCTTAAATATTGCAATCTTATAATCTTTGCCTGTGAATCTAGGTAATAAGACCATTTACATTTAATGTAGATTAGTAATTATTAATTTGCATCATTTAAATCTATCATCTTAATATTTGTTTTCTTTTTTCCATCCATTTTTTTGTTCTCCTTTTCCTCTTTTTCTGACTTTTTTTTAGAATAATCAAATTATACAAATAGTGTTTATGACTTCATTTTATCTTTTTTATTGACTTATTCATTATAATTCTGTTTAGTTATTTTAATTGTTACTTTAGGGTTTATAGTTTATATCTTTGACTTATCAGAGTTCAGTTGATACACCATTTTATGTGTACTAATAGAAACTTATAATGGTAGATTTCTATTTCTTCTCTCCCCATTCTTGTGCTGTTTTTCATTAATTTTACTTATATATATATTATACACCTTGCTTTGTATGTTATAATTTTTGTTTAGTCAATTATCTTTTAGAGAAATTTAAATAGAAAAACAAATCTTATATATTTGCCCATAAAATACTGTTTGTAGTCCCCTTTTTCCTTTAACATTTCTTAAACTATAGATTTTCTGGTGATGAATTCTTTCAGATTTTGGATGTCTGGAACAGTATTTCACCTTCATTTTCAAAAGATATTTTTGTTGAGTTTAGAAATCTAGGTTTATCATTTTTATCTTTTAATACCTTAATGATGCTATCTTACTGACTTTTGCTGCAGCAGACAGAAATCTGCTGTCACCTTTATTTTTGTTCCTTTGTACATAACATGTTTTTCTTCTCTATTTTTAAGATTTTGTCTTTAGCATTGACTTTGAACAATTTAGTAATGATATGCCATGGTATTTAGGGCTTGGGGTTAATTGAGATTCTTGGATCCATGGGTTTACAGTTTTTATCATATTTGAAAAGTTTGGGGTCATTATTTTTCCCAATATTTTTTTTTTCTATTCTCTCTCTCTTCTTAACCTTGGGGACTACAATTGCACATATTTCAGTCTACTTGAAGTTGTCACGCAGCTAACTGACATTGTGTTCCTTTTTATTGTTGTTGTCATTCTTGTTTTACTCTGTGTCTCCTTTTAGATTGTTTCGTTAGGACTTTAAGCTTCGTAACCTCTTTTTCTCAGCAGTGTCTAATCTGCTGTGATTCTAATCCAGCACGGTTTGCATCTCACAGACTGTTGTTTTCATCTCTAGAAGTTCATTTTGAGTCTTTTTTATGTTTTCTACAACTTTACATAATTTTTCAAACTTACAATACAGTTATAATAATGTTTTAATGAGACTTTCTTCTAATTCTTGAAGATTGATTGATTTTTTTCTCATGGGTTGTATTTTCCTGATCTTCGCATCTTTGATAATTTTTTAACAGATGCCAGACATTGTCAATTTTACCTTATTGGATGCTGAATATTTTTGTATTCTTTTTTTTAATGCTTGTTTATCTTTGAGAGAGAGAGAGAGAGAGAGAGAAGGGCAAAGAGAGAGGGAAATGCAGAATCGGAAGCAGGCTCCAGGCTCTGAGCTGTCAGCCCAGAGCCTGAGGCGGGACTGGAACCCATGAACCCTGAAATAGTGACCTGAGCTGAAGTTGGACGTTTAAACAACCGAGTCACTCAGGCGCCCCAATAGTTTTGTATTCTTATAAATATTTTTAAACTTTTTCTGGGACACAATTTAGTGACTTGGAAAGAAATTGAAAATTTTGGGTTAATGTTTCAAAGTTTTCTTTTGGGTAGGACCAGAGCAGTGCTAGACCCAGGGTTAAGTATCCTCATAATAGAGGCAGGATCTTTCTGGGTTCTCTACCTAAAGCCTGTGAATCATGCTTTCCAGAATGGCTGCTATCTCTAATCACTTCAGGTGGGTTTGTTTTTGCTTTGGTTTGGTTTGGGTTGGGTTGGGTTATTTTTCTGACATAAATGCACAGATCAGCACTTAGCTGAATACTTTGAGAGGGATACCTGCAGATACCTGGAGTTCTTTCTCTGTACAGCTCATTTCTCCCCAGATATTGTCTTGAGAACTCTAGCCACCTATGCCTCCCCACATCCTCATTTCTGTTTTCTCCACTCATTGAGTCTGCCAGCGTGTATCTGGGTTGACTTTCTCTGCACCACAACCTGGGAACTCTCATAGCAGTAAATTAGGGAAATGAACTTACTTTTTTCTTAAATGTCTCCTGTCTCTCAGGGATCATTCTCTTACTGACTCATGTCCAGTCTCCTGAAAGTTGTTTTATCAATTTTTTTTTTTTTGGTCATTTTTTGGTTGTTTCTGTTAGGAGGCTAAGTCCAGTGCCTGTTTCTTTGTCTTTGTCAGCTGCAGGAACATTCAGTTTATACTTTCCTAACAATATTTCTAGTACTGTTTTAATGAGGTTTAGCAATGTGCTAGCAATAATTATAAAGTAATCTAGGGGCGCCTGGGCGGCTCAGTCGGTTGAGCGTCCGACTTCGGCCCAGGTCATGATCTCACAGTCTGTGAGTTCGAGCCCCGCATCGGGCTCTCTGCTGATGGCTCGGAACCTGGAGCCTGCTTTCAATTCTGTGTCTCCCCTCTCTCTCTGCCCCTTCCCTGCTCATGCTCTGTCTCTCTCTGTCTCAAAAATAAATAAAAACATTAAGAAAAAAAATTAAAAAAATAATTATAAAGTAATCTTTAATAGCTGTTAATTAGAATATCAATGAAAACAGAAACAGTATGGTACAATATGTACTGAATAGAAGCACCTAGGAATGTAGGTTATGTAGTAAAAAGATCACAGAAACAATAATAGAAATATCTGGTCCTTGAATGAAACTTCCAATTGATTAGTTTGTCGTATTTTAGGCTTTCTGTTTATTATTGGTATTCTTATTTGCAAAACAGATATTACTACAGCTGTTCTATATTCTTCACAGAATGGTGAAATCTTTGGGATATCATGTATATACTATTACTTTGAAAAATCAACATTTTGTATAAGATCTCTTTAAGAGTTTTACATTTTATTTTATAAAATATTACAAATGGTTTTGCAGTATTTAGTCCATGTATATTTCCTATGTTACTTACATATTTTGCAGGGAAAGCTCGTAATATGAAAACACTAAAGAAGTCTGAATAGACTATAAAATCACTACATAACAAATATTACAAAATATTTGTATGTTTAATTCATTTGGAATTATATCTCTATTCTTTTTTATACATACATATTTCTATCTTTTTTGATTTTATCTACATAATTAAATAAGGATTAAAATTAAAGATGAAATAGCATGAAATAGCATTGGGAAAAAAAAGCCATATTTAAATGACAGACATTACTGTAGCATTGATTCCAAACTGTGGGGCCTATTGCTTTTAAAAGCACAACTTCAAACACAATGCTAAATTTGTTTTAAATGTAACTATGGAATTGCTGAGAGGAATCTTTCCCCATTTATGTCAGAGATGAAAGATGATTTGTGATAATGCATAGCTCTTTTCCTGTCATCATAGTTGGACTTACTCGGTAAACTGAATTAACAACATAGATGATCAGGGAGCCTGCCCATTGATATCTAATTACACATATAACTAGTGATAAAAAATTTTAGATCGCAGTTTGTGCTTTTAAAATATAAATACTTTTCTTTCATAAAATGTCATATACATTTATATATTCACATGAATATAATATTGTAAGATCATAGAATGAAATTTACTCTAATTTGGCAAACTAGGAATATAATTTTGACTTGGTAAAACTTATTTATTACTTTATTTGCTTAAATTTATACTAATGATAAAGATATATTATATCAAGTTTAGGAACTTAATCTGTGAGTAGGACAAATCTGCATTCAGATGCTGGCTCCATTAGTAGGCTTGCCAGATAAAATATATGATGTCCGACTACATTTGAGTGTCAGATGAGCAATACATTTTTTTTTCCGGCATATGTATGACCCACACATACATACATTTGGGACATGCTCACACTAAAAAAAAAAAAATCAGTTTTGTCTGAAATTAAAATGTATCTGGGCATCCTGTATTTTTATTTGCTACATCAGGCAGCCCCATCCACTAATCATCACCTAAGTATTGATCCTCTTCATTCTCAGGTCCAGATCTGTCTCATTCTTTCTAAAATTGATTTTGTCTTGGTCATTTCAATACCTGTATGGGTAATATCTTTAATACTTTGGTGTTCTAATTTCTTGATCTGTTTTCCTCCAAGGAGTCTTGGACTTTATTATGTTAACCATCCTTTTACATGATTATATTCTAGACATCATTCCAAATACAGGTACATCTTTCATGATCTTTAATTCCATGAATTTCATCACCAACTAACACATCTTTTTTTTTTAAATTTCATATCAGTGAAGACCCCCAAATACAGTATTATTATTATTATTATTATTATTTACTCCACTGGGACCTACACCCCATTGATCCTTCCACCATTTCATTGTCTTTATCCTTTATGACCGTAATTCTCTCCTTATTCAATAGATTCCACAGTTCTTCATGGCAGTATAGAATTACTGTTATATAGAGCTGGACTACCTGGAATAAAAAGGCTTAAACCATGCCTTCACCATTTATTAGCTATAACCTCCAATGATTTACTTAATTTTCTGCTTCTGTTTCAGGTTATTTATCTATAAAAGAGAAATGATAACAGTTATACGTGCAACAGAAGGTTATTGTGAAGAAAAAATAATTTGTATAATTTACTCAGAACACTTCCTTCTTGGTACATAGTCTACACTGTAGAGTTAGTTTTTGTTGTTATTGTCACCATTATTAACATTATCATCATTGGCAATATCAAAATGCCTTTGTTCACACTCTCAAATTCTTTGTCCATCTATTCCTTCACTTTTCTTGTCTACCAAAACGTCAGTTCTATTTAAATCCAACTGTATTCTGGACATGCCCATAGAAAGTAGACAGGAAAAAAACCCAAACAGGCTGTCTGGTTTCACTTTAAATTAATAACTGTGAATTTCAATTTTTTTCCTGGTTGTCCAGAAATCCAATTACATGTCCAAGATTCATTCCATCTCTGCTTCAAATCTCTCCTTTCTCACCTACCTTGAATGACTCTCCCCACTCTTATATTCTACTTCACCAAAGAAATGTGAACCATCAGAAGAGAACTTCCCCAAACTCTCACACCCATGTTTCCAAGCTCTCTGAGTCTGTCCACACCCCCTGGCTTTTCTCCCTCCACTCTGAATGGACTCTTGGTGCCCCTACCATGACCAGTCCTCCCATTTATGCACTGCATCTACTCTCCTCCTGTATGTTTGCATTTATTATCTAATAGGCACCTCAAAGTTAACATGTCCCAAAACACACTGCTAATTTCTCTAGCAGATTAATCCATCTCAGGAAATGGCAACCCCATCCTCAGGACAGTTCCTTAGGACACAGCACTTGGCTCCTCCCTTCCTCTCACAGCCCAGATACTTTACATGAGGCTCTAAAGAGCACCTGACATAGCAAAAGGTTAATTTTCCTAGTCCTAGTTTTATAATATGGATTAAATAGATGATAAATAGTAGCAAATACCCAAAATTTGGGGAAGAATTAAACCAATAATGCATGAAAAATGCTAATCACAGTGTCTAGTAAATATTCAGTAAGGGTATCAATTATTTTTACTATTATTAATACGGTTCCTTTTTCTGTTCCTTCTTATCCAGACTATACTAATGTAGATTAATATGCATACACATGCACCTGAATATAAAATACCATGGACGTAACTGTTATCAGATGTGTATTAATACAAAATAATACTATTTGCTCCAGTTCTGTAGAAGAGCGATTCCTTTTGGACTACTTATATGAGTTTAGTCTGAGAAGTACCTAAAATATCTCATCACGAGGGGTAATGTTTTATGATGTTAAGAGTTCAACTTGAGCCAGACCTCCTGAACTTAAATTTTGCCTCCAGTGTGACTTTCTTACTTGAACTCTACGCCTCAATTTTCTCATCTGTCTTATGGGCATTATTAGTACCTCCTCATAGGATTGTTCAATTTTTTCCATATTTGTGTAGTTTTTAATATGATTACTGAGATACTATAAGCACTTTATAAGTGTTCATTTTTGTCTTTATTATAATGAAGTGGTTTTCTCCATACGAAGGTTCAAGGCATAAATTCAAAAGATTATATAATCCTTTGATTATATAGGATTTCACAACTTCAAAATGTAAATCACAGTGTGATTTTGCCCCAGATCCTTTGTCTCTCTCTCTCTCTCTTTTTTTTTTTTTTGTATTTACATCTTTCTCGAACAAGACAGGATGATTGTAGCTGCACTTAAAGTGCAGGGGATATCATCAATATGTTTGTCAATTTAATTTAGTCATTAGAGAGCTATTAAGCACTAATTGTATGTTGTGCACTAAGTTTTGTTGGTAGCGTTCAATGGTGATTAAGCTGAAAAGGATTTCCATTCTCTTTGAACTTATGAAACAAGGAAGAGATATTTTCACAGAAATTACTAGAAGCTCAACTATTCCTTTTATTTTTGATTCCTGTGTTAGATTAAAGATCCAGCCAGATTTATGGCATCATATGGTGCCAATTTTTAGGCAGCGCTACAACAACACTGGGATACATTGGCTAAAGAGTGCTAATTTGCTCAGGTTTCTTCCATGCAGTTCCTTACATAACTGGTAAAATCTAATTTGGTTTCTCTTCCGCTGAAGTAGCCACTGTTGCTCAGTGGAAATAAATTTGAAAAAGAGAAACCCTGGGCCACCTGGGTGGCTCAGTCGGTTAAGCGTCTGACCGGCTCAGGTCATGATCTCACGGCTGGTGAGTTCGAGCCCCGCATCGGGCTCTGTGCTGACAGCTCAGAGCCTGGAGCCTGCTTTGGATTCTGTGTCTCCTTCTCTCTCTGCCGCTCCCCCACTTGTGCTCTGTCTCTCTCTATCAAAAATAAATAAATGTAAAAAAAAAACTTAGGAAAAGAGAAACCCTTCACGGATGCTGGAGTGTCCCAGTTGGGTATTTTTCATCTTATGTCAGCAGGTTCCAAGTGGAACTCTAGATTATGCCTCCAAGCCTGAGACCAGGCAGCTGTCAGAGGTCTGAAGTCAGCAGGTGTAGGCAGTCACAAAGCTGAAGGAGAGAATGCCACTCAGCATCTGGCTGTTTACCAGAAGCCAATGATTCACTTTATTACCTACTGTTAAATATGCTTCCCACATGTTTGTTGCTCAAAAAACTGAGGAAAACCCAACAACTAAAGAAATTGAAGAACATTTGGTTGATAGAGTAGGCAGAAGAAAATAAACTTACATTCTGATAAGATTTTGTAACAAAATAAGTGTAGGTTAGTTACATCTATTCTTAGAGTCTATAGTACTGTGAAAGGCAAGAATATTCCAAATAATTGAATTTGATGGTTAGAACATGTAGTAAATCTCTTATTTTGAGTATAAAGAAGATACTACCCATACTAATTAAAAGAAAATGCTTATTTTCATTAAATAGATTTTGTACAAGTCCCTTAACATATTAGTTAGGAAGGGGTAATGCATTATTGGCCTGTGGGGTAGCCCATAAGACCAGCTCTGGCCATAATAGAAAATATGCATAGAAAAACCTTACAATATTTTAAAAATCCACTCCTGTCTTCTTTGGAGCGACACACTTCTATGTTTCATATTTAGAGGCCTGAGTTCGTAACTTCTGAGGAAAACTTTGTATTATTCTCATTGGAAGACTTAGGTGCTAATTCTTCCATAAATCTAAATGATCTAATTTTAGAGAGTGGGTTACCTTTTTATTTTTAAGCAAATAATTATGCATTATATGGCAGCTGAGAGTCCCAGAAGTTGGGTAGTAGCAGCTTTGTAGTTCTTATTCACAGGAAGACCCCATATGGAAGCCAGAAGAAGCGTTTCATAGTATTAGCATTCCCACCCATATGTTCTCCTTCAGTAATCAAAGAACTCAGTAGTGTTTGGTTTATTTTTATGACCCCCACAGAGACCAAATATGCATAAAAAGTTGACCTTGGGTTTGTCAGTGTATGAGTAAACCCACTGGTGACCTCCCATGACTTTTCTCAGTAGTAGCATCTCAAATGGTCGCACTCTCAAATACTTAGACATGCATTTTCATATGGGTTTCCTTTCCTTTTTCTATTTAACTATTATTTGCAGGTAAAATTATGTTTGTTTTTAATACTTTTTCTTTGAAAATAAGAAATGTTTTATTTTTAACACATTTTTATAAATGTATATAGGTTTCTCAAATTTGATCATAGTTTGCTGGGCCAGATTTCCTAGATAAGAACTGCCTATTTTTACTTAAATCCTCATGTACTGTTACTCGGTTTTAACAATTCATGTTTTAGCCTACCATTTTCTCATAAGAATTCGATGAGGGATTTTTTAATGACTTTTCCATTCATAAGCATATTCCCCTTTGTATAACCTTCACTTACAGTGCATATAGTTTTTCAAAAACTTTGGTCCTCTGTTTGTGGAGTGTAGGCATCTATTATTAATAAAATATTGGTAGATTTTTTTTTCTGAATTATCTTGAGAGAATAATGTTCTATTACTCCGAAAAGAAGTGCTTCAGAATGAGGTATTCTTACAGAAAAATCATTATATACACATATGTTCATAAGATACACTATTAAATTTAGTAGTCCCATCACATGTAAGCTTCAGATATTGTTGCTTTAATGCATTCCCTTACTACTTTGATAAAAGCCTTAAGATGTTGCCACTAGTTCTTTGATGATTTCCTCTGATGTTACAGTACCTTTCTTTTTTCCTCCAAAAAATCTGTTTTGCATAAACATGAGAAGTCAAGGCAGTTTGAGTTAACGAGTAAAGAGATTCAAGTTTTAGCAACAAATGTACATATATTTGTGATCAGTTCTCTCACACATTCTGGCCTTCTATTCAAAGTAAAGGAAGTTTATTTTAGGTTTCTGAAAAATATAACCATTATCTTTAAAAGAAGCCCAAATAAGCTATTTAATTTTATAATTTTGGAGTTTATTCAGCCTTTTTTGCATTGAATTAATGAGATTTATTAATAAAATTTAGAGAGAAGAGTCATATTGACCTAGATATTGGCTTATTCTTATTCATTTCCTCCATCATTCCTGCCTGACTTCTGAATGTGTCCTGCATTCTGTTGGATTCAGGAATGGATGGGTTTCTTTTAAATGTTTAGTTCTAGCTTCTCAATCGGTTTGTGGCAATTACCTTTAACAAAACCCATTGCAGATTACTTATTATGTCCCTAGTTAGATTTCATGTTCCTGTAGCGATGCACTATTAGCAAATTAATAATGAGCTTTACTTTGTTCATTTAACTATGAAGTTCTGCTTTCAGTTAGACTAGAGTTAATGATATGGTATTGTGTACTTGAAATTTGATGACAAAGGGTAGCATCAGTGTTTTCACTGTAAAAAAAAAGGAGTTGACTATGTAAGGTGATGGATGTGCTAACTATCTTGATCATGGTAATTATTTCACACTATATAAGTACATCAAACCATTACATTGTACACTTAAATGTATACAATTATATTAGCCCATTATTCATCAATAATGCTGGAAAAAATAAAATAAAACAAACTAATATTCAGAATTAAATAATACTAGTCAAACAGCTCCAGATTTACTTCTGATACCAGGTGGTATCCATCTTATATCACTTCTTTTTATCAACATCTTGTCAAGGTTATAGGTTGTGAATGTTTCCCTGAGCCCATGTAAACCATTTAGTTGTTTCTTCTTCATATGTAATGCAATCCTTCTAATGCTTATGCTGTATTATATATATATTTTTGTAACCAAGCATGTTCTTCTGTGGCTCTATTCTAGAAAAGAATGCCATTCTACCAACTCTCAGTGGTACCTGTGGGATTGCATTTATCTCATTGTGCTAAAATGTCATTTTCACTTTGCTACCTCTACTCTGTGAATTGATAATATAGACATCTAAAACCTAACTATTGTGCCTGATACTTTTACCTGTTTTTCCTTTTCTCTAAAATTAAGGTTACAGGTACCACTTTCAGTATTGTTCCTTCTTGTCATCCTATTGTGTCTCTCTAATACTTGATTTATAGCTTTATATCAGATTGTGAGCTGAAGGTGAACAGTTGTAGGTCTGCATATTGTGTGAGAGATACATCTCTTGCCCCTTATTTTGTGAAACATCTGATGTGATCATGAAGCTCTGTCTTGTAGGAGTTAGAGTCACCAACAGCCATACGTGTGTGTGTGTGTGTGTGTGTGTGTGTGTTCTCTTTGTTTCAGAGCTGTTATCCAAAACAGGAGAGCCTAACAGAGAACACAAAACCTGTGAAATTCCTGGCTTTTTAAAAGCTCAGCTTTGCCTGCTTTGAATTGAAGCCAGACAATGAAGTACAGTTTTCTCCCTGATTAGCAAGATCTATACACAGGAGAAAAGAATCACTTCTGAGCACACCATTACTTGTCACAGATTTTCAGATATACCAACATGGTTACTGACATTTGCCAACTCTTTTTTTTCTCTTACTTAACATAAGGAGTTCTCAAAGGGTTGAAGTTTACAATATTCTAACTTTTTAATTTCTGAAGTGTATTACCTCTTTTTCTTTAAACCACAATATTCCATTATATATGCAAGCAAAAGCACCTAGCACAACTTCTGGTGCTCAGTACATATGCCCGAAATTACTTGAATCTAGAACTGATATTTGAGGAGAGTTTTGCTTAGATTTTATGATAGTTTACCCACCTTCACTAGCATTTTCGTTGTTTATATTTTCATTTCTTTTTTTTTCCTTTGTATATCTTCCTCCCTTTTCCTCATTAGTTTATCAAAGAAATGAAAGGAAGCACAATCGTATGAGAAATGTAACACATACAAATGTTATATGGAAAGATAAGGCGATTCGCATAGCTTACACCCAGTGCAATAGTGTTTTTACATGCTAGTCTAGATACACCGTTATTTGCATCTTGGGAAATATTCCAGTTAGCAGATTTAACAGATTCTTCTTGTTTAAATCTCACAACAGGAGATAGATGCTCAAGCTACATATACTAAGTATCTTGGGAAATTATTAACATTCCCTTTAGGGAAGCCTCCACAAAATAAGAACATATTTCATTCTAAATTTCCTAAGCCATAGCAATGTATCTAACCTCTTTTGTCATTTAAACTCTGTCAAAATAAAAGTGAATAACCCGATGTTAATTCTTTAACCATTTGACATAATAATATTCTCACAAACGCAAAGGCCATGCATGGAGTATGGCGAATGTGGGTTAATCTAAATTGTATGGGTTCCAAATGGCAATAGTGGGGTTGGGAAGGTGGTTTGGAAAGTGTAGGATGGTTTTTGTTGGCTATGATATTAGTGGATAGATGTTGTGAATGTGACTCCATGTTTGTACTTGCTGAGTTCAGTGCCATTGACCCAGGCACTCAAGGCTATCACAACACTGTGCAATTTCTGCATTAGAATAGATTCTTAATCTGGAGTAAGAAAAGAAATAAAAATGGAGTGCTTGAAATGTGATTGTAAAACAAAAATACGATTAAAGTATCAATCTTTCTATTTATAATTTCTGATTTATATGTCCTTGTAAAAATTTAAGGGAAAGGACTTTGCAAATGATGATTTGGGTATTTATTTTGGCTTCTCTCTTCGGCACCCATGTGAACAAACATATAGGTATGTATATACATATTTATTTTTTAATTAGGAAATAGGAACAAATCATGTTGGCTATTTCCTAATATACTATCCATTAAAAAAACACTAGTCCTGCCAAAGCAATCATTTTATTGGGATTTGTTGACATCCTTACTGAAGTTTTATGAGCCACATTTTCCTTTCCTTTCCCACAACATGAAGTATCTATTGACCGAAGTGAATTTAGATAACATTGATATTTCTTGTTACCATGAGTATGAGATAAAAGTCTAACAGAACATTTATATTTTGCTTTATTCTACTCTTCTCGTTCAGTTCATATCTAGATCTTTCCCCCCTTCCATTTCTTCTTATTTTACTTTGTCAGAATATAGTTTTATATAGTTAAAAATGTCAATGAAAAATTATAATTAAAACAAGAAATGTGCATTGATGAGTCCTTTGTATGCATGGGATTTTTTTTAAACCTCTAAAGGAATTTTAAAAATACCTCAAAATGGAAACACAGAAAAATATTTCCACAAAATCTTCTTCCACATCTCTGATCTTATTACCCTTTCCAAATTTTCTTCCTTTAAACATAAGTGTATTGTCAATTATTACAGTTTTGGGGTGCCTGGATGGGCTCAGTCAGCTAATTGTCTCCCTCTGCCCCTTCCCTTCTCATGCACATGTGCACATTCTCTCTCCCTCTCTTTCTCTCTCTCTCTCTCAAAAAAAAAAGCATGATTATAGTTTCCTCAGGAAAACTTTGTTTACTTGCAGTGAAATATATATTTGTGAAACGTCTCTCTCATATTTTTATGTTTCTCTGAAAGATGACTATTTCCCCCTTGTAGATAGATTCTGGAAGGTGCTTTTTGCATAGATCTTAAGAACAAACATCATAATACTGACAAACGTACATACATTCATACATAGAGTTTGTCTTTATTTTAGTTCTTATCTCTCCAAATCATGATGATCAGAATTATCATCTTCAACTACTCTGTCTGTCTGTTCCCCCTCCTATTCTTGTACCTATTCTCTCTTCTTATTTGTATTTATAGTGAAATGGCTCAGAATTAAGCTCACAGCTCTTTACTGGTGGACTGAATTTGTTTCTTAGGTGACATTATGGAAAAACAAACCTTCATTAAAGAGTTATTCCTTGGAAAAAGTTGATATGTTAAAGGATATTAGGAGGATGATACAGTTTTCGCCCTAATAGCAAAAATCCCTGTTCTCTCTTATCAACATATGAGAGAATTGCAGGTTAATTTCCTTTAAATTAACTGTTGATAGCTTTAGTCAGTGAATGATAAACAGAAGTGATGAGTGTCACTTCTTGCAGAAGCTTTAAGAACCTCTATCCACATCTTGTTTCCCCGCCTCAGTGGTATTGGAAGCTTGTATGGAATTGGAGTCTCCATTGTCAAGGATCCTTTAGAAACTGTGTGGAACAGAGCTCTCCACTTTTCCACACTGGTCACGTAGAGTTTAAACAGCATTTTGTTTTTAACATTCTGGTTCTTTTTGGAATTGTTTGTTTCAACAAAATACCCTATCCTCCCCTGTCAGACAGAGATCAACTGTACAACTTTGGCAGACTGTAAAAGGCTTGTCATTTTTCCAATCTCTAGGGAGTTGCAATGTCAGTCATGGGACATGCCATCTCATTTGGAACATCCTAACATTACAAAGAAAGAAGCTTTATGCTTTTATTTATTTTATGGATAATACATCGTTCAGTCTAACAGTGCTCATATAGATGACAGCCTCCATGGAATATTATTGATTTCTGGAATCTTATTTGTAATAATTCCTTCACAAATTTGAATATATCTTCCCTCTTTACCTTAAAATTCATTACATTCCAAATGCAAATGCTTTGGGGAAGGAGAATATTTTAAGTGTTATCACTCATTTATACCTTAGTGAATAAAGTATGTAATGAATTAATTAGACAGTCTTCTAAAACTAGTTTTAGTAGCAAAGTGGGCAAGATAATAAGGAATCACGGCACCTATCGGCAAAAGGGGAAAGGACATAGAGAGTTCTTGTTAAAGACAAGTGTTGCCTACTTCATAATTTTCAGAAGGGCTGGTTCTTGTTGAATACTCTAGTGTGCCAAGATCAAGATCAGACATAAACTCTAGGGAAATCTTAAAGCCTTTAGCGTCATAGAAGAATTAAATTATATTAATGCCTTAAAGGTTTCTAGAGACTTCGTATTCTTCAAAACTGAATTGTTGGGGACAGAAAAACTTGAAAAATCATTCGATTCTCTTGATAGAGTTTACCCATTTTCATTCAACAATAAGTCCATGCACTTCTGCTGGTACTGGTGGATTAATGACTTGATATTTCTGAAAGTTAACTGAGGTAGATGAATAGTATTTTTTTAAATTATGTTTAATTATTTTTAATGTTTATTTTTGAGAGAGAGGGGGGGAGGGGAAGAGAGCGAGGAAGACACAGAATCCGAAGCAGGCTCCAGGCTTGGAGCTGTCAGCAAGGAGCCCGATGCGGGGCTCTCATGGACCATGAGATTAGGACCTGAACTGAAGTCAGGCGCTCAACCAAATGAGCCACCCAGGTGCCCTGGTGAAGAGTATTCTAGAAGAAAGAACTAATACTTCAATTGTATAATGGTATGCACATTTTACAGGTGTTCCGTGGCCCTTGAGCCTGGTTGCCTTTTGTTAAGGACATAATAACTTTGATAGAATAAAACTTAAGTTCAATTTTATATTTTAAAAGTTTACAAATATTATAATTGCTAGTGTGCTAATGAAAGAGTAGAAATAAAAATAAGTTTCAACGTTCATATTTTAGTGGGATTGACTCCTAAATGTTAAATAGTCTGTAGTTCTTAAATGATATCAGAATTCAAGATCAGATTTGATATTTGGTGTTTGTTAAAGTGCTACTGAGGCAAAGTCTGGGGTTCTGATATAAAAACATGGAATATTCAGTTTCTGACTTTCGCACTTCGGCAAACTGAAAGTGAAATCAGAATTTTAAATAATCAATGCCAATTATTTGCCAAGTGACTTAATTATAAAATTAATCTCTTTAAAAGCATGATTCCTCCTCATGAGTGACATATAAATTTCAGTTCTGCATACTCACAATTGATTTTGTTTGCTTATTTTCTATGGTAATATTGATCTTGGGCTTTATTTCCAAACTTCTTAGGAGAAATAGATCTTTCCTTTGATTTATTTGATTTCTTTCTAAGAGAGAAGCTGGGTTTCTTCAGTGTTTTTCAAATTGGAAAATTTCCATAGAGTAATGATTGTCTTTAACTAGGCTACTTGTTGGTAAGAAAAAAGTCATATATATGGGCATAAATATCTTCAACATCCCCAGTGTATAGGTGTAAAATCAATTTCCATTAAAATTTTTTATTTTATGGAATAAGATAAATGTTTTTCTTTTTTTGAAGGGCTAATATACTATCTTCTACTCTGCTTTTTACCTATCTGTAGAATTATTTTCCAAGTCCCTTTCCAAGAGTGTGTTAGCTGCCATTTGGCAAGAGACAGTTTTTCCCTATATGATCTGTTAATATATTTTAATGTTTAATCATTTATTTTGAGAGAGACACAGAGTGTGAGTGGGGGAGGGGCAGTGTGTGTGTGTGTGTGTGTGTGTGTGTGTGAGAGAGAGAGAGAGAGAGAGATTGAGAATCTAAAGCAGGCTTTGCCCTGTCAGCCTAGAAGTAGGAGGACTAGATCCTACAAATGTGAGATCATGACTTGAGCCGAAATCAAGAGCTAGATGCTTACCCAACTGAGCCCCAGGCGCCCCTGATCTGCTAATATTTTTAATGCAAACATTATTTAACTTAGATATTACCTGTTATTGATTACTTTGGTGCTCCCAGATGTGTTTGACTTTAGACACCAAACAATCTCTACTTTCATGGTATTTCTTATTGAAATATCCTATTTCTTATGAAAATCAGATGTAAAAAAAATCCTTTTATTCCTTACATCATTTTTGTTATTTTAAATACTCCTCCATTAAATTAATTTTTCTGTCTTTAGCTATTTTATTTGAAAGAGAGAGAGCGTAGGAGCACAAGAAGGGGAGGGGGCAGAGAGCAAAAGAGAGAATACTAAGGGCTCCACACTCAGCAGGGTTTTATCCCACGACCCTGGGATCATGACCTGAGCCGAAATCAAGAGTTGGATGCCCAGCCTCCTGAGCCACCCAGACATCCTATTTTTAACTGTTTTAAACCATGGGTAATTTATCTTCCAAATTCTACTAGACTGTAATTTTGAGGGTTAAGAACCATAAGTGTGTATCTTTTTATCCTAGTGCCTGATCAACTGAAGGCATTCAATAGAAGCTTATTAACAAATGAATGAATAAATAAATATGGTATTACTTTTGATGGGAAGATTAATGTAAAGAACATTAAAACTTAGTACTTAATATAGACTGTATGCTGTGTGACAGGACCAGTTCTAAAACGTTGGAGCGGATGCTGTTGGTGTTGTCTACACATCCATATACCCCTTACCATTTCAGCGAATGACAGCTTGTCTTCCAACAGTCTGCACTGGAGATTTTGTCAGAGGGGTGCCCTCACTGTGACAGAATCCACTTTGCTTATGTGAAACTTGGGCAGGATGTGTCTGGGAATTAATTTTCCTTGGAGGCAGACTGAAAACAGTGATTGATAGATTTGGGGGAGTATAACTATCCTAGATCCTTACTCCCTGCCAAGGATAAGTCAGAGATACGTATTTTACATAACTTTCAGCATCATAAACTAAGACAGAATATTACTACTAATAAAAGAAGAAATTCTTATGATCCAATCCAACAATACACACATTTTCAGGTAAGAAGACAAAAAAATAATCAAACATTTGTAACACAGTGTGACAATTAACTATATACTATATGCTTTGAAGCTATAGGGGGGAAAAAGCATTTTACCAGTTTTTATTTTGTCAAATTACAAAAAATGCTTCTTTTCTTAGAGAGGTTTTAATATTTATGTGATCAAATATGCAATATTATTCTTTGTTGACATATTACTCTGTGGGTTATAAAATAATCACTCATGTTTTTCTAAATGATATTTTGAAATTTTTATATTTAAATCTTTAAGATTTTAAAATTGAATTTTTGGTGTTGTAGAGGTATGGGTCTCTCTCTACTTTTATTTCCCTCTTTTTCTCTCAACACAGTGTTAGTCCCTTACCCCTAAAGTATTCATTGAGAAATGCATCAATTTCCTACTAATGTGAAGTACAATTTTCAACATATGCTAAATTTCTAAAAATGTAGAAGATTTGAGTTTTCTATTATATACCAGAAATAAACTGTTTTGATTAGTGTAGTTTTATAATGTGTTCATTATCTTATATTTCAAGTATTTCCTTACTATTTTTTATTTTAAAAATATTTTGCCTATGCTTTTCATTTGTTATTCTTAGTAAATAATAGAAGAAATACCCAGTAGAATGTAACTAGAATTTTGATAAATATTAATATTGAATTTATAAATTTATTTGGTATTTTTAAAAAAAAATTTTTTTCAACGTTTTTATTTATTTTTGGGACAGAGAGAGACGGGGCATGAACGGGGGAGGGGCAGAGAGAGAGGGAGACACAGAATCAGAAACAGGCTCCAGGCTCTGAGCCATCCGCCCAGAGCCCGACACGGGGCTCAAACTCACGGACCGCGAGATGGTGACCTGGCTGAAGTCGGACGCTTAACCGACTGCGCCACCCAGGCGCCCCAATTTATTTGGTATTAAAATATATTGTTATTCACACTTAAACTAGAAATATGTGGAAATTCCATCTGTTCACACATACACACAAGTACATGTAATTCTTATCTTTCTTTTTTCTTTTTTTTTGGGGGGCTCCTTATCTTTCAAGGAAGATTCAAGGAAAGGTCAGATATGATCTAGACTTTGAAAAAAGGAGAGTCTTGCAGCAAGACATTCTAAGCAGAAGGAAAGGAGGCTGTTTCTAATAAAGCTTGAAGTCCAGATGCAGATTTGGTTGTGAAGACTTTTGTAAGCTATTCTAGAGAATTTGGAATCAAAGTGTAGGCAGTAGGAAGTTTCTGATTGTTATAAACAAGGAGAATAAAATGATAAAATCTGTGACTTAGAAAGATAACCTTCTAATCACATGGTTGGTTCCTCTGGCAACCAGCCCCCATCCTGAAGCTGTTTAGGGGCCTAGCAAGTTACCTCATTAACATAAAGCCATATGTGGTTGAGAGGGACTCTATGAATTAAAAAAAAAAAATGCTTCTCTCACCCTGATCAGCAATCGGGAACCAGGGTTGAAGACCAAACATGTATTTCTTATAATACAGTATTACATAAGTAGTATGCTATCCCTAAGTGTTTTGATGTATAACCTACTTTTTTAAATTAAAACTATATTTTAGCCCAAATAACATACATGTTTATTATATTAAGTATAGAAACTCTAGGTAAATAATTTTTTTTGATCATAATTATTTTATTGGACCACTTTAAGAGATAAGCACTGTAAACACATAGATGCCTATTTCTTTAGGTTTATGTAGCCATGTGTGTATTTACAACTTTTCAAAGCCAACATGTATGCCCATATAGTAATACAGCTTCAAAACTTACCTTCTGAATCAAAAAAATGTATTTTAAACTGTAATTCAGTCTGAAGTAGTTTCCAATATGAGTTAAAATCCCAAATGTTTCTCTTTCTTAACAGTGTTTCTTGTTAATCTTGTTTCTTTATTTCTTCTATTCATCTAAGTGACTTTTACTCTCAATTAAATATTTACTCCTTCCTATCACCTTAGGAGATTTAAATGTATGACAACATCATTAAAAAATGTAAAATGACTCAAAACTTTGCTATTGACAATGAGAACTTTTTCTCTTAATAATTTTATCATTCTTGAAGCAACATATAAAGTGCTGAGATATTTTCACATAACTTCCACTCCTTGAAAAACATAAATGTCAATTTAATTGCATGACTTTTCTTTTTTTTAAATATTTATTTATTTTTGAGAGAGAGAGAGACAGACTGCAAGCAGGGGAGGGGCAGAGAGAGACGGAGACACAGAATCTGAAGCAGGCTCCAGGCTCTGAGCTGTCAGCACAGAGCCTGATGCGGAGCTTGAATTCACAGACCACCAGATTATGACCTGAACCAAAGTTGGATGCTTAACCGACTGAGCCACCCAGGCGCCCCAACTGCATGAATTTTCAAAACACAGTAACCTTTGCATTAAACCTCAGTAATTAATGGGAATGCTTTGCTTCATATATTGTTTTAAAATATAGATTTAGATAGAGTAAGCAAATGGTGTTACTGTTATATAATAAATGCAGATTTTCTCTTTACAGATTATAGTGTGGGAAAAAAGTTGCATCTTTAGATTTTTCAGTTCAAGCAGATAACTAATATATAAAGTGAAATCTTTTCAAAAGTTTGATTTGTAAGGGCAGTAAATAAGTAACCAGTGCTTCTGTTGCTTAAAACTACAGATCCACAGTAGAATATGAAAAATAATAATTATTATATTATTGTTAGAAATCTTATAAGCTGAACTGTGTATCTTCCATCTACATAGGAAGATAAAATATTCTTGAACAAGATGAAAATCATCCTGGAGTCATTTTGAGAACCAAATCATACGTAAGGTAAATGTGACTATATGAAATATGGGGCATTTGATTGCCTTAAGCAAAAACTCAAAATCTATTAATACTCTAAACAAAACTGCAATTTTTAAAATATGAACATTGGTGCAGGTTGGTTTGTTGAAGACATGTTAAATATGAGACTTTACATGTTGCAATAAATATGGGATCTTAGTCCATTTTGATAACAACCATGTACTGCTTGTGTATGTTCTGGGAAGAAATGTTAATTACCAGGCAATAACGGGATCAACGAGAGCTTTTACTGTGGAGTACTTTTGTTGGAGTGCTGTTTCTCAAATTGGTAGCATATTTCAGATAAAGAAAGGAAGTCCCCCTACTTGAAACTGCTGTGTCATTTCTTCTTCCTTAACTGAAATTCCAACCAAGTTTCAGGAAATGCCCTAATGAGCCACTTCTCTTTTCTCTTTCCTCAACTAAGTGGATTCCAACCAGCCCTAACTATTCATTATTCATGATCAGATCATTTACTTTGGTTGTCTCTTTTGGCATGGTGCTTATGTTATGGGAAGAGGGATTATAATTTGGTGCTGTTTATAGAGGTGATAACACTGATAGAATCCAATCATTGCTGGTAGGTAACTAAACTGGCAGGTTAATTTTCTGTACTTTAAACAAACTGAAGACAAGTCTAATCAATACTTATTTTACTTTGATATGTGTGGCTTGCTTATAATTATGGTTTCATCTCGCATGATCATTAGATATCAGGATGTTAGGGTAGTTGCACTGTGATTTGCTATAATTTGGGTAAAATATATCTGAAACTTTATTAATGTCTTATTTTAATCAAGATTTAGAAATTACCATTTTTGTTCATGATAACTGAAGCAATTTCCTCTTCCAGTTTAATATTCTTGGATATTTACTAAATTGGACTGATTTAACATTTTATTGCATTTTATAAGTTATTTTATGAATAAATGTTAATTTCTGTTTACATCTTAGCAATATATATGTTATCGGCTTTTAAAGGTAAGAAAATATGAGTTCTGTTCATAGCTGAATTAACACCAGATAGTACTTTAGTGTATGTTATTTTTCCAGCACTAATTATTCTGTTTTTTTTTTAAATAAAGATTTGGATTTGAAAAGTTTGTGTAGGAGATGTCAAATATCCAGCAATAAATTTTTATAGTAATAGTTTTCAATTGTAATAACTAATAGAGTTGTAGTAGAGACTTGGATTATCTATACATCTGTATACATACACACATATGTACACATCTATTTTTTATATATTTGTGTATGTGAATTATATTCCCATACTGTCTTAAAATGTTTCACTGGGAATAGACATTTTGAGAAAAAAAACATGAAGTAATCTTGAATTCATCTTGGGTAGCTTATTAGTAACTTATTTACTAGAAACTTTATTTAACATTGATACCAAAATAACCTTCACAATTCTTCCCTATTCAGAGACAGTGTCAACAAAGCAAAGTGAAACAGAATGTGGGGTGTATTATCAAGATTATTCAGACCATTTTGCTTTGCTACTATTTTAGATGAATCTGAGTGTAGTTTTACATTTTCAAGTCGCTTTTGAATGAGTAGTAAATCTTTTACCTTTTTTTGGTAGAAACTACCTTGAATATGCTGACTTTGTGATCTCCATTTTGAGAATAAAAAGTCTTTTTTAGCTATCAAACAAGTGGAGTGTATATAATTTCCATGTTGTTTATTCCTTTGGTGTTGATTATTATTGTTATTTAAAAATTTTCAGTTTCATTACAAAACAGTAGAACAGTTAAGTGCATGAGTATATTTTATTGAACTGAAACTTGGAGCTGATGTCAAAAATGAAACAAGCTGAAAAATGTTTCTTAAGCGTCAACTTAATTTTAATGACTATGGCACAAGGTTTGTTATAAGTTCTAGATAACCAAAATAATTATGAGACATTTAAATATGATGCAAATATATAGCATAAGTGAAGTTTTCAGAAACTGTAGTAATTGACACCGTGGAAGTAGGGAACAATTTTGAAAACAGTGGTTTGAATAGTCGAAAAGGAGAAATAAGGAAAGGAGAAACTGAAAGAAATATTCTTACACAATGGTTTCAAATGAATTAATAAAACATGATTCAAAGGGGATAATGATGGATACTGATAAAACAGTAATCATATTATACATGTGGAAATGCAATCATTAAACTCTTTGTAAATTAACGTACAAATAAAATTATCCAAAGTTTATTAGACATGCCATACTCTTCAAGGAGATGTTTAATTAACTCTTTTAGTATAAAATATTGAATTAAGCAGTGGAATGATAGCAGATCTTGAAAGATAATGTTTACAAATAGCACAGTGCAAATTTTACACTCTTCGGCAAACAAAATAAAACAAAACAAATGTAGAGTGCAAATTATAGTTTCTGCTCAGATTTTGCTGAGTGGGTTTACTAAGATCAGGAAGAGTCTGTGAGGCACAGAGCTGAGGAAAGCATTAAGAACCACCAGTGTCTTACAAAGCATGAGCCAATCTTAAGAGGAGAGCTTAACAATAGTCTTATAGAAAAAGACTATTTCTTTATCAAGAAACTAATGTATAAAAATATTCCTTATTTTGTTGTGAGCTACCAGCCAGTTAAGGAGTCTGTGGGTTGGGGTGCAGGTGTTTGGAGACATATCAAGATTTGGCAGACATCACTTTGAGAGCTTAGTGGATAGATAATTATGTGATTCCATTAAATTGTATTTATTGGAGCATGGGAAGTCTGGATGCTTACTCATTAGCAAAAGAAAAAAAAAAGAAGAATGGTATGAGAATGTATTACAGGTGGTTTATGTTAAACATCAGAAAAATTGAGGGGATCTGTATTGTTAAAAAGTGAAATAGTAAGGTTGTGGAATTTCCTCAGGTGACCAGTTACAGGAATAGGTTGGTCAAGGAGAGAAAGCCCTTGCTACGGATTTTGTAATTGCTCTCAGGATATAATAGGAGGTTGGGCCTAATGATCTTAAAGATCCATTAGGTTGCTGTTTTTCTTTTTATCTCTGCAGATTTGAAAGAGTAGGTAAGAAGTAAAAAAAAAAAAAAGGAATCTAGGAAGTAGAGGTTTAGTTTTAATAAGGATTCCCATGCTCCCTTATGTTCATTCCTAACAGTTACCATGGAAGAGTATTTGCACATCGTCTCTTGCCTTTCCTGAAACACTCTCCTCCACCAGTGTACTAAAACAGATTGTGATTCACTTTCTGTGTTTTTCTACTGGGCCAGAGAATCCTTCTATCCCTCCCTTTCTTTCTGTATTTCTTATTTTGTGACCATGTTCCCAATACAGAAGTTCATATGCACATCAACAAATTAAGTTCTGAAAGATACTCAGCTTCCTAAGATGTATTTCCATACAAATAAAAATTTGAGCCAGGACTCTCTATCTGTTCAGTCAGATATTTCACTTTTATCTCCCCTTTGCCAAAAACTCATTCTATCTAACATCTTTCCCCACTCCCCCCCAAAACTAGACCAGTACCTACTACTTTGAAAATCTGTCTATAGGCAGGTAATGATCTCAGCTAGTGTCTGCAAGGAATATCTCAGCAGCTAAGATGTTTATAATGTCTGCTCCCTTTGATCCTGTGCAGACTTAAAAGGATTTGAACCTACTGAACAATCTGAGGTCTGCAATAGAAATTTTGTCAGCAGCACTTTTTACCATCAAACTTTAAGTTCTGGCCAACTTTTAGGTTTCTCCTTAATTAATCTTAGGTCAAAAGGCATTGATGTTTGGTCATATTCTCAAAGGTTTCTCTGTTTCCATTTAGACAATCACTTTTTCTCTTCTGTAGCTTATGATTGTCCTTCACGTGTACAAGGTTCTTTTCACATGATGTATGATTTGCTTTTCCATCAGAATTATACCTACCATTAAAGATATTTCCCCTAAGTGTATTCTACCGTGTTTACATTCTCTATGCTCCCAAATTGTAGAACATGTATTGTTTTTATTGCAAACAACCATTTTTTTTTGTCTTAGTGACCTTTTGAACATTTATTGTGGACATGTAGGGATATAGTGTTTGGAAAACTCTGAGCGTATCCACTCAGGGTAGGAACAAACCAGTGGTGAGTCTTCCCAGTGAGGTGACTGATGACACCTTCTGGAGAAGGTAGAAAATGTGTAGTTTTGTCTTGAGCAACGACTTAGTTAATATCTATGTAAGTTGGGTAAGTTGAAGGTATATAAGTAGAGGAGTGTACCGGGTGTAGCACTAAGTTTTAAGGATGCTAAGATGCCAAAGATAGCATACCTGCCAATGAGCAGGTGAGGCATTTCAACAATTAAACACACTGGCAAGTTATAAAAGTATATATCAATTCCCTATGAGTCTGGGGGTTTGGGAAGGGTTCAAAGAACCCTTGAAAAATAATTAGCTATTCTTTAGGCAGGCAAAGGATAGGAGAAAAGCATCAGACCAAAGACTAGCATGTGCAGAGTTGTGAAAAGCATGGCACATTCAGGGGTCTTTGATTAGAGCTTGCGATCATTGTGGGGAATAACATAAAGTAGGGCTGGAGAGTTAAGATGGGGGCAGACCATAACTATGCTTTTAAGGTTTTAGGATTTTAACAAGAGGAGTAGCTTGATCTAATTGTGTTTTAGCTGGATATCTCTGGCCATTTGGAACACAGTTTGGGGGGATGAAAGACTAGAGCCATTAGTTTTAGATTTTGTTTATAGAGCACTCCTGTATCTGCTTTAAGAGAACAAGGACAAGTGTGTGCCTCTGGGTAATACTTTGCAAAGCGGTTGTACCTCTGGCAAGAACAGAAGGCAAGTGCTTTGCTAAAAATATGATAGAACCTACTTCATAAGAAAATCAAAGGTGGTGGACGATGTCATTTTCCACTGTAGAAATAACCACTGAAAATGAACATGGGTTAGCTCCCAAACTAGTGGGCCAAGCAAATATTTGCAAGTGATTCAGTGATTTCTTTGTGGTTGCTTGGTTTAGTGCTGAGAGAACACACTGAAATGGGAAGTCAGAAGTTTACCGTTTTTAGCTTGCTACTAACTTGCCATGTGACTTTGAATAACTGTGTGTGTGTGTGTGTGTGTGTGTGTTTGCTGAATATTCTGAGTTGAAGTAATATCAGGTGTGGAGAGTGAAAGGCTAGGTCTGGGACTAAGTGTGAAGGATGGGGGTCTGGTGGTGTTAAAGTTTAGGTCTCCTGTGCCTGAAAAGTAGTTCTGAATTCATGCCTGGGATATCAAACTTAGACTGGATGTGGGAACTCTAAGATTGGAAATCTAGGTCAGAGCCCAAAGGGAGGACCTCTCTCCTTCTCCCTATGAGATCCTTGATCTCACATTTCTGACAGATTTTCAGAGCATGAAATGGGCTACTATATCATATATCTGGCTTTCTCCTCCCCCCCGCTTCGATATCCTCTGCTAAATACAGCCTCAGAGGAGGCCTAGGACAGAGCTCTCAGAGCAAAATGAAGTAGAGAACAAAGCAACTCTTTGTGTAATTCAGGAGGTAACTTTTAATTTGCCTTTCTTCAAAGGTCATGTCGATGTACTGCCAATTTATTCACATTTCTATTTGTTTCAAAATGAAATACTGGTTGTACTAAGTAGTATCTAAATTCACCTATATTCAGTCTTACTGAGCATGTCCAATGAAATACATGACAAAACTTTTGACCAGTTGCTTAAAATGTATTTCTCTAAATACAAAACACATGAACAGCAACAAAATAGCAAGCAAAGATATTCTAGAATATGCTAGAAGGAAAGAATAAATGCATAAGCCAAACTCATATTCTACTTGGGGATAAAAAGGAGACTGACTGTTAACTACTTCTGCTTGAGTAGCAGTCATCTTGGAAGAGTTTGAATGAATATCAAATGCAGCTCTGTTGCATGAAGTCTTCTCTTCTCCAGTTGATAATAGCTAACATTGATTGGGCTCTCATCAGTTGCTAAAAACTTTGCATGTATCACCTCATTTGATGCTGACAATACCCTTGAGGCTCTTATCTCCATTGTTCACTAGAGAAAAGTGAGATTTTTGAAAGATAGGTAAATTTCCCAAGGTAATCAGTGAGTAAGTGGTGGGGCAAGGAGTTGGTTCTAGGTCTGGATGGTGCTTAGACCTAGGTGAATTATACAATCTTTTTTTTTTTTTTTTTTGGTCACTTTCAAATTTAAATTGTATCTTTGTTGTTCTAGTTCATTCATTTTGAACAAGATCCCATCTTTATTTTAGAGAAGGGGAAACAGTTCAAGGGAGAAAGTTTGGGGAAATCAGAAACCACGGCTATACTAAAAATGGTTTCCAGGCTTACACATGGATAACGAGGTCTTTGACTGTATTCGATTTGCAAAAATAGCAGTTGCAGAGGTAACAAGGGACCAGAATAGATGTCTCTATTTCATAAAAGAAAGGGGCAAAGTGAAAAGACTCATTAATGTTGAAGCAGTAGATGGATAACCAGTGACAAATATCAAGTAGATTTTCTTCAGTTTGGTCAGAGAAAGGTCATTGATTATTTTTGGTTAAACTGGTTCACAGAGGCCAGGTCTCTACTAAAAAAGGGAATTAATTGCTTCCATTCCCCACTAATTGCCTCAACATTTCCCTTTGCTTTGTCATTGGAGATTTGGTCAGAGAGGCAAAAAGTCAAAAGTCAGAGTGTGATGGAATCTACATAAAAAGGGAATCTGAGGAGACCAAATTATGGCATTTGGTGTAATAATTATAATGATATTTAGCATTTTTCCCTGGGAGTGCTGTGGATTTTTAGAGACCTTTTCAATCTTTAATCAGACCATAGGGCACATTTAAGAGAGTTCACTGTTTTTATTTCCATCTAGAGGATAAGGCATCACAGAGAGATGAACTGACCTCGGGCAAGTCTCCTGAGATGTTAATCCTATATGTTGGATTGCACCCTCCAATGTTGAGTTTTAGCTAGAAGCCTGGGCTCTTCCCAGAAGTTTCATTCATTCATGCTCCTTCAGAGTCTTTAGGCTTTTTTTGCATGTTATAATCTGAGATTACTACCTCTATCAATGACAGAAAAATCACCCAAGGAAACCAGTATGAAATGGTCTTGATGTCACAACAGCTGCTTAGTTTTCAGTCAGTGGGTGCCATCTTCAATTAACAAGACCTTCTACTTTTGTTTTTGTTGACTGAACCGTCTGTGAAATCCTGTCTAGTTCTAAGTCCTTTAGAATATATGAATTTTGTGTTCCAGGCATTTTTTTAATTGTTTTGAAACCCAAAGTGGCAATAAAGGAAGTTGAAAGAACA
This sequence comes from Acinonyx jubatus, assembly GCF_027475565.1. Classification (NCBI taxonomy): domain Eukaryota; kingdom Metazoa; phylum Chordata; class Mammalia; order Carnivora; family Felidae; genus Acinonyx; species Acinonyx jubatus. Next base: position 34,407,019 of record NC_069383.1, read on the forward strand.
TGAGATCTGAATATGATAGGTCAGTGTTTACTTGTAATACCTTCTGAAGCCCAATAGACAAATGTTTCTCTTTAGGAAGTCCCAAATCTTCAATATCAACTACTCTTCTTTGCTAGAAGAATGTTATTCTTTATTAGATATTTATTACATTATAGGCTCTTAGAAACATGGCGTATTAGAATGAGTGTAGGTTTTAAAGATGGCTAGGTTTTAAAACCAGCTCTGTTAAAACCAGTTGTTTGATGCCAGACAGATCATGTGATTTGACTGAAACTCAATTTCATGTGTAAACCTAATATACCTCATTGGGTTTCAAGATTATTAAATGAGAAAGTGACTAAGCTGGCGTTAAGCATAGAATGAGGACCTAGAAACTTCAGCCTATGCTTATTAGTGTTGTTATTAGAAATTGTAAAGATATCAAATGATAAAACTATTATTTGGGGCAAGACTCAAAACAAACATAAGGGGCAAATATAAAAGAAGTCTAGTACTCTATAGAAATACTTTATTTGAGCAAGATGTTCTCACAGTTATGGTGAGCTTGAGCTGGACCATCTTCCTCTGGTGGGATGCCTGTCCATGGCAAGTCTTCCTTACTTTATCCTATTGAAAGTGCTTTGCTACCATTGTTATTTGGTAATCAGAACAATCCTGAGAATTGAGTAGTAGTATTGTGCCCATTGTATAGATAAGGTTATTTTACATACTGGGAAAAAAACTAACTGGCCAGAAGGTGCACAGCTTGTCAGTGAAGAGCCCAGGTTTGAAGCCAGGTGGGCAGATTCCAAAACCTGCAATCCCGACTGCTGCTCTAACAGTGCTTTTGAAATATCAGCCTGCAATTTAAAGTTGTCATTTGTGCAAGCTGAGAAATTAAATTGCCGTCACCCCCATTTTTAAATTGATTAAGGGGATTCTTATCATTTTTAATGTTTATGTATTTACTTTGAGGGAGAGAGAGTGCAAGCAGAGGAGGGGAAGAGAGTGAGGGAGAGAGAGAATCCCAAGCAGGCTCCTCACTGTCAGCACAGAGCCCAATATAGGGCTCCATCTCATGAACCACAAGATCATGTCCTGAGCTGAAATCAAGAGTTGGGGGTTTAACTGACTGAGCCATTCAGGCGCCCCTAATTAAGGGGGTTCTTAAAGCTTATCCTTCTTCTGACAAAAATGGCTGTTCACACTAAAATGGAAAACCATTGTCAAGAGTGACATCTATGTCACTAACCCTCCACTGGGTTCTTTTTAAGGGTTTTCATTTAATCTCAAAAAGTGTAACTAGCCTAATCCCTTGTCAGGACACGTGTCAGTCCTCTAACCAAACAATATTAGGAGCTGGGAATATGGGTCCTTATAGCTTCCATGATGCTTGTCTGTTGTCTGGCTCTCCCCCTGTCCCCTACTGTAGCTATCAGGCAGGCCCAACGAGCCTTTTCTCCCTGGTACTGAAGCAGAGGACCAACTCTGAAGAGAGCCCTAATTGTCAAACTAGTTAGTCACATTTTTGACTTGTTTCTATTAAACAGTGTAACTTAATAAAACTCCTTTAAAATATATAAACAAGGCACACCTACTAACACAGGAAGAGCTAAGACTGTGTATACATGGGAAATCTGGTTTGACTGTTTTGACTAACGTGACTGCTCAAGTCAGTCAGAAAGTAATCACCAGTTAAGCAAACCATTTTGACAGATTTTTGGCCCACTGTGACTGCTTATTTGACTGGCTTGCCTGTCAGCTTGAAGTGGTCAGATTGACTGGAGACAGTCTAACTGGGAAATTTAACTTTGGAGGACGTGGGTGTCTGTATACCAGAATCTACTTTAAATAACTTTATTTGAAATATGTACCTATTTTCCTGGGACCAGTGAGAGAAGTTTGAAAGTGACACATTGCAGCATTTGACTTTCTAGAGTGAGATGTCTTGTCGCTTGCTAGAGCTGGCAATATATTTATAGGCTACAAAACAATCTCATTTTTCCCTATGCACATATAGAGTTCAATAAGATTGAAATTCTACCCTAACTTGGCCAAGTCTTAATAAGACATTGTACTCTTACTCTTCTGAAGGGTTGGTGATATGTGACAGCAAATGACTTCTCAGATATCAGGATACCAATTCAGTCATTAGTGACTTGTGGTAAGACCACATTGACCTTGCCACTGATGGTAGTTGTTGTAGAAGAATTATAAGAGAAAGAAAAAAATCAAAATAAAACACCAAACAAAACCCTTGATGAGATGCAAGAGAATCTGGTCGACATTATTATTTGAGCTGCTTTTTGAAAGCAAGCCCCTTTATACATCTATGCTTGTGTTACTTTTAGAAATTTACTTTGAAATGAGCTCCCAGGTTTGGGCAAGACAATACCGTAAGGATAGAAAGAATAATTTATTCTCACATGATAATGTTGGATTTTTTTCCAATATATGAAGTTTATTGTCAAATTGGCTTCCATACAACAAACACCCAGTGCTCATCCCAAAAGGTGCTCTCCTTAATACCCATCACCCACCCTCCCCTCCCTCCCACCCCCCATCAACCCTCAGTTTGTTCTCAGTTTTTAAGAGTCTCTTATACTTTGGCTCTCTTCCACTCTAACCTCTTTTTTTTTCCTTCCCCTCCCCCATGGGTTTCTGTTAAGTTTCTCAGGATCCACATAAGAGTGAAACCATATGGTATCTGTCTTTCTCTGTATGGCTTATTTCACTTAGCATCACACTCTCCAGTTCCATCCATGTTGCTACAAAGGGCCATATTTCGTTCTTTCTCATTGCCACGTAGTACTCCATTGTGTATATAAACCACAATTTCTTTATCCATTCATCAGTGGATGGGCATTTAGGCTCTTTCCATAATTTGGCTATTGTTGAGAGTGCTGCTATAAACATTGGGGTACAAGTGCCACTATGCATCAGCACTCCTGTATCCCTTGGGTAAATTCCTAGCAGTGCTATTCCTGGGTCATAAGGTAGGTCTATTTTTAATTTTTTGAGGAACCCCCACACTGTTTTCCAGAGTGGCTGCACCAATTTGCATTCCCACCAACAGTGCAAGAGGGTTCCCATTTCTCCATATCCTTGCCAGCATCTATAGTCTCCTGATTTGTTCATTTTGGCCACTCTGACTGGCGTGAGGTAATATCTGAGTGTGGTTTTGATTTGTATTTCCCTGATAAGGAGGGACGTTGAGCATCTTTTCATGTGCCTGTTGGCTATCTGGATGTCTTCTTTAGAGAAGTGTCTATTCATGTTTTCTGCCCATTTCTTCACTGGATTTTTTGTTTTTCGGGTGTGGAGTTTGGTGAGCTCTTTATAGACTTTGGATACTAGCCCTTTGTCCGATATGTCATTTGCAAATATCTTTTCCCATTCCATTGGTTGCCTTTTAGTTTTGTTGGTTGTTTCCTTTGCTGTGCAGAAGCTTTTTATCTTCATAAGGTCCCAGTAGTTCATTTTTGCTTTTAATTCCCTTGCCTTTGGGGATGTGTCAAGTAAGAAATTGCTACGGCTGAGGTCAGAGAGGTCTTTTCCTGCTTTCTCCTCTAGGGTTTTGATGGTTTCCTGTCTCACATTCAGGTCCTTTATCCATTTTGAGTTTATTTTTGTGAATGGTGTGAGAAAGTGGTCTAGTTTCAACCTTCTGCATGTTTCTGTCCAGTTCTCCCAGCACCATTTGTTAAAGAGACTGTCTTTTTTCCATTGGATATTCTTTCCTGCTTTGTCAAAGATTAGTTGGCCATAATTTTGTGGGTCTAGTTCTGGGGTTTCTATTCTATTCCATTGGTCTATGTGTCTGTTTTTGTGCCAATACCATAATGTTGGATTTTATGGGGAGAATGCATTGAGGTTATTGTCTGCTGTAAGCATATTTTTTTATCATCTGTTTTATGTTGGTCGAGTATCCTAATGTGTTTAACACTGAGAATTTGAAATATCCTGTTATTGTTTGAAAGACTTATTCACATGCTGCTCTTTAACCCTCCTAAAATTCTAACTTTTCCCATGGAAACGGAAATGTTTAGTAAATGTTCAGAACTTTATTGCTACCTTATGTACTTGTATTAAATATATTCAATTATAAGATTATATAGAAGTTAGAGCTACAATATTAGTAATGACATTAAAGTTATGGCACTTTTCTTAAAATAGCTTGCTTAATAGTCATATTTTCCCTTGTATGTCACCTGATGTATCATTCTGTTTTTTTTAAAATTTTGTGATTGATATAGGGAAAGGAAACTACTTTAGTTTTGTTTTCAAAGTTAATACTTTCTAGTCATTTTATGATTAACTGTTTTTAGCAATAAAGCCCTTTGATCTGAGTAAAAGAGAGAGCTAAATCAAATCTCAGAGTTGAAAGCATGCTATAGAGACACCATTGGGATATATGTTTAAATTTGATATTTTCTCTATATTATAGAATCATTATTAATAATGTTTCAATGATCAGCTTGATGCTTCAGAGTTTTTACACATTTAGGATTATTTCCTTAAGCTATATAAATGTATTGCACAAATTTACCTCCTTGGTAGCAACTCATGCGAATATCTGTTGTGTTGTTCCCTCCTCAGCACTAGGTATTAAGAATTAAGACATATTTGTTAATTTGAAAGGCAAAAAGCTTTGCTTTAATAATTACTTCTTATGAGGAACAGAGACTCAGTAGTGATGCCAGTGAGGATTTGAACTTTTGTTTTGCCTCAAAGCTCCTAAACCTATCCTCTATTTTTACTTTCTCCTATGGAGAGAATTAGGCAGCTCACCTCAGTGGCTTGCTATGAAGATTACCTGAGACAAGGTAAAGCAAGCTCTGTGCCTGACACAAAGCAATACTTACTATACTTACTATAATTTATACCATTATTATGATAATTATTAGTATAATTTTTAACTTTGAAGAGAGTATAATGTAAGCAGATCTAGATTGATTTTTTTAACTGTGCTGCTTCTATAACTTGGTTGACCCCTCTGAGCATTAGTTCATCAGTAAAATGCATGAAATAAGAGATTAGAATCATAAGGGACGAAATATGAAATCATAAAAGGGTTAAGTAGGTAAGATAGTGCTCTGTTGATAGTAAAATACTGTATAAATGTAGTATACTGTGTCCTATTCATTATATTTATTATTGTCTTTGGATTCCGTGGCAGTTGTCTGCTTACCTTATAATCTTGTGGCTGCGTACTTAAAAATTCAGTTTCAATGACAAGGAAGACTCCCATAAACTGTGACAATAAGTTATTAAATTATAATAAGTTATTACATGGTAGAAACACTTAGAAACCAAATTAGCTATGCAATGTATCACTGTACTTTGTTTAGTCTCATGGAAACATCATATTTAAAGTGAACAAATGTCCACCATTTAGTCATTGTAAGATTTTCTCCAGGCAGTAAGGAGGAAAATTAAAACAATGTCTGATGTTGCAGTTTTGGAAATGATTTCTCACTGATAAGAAGAAGCATGGTTGATAGACAGTATACTTTACCAATAAATCTTTTATGGTAGGATTTTTGCCACCACCAAGCAAGTGACCTGTAGTAACGATCAGGGAGGGACATTTATGGGAGTGTCGGCTGGTTTCCTTCAGTTTAGGGGCAGTGAGCAACTGACAGGAAAAATGAAAACATAAAAGTTGACAGGGGCAGATTCTGGAGTACCTTGTTTAGGGGATTTCAGAGGATGATCCAGTGTCCTAAGCTCGGGCCCCAGCCTTCCAGCTTTCTTGCATTCTTACTCTTTGTACTTTCTCTTTGGTGTAACTGAGTCTTTTAATCCATTGATTACTCCATCTTCTCACCTTTAGGCCTTTGTTCCCTTCCCCAGGCAGCTTTTACTCTACCTATTTCAGTCAGCTCACACTGTGAGAGTCACTTCTTGCCCATCATTCTGTTATCCCTGAGCATCCTTGACCAGCGCAGCCTCTCAGCTGCACCTTAATCCTTAATTTAATCACACTTTCAAAATCTCCTTGTAACGTAGGGTAACATATCATAGGTTCTGGGGATTAGGATATGGACATCTTTGGTAAGGGAAGCATTGTTTTATTTGCCATGGAATAATTTAAAATAATTGGTAAAAGCTTAAAAAGACTAAAATAATATATTTTTTAATTATGAATTTTTTTCTTTTTAAATTTCAATGAAAAAGTTTTATTTTAGTTGGTTTGTCTGCTCAAATTACAACGGAAAGAGAATCCTAGATCTTCATCTCTGAAGTTACAGTAAATATTTTCCACATATTCCAAAGTTACAATACTAACTAGAATTCTAGAACGCTCAAGATTTTTATTCAGAATAAGCCAAGCTGAAAATAATATTTTCTGCCTTCCTCACCTCCTCCCTCTCCATCTACCTGTTCTGTCTCATGAAAAGGAGTTAGAGGTTTTCAGGAAAGAAACATTTAAGTAACAGTAAAGATGATATAAGGAAACTAAATCTCCTGGGAAAAAGGACTAAGACTCTTCAGAATTGTGTACCTTTAATACACAGATCTAGAGACCAAAGTGGAACAAAGAATCTTTAAAAAAAAAAAAAGGAAACATTCATCTAAAGTTAATATTTTCTCATGATAGATATCAAATGCAGCATCGCTCCATACTGGATAGAGAACCCAGATCTTGCACCATGTGATGGTTACAAGACAGGCAAAGCAAAACACAAAAACAAAATCATGAGCGAGCCGAGTCAAAGTTAACTAATCATGGGGAAGCAACTCCAAAGATTTTTCCACCAGAGTGGAATCAGCTGATTGATACTTGTATACAGATATAGGACACAATTTGTTTTCTAATAGTGGAGGCTGGAGTTCATTTTCATTATCCTTGTGAACTGATAATAAATAACTTGTAGTTGAAAGAATACCCTACTTGCAATCAGAAGACAAGAAGCAGAGCTCACTTTTTTTTTTTTTTTTTTTTTTTGCCTGTGTGATTGTGACCAAGTCCGATAACCTGTTTGAGCTTTAGTTTCTTCATCTATGGAATGAGGACAAAAGTCCCTACTTCAGCCATTGGAATGTTTGATTCTATGTGTGACAGTGACTACTATTATTCGGCATTCTGGGGCTTTCAATTAGTCCGTGAGGTTCTGTGATCAGTCTTCTCAATGAATTCATGTTTCATGGCTATGTACTTTCTATAACTCCAAAAAATTTAAGATGGGAGTGTGTTTCTTTGATTCTAAAGAAACATTGTTCTTCTGTGACAAGGAGAGGTGAATCTACACCTATGTACCGGAAGGCCTTTCCTACATGAAGGCATGATTACTTGAAAAATTTGATTAATGTAGATAAAGTAATAACACATGCATTTAAAACACAAAGAGCCAGAGATCATCATATTTACTAGTTAAGTAAAACAAAGACAATGCAAATTTTACCTTTTTTTCCCAGAAATATGAATAATAACTGTAAAAATTAAGTGATAGAAATGTATGTATGAAACAAAGCCATTTTCTGCAGTTTGTCAATCAAAATGAATAATCTCATAGTCTCATTTTCAATTAGATTATTTTAATATTTAACTACCTAAAATGCCCCAATCATATTCTTTAGAAAGTGGTTAGACTGGAATACTGCAGTTCTAATGATGACATTTTATTATGATAAAAATGACTTCATTAATTGATGATCATATATCAACTCATAAAGTAGATAAAGGATATAAAAAGTTTTCAAACCCGAGATAGGATAAAACCACTTGAATTGTTTAGAATTTTTTTTCCAGGAATAAACCTTTATGATCTTTTTAATCTCACAAAATACACAAATTTCTTTGTTATAAATTCAACTACCTTATGTGGCCTGTGACTTTCTTCTTCAAGGTCTGTATAAGTTGATGATATATTAATATTATCCCAAATATAACCATTAGATATATTAAAGATGAAAAATATAATGCATTTGTAACAGAATGATGCAAGCAACGACAAGAATTAATAGGGAGATTTGGATTTTGGTCCCAGGTATTCTTATTTATGGTTTTGAATCTATTTTAGAACATGTAAGATTAAAAATAAATGCACTGATGACTTTCCAAGGTATTTGAAATAAGACCTTTTAAAGAAGTCAGTCTTGTTGCTCCTTTATTCTGTGAATCCTTGAAAGAACATTTACAACTTCATAATGAAAATGATTTAAGGTCACTATACTGAGGATGAAAAAAAGTACATTTAACTATTACATTAGAGCTTTGTTTTAAGTTGAAAGTAACTGTGAAGTGTAAAATATCATCTAAGCCCAATTGTTGACTTCTGAAGCAAAATGTCTTTTGCTTTATAAAAGTCCTCTTATTAAATATTAATGTTTAAGTTTAAATGCAGTCATATAAACTTTTTAAAAAAGAAATTTAAGACATTTTAATGAATCTAGCTTAAATAACTAACTTGTATATTTCTACATTTACGGAAGGCAAGTTAATTGTATGAGAAACTTCTGAAGCTTCCAAGAGTAGTATCAACTCATTTAAACACAGCTATAGGCACTACATATAAATATGTCTAATAATATCAAAAATATAATGTTACACCTGAACAATTCCTTCTTATTAAAGGAAAAACACATCTTTCATTCATTCAGTTTGTCTGTTGAATCAGAAGGCACATTTCTTCATCGCATTTCTTCCCCAAGAGATAGTATATGCTCAATTTGAATTTTGATTATTGATACATTATAATTTCAGAAAATAAAATAGAATTAAATATTGTGCTGAAGTTTTAAAAAATAATAGTGCAGGCCTATTTGAATTTTTAATTTATGATGTTATAAGATTAAATAAAATAATTTATGCAAAGCCTATAGCATAGTCTTTTCTACAGGATATTCACTCAATAAACAAAAAGAGTACAAAATCTATTATCCAGAAAACTAGGGCTAGGTGTGTTTTAGAATTCTTAGTACTTCAGATATTGAAATGTAATGTGGTACATTACTACTCATACCTTGACAACCCCAGAGGGGCCCAAGACTGCATCCCATATTCAAACACATTAATATATCTGCAGAAATTCCTATGAATATCTACTATAAGTGAGATAAAGAAAGATTATAAATAGCCTTACTTTATTTCAGATCGGATTTTGTCACCAAATGGGTTTGCACCAGACTTAAAAAAGCAAACAAAACAGCAACAACCCCAAAACTACTTCTGGTTTTCAGAGCTTTTTGGATTTTAAAATTGCTATTAAAAGGTTGAGAACTGATAATGAGAGTTGTGATGCAATTGGATTAAGAAATAAGTCTGTATCTATATCAATGGGTTGAATGCATGACTTTGGAAATATAAAGAACTAATAATTATTTAATTTAGGAGGATTTACTCCTATATAACCCATACAAACTTTGAGTGAACATTTTGTAAAATATGTGAAAGAAATCCATAGGACCTAGGGGAAAAATACAAAATTGATTGCTCCACGTGTAATTAGAGCTTGGGAGTCCATCATGTTTAGTTCTAGGCCCTCTTCTAATTCTGTACATCCTCCACAAATCATCTCATCAGTTACCATCTAAGTGTAAATGTCAAATTAGTTGTATCCATGGTCCATACTTGACTTCTGAGTTCCAGAACCATTTGTCTAGCTGTCTACTTCACATACCCTCTTGGATATCTTCAAAACTTCACAAACTCAATGTGTTCAAAAGCAAACTTAGGATTCTCTGTCCCTCCCAAAACTCCAGTCTTCTCTGGGAAGGGCGTCACTATTCATTCAGTTACTTAAGCCACAAACTCAGGGGTCATTTCTTAATCTATTTTGGAACATCTCTTAAATCCAGCTACTTGTTTCCATGTGACTACCTCACCCTTGTCACCTGATCTTAGTTCAAACCACCCTTTTTTATTTCCTGCACTCTCCTTTTACCCCCTAGAATTCATCTGGCTGAACTACTACTCTCCCCTTTGCTGTGATAAAGAGAATAAGACACATTTATATACCTGCAGGATTGCATGGACTGGTTGTGCTGGCCTCTTCTGTCCCACACCACACTGTCAGCTCTCTGCTCCAGTTCTTTAATTCCTCCCAAGCATTTTTCTCATCTTGCTTCTTCCCATCAAGGTCTTTGCACATGCTGTTCCATCTCCCTGGAATTCTTTCTCAGAATTCTTTCTCTATACTCTTGCTCTAGTTACTTCCTTGTCATCTTCCAGATTCAGTCCTATCATCCCTTCCTCTAAGCCATCCCTAACTTCTGTCTAAATAATTTCTGTCCACAGGCTCATAGTCTTAGGTATCTCTCCTTCCTATTACAGAGCTTGAGAATTTACAGTCATTTGTGCGATAGTTTGATTAACATCTGTCCCTTTTGCCTGTCCAAAAGCTGCATGAGGAGAGAGACCATGTTTCACTTTGCTCACCACTGTTACCTACATAAGTTTCCAGGCACACACGTTCATTTGAATAACTTGCTTCCCTTTTGTCTGGGTCATTCTGCTTGCTTTTGTGATACCTTTTACTTTCACATAGTTTATCACATTGTGTTACAATTATGTGTTTAGTTATCTATCTCTCCTAATAAACTGTGAACTCTTTGAAGACTGGATTGTCTCTTTTGTTCATAACTATATCCCCAGAACTTATTATAGTTGAATAAAATCTGATCTGTAGTAGGCACTCAAAAATATTTGTAGAATCAGTAAATGCTAAACCTGAGTACAGATGTTCAAATATATTTTGAAGTATTATGGCTCAAGTTATCTCCATGTTTCATATTAACATATTTTAGTCATTGATGTTGTTGCCAGTTGACTTGAGTGTGTGCAGGTCCTTCTGTGTTGTTCTGAAGCCAACATGAGGTGGTTAGACTCTGGATGTGATTCTTAATTGATGTTTGTGGCTCAAAAACTCCAAATACACATGCTCTTAAAAACCGATCAGCACAAGTAAGCCACGATTATTGCTGATATTTGTTCTAAGTCTTTTAAAGGTATAATATAGTAATTCTCCTGAGATGCTAGCATCAACAAAACAAATCAGTGCAAGTATAGATGGAGCTAGATTGAGTTATAAGGGAAGCTTAGACTTTATAGTGTAAATACAAGTGTACATGGAGTACAAGCATTTTTACTGATAGAACACTACTGAATTAAACAAACTCTGCTTAATAATATTAATGCCTCTTTAAAGTCTTCTAAGTGGAGGTCTCTCCTGAAAGACATACCACTGGAATTATCCAAATTCAGATGATTGTGACTGAAGGAATACGTTACAATCATATTTTACATTATTATCCATTAAATAGCTTTGGATTATATAATACTCAGCTGAAATATGCTGACAGTTATTCAGAAACCTAAGTAAAACTTTTGATGAACCGGGCCCTACTTTGTTCAATAGTTATATCTCAATCAGACAAGCTCGACTGTATAATTTTAGGTTTAGTCAAGATGAGATTTATGGATATATCATATCCAAAGACTGCTATGAAGAAAGTAAGATTTGAAGAAATGAGTTATTAATCTTTACTGTATAACATTAACAAATGTCATGTGGCATTTATGAGTAGGTACCTAGAGGTAGTAGATTCATAAGCCCCCCAAAATAGATTTCTTCTTATATACCTCTGATGCTAGGAACATAATGAATAGTTACCTATTACTCACTTGTGAAGTCCAAGCTTTTGCTTCATTTATTAAATTCAAGCTTAGTACAAAATTAACAAAATTAAATAAGGACTGTCATGTTGTAGTGAGTGGTATTATCTGTGCTGCTTTTTCATAGGGGTATGTGAATGTGTACATGCATGCAAATGCGTGTGTTTGGTGGCAGTGTATATGTTTTTATTTACTATCACAGAGTACTATATTTACTCTAAATCTACTTCTTGCTGAATAGATTTCTGTTTCTCTCCTTTCAGATAGTCTAAACATGCTTATTAGGTAGGTGTCCATGTTTGCTTGATTGATTTGTTTGGCTAGTCAAATTAATGGTGATAAAAAGTCTTGTTATTGAGATAATTGCTCATGTGATGTTTGCCATCACTTTTTAGTTTTGAGTTTCAAAAGGCCAGTACCCAGAAGGTGTTTTATCTCCTCCCAGGTCCTGTGCCCTCAGTTTAGATAAGTGGTCTCCAGGTGGATAGTGACACGTGGGTCATAGACCTGCTTTCTAGAGAGGAATGACTTTCCCTTGGGACTGGCTTTAACAAAGAGCAAACTCTCATTAAATGTTAAACTCTCAGTAAATGTTGAAAGAATTAGCTGAGGGCTTTTATCATTATCTTATGGTTTCTCTATAAAAAGATAACATTTTAAAAGAACCTTATATATGTGAATGGATCATATTTATAAGTATTTATATGATGGATGGCAGTATTAAGGAGGAAAGATACAACTATGTATAGATGGAGAATCACAGGGTTGGTGGAGTCCTTCAAAGATTTTTTTGGTGCAACTACCTACTTACTTCTAAAATTTCTTTGTACAATATACTCTCTCTGTTGTTATCCACTGATGGGATATGAAACCCATACAAGAACTAGGTCAAAAGACTACAGTGTAGAACACTGAAAAGTAAATTGGAGCAATGAACTCATGTATCTAGGAGCATAATTTGAAAACCACTGTGTGAAAGTAAGAATGACTCCACATGGGGGCATAGAGAGTCCTTCTAGCCAACACTGCATGGCTGGCCCACATTACTCCGCAGTCTTCTACCTACCAAGAGATCTTACACCCAAATGCAAATAAGGTCAATTAATAACATTTTGTTAACATTATTTAATTTCTAATGAAATCTTTGCTGATTTGTAAATTTGAACCCTCACAAGCTTGATCTAAATTCTGAGACTTAAAATTTTTTTTATTAGATTATCAGTTACCCTAAATCATCTTTTGTTTCACCTACTATTGTCAGAGATGATAGCTGACTTTTTTTTTTTTATGACATTAGGCTGCTTTCTCATGGACCTCCATCAATTCTCTCGGTAATAAGGATTCCTGCATCTATTCTAGTCTAAAAACAAATAGAAAAAGGAAAACAACAACAACAACAACACAGATACATACATCTTGCCTTTGTGAGGTGATTCTCCAATCATGTTTCCTGAAACCAGGAGTACGCATTTTTTTGCTTCCTGACCAACTCCTTCCCTTTAGTTTATTGTATTTGCAGGAGTTTGTGTGATTCTGATTTTTTAAAAAATTGTTTACCCATTAAGCACATTGCTCTAGTTCTCGCATTAGTGGTTCTAAACATTTGTGTAGCTCACTAATACGTTATTTCTAACTTCTTAAAAGATCATATCCCTTTATAAGAACATGGGAATCTAAACTGCATTTGAAATCTTAAAAAAATAGACTTTTAAGCTAGCCTTTTTAGTTTTTTAACTCCAAATAATGTAACTTCTTGTTAACCCCATAATTTCTATCTAAAGTTTAGTTTGAGACAATTGATATCAGGATGATGATCATATCAGGTGACCCTCTGGATCAGTGTATCTGAACATGGAGTCTGCAGTGTAAATTGCCCTGGAGGCTGGAAGTGCTATCTAAGTGTCCAGTCACATTTGCACAAGTTAATGTATTTTGGACGTTTCGCTTGCACTGATGCATATTATGCTTTGGGCCTTTTTTCCGAAATAAACATAGTGGATGTGATGGTGCATCGCCTAGATGGTCAACTTCGCAGCTGAGCCCCTCTTGCCCGTGCCTGATCCTGCTTTCCTCACCCTACTGTGGCTCAGGTTCTGAAATCACCCACCACCTCCCACCCCATGAAACCTCCCCTAGGCAAGTCTTAGGCTGTATTGCCTGGGTGACCCAAATTAAGAAAATATTTTTTTAAATATGGGGATATGAAGGATTTCATTGCCTATTTTACAGAAACTGCTTATTGGAATTTTGTTCAATATTTTGTTAAAGTCATCCATGAAAATATGCAGCTTATAAATTCTCAGGTATTATTCATAAAAATATTTGTCTCTCCTCAGAACTGGTATGATCTAATTACTTAATAAGAAATATATATTAGGTTGACCCACATGGGGCAAACCCTACAGATCAAAAATGCTCAAATGTCTGCAATATCACAAGGTTCCACCCTGTATAATATATATACATCTATTAAACTTCGCATTTTCCCTTGGCTGCCAGGATGCTCATGGATAAATTTTTGTATTCAATTGAAATATTAATCTTCAGCCTACACTTCCTGGTATAAGTATCTCTTACCACATTCACACTTTATATTTATTTATAACAGTTTGGAAAATACGGAGACTATAAGTACATACATTCTTTTAAATGGAATAAAATAGACTTCTGCGTACAGACAGAAGCTTGGATTTGACCATCGTTATGTTTAGTTTGCAATAGCAGCGTGTCAGAGTGATAGTGTTCAAGCATAGTACAGAGTTCTGGGGATATGATTTACTTACTGCTTTTGTAAGCAAAATTTCCTTACATTTGGATGGTCTCAATCTCTTTGAAAGTCCAATGAACTGAATCGCAGTCTACAGCTGCTCCAGCTTTCTAGGTATAGACTTTGATATTCTGGTCATGGTTTACCAGCTCTTTTAGTGGATTCCCAAAGCTCTCCATGGTACTATGAAAGTTATTCAAACACTGTACTTTAATGACTCATTCATTCATTCATTGAACACATGCGAACACAATTTTAATCACCTGCTGTGTGCCATCCTCTGGGTTATGTACAGGATGAATGACAGTAAAGCAGCCAGCAAGGTAAACACAGTCCTTGCCCTTAGATATCTCATATTTTTCTTCTCTTTCTCCTCATATCTTTCTTTTTCACTAATTTTTTTAATGTTTATTTAGTTTTAAGAGAGAGTGAGAGAGAGGGACAGAATGTGAGCAGGGGAGGGACAGAGAGAGAGAGGGAGACACAGAATCTGAAGCGGGTTCCAGGCTCTGAGCTGTCAGCACAGAGCCCAATGTGGGGCTTGAACCCACTGACCATGAGATCATGACCTGAGTTGAAGTCGGACACTTAACCGACAGAGCCACCCAGGAGCCCCTCTCCTCCTATCTTTCTAAACTTGGACTAGACCACAACTCTATGAAGGCAGACACTGTGGTTCGTTCCCTTCTACCTTCAGTGTACCACTCAGTGCATATGCATTTGGTACTCAAAAAAATATTCTTAAATAAGTGGATAAATGAAGAATGGCGACCTATCATTTCATCTACTTTATCTCACAAAATACTGGGGCCTTCAGTAAAGAAATCCAATAGCTGCGTGGCTGTGACTTCAGGCCAGGCAATTTAAAAATATTTTAAAATAGGTTGCATGTGGTTTAGTTGCTGCTTTACACTTACCTGTCTCATTGTTCTGGTATCAGTTCATTATCGAAGGAGATGGAGATTTTCTGGGCAGTAGTTTTTTTCACATCCTATTATTATCTTTCCCTGCTCCACTAAGCTTTAATCCCTTATGCTTACCCTATGGATGTTCTATAACTGTTCTCTGACTGTCCCAGACAGTCTTCACTTTTGCCTACTAACCCATTGTAATTCTCTGTAAAAAAACAAAAAAACAAAGAAACAAACAAAAAAAAAACTCCACAATAATTTAGGCATAATTAGGGTTGATCCCATTTTATATTTTATTCTGTATCTGTATAGAATGGTCTAAAGAGGAGATGGTAGTCTTGCTTTGAGAAAGGAAACATACTCATGTGAGTTCTTTTCGACAACTAACATTTGTGACCACCTCCCAACTTCTTGTCTTCTTTCTTGTTTGCTTTGATCTTTTGTATTTGAGATTTCCTTCCCTTTGCCTCATGTACAGGGCCATTTCCTTCCAATACCTGATTTATAACCACTTTCTCTTATAATTCATTTTAAAAAGCCACTGCTTTTTGTGGCATTTTTAATTCATTGTACGCAACCCTAAGCTTTGGCTTTGCACTTTAGTCACTTCAATTATTTATTCAAGGGCCAAGATTGCATAGTGTTTAAGAAGGCAGGTTCTGTATTCCAGCTCCATCCCTTACTAGCAGAGTGAGAGGAGGCATGTTATTACATCTCTCTGTCTCAGTGACTTCATCTACCTACTGCAGTGAAGATACTAATGATACTTCCCTCCTAAGGCTGTAACAAAGATTAAATGAAATAATGAATGTAAATAGCTTAGCACAGTGCCTGATACCTGTTGCATATTATTAGTATTAGTATTAGTATTTTTACTGTAATTGTATATTAATACTACCCACCTAGATCATAAGCTTGTAGAGCCCTGGGATCACATTTACGACTTCTCTTGTACTCTTGATGTAACACCAAATGCAATAAGTACTCTAATGAAGGCTTAGAGTCAATGGATGCAAAGTGAAAAATGAATTAGTTAATGAACGTTGTAAATTCTGATTCAACATACTTTTCTCAGAACGGGAGGTATTTTTCATTTGTAGGTATACAATGTTCTTTAGTCTTCTGTCACATTGTATGATTTGTAAATCTGAAGATGCTATTTATAATGTATATTTTGTGTGTATATGCAGATTAAGAAGGATTAACTAAAACTGTAAAATAATCTAAATAGCTACCCTAAAAAAATTACCACTGGCATTTTAATGAAATGTTATTTTACAACTTTAAAGCTCATAGCAATATAATTAGTAATATGTGTAATCTTTATTACCAATCTTAATCTTTTTTATATGACTGAAAAATTATTTTATAGAGGTACAATTAAAATAATGCTAAAAATGTCAGCATAACAGAATTAAACTAAAGTAACTACTACAATATTGTACCCCAAACCAGCTAATTTAAATGCAAAATACTTTGTAAAGGCTATTTATCTGAGCTAATGCATGTTAAGGGATTTAACGAGTAGTTTGTGTCGCTGAAATAAAAGGAAAAATAAGCACTGTACCGCAGTCTTTACTATTGTTTAACATGAGGGAAATATTAAATAGGTTTATATATAGGCCACTTGAGGAAAATGTATTAGAAGCCACATCACAGCATAGTAAATATAAAGAGGACAGGCAGGCAATACTACTTTCAGAGTCTTTTACAGGAAAAGCTTGAAATGCTTACAATTGCCCTTGTGCAATTAATGTTAAATCGTTAACTGTGATAACAGAATTTTAAGGCTGTGTTTTGAAAAGGGCTTTCAAAATACTGGATAGTTGTTTAGTTGACACATGACACTGTTTAGATTTTTCTCTGAATGGTTCCTTCAATTCATAGTACTCTACATGATTATTATTAAGTGAGAATATGGAAAGGTTTAAAAATAAGATGTTATTTGTTAATTAATTAATTAATTAATTAATGTATGGAACTTTATACTGGGGCTTGAACTCATGACCTTAAGATCAAGATCGAATCAGATGCCCCTAAAAATAAGATTTTTAAAAATAAAAATAAGTCTAGCACAGAAACTTTAAAAAATATGGAAAAGTAAAAAAAAAAAATCACCTACATATTCACCACCCATAAAGAATCACATTTCATATTTAGTATATATATTTCTAGTTCTGCTCCATCTTGGATAATTTTTTAAAATATTTAATAATGAGGCACCTGAGGGGCACCTGGGTGGCTCAGTTGGTTAAACCTCCGACTGGCTCAGGTCACGATCTCACAGCTTGTGAGTTCAAGCCCTGCGTAGGGCTCTGTGGAGACAGCTCAGAGCCTGGAGCCTGCTTCAGACTCTGTTTCTCCCTCTCGCTGCCCTTCCCCCGCTCACGCTCTGTCTCTCTCTGTCTCTCAAGAATAAATAATAAAATATTAAAAAAAAATAATGAGGCGCCTGGGTGGCTGACTCGGTTAAAGGTCTTGGCTCAGGTCATGATCTCACCGCTTGTGAGTTCGACCCCGCATCGACAGTGCAGAGCCTGCTTGGGATTTTCTCTCTCTCCCTCTCTCTCTCTGCCCCTCCCCCATTGCTCTCTCTTTCTCAAAATAAATAAACAAACGTAAATATATATATATGTATATTTAATAAAAAGTAGTTGTGATTACGTCCCATAGAATATTTTTTGTAATATAAAAAATCCAGAAAATACATATTATATGAAAATTACTAGTAGTAGTGAATCAGCTATATTTTCCTTGTATTATTTTAGGCTTTCTTTTCTGGAACCTCAAAAAGTGTCGGGGCTTATGTGTTTATTCCAAGTTTTGGTTCGGCTGCATATTATTTTGAGGGCTATTCTTTAAAAAATGAATTAGCACTAAAAATATTTTAGTAAGTTTAAATTACTTCTTAAAAACTATCACCTACTAGTATCTTGTATAAATTATGACAGAAGCACGAATCATAAATTTGAGAGAAGCAGATATTGTGGTGTGTCTGTCATAATTCAGTTGTTGAAGGTGGAACTCGAATTCACCAAATGTTACCACACGTTTGTTCTGTTTCTATTTTGTAGGTCTCAGCACACCTGGAAAGTCCTGCGAAGTCCCAGCTACAGAAAGTGCAGAGACAAGTAAAACCCTTCATGACCCTTGACTACCAAATCGTCAACCAGACTCTTAAACGGTCACAGCCTCCAACGCCAAGCAGTGCGCTTCTGCTACAGCATGGGCACCCTTCTCCCGAGAGTGAGACTGGCCTTACTGGAAATCCACTCACCAAGTTACTAACTCTTGGGAAAGAAGATGACAATGTGGAATGGCATGTATGTCTAATAGCTACTTATGAAAACCTATAATCAGGTTTTGAGAAAAAATGTAAAGAAATTGAAGTCTACATTTTTATAGTAAACATTCCAAATTCAAATGCATTTAACACAAGGGATGTCTTCATGGATTCATATATAATAGTTAGTTATGCACATCTTAATTACTATGCATAATAAAATATAACAACTCATTTTTCAATACTCGTTTCAGTTATGTATCAGTGTGAGTCAAACTAAGCTCTAACAGTAATTTATATTAGAGAGATTTAGCTTTGTAAAGATTTCCTGGTATATTTAGTTAAAATATTTATCAATAGTTAGATTATCTTAAATACCCATTAAAATAAAATAGGAAGAAGTTTTTTAAACAGCAGTCAATATGTGCTCTGAAATAAGACTAAAAAGCTTATTGCACTTAACATTTTATGGAATCGTATCTGGATTTCTTACTATTAATTATTTACTCATTTATAGTTTTCACAAATACATGTCTACCATTTACTAAATTACAGGAATTTAGAGGTGCCTGGGATACAAAATGAATAAAAATGTGTGATGTCATGGGGTTTATATTTATTGTGACCTGCTTATGAATGAATCTTCAAAAAGTACTGAAGAATTAATTGAACTGACAAACCACTAGACCTGGGGAAAAAGGCTTCTTTTAATATCTCAGTGCAGAAAACTACATTCATAGCTGAAATTTCTATTCCTTTCTTTTTCTTTTTTTCCATTTGATTTGTTAGATGGAGCCATGATCCTATGATCTCCCACGTTTAATCTCCCAATCTACATTCCTGATGATTACTGATTTTAGGTTGCTGCTTTTTAGCTATTAAGTCTGTAGCCTCCAGTCACCAAAGAGTAATGCTCAGTATCCCATTATGTGAATTACAAGTGACAGAGGAAGATTTCATTTTTTGCCAATTTTACTTTAATCTGGAAAAGGGAAAATAATAAGGATCTGGTAGACTGTTTAATAAATATAAAACAACCATAAAACAGGAGTCTTTGAAATCCAAAACTGAGCATAAATCTTTACATGTATATTTACTTAAACTTCTCAGTAGTGGATATCTAAGGAATTTTGTTTAAAAAAGTGAATGTAGAGGTAGGTTTTCTATTCACTCTAAGAAGATCATAAAAATATGTAGGATGAAAATCATCTGTATAGTAAATATTAGAACTCAACCAATACAATTTATCTTATAACCCCCTTCTTCCCAAGTTCATTTCATGGTGCAGAAGATTGATTTCTAAAGGAAAAAAAAATCCCAAAGGATATGCATATGCCAGTCCTAGGCAAAACCCAGAAAATTATCTTATCATGTATCTTATGAAATATGTTTTCTAAAAAATAAGAAAGGATAAGTAACATATATCAGTGTTCTCAGTTTTTCTTAGTAAATGTTTTTATTCTCTAGACACACAGGTTACTTTTTCTTTTATAATTTTTCATGTTTTAAAGGAAATTTATTTGATCATAGTGGTCTTTTCGATGGTGTCAAAGTTGCATGTCTGAGAATGGTTGAAAGCCTCAAGAGGTGTGGAGTTCTAGGGGCGATGTGCATATTGGCTACAGAAAATTTTTTCCTATTTTTTTAAACCGTTGTATTTTCAACTAGGTATATAAAGTTTCTTCTATCATTAATGTCTAATCATAATGTTATCCAGTGTGTTATAGTTTTAATCAGTGTGTGTTCTCTTTGATTCGGCTTATCAAGTGCGCATTTTCACATCTGGCCACCATTCACGGTCTTGTTATCTTTCATAGCTAAGATGTATCCTATGTTGTTGCAATTTCCCAATATTCTTTGATTCGTGCTAGGCGTCCATGTCACAAAGCAGCAAGTGTGCAGTCTTTAGAGTCAGACCGTATGGGGTTAGAGCTACCACTTACTAGCCGCATGGTCTCAGTCCTTAACCTTCCCAGCATTTCTACGACTTGAAGAGTTGTTTTGATGCTTGCATTTTTAAAGTTCCAAACACAAAGGCAGAGTGGGGGCTCGGGAGAGAGTGGCTGTTGCCATCCTTTGGTGTTTCTTTCTCCTAAGCTTGTCTTCCTATGACATCAGAGAGCAGTTCATTAATTCAGAGAAGACCTCAGAAAATATAGTTACCACAGAATAAGTCTGTGTAGAGCATCCTTAGATTCAGGATTTGGGGGTTGGTATTAGGAGTAACTTGATGATGATGAATGGTTTCTGAGACAATGAAATAGAAAATCAAAAGAAGCTTTTTTTTTTCTTTTTATCCTGGGCCTTTCCAGGATAAAATCCAAATTTGTACTCATGGCGCACAGGACCCTTCCACACTTAACCCTTGCCTCCTGATCCAGATTTATCATTTGGCGGCCGCATGCCACTCTGTGCTTCAGTCATATGGGTTCACTAGTGATTCTCACTAGTGGCCCAGGTTCTCTCCTCTCCTGTCCTTTCTTTACCAACTACTCATTCAGTCTCCAGCATTTGGCTAGATAATTGTAACTCTTCAAAATCCATTTCAGGTTTCTTCTCTAAGGTGCTTTTACTGGTGGTTCTCTGTGTAGAAGAATGCTTATTCTCTGCCTTTTCATGGCAATACCTATATCATATGGACAAAAATTGCACTAATCATAGAATTTTCACAGCACATGCTACATTTTAATTATTCATTGTCTTGTTTTCTTATATGTTGTATCTCGTAGGAAGTATAAGTTGAAGGGGAGAGAAAAAAACATTAGCAAATAATTATGATATTATGTAGAAAGGACAATGGTATAAATAGGAGCATGAAAGTGCTGTTCTTATTCAGAAATGTCAGTAGTAAAACTTAGTCAGAGAAAGTGGCTAGTGGGGCATTTAGCTAGATGAGATAGCACCAGTGAAGAATAAAGATGGGGAACAGAAGAAAATGAGGTGAGCAGAAAAAGAGTAGGCAGATTGTGGCAAAAGGTGACACCAGAGATATAGGCAATGGACAAATCACGGAAAGGTTGGCACTCTATGCTCAGCATAGAGTGAAAGGTTTAAATGTGGGGTTTGGGGTGACATAATTGGATTTGACTTTAATATCATTGTCAGCTATGTAGGGGAGGGGTCCTGGAGGGAGAAAACCAGTTGGGAGGTTATTTCTATAATGCAGTGAGAGGGGATGAGACCCTCTATTAGAACATGTTAGAGTTGAGGTATCTGGGAGACCACCATGTGGAGATGCTAGTGACAGCTAGAGATCCCGGTTTTCCCCGAGGAGAGTAGTCCAGACTGAAGGAAAATAGTTGAGACTTGTCAGCATGTGGGGAGTACTTGAAAGCTCAAATGAGAAAGAAAGCTCATGAGAGCTGTGAAGACAGGATGGGATTGAGCCATCAACAATATTTAAGGGGTGGTCAGAGAAGAGGGGCTGTAAAGGTAAAATAAAAAGATAGCGAGTGTAGTGTCCTCGAAGCCAAAGAGTTAGTTTAAAGAAGGAAGGAATGATCTAAATGCTCTAGTAGCTGAGTCTAGTAAAACAAAAGCTGGTAAATATCTATTGAATTTGGCGTCAAGCAGTCAAGAAAATGGCAACAAAAGGAATGTCAGTAGGATGGTGGGCAGAAATCATTCTACCACCTTGAATTCAGAGTTGACAGAAGATGGAGATGTTTAGGATGGCTAGGCAGAAAGATAACAAGGCAAAGACATAGACAGTCCTAAACTGAAAATTGTTTAGTTGATTTGCAACAGCGTCTAGACTGCATCTAAAAGGAAGATTGCATTTTGATGAGTGAGATAATGGAATTTAAGATTTTAGAAATGAGTGGTTTATAGGATGACAAGACTCAAGGCCTGTCCTAAAGAGTAGGTGAAGAGAAGACTAAATTCAAATTTGTGGTTTTGAGAGAAGTGAGTTCAAATATTTAACTGCAATTATTGCTTTATTTTTCTGTAGAGTTCTGACAAATTGTTGCTGTGGATATTTTCAGGTGTAAATGAATTTATGATCATTTGGTATTATTTTTCTTTTAAAATTTTATCAAATTTTATATGGTCTAATATTAACATTGCTGCTGTAGTTTCCTTTTAGTCATATTTGTGGGACATCTTTTCACTTTATTTTCAGCTTTATCTCTTACATTAGTTAAATGTTACAATACCTCTTACAGTTTGAGAGAGAGTTTCTTGAACAGTGTGTTAAACCATTTACATTCTTGTTATTACTATTAGGTTTTATTTTTTTCATATTTTTAAATTACTATACTTTGATTATTTGTCATCTTTTTTTCTATCCTCCATTGAACAAGTTACGTTTTTCTTTTTTTTCTTTGTTTTGTTACTCTAACTTTTCAAAATGCACAGTTATATTTTTTCTATATCTATCTCATTGTTCACAAAGATTTATGTTGTATCCTTAAGTAAAAATCTTCCTGAGTATGGTCTTACCTTATCCTTCTTGTTCTCACCTATCTTCCTGTACTGATATTTTATAGTATCTCTCTCTCTTTCTTTATCATCTCTCTGTCTATCCATATTCTTTTTGTTTAGACCATGAAAAAGTTACTGTTACTCACTCATTTTTCTTATATTTTGTATAGATTTCATACTTTTATTTGTAATCTAACTGGAGTATTTCTTGGAAGAGTGTTTTTCTTTTTTTTTCAATGTAAATTCAAGTTAGTTAACATACAGAGTAGTATTGGTTTCAGGAGTAAAATTTAGTGATTCATCACTTACATATAACACCCAGTGTTCATCATAAAAAGTGCCTTCTTCGATGCCCATCACCCATCTAGTCCATCCCCCCCACCCACCTCCCCTCCATCAACTCTCAGTTTGTTCTCTATACTACAGTCTCCTATGGTTTGCCTCTGTCTTTATCTTATTTTATTTTTCCTTCCCCTCCCCTATATTCATCTGTTTTGTTTCTTAAATTTCACATATGAATGAAATCATATATTTGTCTTTCTCTGATTGACTTATTTCATTTATCATAGTATACTCTAGTTCCATCCACATTGTTGCAAATGGCAAGATTTCATTCTTTTTGATTGCCCAGTAATATTCCATAATATATATATATATATATATATATATATATATATATATATATATATGCCATTACTTCTTTATCCATTCATCAGTTGATTGAAATTTGGGCTCTTTTTTTAATGTTTATGTATTTATTTATTTTTACAGGGGAGAGAGGGAGACAGAGAGAGAGAGAGAGAGAGAGAGAATGAGCAGCAGAAGGGCAGAGAGATAGGGAGACATAGAATCCAAAGTAGGCTCCAGGCTGTGAGCTGTCAGCACAGAGCCCAATGTGGGGCTTGAACCTATGGACCATGAGAGCTAAAGTCAGACACTTAACCGACTGAGCCACCCAGGCTCCCCTCAACCTTTTTTTTAATGTTTATTATTTTTTTTGAGGGAGTGGGCTCTTTACATAATTTGATTATTGTTGATAATGCTGCTAGTAACATTGGAGTGCATGGCCCCTTCAAATCAGCATTTTTATATCCTTTGGAAAAATACCTAGTAGTGCAATTGCTGGGTCATTGGGTAGTTCTATTTTTAACTTTTTGAGGAAGCTCCATACTATTTTCTAGAATGGCTGAACTAGTTTGCAGTGCAAAAGGGTTCCCCTTTCTCCCCATCCTTGCCAACATCTGTTGTTTCTTGAGTTATTAATTTTAGCCATTCTGACAGGTGTGAGGTGGTATCTCATTGTGGTTTTGATTTGTATTTCCCTGATGATGAGTGTTATTGAATATCTTTTCATGTGTCTGTTAGCCATCTGGATGTCTTCTTCAGAAAAGTATCTATTCATGTCTTCTGCTCATTTCTTAACTGAATTATTTGTTTTTTTTAGGGGTATTGAGTTTGATAAGTTTTTTATAGATTTTGGATACTAACCCTTTATCTGTTATGTCATTTGAAAATATATTTTTCCATTCCATTGGTTGCCTTTTAGTTTTTTTGACTGTTTCTTTTGCTGTGCAGAAGCTTTTTATCTTGATGAGGTCCCAATTTCATGTTTGCTTATTTTTCCCTTGCCTCTAGACATGTCTAGTAAGAACTTGCTGTGGTCAAGGTCAAAGAGGTTGATTCCTGTTTTTTCCATTAGCATTTTGATGGTTTTCTATCTTACATTTAAGTCTTTCATCCATTTTGAGTTTATTTTTGTGTCTGGTGTAAGAAAGTGGTCCAGGTTCATTCTTCTGCATGTCGCTGTTCAGTTTCCCCAACACCATTTGTTGAAGAGACTATCTTTTTTCCTTGGATATTCTTCCCTGCTTTGTCGAAGATTATTTTTGGGACCATACATTTTTGGGTCCGTTTCTGGGTTCTCTATTCTGTTCCATTGATCTATGTGTCTGTTTTTGTGCCAGTACCGTACTGTCTTGATGATTACAGCTTTGTAATACTGTAATACAGGTTGAAGTCCAGAATTGTGATGCTTCCAGCTTTTTTTTCTTTTCAACATTACTTTGAGTATTTGGGGTCTTTTCTGCTTCTATGCAGATTTTAGAATTGTTTGATCTAGCTCTGTAAATAATGCTGGTGTTATTTTGATAGAGATTGCATTGAATGTGTAGATTGCCTTGGGTAATATAGATGTTTTAACAGTATTTGTTCTTTTAATCCATAAGCATGGAATGTTTTTCCATTTCTTTCTGTCTTCTTCAATTTCTTTCATAAGCATTCTATAGTTTTCAGTGTACATATCTTTGACCTCTTTATTTAGGTTTATTCCTAGGTACCTTACAGTCTTTGGTGCAATTATAAATGGGATCCATTCCTTTATTTCATTTTCTGATGCTTCATTATTGGTGTATAGAAATGTCACAGATATCCGTACATTGATTTTATATCCTACAACTTTGCTGAATTCATGTATCAGTTCTACCAAATTTTCGGTGGAGTCTTTCATGTTTTTTACATAGGAGTATCATGTTGTCTGCAAAGAATTAAAGTTTGACAACTTCTTTGCTGATTTGGATGCCTTTTATTCCATTTTGTTGTCTGATTGCCGAGGCTAGGACTTCCAGTATTATGTTGAACAGCAGTGGTGAGAGTGGACATCCCTCCTGTGTTCCTGACCTTAGGGGAAAAGCTCTCAGTTTTTCTCCATTGAGGAGGTTATTAGCTATAGGTCTTTTGTATATGGTTTTTATGATGTTGAGGTTATGTTACTTCTATCCCTACTTTCTTGAGGGTTTTTATCAAGAAAGGATGCTGTTTTTGTCAAATGATTTTTCTGCATCTATTGAGAGGATCATGTGGTTCTTATCCACTCTTTTATTAATGTGGTATAGCACGTTGATTGATTTGTGGATATTGAACCACCCCTGCAGTGCATAAATAAATCCCACTTGATCATGGTGAATAATTCTTTTTTTTTTTAATTTTTTTAATGTTTATTTTTGACACAGAGAGAGAGACAGAGCATGAGTGGGGGAGGGGCAGAGAGAGAGGGAGACATAGAATCTGAAACAGGCTCCAGGCTCTGAGCTGTCAGCACAGAGCCCAATGCGGGGCTCGAACTCACAGACCGGGAGATCATGACCTGAGCCGAAGTCGGACTCTCAACCGACTGAGCCACCCAGGAGCCCCTGAATAATTCTTTTAATGTATTGTTGGATTCGATTTGCTAGTATCTTGTTGAGAATTTTTGCATCAATGTTCATCAGGGAAATTGGCCCGTGTTTCTTCTTTTTAGTGGGGTCTTTGTCTTGTTTTGGAAGGAGTGTTTTTCAAAGGTCTTTTTGCCTTAAAACCTGAGTTTTTATGCCTAAGAACAATTTTATTTCACCCACTTACTTATAGGATATTTTATTAGTTATAAATGTCTAGGCTCAAAGTTCTTTAACTTTAATACTTCAATTATCATCCCATTGTCTTCTTGTACCCAGTGTTGTTGAAAATTTTCATTCTAGTCTTTTGTAGATCTTTATTTTTAAACTTCTCAAACTTTATAAATGTTCTTCCTTTGTCCCCAAACCTCGTGCTTTCCATACCTATTATCCCCATTTTGATTGAATCAAAATAATTTGTTCTTTCTTGCATTTCATTATCTTCATTTATCATTTTGAGGATGTTTATTCTGCTGATTTGTAATTCTTTTTTCTCTTTTTTTTTGCCTCATATGTTATTTCTGTTTCATCTGATCAAAATTTTGCGTTTATTGTCTTTTTAAAAATAACAACTGAATTCTTGTGATTAATTATAAAGTTTCCTAGAAGCTGTGGAGTGAAGTGTTTGAATGGATTTTAGATGTCAAAATCAATTTACATAATGGAGGAATCAACGTCATCAATAAATTAGGGAAAAAAAGACTGTGATGTAGGTGGATGGCAGAAATGAAGGTAGAGGTGTTAGAGAAGCAAAGAAGAGCCTCCGAGGAGGGTGAACTTTCACACGTAAGAAAGAAAGGTTTTCTATTGAAATAGGAGAAACCTAAGCATATTTACAGGCAACAGGGAAAAATTAAAGATGCAAGAGAGTGGGTCATTTGTGATGTAAGTTTCCAGAAAGAGAAGAGATAAATGATATATATAATTTTTGGTGAAAATATTAGAAGTTCCCAATAGAAAAGCATTTACCATGAATTGTGTTTAACATCCTTCTTTCCTCTGGTCTTCTTTACATCTGTTCAGTACAAATTTGCTGTCCATGAAACGGTAAACATGAATGAGAGAAATATCATGAAATTAAATTTTGAGTTTACTTACAATCAAGAATATATTTTAAAGCTTTCACAGAATGTACTAAACAAAAGAAATAAAATATGCATATTTATTATCCTAGGTCCTTTAAAGATCTCTTGATGCACATGGAATAATATGTTAAGTGCAGACCATATGTGAAATCTAAAAACAAAACAAACAAATAAACAAACAAACAGCAGAATCAGACTTATAAATACAGAAAACAAACTGATGGGTGCCAGAGGAAATGGGAGTGGGGGATGGGTAAAATGGGTGAAGGAGAGTGCAAGGTATAGGCTTTCAGTTTTGGAATGAATAAGTCACAGGAGTAAAAGGCAGAGTATAGGGAATACTCTCAATGGCATTGTAATAGTGTTGTATGGTGACAGATGGTAGCTGTACTTGTAGTAAGCATAGCCTACCATATAGACTCATCGAATCACTGTGTTGTACACCTGAAACTAATGTAACAGTGTGTGTGTCAACTATACTCAAATTAAAAAAAATAAAATAAATAGATAAATGAAATGCAGACCATAGTCAAAAGCTGCACTCTTGAATATGGTACTCACTAGCCACATGTGGCTATTTAAATTTAATTTTCAATTAATTCAAATTCAATAAAATCTTTAAAAATTAAATCAAATTAAGTATTTAATTCCTGAACTTAAATGTTCATTGAGACAAATGAATGGATACAGAAGATGTGCTATAGATCTATATCAATGTCTATATCCTCTATTTCAATACAATGGAATATTACTCAGCCATAAAAAATAATGAAATCTTGCCATTTGCAGTAATGTGGATGGAGCTAGAGAGTATTATGCAAAATGAAACAAGTCAGTCAGTGAAAGAAAACTACCAGATGATTTCACTCACATGTGGAGTTTAAGAAACAAAACAGATGAACATAGGAGGGAAAAAAAAGAGGGTCAAACCATAAAACAGACTCTTAATGACAGAACAAACAGGTTTGCTGGAGGGGAGGGTGGGTGGATGAGTTAAATGAGTGAGGGGTATTGAGGGCACTTGTTGGGATGAGCACTGGGTGTTATATGTAAGTGATGAATCACTAAATTCTACTCCTGAAACTAATATTACACTTCATGTTAACTAAGTAAAATTTAAATTAAAACTTGAGAAAAAAAGATTTAATACCTCAGTTAAACTAGCTACATTTCAAGTGCTCAGTAGCCATTATATGCAGGACAGTGCAGGACATTCCTATACTTGCAGAAATTTTTGATGGAGACCACTGGACAACCTAGAGGGCCGAATTTTCAACTTCATCTCAAACCTGACTCTTGCTCCATTCCCACTGACCAACATTCTTTCTGAACATATATGTTCCTATCTTAGGGTCTTTGTATTTTTTGCTTCCTTTCCAAGGACTGTCCTTCCCCACACTCGTCATGTCCTTGTTCAAATATCCGTAAATCCTCCTCTGACCATTTTCTAAAATAACATTCATTCCCATCAAGCTCTCTCCCCACCTGCGTTAATTTCTTCAGGCCGCTGTTTGTTATTAAGCTGTTTATTGTCTGTTTTCTCATTAGAGTTAGGGCTCCAGGAGGGCAGAGACTCCGTGCTGTTTCCTTTTACAGCTCCTGTGCTTACAACAGGGTATTGCAATAAGTATCGCTCAACAAATCTTTGTTAAATTAATATTAAATAGTGTTCTGATTTTTTGGCATATCAACTTTAAGGTATCTTAGTAGAAGTCTGAATATTTAATTCTCTAAGGTTCTCAGAAATCACGCTTTGATGATAAAATTAACAGAATCATAAAATATTTTTATACATCTCACCAAGTTAAGTCCTGGTTGTTTCTGCACAAGTTTTTGGAAATTAAGAGCGCTACAGTGTATAAATTCAGCATTCTCATTATCTTTGAGTTTACATCATATTTTGAAATGTCACTAAAGAGAATATAGTGGGAGAGAGGAGAGCTACAGCTAGAGAGAAAAGTAGGGGGCAAGCTTGGTATTTTTAAAATACAAGCGTTTACAATCTTCTCCGGCTAAAGTAGAGAAGGGAAGGAAGATATTTTAGAATGGAATTGAGAAAGGAGTGAAAAACTGATTTAAGTTAGGACTTTAGGGCCAGATTTCCAGGATTTCAATCCTGTCTTTGTCACTCACTAGCTTTGTATCATGGAATAATTTATTGTGCATTTTTTCCTCTCCCAGTTTCCTCATCTGTACAATGGAGGTAAGGATAGCATCCACTTCTCAGAGTTTTTGTGAAGATTAAATGGGCTGATGTATGCAAAGCACACAGAACAGTGCCTGGCATGTCTCCCACTCTATATGTGTTTGCCATTGTTACGATTTAAGATGTCGGTGATTATTATTGTTGTCGTTATTGCTGTTAGGGTTATTAGCCATTAGGGAAAGTTAGGTAACATTTTTCCATATATTCTGTATCCACGTGGGCCAATTGGCTGGCATGACCACTGATATTTGAATATCCACCTGTAAGATGCAATCAAAACATTTCAAAAGGAAAGTAAAGTTATAGGAAGTCATCTCTCTACATGTTAAGTACATGGGCTCTGGCTTGAGGCACTTCATGATAACCAGTCTATTTATATAGATACTGATTTCCAAGGGACTAGCCCAGGGTGATTTGCCCAGCCATCACCTGCCAGCTGGTAGTAGAAGCAAATTCATGGGAAAGCAACACAGATCAAAGAGTGTCAGGATTACTTCATTTTAAATTCTAAAATATTCTCGATTTTGATATACATATAACCTTAATTTAAATATTCTTAAAAACTTTAAAAGATTGCTAATTTTTTTCTTTCTGAATTCAGGCTGAAGCACAACTCTTCTCATTATGCACAGTATTCTAAATGTATTATATATTTTGCTAGATGGAAGACGTTATTGAGGATATAATCGGTATGGAATCAAGTTTTAAAGAGGAAGGAACAGACTCTCCTCTGCTAATGCAAAGAACAGTAAGTGTTTCCAGACTTGAGGAGGTCAGTGAGACCAAAATAAATAGTAGCATCTGATAATATAAAAAATAAATTTAATTTGATTAGTAAATGTTTTTTTCCTACGCTTTTGAAAAAGACATAAGATAACAGATGAATAGTAGAAAATATCTATTGGTGCAGAAAAAAAGATTATATAATGTTACTTAGGAATAACATTGTGATATTCCATCTATCTATCTAATCCCTATAAACATCCATCTAATTATATATGTAATCTATTACAGCATTTTCAATGAGTAATTTAATCTTCAGATTTCCTGAAACACAGAATATAATCAAAACACTCTCATAAGCTAATGGCTAAATTTGGACTATTTTACCATGACTAACAACTGTCAGATTCAGAGGGCTCTACACCTTGTAGAGACAAGAAAAATATTATAACTATAAAAAATCTGACTTCGCTTCAGACCTAATAACTAGAGATCAAAGATGAACTTACAAAAAGTAGAACAGGCCTCACCCTACTTTAAGGCATGTAGACAGATGTCTATGTTGCAATCAGCACAAATTCCTGGAA
The DNA here is from genome assembly GCF_027475565.1 of Acinonyx jubatus. Lineage (NCBI taxonomy): Eukaryota > Metazoa > Chordata > Mammalia > Carnivora > Felidae > Acinonyx > Acinonyx jubatus. Next base: position 34,437,814 of record NC_069383.1, read on the forward strand.
TGATATGTAATGAAGGGATGGTATCTTATCTCCTGGTTTTATTGCTGTTGCCTTCTCGTCTCTTATTTATTAATCACTAAAAATGTCATTTGTAAAGGGTGTGCAAGGTTTTTCCACATATTTGAAGGGTTATTGTTGGTTTGTTTTCTTAAGATTTTAGACCTTTTAGAAAAATGAGACAAAATATGAGAGATTGTGACTGAGATGTTGTTTTAAACATTTCATTTAAAGAAAATGAATTCTGACTATATTGTGTAGTATGATTTTTTGTCAGTAAATAAATGAGCTGGGATATGTTAGTGATGAACATTTAAATTTAAAATCATAAAAGAAAATTGAGAAAGCACCCCGTTTTATTTTCTGTTTTTTCTTTCCCAGATAGACTATCCAAAGACAGAAGTATCTCTTTCCTCCTTTTCTGTGGTATGCAGGACCTCCACTTTAAAACAGGTCACTAATACTGGCATTGTCTGACAAAGGTCAAATGAGGTTTAAAACCTTGTATTTTTGCAGGTTTAATTTTTATTTTATTATTTATTATTATTTTTTGTTTATTTATTTATTTTGGGAAGTCAGGGGCGGGGGGTGGGAAGGGGCAGAGAGAGGGGCAGGTTCCACACTGTCAGCACAGAGCTGGACACAGGGCTCGAACTCACAAACCATGAGATCATGACCTGAGCCGAAATCAAGAGTCAGAGGCTTAACTGAATGTGCCACCCCGGCGCCCCTATTTTATTTTATTTATTTATTTTTTTGGATGGACTGACAAGTTTATCTCTTCTCTCTTCAGATTTCAAGCAGCACAGTTACATGAAATCTGACTAATTCTCTAGATAAATATATTATTAATGCTAATTTCTCCCTGTCTAATTTCACAGCATGAACATGCTATTTTCTTAACCAGTATTCGACTTCTGGGTTTCAGAAAATGATATTAATTTCCTACAATCTTTTCTTTGTATGTGGTACTCATTAAAATTGTATACTGCAGCATTCTCTTTGTCAAATTATCTTATGTGTTTTGTAGAGGCTGCACAAAATGGCTTACTCAACAAATTGGTGGCAATAACTATCTGGAATTTGCTTTTGATATCCAGAATGCACTTTTAAAAAGATAGATACTACTGGTCTACCTATACTTATACAAAGAAATATCTCTGTTGACCAATCAGCAATCATTGATAAATCTAGATCTACACATAAAACCAAAGAGTTCAATTAACCAAATCTCTTTATTCAATACATATTATGTACAAAGTGTAATACATTTACCATAGGCAATTCAGTTGAATAAGACACAATTCACATGTCAAGGAGCCACATGATAATAGGGGAGTGGAGTGAATTGTACCTGAGAGACAGGGAGGGAGAGTGTGGATCTCGGTGTTAAACTCAGGGTCTAATCTAGACTTTGTGCAAGTTACTTAGCCTCTCTTTGCTTTCTTCTGAATTACAAGAGTAATTAAAAATATTTATCTCCAAGGCTGTTTTTTATATTAAATCTTACTTAGTAGCCTACATGTGTACATTTGAAATGCTAGTCAGAGAGTGGCTCTGCAGTTCAAGTGAAGGAGAAACCATAAAAATCAACATTTTTTTTGGAAATGCTTTAGGAAAAGATGATGTTTGAAATATAGTTATGAAGGATAGTTAAGATTTTAAGAGGTATCTGTGAAGGCAGAAAAGTAACAGGTTAAGAGAACAACATAAGAAAAGGCAAGAGGTGAGAAAAAGAGAACGTATAAGAATAGCTGGTATAACAGAGATAGGAAACTCTAAAGGACGTTTATAGTTCATATGAATGAAAATACAGACCTGATGGATCCAGAAGAATGCTTTGAGTAAGCGTTATTATTAGCCAGTGAACTTTTGGTGCAGATGGTAGAACATGGCTCATCTGGGGCTTAAGCATGAAAGAAATTCATTGGTTCATGTCATGTGTAAATTCCTAAGGACTATCACATGTGGGCAGCCCTCCATAACTTTGCCTTTGTTTTCTTCTGTGCTGGCTTTATTCCCAGCCGTTGAGCAAACACTACCATAACCTATCCCTAGGTACGCACCTAGTTCCTTCTTGCTAACCCAATTTTTTTTGCAGACAACTACTTCTTCACAAGGAAGAGAAGTTTCTGATTAACTTCAGCCGATCCTGGTGGCCCCGTTTCCTCTGCCAGAGACAGTTTTAAGAATAGGCTTGTGTTGCAATTCTGACATGTTGAGCAGCTTTCTGGGAATTTTCGTAAGTCTTTAAAGTAGACCCAAGAAAGAGGTTTTTGCTTCTCCATGATGTTGTAGGACAATGTGACTTATATAGTCATTTTATTGCCCGGAAGGTAAATAAACTAAGAAAAAAAACCCAAACAAAAGGGAGAAGAAAAGCCAAGAGAAATACAAAAAAATGCTGTTTTATATGCCCGCTGTAGAATTTTTGACCTGTGGATTTCACATTATGTAAGATTTATTCCCTTTATTTTATAAGCCAAGTGTGTTGGGATTTTCTGATTATTATAACCAAATTCATCCTAATGGATACATTCAGTTAGGCTTGGCAACCTTTTCCCCTTGGTTCCAGCTAAATCTCTGGGATAATTCTTATTGGAACAATTTCTGACATGTATCTCTTCCTGAGCCAACTTCTCTGGGTCTTGGGCCCATGCTAGAGCTGTGTGAGCAGCTCACACAAAAAATTACCTGGACTAAGAGTAAGAATGAGAGCAGGAGTTGTCACGAAAATAAATGTAAGTGAATTCTACTGAGGCTAAAACAATAGATGTCTATTATGGTAAGCTTCAAAAGTGAGATATTTATCAACTAAAAATAATTATTATTAATTTCTCACCTATTATGTGAAGGTCACTTTTCCATGTATTTTCCATGTATTTTCTCTAGTTCTCATAGAAATATGCAGAATCTCAGGGGCAGTCTATTGAGTGTGCTGTTGGCCATTTTACCAGTCCTTTGCTGTGGCATAGGCAGAAAACCTCGGATCTCACTTAGCTAAGATTTATCTCAGGACCATTGCATATAGGCTTAACTAAAAGTCATGCTATAACTTCTGTTGATGGGAAACTTGGAATCTGCTGAGGGGAATCTTGGACCACTTGTGGTGGTCCTTCCTTCACATTTATCCAGCTTGAATGAAGTACTTCAGGGTCTTCACAGATCAATTTAGCCCAGGTTTTTCTGATCCAGAAATGAATGGGGACTGATTAGTGACTAGAGTCAGTATTTCTTTTTTTTTTTTTAATTTTTAAATGTTTTTTGAGAGAGAGAGAGACAGACAGAGAATGCAAGTGGGGGGGGGGAGCAGAGAGAGAGGGAGACACAGAATCTGAAGCAGGCTCCAGGCTTTGAGTTGAAAGCCCAACGCAGGGCTCGAACTCACACACTGTGAGATCATGACCTGGGCCGAGGTTGGATGCTTAACTGAATGAGCCGCCTAAGCGCCCCACCTGTCAGTTACTTCTTAGTTCAACAACTGTGTAAACTACATTGGAAAAGAGACAAAGTGCAGGAAACATTCAGCCAAGTCAGTCATGATTTTTGTCAACACTCTAACCTGTCAGTTTCTCATTCTCTTTAGAGTCACTGTATTTATTTTCTTCCCTGCTTAGCCCTCCCCTCACATGATGATATCCCAAATCTTGTCATTACCATTTTTCTATCCCATCACATTTTTTTGTTTCACACTTTTTGACCATTACATTCTATTTTTTCACTGCATCTACTGTAGTGTTATTTCACCAATTTTTCAAGCTTCAAATCAATGGACTCCATCACTAATATTTTCAATACCTACTACTTCACACTTGCAATGAAAATTTCCTTAACCTGTCTAGAGTCTGATCAAGCACTATAACCAATCCTCTTGCAAACACTCCTAACATATCCCCATTTGTTCCTCAGTTTACTTCCTTGGCAAAACCCCAACCCTGATTAAACTTCTCTCTCATCCTACCCCATGTCTCAACCTGAGCAGCTTAATGGATAAAATTTCACCACATTGCTCATAGTCCTCATCTCAGATACATCACCGAAATTCCACAGGGGTTTTCACCACCACCAGATGATACACAGCTATTCCTTGGTTAATGAGACCATTTTTTATACCTTCTTTTCTCTCTTCAAATCTCCAGAATTCATTGCCCTTTCTTTATTTCTCAGCTGATTTCTCTCTTTCAACATATTTCAAAGATCAAATGTATGAGAACTCATTCATTAGCTTGGCATCACCAATTCTACTAAACCACCTGTATCTGTTTTCATTTCTACTGTCATCTTTTCTGTTAGAATAATTACTCCAGTTCATAATCTAAAGCCATTCCACCACCTGTGCCCTGGATCTTCTTACTTTCTCAAGGACTTTCCTTCTCTAAATAGTGACTCCTTCTCCTATACAATCAGTCTATTCTGATCTATTGGATTATAAATATCAGCAATTACACTAATCTTTAATAACACTGCCTAAAAATAAAACCAAACCAAAAAACTCCCTTTGAACACATTTTTTCCTCTGGCTGCCACACTATTTTCATGATTTACTTACACATAATTTTCATTAAATGTTTATTTATTTTGAGAGAGAGAGAGAGAGAGAGAGAGAGAGAGAGAACGAGCAGGAGAAGGGCAGCAACATGGGGCTGAAACTCAAGGAACTGTGAGATCATGACCTGAGCCAAAGTCGGACACTTAACCGACTGAGCCACCCAGTAACCTCCTTGATTTACTCACACATTAAAAAAAAACTTACTGCTTCAATTTTCACCCTTTATCCATATACTCACCTCCTGTTTTCTAGTCTCCAACAGAGCTGTTGTTCTCACAATCCACAAAGAGCTCTTAAAACCAACCAAAGCAGAAGCCAATGGTAAGTTCTCCTTACTTGGCTTCTCAGTGGTATTTGCCATGGTTCACCACTTTCCCTTCTTGAAGTACTATCTGGGATTCTGTGGCACCACATTTTCTGGTTTTCCACCCACCTTGATTGTGGTTTCTCTTCTAACAGATGTCTAAATGCTAACGTGTTCCAAGACTCACAATTCAGCCCTCTTTTCCATGTATCTATACATCCTACAGGTGATCTCAACCCTTGCCCAGCCTAGATCTCTCCCCTATGTGTTAGACTTGTATATCCTACTGCTTACGTCTCATCTTTTCTGCTTCTAACAGACATCTCAAACTTAACATGACTGACAGAAAGCTTTTGTCCACCCCCCACCCCACCCATCCAAATCTGCTTTTGGTTCATCTAGAACCCTCATTCCAAAAGAGTCATTTTTCTTCTCTCTCTTACTCCCACACCTCCACATCTATTGGTATGTCCTGATTAACACCCGAGATTTCCTGAACCTCACAGCTTCAAATCAGCGCCTCTACTAAATCACTTTTCCAGTCTCTCTTGGACATCAGAGACAGACTCCAGCCTAACTTCCCTGCTAATTCTTGCCCCTTTACAGCTGTTCACACAGTAGTCAGAATGATTTGCACAAAGCAAAACTCAGATTCTGTTTCTCCTTGTTTAACATTCTGTCAACTTCCTGAAATCCTCAGAAAATAAGCCAGACATTTTACCATTGTCAGCACTTCCCTTTAACTTTAGGCTCTGGCCTCAATGGCCTTCTTCCTGCTCCTTGAACATGACATGCATACTAACATTTAGGACCATTGAACTTCCTTTTTTTTTTTTTTTTTTTTTTTTTTTTTTTGCTGAGAATACATTTGTCCCAGATCTTCACATGGCTGCCCTTTATGCTCCCAATGTTTAGTCAATATCACCTTGTAGAGAGGCCTTCCACAATCAGCCTAGCTAAAAGACCCCATCTCATCACTCCCTAAATCAATATCTTATTTTGATGCCCTCTGACACTTATGATTAGAATTATTATTTTATTCACCTATTTATTGTGTGCTCTCACCCCTAGAATGTGAACTCCTTGAAGATAACAATTTTGTCTGTCTTGCTCACTGCTGTGTCCCTGAAACCTAGAGCAGTAACCTGTTTATTATTTTATCCTCAGCACCTAACGCAATATCTAACACATCACACGTTCAGCAAATGCATGTGAAATAAATACTTTAAAATCTGCACATGGTATTGAAAAGATTGTTCCCATTATACATTAGTATTTCAGAATTTGTAATGGAGAAAAATCAGTAGCAGCAAGGATAACAACAATAATAATAGCCACTGTGATTTGGGTGCTTGCTATGTGACAAGGATTGTGCAAAATGCTTTTTTTGTGTGTGTGAAAAATTACATTGATCACCACAACAAACCTATGGGATAGAGACTAGTATCTAGTATTACCTGTTATCACTTTATAAATGAGAAAAGAGGCTTAGAGAAGTTCAGTAATTTGCTCAAGTTATACACTAAGTGAATGGCAGGGTAGGGTTTGAATCCAGTCCTGTATGATACCAGATGCAATAGCAATCCTACCCACCTTGCTGTGCCAGCAGCCTCAGAAGGAAGCGAGTTGTTTCCTAGAACTGTAGAATCATAAGATTTGAAGGGACCTTAGGCTGATCTGATTCTCTGTCACACTCCAGGATTGATTTTGTAGTCTGTGAGTTTAGATCTGTCTCCCTATAATTTCTACCCATTGGTCTTAGTTTCACCCCTTGTCTTCAGAGACGTGGTTGTGCATAGTAACTCATTTATTTTATCATATATAGCTATTTTTTTCAATCATGTGTCTGTAAATGCTGGTGGCATTTGGCAATCTCAGTAAACTGTTATAGTTCAAGACCATTCCAGAGATGAGAACTGAGTAAATATTAACAACCCTTTGTGCTTCGCTGGAACTTGAAAGAACTGCATAACATCAACAAGCAAGCTTTTGTCAATCACAGTCTAGACCAGATTAGTCTTAAAGTCCAAGGAAGAGCCAAAGTTCACCTTGGCACAGAGTTTTCTGCACAGTTCTCTCAGCTATTGTTTGCAAGTTTTTAAGAAAAAGAAAATGATGAAGTAGAAAGAGAAAACCATTGCTATTGTGAAGGTTATAGACACTGCAGAATTAAAACTGGTGAGCAAGTGCATTTTGGAGTTCTTTCTACGTTTGGGGATGAAACCACCTTAAATACTGAATATAAACTTTATAAACTAATAGTAAAATAAGGTATGTAGAAATTGAGCTTTGAAATGTGTATTATATAATCTGCTGTATTGACAAGCTTGTTTACTTACAGGATAGTTTTTGTGTTCTAGATAGAGTACAAATATTTTTGTCTCTTTAATAAAAAAAGTTGTTAAAATGTTTAATTATGATTTTTCTATCAAAAAATGAAGGTTCCAGTGATTATTTATTACAGTGTTTACATTAAATCGATAACTATTTTTATTAATTTAGTACTAAATAGATTATATGCATATAAAGTATATGATGCAAAAGTATTTATAAGTTACCATCTCTGTTTTGTGTTTTATCTTTTCTACTTGAGTTATAAACCAGCTGGCCAAGGACAAGGGATCTTCTACTCCCGCCCAACACATTATTTGTATTCACTCATAATAGAAGAAAAATAATAATAACTCAGTGGGACTTCCCTATTCAATGTTTGTCATTCAAACCTCATAGCCTACTTTCACAAATAATATAAAGCAGGATATTCAATGGTGTGTGTCTTAAAACTGGAAAAATCTAGTTTACTACATTTAAATGAATAAATATCCAAAAGAAAGAAAATAATCTTTTAAATGCCAGTTTTTTTATGTATGCAGACATTGTGTGGTATATGCTCCCCTACAGCGTTCTTTCTTTATGTCTGATGTTTATCTTCTTTTTATGTCTACAGTTATTCTGATAATCTCATGCCCACTTTTACCATTTTAGTGAATGTCTTCACAGGAAAGAAAAATAGATGATCCAAACAACTCCAAGTATTCCCTCAGTTTCCCATGAAACTTACACTAAATATGTGATATAGACATAGATCTACAGATATCACACACACACACACACACACACACACACATAGAGGTGTGTATATATAGGTGTATGGTGGTTTTTTTTTTTTGGCTTTTAGTGTTTATACTGAAAAACTACCTGAAAATATAATATATAATGATATGTATACACTATTTCCTTTCCTATTTTGTGTTTATAATAAGATTATCTGGGAGATAGACATATCACACACACAGACCACACACACACATACACACATATACACACACACACCCCTTCAGAAAATTCTCAGGGTTTTAGATAAATAATCAATTTTCACGAACGTGGTAAGTATTATATACTATTGTGCTGTCCTTGCTGAGTGAATATAAATGAAGAGGGGTAAAACAATAAATATAAACTAAATTATTAATTTTATGGTTGAGTTTATTAGGCCTATAGTGTTTTGGTGAAGAGAAAAATAAATCAGGCTGCCATGAAGGAGCACGCTGGGGAAGGTTTGGCCTGTTGGCTGCCCCTAGAGAGTAGGTTGGATTTTGATACTTGAATAAAACTGAGAAAAAAATAGTTCAATGGCTTCCAACTTTTTACATATTCAATTCACTTCTTACTATTAAAAGTGTTAAGGCAAGGACCTACCAGAATGGGGTAGGTACGAATCCAGCCTTTGTTTCAGATAGAACAAGGATTAAAACCCAAGCCCTCTATTTATACAACTGCATGATCTTGAGGTAGTCATTTAATTTTTCAGTTTTAATTATTTTATATTTAAAATGGGGAGCATCAAGCTCATAGAGTTGTTATAAAGATTACTTGAGATAATGTTATTTGTTATTATTATGAAACATACTAGCTTAATATCTGGCACATAATATATACTCAATTATCTATGACGTAGTATATGTTAGGATAATGCTTGTATTTTACAATCTTTTTTTTTAAATTACCAATATATAGATTCATATGGTCCTTGTGGCAACACTCTTTCCCTCCACCCCCTCTCTCCCACTGGAGTCTGAAATCTATTTTTGGAAAGCATGCCATATATATACACGGTATATAGGGGCAAATAATGTTGACTAGATAACGTGGGGCCACTTAATTAGATTTTCAAAAGCTAGACACAAGAGTTTGACCTTAATGTGGAAGATAGAAGGGAGAGAAATTTTTGATTTTTGATTTTTGAGCTGGGAGAGATAAGAAGGAAGTTGTATTTTTAAAACATGAGTTAGTCTGAGAGGGGAAGTTGGGAATTAATTGAGAGGGATGAAGGGATACTAGATGGAAGGACATAATTTATGTTTAGGATCCTGAAGAATTTATACATGAGAACAGAGAAGAAAATATAAACGATACATGATTTAAAGAAAAAAATCATACTGGGTGGTAAATCGGACATGGTATATGAAGAGGGAAGAAGCCAAAACAGTCAGAAAAACATATATGGAATTTAGGTCAGATTATTTATGTTGTCCTTTATTATATGTAGCCTAATAAGAATAAATGGATATATGAATATTTTCATAGCTTATTTAGATTTTCTACAATATGCTTGGATCCAGATTTTATTTTCTTAAAGGGCAGCATGATTTTAAACATAGGCAAATCTATATTTTTCTAGGGTTATGGAAATTCATTATCTTTTCAAACACTTAGAATTTTATCATAAGTAGGATTGAATTTTATCAGATATTTTTTCTGAACCTATTGATATGATCATAGATGTCTTTTTTCCTTTTTGACATCATAAAATATATTTATGAGAAGCCCAACTTTATTATGACAAAATATCTTATTTATATTGTTTTGGATTCCTATTGCTATTGTACGTTTTTATTTAGGTACAGTTGACACACAGTGTTACATTAGTTTTAGGTGTACAACATAGTGATTGGACAACTCTATATGTTAGGGTATGCTCACCATAAGTGTAGCTACCATCTGTCACCATACAACACCATTATAATACCATTGACTGTATCCCCTATGCTATGCCTTTCATCCCCATGACTTATTCATTGCATCACTGGAAGCTTGTACATCCCTTCATTTAGCTAGTAATATTTTGCTTCAGATTTATAGTCATGAGTGAAATTTTCCTTTCTCATAATGTCTTTGTATGGTTTCAGACTGAATGATTTAGTGCATGTTCCCTCTTGTCTCTATTTTCTGGAAATGTGTGTTCAAAATTAGGATGATATGTTTCTTGAAAATGTAACACTTTTGCCCATAAAACCATCTAGTCCAGATATTTTCTTGTGCAAGATGTTCAAAGTCTGTTTTGATTTCTTCAGTAATTATGAGACTGTTCAAGCTATTGATTACTTTTCCAGTCAGTTCTACTAAACAATATTTTTCTAGAAATTGATGCATTTTGCCTAAGTATTCAAAATCATTGGCAAATTATTATAGGTAATATAATTTATTATCTTTTTATTGTGAAATGTACATAAAAAATTTGCCAGAGTAACCACTTTAGGCGTACAATTCAGTGGCATTAAGCAGATTCATAATGTTGTGCAACCAGCACAATATCCATTTCCAGAGCTTTTCCATCATCTCAAACAGAAATTCTGCACCCATTAAGCAATACATATTCCTTTCCTCCTGTCCCAAGTCCCTAGTAAACTTCTATTCTACTTTTTGTCTGCATGAATTTGACTATTAAAAGGTAACTTTCATAAATGGAATTATACAATATTTGCCCATTTTTAAATGTTTATTTTATTTTTGAGAGAGAGAGAGAGTACGAGCAAGGGAGGGTTAGAGAGAGAGGGGTACAGAGGATCCAAAGCAGGCTCTGTGCTGACAGCAGTGATCCTGATGCAGGGCTCCAACTCATAAACCACAGGAACATGACCTGAGCCGAAGTCTCAATGCTCAACTGACTGAGCCGCCAAGGCACCCCCCATATTTGCCCTTTTCTGTCTGGCCTATTTCACTTAGCATGATATTTTCAAGATTCATCCATGCTGTAGCATATATCCGAATTTTATTCTTTTTAAAGCTTTATGGTATTCCATTATATGTATATACCACATTTTATTTATTCCTTCATCTGTTGACAGTCATTATTAGCTTGTTTCCACCTTTTGGCTTCCTTGAATAATGCTTCTATGAACATGAGTGTCTGTTTAAGTCTCTGCTTTTAATTCTTTTTGGTAAACACTTAGAGGTGGAAGTGCTGGCCATATGGTAATTTTATGTTTAACATTTTGAGTAACTGTCATACTGTTTTCCACAACTGCATCATTCCTAGAAGCAATACACAAAGGTTCTAATTTTCACATCCTTACCAACCCTTGTTATTTTCCTTTCTCTTGATAACAGTCGTCTTAATGAATGTGAAGTGGTATCGCATTGTGGTTTTGATTTATATTTCCCTGATGTCTAGTGATGTTGAGCATCTTTTCATGTGCTTATCAGACTTTTGTAGATCTTCTTTGGAGAAATGTCTATTCAAATCCTTTGTCCATTTTTTTTTAATTGGGTGGTTTGTTGTTGCTGCCATAGTTGTTGAGTTGTTGGAATTTTTAACAATCTAATCTGGCTATTAATCTCTTAGTTATATGATTTGTAAATAGCTTCTCCCATTCTATGGATTATCTTTCACTATTTTGATAGTGTGCTTTGATGTACAAAATTTTAAATTTTGGTGAACTCTAAATTCTGTTTTTTTTGGTTGCCTGTGATTTTGGTATCATATTCAAAAATATCATCACCAAACTCATTATCGTGAAGATTTTTCCTTTATCTTTTTTCTAGAACTTTCACAGTTTTAGTTCTTATGTTTGGGTCTTTGATCCATTTTGAGTTAAATTTTGTATATCATGTAAGATAAAGGCCAACTTTGTTCTTTGCATGTGGGTATTCACTTTCCCCAATACCATTTGTTAAGGGACTGTTCTTTCCCTATTGAATGATCTTGGCACCTTTGTCAAAATCATTGACCGTATATTTGAGGGTTTATTTCTGCACTCTATTCCACTCCATTGGTCTCTGCCTGTCTTTCTGCCAGTACCACACTGCTTTGATTATTGTCATTTTGTTTAACACTTTAAAATCTGGAAGTATGAGTCTTCCAACTTTGCTCTTTTTCAAGATTGTTTTTGCTATTTGGGGACCCTCGAGATTGTATATGAATTTTAGAATGGGTTTTTCTTTTTCTGCAAAAAATGCTTTAGTGTTTCACTTGAATCTGTAGATCACTTTGGGTACTGTTGTCATCTTAACAATATTACATCTTCTGATCACTGAATATAGGATGTCTTTCCATTTATTCATGTCTTCTTTAATTTCATTTAGCAATATTCTTTAGTTTTCAGTGTACAAGTCTTTTGGCTCCTTGGGTAAATGTTATTACTAAATATGTTATTCTCTTTGATGTTATTGTAAATAGGATTGATTTCTTAATTTTCTTTTCAGATTGTTCATTGTTAGTGTATAAAGATACAACTGAATTTTGTATGTTGATTTTGTATCAGTCAACTTTGCTGAATTCCTTGTTTAGCTCTAAGAGCTGTGTGTGTGTGTGTGCACGTGTGTGTTTAATCTCAGGTTTTTCTAAATATAAATTCATGTCACCCATGAGCAAAGATCATTTTCCTCATAACTTTTCCATTTTGGATGACTTTTAATTCTATTTCTTGCCTAATTTCTCTGGCTAGAATTTCCAATACTATGTTGAATACAAGTGGTGAAAGCAAACATTCTTGTCTTGCCTGTTCCTTATCTCAGGGAGAAAATATTATTTTTATTTTATTTATTTATTTATTTATTTAATTAAAAAATTTTTAAACATTTATTTATTATTGAGAGACAGAGACAGACAGAGCGTGAGCATGGTAGGGGCAGAGAGAGGGGCGACACAGAATCTGAAGCAGGCTCCAGGCTATGAGCTGTCAGCACAGAGCCCAACGTGGGGCTCGACCTCACAAACCAGGAGATCATGGCCTGAGTGGAAGTCGGACGCTTTACTGACTGAGCCACCCAGGCACCCCCAAAATCTTATTTTTAAATACAACTTGTACTCTTAGTTATATCCTCCTTTTTGAAATATTATTTACTTATTCTCCATTCTTTTTAATAAATCTTGCAGGAAACATGCCATTCTTGTTAATTAAAAAAAAAAATTTGCCTTATGGATTCTACTTTTATTTTTTCAATAACTTATGTTTTTATTTTATTATCTATCCTACTTTATTTGGGCTTATTTGGTTATTTTTCTAGCTTCTTGAAGATGTTATTTAATTTATCAAATTTCAAAATTGTATCTTTTTTCCTCATATTACTTTTTAAAGGCATAACTTTCCTTGAAAGCATTGTTTTGTTATATCCCAGAAGTTTCTTTATGTGTATTTATATTATCTTTTATTTATTTCTAAATTCCAGCATGATTTTGTCTTTACCCTTGAGTTATTTCAAAATTTCCAAGCATTTTAGAAATCCAGGTCTCCATGAAATACATTGAAAGTTTTTTCTTAACTGAGTTCATAATCTATATTCTTATATGTTCCATATGTACTCAAGAAAATTGTGTATTCTCTACTTTTTGGATATAGAAGTGTACATATGTCTATTAGGCCAAGATTTGAGTTTTATCATTCAATAATTCCATAACATGACTGATTATCGTTATCTGTTTGACTTTTCAAAAATGAGGAGAAATGTCAAAATTTCCGAATGCATTAGTGGATTCATTAATTTTGCCTTGTAGTTCAAAACATTCTGTTTCACATATTTTGAGGTTATTTTACTACATGCATGAATACTTATAATTACAATGCCTTTTGGGGGGAATTGAACTCACTATTATATATAGAATCTCTCAATCCCTTATAATTTTTCTAATTTTAAAACCTATTTTCTCTAATATTAATATAACTACATAAGCTTTCTATGGTTATCATTTGCTGGCTGTATCGTCTTCCATCCTTTAATTTTCAATCCTTTGTGTGTCCTTTTACTATGTAGGTGTGTCTCTTGTACTGTATTACCCAAACTGTCAGCCTTTTTGCTTTGACCTATTTATGTTGATATATTTCCACCTGTTTCTCTCAAATTATTATTTAAGTGTGCCCATATTTCTCCTCAGTACTTTTTAATTACATCTACACCCTTTGGTTTCTTTTACTCCACCTCAATCATACAGATATTATTTAAATTTTAATACTGAGTTACATGGTTATATATTTCACTTTATTTTTGACCTGGTTCTCTTCATCATTTTTGGCCTACAACCACTTACTAAGGTATTTGATAATTTTTATTTCATATTCTTAAAGCATATATTTTAAATTTATTTTATTTAGTTACTTCACCCAAAATTGTTTTCAATGTTAGTCTTTCTGGGAAAACATTCTTAAGTATTTTATGCCTCTAGGAATATTTTTATCATGGCCTCATTTGTGAATGACACTTGGGCTGGATATAAAAACTCATGTTTTAAGTTCTTTTCTTTCAACATTTAAAAAATACTGATTCACTTTCCTCTTTCATTCAATTTTGCTATTGAAAAGTCTTATGTTAATCAGATTCTTATTCCTTTGGACATACTCTTCTTTTTTCTTCTTAGGCTTTTAGATTTTCCTTTTTATCATTGTATATTCTAAAATTTGACTATAATATATCCGGGTGTAGGTTTTTTCTATCTGTCTTTGGCATTCTATGGGCCCTTTGAATTTTAAATCAAAATAAAATAATAATAAAATAAGATACAATAAAATAACAGATTTTGTCTATTAGAAGTGTATCAGAAATGTTTCTCCATTATTTCTTAACATATTTTCTTTCTTCCAGTTTTATTTCTCTTTCTCTCTGAAACTTCTAATATCTGTATTATATTTCTAATAAATCTATCCTCCAAACTGATTAGGTTTTTTTCTCATATGTTCTATTTCTGGATCCCTTTCTTCATCCTCCTGAAAGATTACTTCAATTTGATTTTGTAGTTTACAAATTCCATTATTCCTTTCTCAGTGTGTTCATTATGCTACTTTTCCACTCCATAATTTTTATAACACTTTTTCAAATACTATATTTTCAAACCTCCTGTTATTCACTTTGGCCATTTGTACATTTGTTTGTTCTCATATTATAAATTATTATGAACATCTTTTTTTAAGAATGTACATTAGACTAATTTAAGAAACTTGGTTTAATGTGATCTTTTTATTTTTTAATATTTTCTTCTGATATTATTTCTCACACTGCATGTTGTTTTACTTTTGAAATAGTCATTTTTCTCAAATGTTTTGATATTTTGACTGGTTTGCTTATTTTCTTCAGGGAATATTGGCTACTGTGAAGGGCAGTATATATGAGGGAAGGTCAGAGCACAGTCCACTTCAGTCTCTATGATCTCAGTAGTGGAGATGTGAGTAAAATCTAGAATGGAGAACCTTAGATAACAGGAACCACTGGCAATTGCTCCTCACCTCAAAGAAACTTCTGAGATCAGGAGTTCATGTTTCTTAACCAGAAATTAAGTATTGTCTGGAGGAATATGTTCTGCCTCATTGAAAAGATTTTATGATAAATTCTTTATTATATGTCTTTCAAATTTGTGATGTTATTAATATAATATGTTTCCCTATTGCCATGTCAAAGGTTTTGCTTTACTGAAAAAGTAATTTTTTAAAAACCAGAATGATAAATATTTCTTCATAAAATATCTATCCAATTTCCTACTAATCTACAAAATAGTTAGCACATTAGTTAAGTATCGTATACCTTTGAGAAAAGTACATATAATTTGGCTTTGTAAGCCTTTTCAAATGTGTATGTAATTTTTAAATATTCACTAACATTGTATTCTTATATATTTTAATGGAGAAAAGGCACTATAGGTAACATGAAGTATAGTACATACTTTGAAATTGAACCCAATTGTCTAATGATATTCACAAAGTGATCAGCCATTTGCATGAAATAGAGTAGTACCTACAGCATAAAATTAAATAGGATATTAATCATTATGCTTTAGGGTATAAATTAGACTATAATCAAGGTCAGGAGTTAATGTAATATACCTATACTTAAGCAGGGTTATATTCATTATCAGATTTGCAGCCCCATTTCTATTTTAGGTATAGTCTGACCAGGTAATATGGACCCAGAGTAATGCTATAGTTAGGACCCTATCACTTTATTGCTGCAGTGTATATGTAATATGGCTCCTTTTCTTCTTAAACATTTTTGCAATTTGCCACTGCTGCATTGAAATCCATCTGAATTCAAACTCTTCAGAGAAAAGTGCCCTTTCCCTAGTTCCTTCCCTCTTCCTTCCCCCTTACTCCCTATCTTTTTTGTTCAGCACATCCATTATGCTTCTCAAAGGCACAGCGGAAATGTACAATTCAGGTTGGTGATGCCTCAGCTTATAACCAAAAGATTTTCAAAATGGTCTTGGAAACTTAACTTTTACAATATGACTAAGTGACTCACATGTTAGGGAAATATCTGCTTTTATGATTTCTTCCTAATTGTATTGTTGTGATATAAGCACTCATCATCTATCCAATTTGATGAACTTCATTCCTATTTTTCAGATGAGGCAATGAGAAGGAATAAATACCCAACTTAAGTATTCCCTTCCAATATTTATGAATTAAAAATATATTTTAAAACAATGAGTTTATATAAAATAAAGATGAGGAGTCTTAATAGAGAAAATAATGAAAAGAATCAGTATATAAAAATATATATCAGAATACCACATGCCGTCTATGATGTCCTTATTGAAACACACATTCACATATATTAGCCTGATTTCCACTGTATTTTCCAACTTCTTTTCCCTCAGAAATACACAACATTTATTACATATAGTTTAACAGGTTGTTATGTCAGAATTAATTTTGGTGTTAAAATGTTCTTTCTTCACATTTATTTTCAGTCTCATTTTATAAGTATCAAAAAATTTCCCTCCGTTTGAATTGGAGTTTTACAGAAAATAGGAATAAGGAGTTACGGTCTCTGTAATAATCTGGTTATAGCTTTATTTGATTACTTGTATTGCTTCTAGTCCTTAAGGAAAGGAAAAAGTGACTACTTATTCAGTTCTTAGTTTACTGCCCCGAAATGAAATACTTAGAATGGAAATATTTTAAATATTCAAATCCTACATTTTAAATGTGGCTTGCCCTGGAATAATGAGCATTAACTTGAATTATGAATATTATTTAAATTAAAATTTCTTGGGAAGTCAAATCAATAAGCACATTTTAAATAATAAATTGGTACAATTTTCAATTGTGTTATAAAGCATCTTAGTTTTCTGAAAAATTGTTCTCAAGAAGCACATTAAGAATTGCAGTGTTTCTATAATTAGATGTACCCTATATCCACTAGAGGCAAAAGTAGTTTTAGACTACTTTGGGTTACCAGCTGGGATATTTATAATAATCTAGAACATTAAGTGTGCAATGAGAAAAAGTATGCCTTCCAGGAAGGAAAGAAAGTTTCTCACTTAATTACCAGTGTAAAACACCTCTTGACTGTGAGTTGCTGGTAGCACTGATGGTATTAAGAAGGCTTCCAAAATGTTCAACCATTATACCTAATTTATGGTATGCAACGAACTTTCCAGCTTTGCTAATATGTATATTGATTTTGTCAAAATGATTTTTAAAATCTTATTCACTTATAACAAGGTAATGTGCAGGTCAAACTTCTATAACTTTGTAAATATTAATCAGAATTTCCTTTTGTGAATGAACTCATTTCTCTTTTTGCTTAAATACAGATAGCTTTTTTCAACATATCCATAAGCATCCCATAATGATTTTAAAAAGTCAATGTATACTCACTCTTGTTTAAAATGAAAATGCTATTTACAACAAATTATTATTAATTAAGTGGAAAATTTTAAATATGCATCTAAATATATCAATGTCCACATATGGTTTGATTCATCTTTTCTTTCCTTTCCTCCAAAGTTATCTGGAAGTATTTTGGATGTGTATAGTGGTGATCAGGGAATTTCTCCAGTTAATATGGGCCTTACAAGTGCTTCCTGTCCAAGTAGTCTGCCAATGAAAAGAGAAATTACAGGTAATGTTGCTTTTATAGTTTTATCCCTTTTTAAGTCAACTACTTAAGTTATAAGTGACACATATTACCAAGATGAATACGATTTTTAAAATGTTATCAAAATAGTTAAAATGGGAGAAATGTAGATAGTAAATTCACCTTTTTTTTCCAATGACAACCAAACAGCACGTTAATATAACTTATAATCCAATTGAATTCACTATTTTAGGAATTGGGGAAATATACACATATGCTCTGTGTATATATGTGTATATAACAACTTGACTAAGTTGTTCACTTAAAGTTGGTTCATTCTGATATTGAATACATGCAATTTATTAACATGGTTGCAAAACAATTGATTAGGGGAAAAAGTTTTTTCTGTATGTAGATTTGATATAAAACAATTAGATTGCCCCCTTTTTACCCTGTTTTATGAATTTCATGATGGACTCACATTTAATTTTCTCAAGTAGGTAAAAAAAAAACTCTCAGTTTTCAATAGTACATTTCAAATTTGCTACAACTCAAAAGAATTGTAGGGGAACTGTCAAGTTCCTCCAATATATGGATGAAGAAATCAAGGGTCAGAAGAGTTATTTTCACAGTCATACAGCTGATTTGAAGCAGATGTGCATCAAAATAAGAATTTCCTGACTTAACAATGTCCAGTGTTAGTTCCTCCATAAAAATAAAATAAAAAGTAAGTTGAAATTTCTGTAATAAGTTTTTAGTTTGGAGCCCAAACATTGATCTTTAATAAGTTTTTCAGAGTTAATATTAACAAATTTAGTAAGTGTAATATGTCTATTCTTGGGGTCTAGCCAATATCTCAAAAATTTCTATGCATACAAATTATTTAGATTAAAATGAATTAATATAGTTTTAAATAAATTAATTTAAATAATCATATTCTTATGTTACCTGTTTTAAAAACTAGGGTAATGCAAGAAACACTGCATTGATTATTTATGCTATATAACAAATTATCCCAAAATTTAACAGATTGAACTAATAAACATTTATTATTTCATATAATCTCTATGGGTCAGAAATCCAGAGGTGACTTAGAAGATTGGTTTTCGGAGCACCTTGGTGGCTCAGTCATTTAAGCATCTGACTTCAGCTCAAGTCATGATCTTGTGGTTTGGGAGTTCCAGCCCTGCATCGGGCTCTGTGCTGACAGCTCAGAGCCTGGAGCCTGCTTCAGATTCTGTGTCTCTGTCTCTCTTTCTGCCCCTTCTCCTGCTTGCACTCTCTCAAAAATAAGCATTAAAACATTAAAAAAGAAAAAAAAGAAAATTTGTTCTCCTTCAGTCTTTCATAAGGTTGCAGTCAAGATGTCATCCAGAGGTACAGACATGTGACACTAGGTGGACTAGAGGATGTGCTCCTAAGACAGTTCACTCATGTGTCTTGCCAGTTAGTCCAACTAGTGATCCAAGACACACAAAAGCAGAGGCTGGACATACCTTTTATGACCTAGTCTTGGTCCACAGTGGTCTTTTCCACAATATTCTGCTGGTGTCACAGGTCATCCCTGTTCAATGTGCAAAGGAACCACTAAAGGTGTGAATGTCATGAGAATCATTGTAGGCCATGTTGGAGACTATCACAAATGCTTAAAACCATGTAGCACATAAAGTATCATTTCTTGGAAGTGTGGAGTTATTTGATAGGAATATCTGAGAAGTATAGCTAGTTCTAGCTCCAGGGATATAGAAATCATAATTATTTATGAAAAATGTAGCTTGTAAAAATTTAGGTTGGAATAATTTTGAATAATCTTAAAATTCTTAAAATAATAATAATGATTGAGCAGTTTAACATTTGCTATGCACTGTACCTCTTTTCATCATGACAATGATAATCAAATAGGTATTAAATTATACCAATTTTGCAGATGAGGAGTTGAGACACAGAGAATTTAGGTAATAGATTTCATATCTATGAAATGGAAGGCCAGAATATAGATCTAGGTTTTACTACTCAAAGTTTAAAATGCTCACTATTACCTCTTACTTCAAGAGTACTTGCTCCAAATTTCTAAATATTTGCATAAAAATATTATTATGGCACTTGGAGTAGGTAATATAGTATTTTCACCTACTATTTCTGAATTATATTGACTAGAGAGGTTGTAAAGTATAACTAAGCACTCTCTGAATTATCTTCTTTTTGATCAGAAACAGATACACGAGCTTTGGCAAAAGAGAGACAAAAAAAGGACAACCACAATCTCAGTGAGTATATTTTCCTTTTTTCTAAAATTAATAATAATAATAATAATAATAAAGGAGGAAATGCATAGAGATTAAAATATGTGGTCTTTTATTGTCACTCCATAAGTATTTTGAGATCAAATAACCAAAATTAATAGTATATTCTCACTGGTTGAGCTATTTTAGGAAATTTAAATGATGTGAACTCTCAGAAAAGCTACATATTTTACAAAGTGAAACATCTCAAATGTCTCCTTGATCACTCTGTCTGTCAAGCAGGCTGGGTGTGACAGAGACTAGTGCATTTAGTTACATTTGAACTCTAGTGTGACTCATTGACTGAAGGAGATAAAAGAGGCTTTAACAAAATGTACATCACTTAAAAATCAAGAAACAACTCCATGTTCTCATCTTTCTGTGTCAATCTGCTCCTCCCTTCCTGATGATAAGTTATCTGAAAGGTATTGCTTATGTTGTACTGCTGAATTCTACCTCTGCAAAAAATGTCTCTGATGCCTTCCTGGGGGTCAGTTTGACTCTGATAAGGGGTCACATGAGATGGAGAAATATAAGCAAGGGAAGTAGTTTAGCAGCAATGTTGAGCTTGATAGTGTTTGGTCATGTCTTAAGTACTTAACTGTGTCAAGTGAGCTTGACTAATTGAGTGTGAAGCCTTTCTGTTTTGGAAGCCAAATAAAAAAATGACAAGAGAATAAGAATAAAAATAAATAAAAACATTAAAGCTCTAAAACAAACCACGAATGTTCTTACATGTGGTTAGCTGAAATTGATTCTACATGTACCTGTGAACCCTGCATCATATTGCACTTCCTGCATCACAGAGCGATCAGAGTCTTCTGACTATGAGGGAAGAGCTGACAAGTGGTTCTAACTGTCCTCAGGGTCGTTGTGGAGTGACCTGATTCTGATAGCCCTTAGTGGTAGAGCAGATAAGCTTTGGTCCAGATTATGAGACAAGTAGAACATGAGTAGGGGTGGCTAGTTGTTGATAGAAGGGATTCATGCAGCAAGGAACTATGGGCTTCTCTCTCAGTTTTAAACCTGTTAACTCATTATTGCTCTCCTGTTCTTTGCTTCTCTTCTCTACATCTGCAGTTTAAATAACATAAAGTATGATAGGCATGTGGTATGTCCATTGTCAAGTGTTTTCTAATCTGGATTCCCTTACCAGGATATGTTGCTTTTTGGAGATATCAATGTTAAAAAATTTTAATATCATATTTTGAATATGATGAATCTAGAACAATCCCTAAATTTGTGAGGATCATGTCAAGAGGACAAATGAAAACACACTTAGCAGAAATCTAAATTTTAAAAGTTGTAGGTCAAGCTCAATTAAAATATGCTCTGTTCTTTCTAAAGACTGGAAATCCAGGTGTGAATTCAGAATTCTCAGATCATCAGAGCTCTGAGGGAAGATGTCAGGGTGAGGCAAAGCCAGCCTTCAGCCATCAGCCCATCTCACTTCTCTCCCCACTCCTTGTTCCATTCTGTGCCACCAGTGGCCTCAGACATGAACGTGAACACTCATTTTCTACATTTTAGCTCCACATCCACCTGTCTAAATAACTTCCCCTTGTCCACATCTTGAGCCTAGAGGTGAGCACACTGGTGTCATGGTCCTCACTCAGAAGGGTGGACTAAGAAGTGGCCTGCACAGGCTCTGGAAGTGGGCTCAGGGCATTGGGAGGATATTCCTGGAGCAAGTTACCCAATGTAGTTTGACTCTGTGGCTGACTTGCTCACTGGGAAAGGATGTGGTGAGTATGGGTCCAGGATAGGGGCCTCTCTTACCCTGACCTAAGGACAGGAATGAATGAATATATCAAAAGTGTGAAGAGTGAAACCACACATGGCATAGAGTAACTTGGTAATTTCTTAAAACTTGACTGCTTTACAAATAACTACTACTGGGTATGAAAACATTGAGGAACCAAAGTTCTCATTATAATTAGCCATTAAAAATTTATCAAGCACAATCTAAGAAGAGTAGAGGAGGAACTTCTGATATTTTACATAAGGTGCATGTAAATAATAGATTTGGGAGAAATATTCTAAAACTAAACCAGTTCCCTATTTTGAGGTAAAACTGTGAACATCCTTCATAGCTATTCTTCATCTTATATTTAACAGTCTGTTTTATAATATAGAAGTGAGTATGTGTGAACATAGAATTATTAATAATTCTTACTGTGAAATATGTATGTATTTCTATCAGCTGTACCTTTGTTTATTTTCTTTTCTTGTTTTTTAATGTGGTATCATTGTTTTTTGAATCACATGCATAGGGAAAACAGGATCAGCAAAGAGGGAAAACAAACTCTCTCAAGAATCAATTATATTCTAATTTTAGAGTAATCCCAATATATTATTACTGAAGGTCAAATCCATTCATGGTGAATTGCTTTGTACAGACAATTGTTATTCTTTCATGACTTTCCTTGTTTCTGGTAGCAGATCTTAATTTTCAGCATGTATAAAGTATTTTCAAATATTTTTGATATATAATTTTCTTCTTCTTCATGACCTTCTTCTTCCTTCATTTCCTGGAAAACTTTTAAAATGTTACTTTTAGAAGAAAATATTATATAGAAGTATATGTTGTAGTTCTTGATTCTAGGAATATAGCATAGACTATAAGACTACATACACTATACTCTGTGAAACTGCTTTTGATAGGGGTCAATATAGGAAACGCTCTACTTATTTGTATATCTGACATTTATTGAACATTTATTAGATGCATACAATTTCCAAAAGTAATGAATTCATGGAAATGCAAACAGAGAAAACAGTCTCTGAATAAGAATTTATACCAGTAGTTCTCAAAATGTAGGCCCTAAACAAATAGCATCAACATCACCTGGGAGTTTGTTAGAAATGGAAATCCTTGGGCCCCAACCCAGACCTACTAATAGGTTTGGGATATAAATCCATTTTAACAATCCTTCCACATATGTCTCATGCCTGCCAAAGTCTGAAAACCACTATTCTATATATTATTGAAAATTTTTAGGTTAGAAAAATATATTTACAGTCTTATCAACATTTGTTTAGCACCTCCTATATGCCAAGCCCTCTGAAGACAGAAAAATGAGGAGTAAATTGCCCCTGCCTTCAAGGAAGTTACAGTCTAGTTGGGCACACACGCCTACCATGTGCTAAACTTTGTGTCAGGCCTTCAGGTATTGTATGAGAAGAGTAGGCATGATGTAGACCTCAAAAGATTATGATCCTAATGGGCTAATCCGTATGTGAAGTGATGATCCAATAGGAGATATATAGATATATAGATATATAGATATATATATGCAAATATATTTTTCAATATGGATAAGTATTACAGCTTTTCAAAAAAGTGAAAAAAATTGTTTTTGAGAGAAAATGTTTTGAAAACATAGTCAACAATAGAATCACAATTCTAATATTGTTATCTTTATTTTTAGAATTAAATATATTTGAATTTTTATTTTATTTTTGAATACTCTTTTGACTATATGGAAATTATTTTGCTAAATGTTTTTTCAAGATTATTAAGAAAGTTTACAGCTGACCAAAAGTGAATTGTGCTTTAATGAGAATAATCAATGATATTTCTTTTTTGATAGTTGAAAGAAGAAGAAGGTATAACATTAATTACCGAATCAAGGAGCTTGGCACTCTTATTCCAAAGTCTAATGATCCGTGAGTTCGACAGTAATTTCTATAATAATGTTATGGTTTGAATAACTCCCCCCCCCACCAAAATGGATCGGAGGGAGCAGGGGGACGGGAGAACCAATTACTAGGAAACTAAGCAGCTTATGGTAAAAGTAAGACTACTGCTGGTCTTCTTGTTAAGTATCTATTCGAGACTGATGGTTATTAGACGTCAAGGTTGTTACTAACATTTGTCCTTCTGAGACGTAGGAAATAGTGAAATTATTTCTTCTCAGTTCATAGCAGGTCTTTCTATATGACATCAATATTGGCAAATTTAGTGGCAGTATCAAATGTTGTTTACGACACTGGTATACTCCATTTATGGTTATAGCAATCCTTCCAGCGTAAAATTTATATGCACGTGGACATTGAATTGTTGGGTTTTCAGTGGTCTGAACGTTCTGGAGGCAGGCAAGTAAAAAAAAAAGAATTGTAAAAACATGCTGATTGATGCCAACCAATAATTGGTTATTGTAATTAAATTTTCAGCCATGTTTTGGTGTCATCCACACTCAAAGTTAATAAACAAGACATTTGAAGTTGCAGGAACTACCTAATTAATCAAAGCATCAAGTTAGAATGTTAAACGTTTCTCTAAAATATAGAAATATGTTGTATTACATTAATAATGACTTGAAAATGTTTCATTCAAACCGAGAACTGCTCTCTCCTGATACTGGAGATCATCAATTATTCAGAAACAATGATGTTCGATATGGTGATATTAGTGAAATTTGTAAATACTCTTTCCCTGAATCCAAATGTGCCAATTCATTTAGACAATTCAATAATTTGTGATAGAAAGAAGTGTAATATTTATCCTTATGGGCATATTAGATAGAGAAGACATCACGTGGAATGACAGAAAGGCTCTGGATGGAGAATCTGAAGAGCTTGGTCACAGTGTAGGCCCTACTGGTAACTCTTCAAATCTTTTAAAGTCCCTAAGCATGCAACTCTTTCTATTAGTAGAAGAGAATACCCATTTTCCTGATAGGTCTTATTTTTTTTTAACACATAACATATAAATAAACATTTATTCATCAAAAATTTAATCCAAGGCCAAGCTTTTTTGTTTGAATACGTGTTGTAGCTTTTCTTTCTTACATAAACTGCACTAAAATGTATAGTCTATTTTAATTTCTTTAAAATAAAACAAACACATACACAACCTAATTACAGATGGACTTTTAAAAATGCTTATGCTTTTTGTGACAGCATATTTTTAAGCAAGCAAAGTTTACTGACATTTTAATTGAGTTTTTCTAAGGCTTTTAATATAATCTTCCTAAAACAATAACTATTTTAAAAAATGTCTTCTTTTATCAGCATTCATATTTCATTAGCTAATGTACCCATAATTTAATTATACTATCATCATAATAAATACAATAGGCATTAATTTAATAACTTATCAGTAAGTACACAGCACCACAATGATAACAGAAATACTTGGACATATCAGAGGGTGGCCTATTGCCCTCTATTACCTACTTTGTCCTAACAACAGTCAGTGAGTGTCACAAAGGAAATGGAGAACATTAATTAATCTTGAAAGTGATTGGATAAAAGTCAATTAAGAAAAGTTCTAACTGGTGGAGCTAACCCACAGTGCCAGGGAATAGTTATATGCAGAAAGCACGAGACTTTAAGACTGGATTTGGAACCCTAACTGACCATCTTTAGATGTCACCATGCCTGTAAGGCACCAATTGTATGATTGGGTTTTTATAAACATAAAACCAAATAATATATATGAGAATATCATACACATTATAAATCTTGTGTGAGGGATTATTATTCTATATATTTATAGAAAATTTGGTTATAAAAAGGCTTCTTTCTACTTCTAATTCACTGTCTAGAACCGAAAAGGCAAGCTTTTCCTGTAAAGGGCCAGATATTTCTAGCCTAGAAATAAATATTTCTAGCTTTGTTGGCCATATAGTCTGTGGCAACTTTCTAACTCTGTTACTGTAGCATGAAAGCGTACATAGACAATATGTATATGAATGAACATGGCTGTTCCCACTGAAACTTTATTGACAAAAATAGACTGTAGGTTGTAGTTTGTCTACCCATGATCTAGAATATAGAAGATCAATTTACCATAGAACCATATCTGAAAGAGATTATCATTGGGAAAAGTTTATTGTAAGCATTCTTAAGTGTTTTTCTCTTCTTTATGGATCTCAGAAAGAGGTATGATTATTTGTTTTAATTGTATTATGTTGTATGTATGGAAATGATATTTATTTTGGGTCTAATTGAAAACACATTAATTGATCAGATGGTAATGATATCTATATGTGGCTCTGTACACATAGCATAGACAGAAGAGATGCTTAACTGTTAGCTCTGTTATTTCAGACATTCGATACCATTTCTGTTTCAATGCATCTTATCCCTTGGCTTTTGGTGGCCTCGCCTAATACCCTAGTTCTTCTTTTTAGGGTCTGCCAACATGAGTCCCATGTTGAATCCAGAACATAGCCTCTTTAAAACTTGGATCTATGGGCCTAAGGAGTAGTCACTTGTTCTATGAAATTATTTTGGATTCATTTGTTGAATTTTCAGACACTACTATGGATAATCTAACAAGTTATAGAAAATTAATTAGTGGAGATAGAGTGTGGGGATAAAATAGAGGAGGCAAGTTTCATTTTGAAGAAATGTTATTACTATGTTGTGACAATTCTGAAATTAACAAGAAGTGGATCAAAAAAAATAAAACAAGATTTCAGTTTGAGTTTAATACGTTTCATACTAATTTGTTGTACCATTTCAAACCATTTGTTTGTAACCATTACAATTCATAAGAATTTTTAGGGGTGTTTGGGTAGCTCAGTTCGTTGAGCATCTGACTCTTAATTTCAGCTCAGGTCTCAATCTCACGATCCTTGAACCCAGAGTCAGACTCATGCTGACAGCATGGAGCCTGCTTGGGATTCTTTCTCTCCCTCTTTGTCTGCCCCTCCCCAACCCATGCTCTTTCTCTCCCTCAAAAAAAAAAATAAACTTAAAAAATGAAATTCATAAGAATTTTTAAAAACAAAAAATATATCAGATTACACAATTATCTAATATGGGATTTTTCAGATGTGTGCTATAACCTATTAATGGATCACAAAATCAATCACATGAGAAAGATTCAGCATTTTTAAGAAAAGAAGGAAGAATAGTATTGGTAATATTAGAGTATTACATATTACACCTAAAGAGAATACTAATATGTGGTGAAACATTTTTTTGCAGATTTATGCACTGAGAATACACTGGTTCATGGTAGAAAACATAGTTCTTATGGGAGACACATTTGAGAAAGTGTGAAATCCACAGATTTTCAAAAACAGCATTGAATTAAGTGAGGAAAACTGGGTCTCATCTTCTAAACACCACGTGCTCTTGGGCAAATAGCAGAAACCATGAAGTGGTTGACCTCTGAGGACCTTTCCAGCTCATGATTAGAATAAACTTAGTGGTTGGCTTAGGGAATCGGAGCCAACACCTAGAGACATTTTGAATTCTATGAAGTTGCCATTTTTATGTATAAAAAACATTTGGAAATTTGTATTTCATTGCTAGGTCAGAAGGGTAAGGTCAGAAGGGAAAATAATATAGTGAACAGCTATAGTTGAAAAAAGTTATATGCTGAAAAAAATTAAATGAGAAAACAAACAACCAAGGAACGACAATCTCTTGATCATTGATTGGAAAAGAAATGAAAACCAAATGAAACTAACAAACATGAAAAGTAAGAGCTTCCACAGATGTGTGGTAGTGGTCCACCTCATATATGCCTTATATAATCATATTTATAAAAACTCATATTAGTGGAGATAAAATATACTGTCAGAGCATGAATTATTCTATTGGTGCTAGCAAATTACTCTTGTTTTTCTGCTTTGTTATTTATAAACTGGATGACAGTTTTTTAACTAAATTGATCTGTTTTTTTTCCTCTGTTGTCAGAACTTGCTCCTGCTTTTGTATAAGAATGGTGGTTGAAGCAGTAAATGAGACTTAGGAAGACTTTCTAAATTAGAAGTGTAAAACGTTGATTGAAGGAAAAAAATATCAAACTTGTTATGGTGTCTTCTTTCTTTCTTCTTTATTTTTTAGTGCTTTTAGGTGGATATGCTCTCCTAAGATGACAACAGACTGTATTCTCCATAGTTTACCCTGGCCACATTCCTAATCTAATGTGTGCATTAGAATGCATAGCTTTTAACTCCTAAAAGTTTTAAGTTCTTCAAGGAGAATCATTTTGTAGAAAATGAAAAGCCAGTATCTACATTTATTCCTTAGGCATGCCTTTATGTGTATTAACGTTGCTGTCATAATCAATGTTTTTAATGCCTAGCTGCTTGAAATTATCTTGAGAGAAAAAAATCTCCTTAATAAATTTGGAAAACAAACATATTTTTTAATGTTTATTTATTTTTGAGAGAGACAGAGAGACAGAGCACCAGTGCGGGAGGGCAGAGAGAGAGGGAGACGCAGAATCCTAAACAGGCTCCAGGCTCCGAGCTGCCAGCACAGAGCCCAATGCAGGGCTTGAACCCACGAACCACGAGATCATGATTTGAGCCAAAGTCAGATGCTCAACCAACTGAGCCACCCAGGCACCCCAAAAACATTTTTAAAAGAAACCTCATACATTAAAATGGTTTTAAAATAGAGTGAACTTGAAAAAAAATAATGCAAATGGTATCAGGTAGAAATTGTTGGAAGACCCATTGTGTGACTTCTACAAGCATTTTGAAGGTTTATTTTATACCTAAATAAACATCACCTTAAACTTCAAAGTTGACCAGAGGTATCCTTTTCCTGTTATTTCTTCTGTTCTTCAAGTTTTTCCTCTAATGAGAAGAAATGAAACAAAATTAGTACCATAAGCCTTCTGCTGATGCTTAGAGTTTTAATTCAGGAATCCAATACCTTTTTGAGTTACAAGTACTTTTTTAGTTTAATGACAAAAGTAGCCTCTTTCTGCATAACCTTCCCATCACCTGCTAAGTCACTGTGAGTGGATGAGACCAGCAGCTCTTAGACAACTGGCAAAGCATTTGCACGCTTTAGACAGACTCTGGTAATGGGTTGGTGCCTTCTAACAGAAGATAGCTTAACCAGGCCCTAGTAAGCATTTTCACCTGCTGGTAGAAAAAGTAGCATCTTCCTTTAATTTGTTATGGCTAATGGAATTATCATCTAACCTGAACATGCAAGGAGGCATGTACAAGTCAGATTTTTCATAAACTATATCTTCCCACTTCTGGTCACTTAACGAATACATATTAATTTCAATATGTCTCATATAGATCATAGAAACCAAAAGTACATGCAGTATAATATCATCTTAAAATTTTCCTACATGCTCACTGTATGTTGTATTAAAAATAATCTCATGACTCTAAACTAAAACTGCATCAAGGTTTACAACAGCTCTGGTGAACTTTTAGCGATTAGCTTGGCCTCATTCTCCACATGTATTCTTAATTCTCATATAGGATCAAATTCTTCGATGTATTTTTTTCAGATGTTAAAATCGGTAGCCTATTTTGTGATTCCAGATTTATCATTTCTCCTGTCTTAAAAATAAGTTTTAATAAAATACTTTTTCTGTGCTATAACCTGAAAGGTTATCTGGTTGTATTTAATTATATTTACTTATCTTAAACTTATTTAAAAATAGTCATCCGGTTTTGTAAAAAAGTATTGATGGCTTTTGTGCAGAAAAATTTGCCCAACGATTCTAGAAAGTTTTGCTCTATTGCTTAAAGTGATGTTGCCAAACTCTGATTTGTTTCACAATCACTCAGGATCACTATTCAGAAGAAACCTTTTTTTTTTCTTAGAAGCATAAAAGCAACCTTATTAGAAAGTAGGTTAAAAGATTGGTACATTTGAAATGATCTTAAAAAATTTAGGCTTAAGTCCTCAGTAATGTACATTTCCTAGTTCATTAATGCAGAAATACCGCACATAGATTTTAATCTCGGAGTTAATAATAAAAGCAATTTTCACTAAAAATATAAAAACTGTAATGGTAGAATCATGATATTGCATTTAGCTCTCCCACAAAAAGTCACTTTATTACTTTCTTTTGACACTTATTTTCATTCTGGGATTAATTTTACTATATAAGGGCTTCTTAACTATTCTATTAAAATTTCTATTCAGAAGCAATAATATCTAAGAGTGAATAATAGTCATGTAAATCATTATTTCATATTAATGTAAAAGATTTTGTAAGTTCTTATGAATTCTGCTGACATGCACAATTGTGAAAAGGTTATCTCTCCGTTCTGTAGTGATACGCGCTGGAACAAAGGAACCATTCTGAAAGCATCAGTGGAGTACATCAAGTGGCTACAAAAAGAACAACAGAGAGCTCGAGAATTAGAACACAGACAGAAGAAATTAGAGCAGGCTAACAGGAGGCTTCTACTCCGAATTCAGGTTTTTATAAAAATGTTGCCATGAACCACATAGCTTATATATGACTTATCCATCATCGGTTTTATTCATTGCCTCATTTATTTTTTTCTTATTAACAATTATTTTTCCTTCTGAAGGATTATTTTATTGCCTTTTAGAAGCTCATGAATTGGGTTGTTTCAATTAGATTTTGATTAGAAGTCCAGGATCAAGGTGGCTTTGGAAATAAGTGAATGACAACGGCTAATTGCAAAATGCAGAAAATAGAACAAATTTTATAAACACACAGTACTATCCCAGCTGAAAAATAATAAGTAAAACATTTGTATCTCTAGATAAAATTGGACACTAAGGACTAAATTCTTCTCTCTCCCTTTTATTTCTTTAGTAACATTGCTATGGATTTCATTGCCCCAAGGCATATTGTGCCAGTATATATTAAGTCACTCCTCATCTGTTCATGTGACACAAAATATCAAAATATGGGTTTTCATAACTCCCAATATTTTTAATGTGAGCATGCTTATTGCCAGGTAAAGCACTACTCTGTTTCCATGAAATGGTCTTATAGTGAGAAATTAATCAGGAAGAATAAGTGAAATATTTTCCACTATCTCCAAATGGCTGTATTGTAATCTGAGCCACTATGAACCATTATATGTTATGTATTCCTTAGACAGCAATGGGAGGAGAATTTTTTTTAATCTGTATAGTTTTCTCAGGGTTATTTTTCAGGTACTAGAAATATACTAGATTCCATTACTTTGCAAAGAATATTATAGTATGTATTACTCTTCATTTTGAATGCTTGTTAGTATTTTGTTTCTATTTCTGCTTTTCTGGTTTTCTAGAGTAAAGTCAACCTTCAAAGTCATTATTTAATTATTCTCATTTGAAATTGCAGGAACTAGAAATACAGGCTCGTGCTCATGGTCTGCCAGCCCTGGCTTCACTTGGCACAGTTGATTTAGGTGCTCATGTCACCAAACAACACACCCATCTTGAGCAGAATTCAGTAGACTATTGCCAACAACTGACTCTGTCTCAGGGGACCAGCCCTGAGCTCTGTGATCAAGCTATGGCCTTCTCTGATCCTTTGTCACACTTCACAGATTTATCATTTAGTGCCTCTTTGAAAGAGGAACAAAGATTGAATGACATGCTACTGGATGACACAGTATCTCCATTTGGAACAGATCCTCTGCTGTCTGCCACTTCCCCTGCAGTTTCCAAAGAAAGCAGTAGGAGAAGTAGTCTTAGCTCAGATGATGGCGATGAGTTATAAAAAACAGACAGGCTCGATTCATCAACTGGGAAGCAATTCTATGCAGGTGCTATGCAATTACGTTCTGTTTCATATATTGCTTTGGCTTAATTTTTCCAAAAGGAATATACCGTTCAAGAGAAACTGATTATAAACGACAGAAGAATTCACAGGAAGAAGAAACATGGTGTTGAAGATTATTGAGAACAAAAAAGGAATTTTTCCTCTTTGACTAAGATGTCCAAATCTGCCTAAATTTTGTTTTCCTGGAAAGAGGTACAACATAAGAAATAGCTCTCTACTGATGTTTTAAAAGTAGCAATGGAGTGATGTACCATTGGAACTAACACACTGCAGGGAGTAAACCTACTGAAATATACAAACCTTTTCTTATTCACTTCTAACTCCTTCCTAGTCCAGTCTTACCTTAGTTTTCAAGTATCAAGCTCAACAGACTTGGTAGTTCATTGCCTTTCTCCACTATCTAATGGGATGTGTTGGTTAAAGTTCAAATTTGATAGAGGAAATAGTTAAAAGACACTGTTATCTGTCACTTCTAATTGAAAAGTGAATCTATAATGAACATTAGAATTTTCCGCAATAAAATACCAAAAATATATAAAAACTTTGCTTTCTAAAATTAGGCCCTAATTCCTTTAGTCAGTTCAATTATAGTAATTCTAAGAATATCTTTGCATATTTATGGAGACATTCTATGTTCAAAGAAGGAACACACTGAATACTTTCCTTAAGAATCTGCACTGAAAATTTACCACTTCACACAAACATACACTTACACACAGGCACACAATGTAGGTAGTATATTTCCTTTTTGTTTTCCTTCACTTTTGTGATTTTCTAATCAGCATCAGAAACCACAGTCCAAATCATCTCTTTTTCAACAAAAAGAGATGTTGGATAATCAATTTCAGTAAGTAAAATACACACACATACACACACACACACACACACACCTACTAGGAGAATTCCTCAGCTATCTAAAATTTATCGCTGTCTTTAAAAATGCATGTAAATTAATTAGGTGATACTGTTTTGCTCCAAATTGACAACATGGAAAATTAGTTTTCCAACTGACAAAATCATTTGTAAAACAGACTCTTCGTTATTACGTTGAGCTCTGACTGGAGGACAAATCTCCATTCCCATAAGTACTTAGAGCACCCTCTGACTTTGCTAGCTATGTTAGTATTTGTTAAAAATTGTGTGACTATAATGCTTTATTCAAAATTTTCTCTTTTGAGCTTGGGATTGGGGTTGACCTACCAAGGCTGTTGCTCAGTGCTGGACTTCTATGATTGCTCATCTGATCAATGAGTATTTTATGGAGAGATACTCAAACTGCAATGCATCCTGTGAAAATGTAGAACACATGAGCAAGATATGGTCTTACTCCTCAGAGAGTAACAAGACTGCATGAGAAACAACAGCAGAAAATAGAAGACACACGAATTAAACTCTACATGGTACAGTATAAGCTGTAAATATAGAAAGTCAGAGAAAATGAAAACGAATAAAGGTTGGAGAATCACAAACCTCTATGGGAAGGTAGAATGTAACTTATTTTAAAATCATAAATTTGGATAAGGGGAAGGCATATTAGAGAATAATATCAACCAAATGGTAAAAGTGAGAATAAGTTGAGGATGTGTCTTCATGGGACATTCGTTAGAAAGTTCCGGCCACCCTAGAGGATGCCAGCTTGAAAGTCCTGGAAAATAATATTGGCAACATGTTGTACAAGACCTTGAATACTAGAATGAAATGATATGGTATAAATTGATTTTTTTTTTTACTGGAAGAGATAAGCCTAAAAATTAAAATGCTACTGTACATTACTAAAGTAATTTGGAGATAATCTTTCTTGACTATTAACTTCGGGATAACTTTTTGAAAGGGTGCTTTAGGTATTACATATAGGGAACTATGTCATCATGAAATTTGAGACATAATGCTAATGAAAGTGGGAACATATTAAATTCTTATGGTCTAATAATTACCTCAGGCTTAGCTTATAACATTAGTCCAGAGTTTGGAGAATTAAAATGATTTTTATTGTTTGACATGGAAAAATAATTCTAAATTTATGGGAATAGTCATTAGATCCAGATAGATAAATTCATCTGAAATATGCCATGTGAAAAGAGCGATAAGATACACTTCCTCAAGAATTTCCAAGATATAATATACTTCTCACTTTATGGTAAAATCCCCCTTTATTATCTGGGTCAATAGTTTACTATTACAATATAAATCATAGAAAAGATAGACTCATATTTTTGAGTCCATGTAAAACACATTCCAGATAGAGGCTGATCTCTATTTTCATTTTATCCAGTATTCTCATTTCTTCATATTCTGAGAAGACTTGCATTCATGATGTCATTACTCCGTCATTATTTTCCATTTTGTTAAAATACTACTGCGCAACCCTGAAACACATTCCTCATAATCTTAGCTAATGGAAGAGCTTGCCACAGGTGGTAGAGCCTGGACAAACGAGATCTGGAAAGGGTACGACTAATATTTGCTGCTACTTTCAGATTGTAATAGCTACCAGGGGACTGTAGAATAGGTAATGGATTTTTAAAAACTGAGTAAAGAGTGGTGCTCTGTCACACTTAACTGAAATAGATTAAAAAATTAATTTTAGTCAGTAGTTCTTAACTTTTTAACGTGTTGAGAATCTAATGAAAGTTATCGACTCCCCAGAAAAATACAGAGTTGTATATACAGCCGAAAATTTGCATGTACCTAAAGGTTTTACGAACCTCCTGAATGTCTCATTGAATGCCAGGTAAAGAATTCCTCTATCAGTTCTGTTACTTTAATGGATAGAATTGTAGCTATGTATCTCTCAAGAGCTAAGTGAGTAGTTACTGTTATATACAGTGATGGAGGAGGGAGCCCTAGTTATCTGTATATCACTCTCTCAACCCCCAAAGTGAGGAGGTTGCCTAGGAAAGTGAAAGTGTACCAAACACTAGACTATTCACAAAGGAAGTAGACCCCTTCTTATAAAGACCTCTACTTATAAAGTAGACCCCTTCCCCTGTTGTTTATATACCTCCTGTTATATACTCATGTTATATATTCATAGGCCAGTTTCTCTGTGATTATTGGATATAGTAAACATCTGATGTTAACATTTTAAAATGAGCATATAAATATCAAAAATATATAAATCAAAAGCAAATTATTTGAGTACCTAAGAATCAAGAGAGATCCTGGGGAAACTGATGGATGTCTACAATATTTTTGTAGAAATGAGACTTACTACAGTAAAACAGGTATATTGTTTATCAAACAATTTTGTTACAAAAAGCATCGGCTATCGCTGGACTCTAATATACAATTAACCAAGCTTTGTTCATTCAAAGAATCAATGCATAATTGTAATTATAATAAAGTTTGTTTAAAATAAGATAAAAGTTTTATTTTAATTACTTTTTGTTATCTTTTCAAGATAATGTCTCATTCAATCTTTTGTCTCTACTTATTATAAAATATTGGCTATCATCTTTTCATGGATTCACATTAAGCAGCCTTTCTAATTCCAAATTATCTTGAAATAACAAGTGCCTCCTATGAGTACCTCTTCATATTTTTTTCTTTATTAGTGTCCTTTCCCATAACTTGCAGAATTTATATATACAGACTAACTTTTCTCAGTTTACGGACATGATATCAGTGACTATAGCCTTCTTTCTGTGGGTACAAAAGTTCTAAATAATAAATACACAGATGAGCTAAAGACATTGAGAAATAGCCTTCCTCATTTTTTTTAACTCATTTTTTTCCACTCACATGACTGTAAATAAAATATTTAATAGCTCTTACTTTAAAAAAATTAGGCATGAGTTTCTTGATTTGGCATGCTCATTTACCTTTATGTCAGGGGAGAAGTTAGATTTCTCAACGTTAAGAAGAATGTATTTTTTCTTTGTTTTGCTAGATTGAGTCATATTTGAATTTTATTATACTTCAAAGTATCATGAAAATACTTTTTTTGCGGTTCTGATATTGTGGAATTTTGATGTTTAAATTAATAAATGTCATAACTATAAGTGTTTTAATGTTTTTACAATATCCCTAGGCTGATATTTAGTGATCTTATAATATCTAAGATGTAGATGAAAACTGGAATCAATTAATCATTTGCTGTGTTATCAGCACTAGATCAACCATCTGGGTTTCTTGAAAACACCTGAAGGATTGAATTTTGCTTCAGTATTGATAATGACACAGCCCATATACGCTAGATGGAATGACATCATTTGCCCTTCCAGTGGCCCGCATGTTGATAAGTATAAGATGTCAACTTGAGTTAGTGTAAGTTACATATACAGAGATTTCATTAAATGTGCTTAACAAATACTAAACACATTTAGAGTGTTGCTGATCTAATGTGTCATATGACCTTCCTATAATCATTAGTCTTTGCATATACCAATATTTTTCATTTGTATAATATTTAATTTGTAAACAAGGAAATGATTAAAAAACGGATAAAAATAGTTATCTTAAAATTTTTGTGTTACCTTTTTTCTGTGAAGTTCATAGAGAATTTGAGTGTATAAGAGATTATCAGAAAATACTTATTTTGATTAAAAAAAAACAACCTCCCACTGGATTCAACTAATTGAATCATGAAATGCTACTATTCATTGTTGTATACATAAAAGGGAATATTTTGTCTTCTTCCTGTGAAAGGATTTATGTATGTATTTCTACATATCCAAATTGTTTCTCTTAACCCTCAGTAAAATGTGTTTTTCCTACATTTATTTAATAGGCTTCAAGAATAAAGCTAAAGACTTTTGTGTTTGCAATGCTACCTCCCCCATTCCTGCACTACCATTTTTTTTCAAAAATTCTGTATTGTCAACTTTATTTTTTCCAAAGAAATAAATTCTGTATCTGTGTTATTTAAAACTGGTGGTTATACGTAACAAACAAATGAGAAAATATGCAAAAGAAATGGTAGATTATTATTTTGCTGAAAGAATTATATACGATCAGAAAGTTACATGTTATGTTAGTCTTTAATATACTAAAGTTTAAAAACTAACTAAATTCAAGGATCTTATCTAACAGCACTGCAGTTGCTTATGGCATACAAGGCTAAAACTAATTTAGCTATTTAATCTTAATAATAACAATGTAGTTAAAAATCTTTGACTTTAATAGTGTTCTATATATATGAATAGCTAAAGTAACGTTCCTATAACTGTAATCTAACATTGCTTAGATCAAGAAAACATTGCTAGTGTAATGAGACCATAGAATTTGTAATTATTGCTATTTTTCATTTTTAATAACAAAGTATGTGTCTTATTTTATAGGAAAATGAAGAAAATTGGTGTATACTCTAATACATACATAAATCTTTGTGCACACGCTTTAAAAATGTACCAATATTTTCTTCGTATATATTAAATGAATGCATACACTTATTAAATGCTTTAATGTACTTTTTACTCTGCCTTTGTCTATAGACTGCACTGGAAAATGCAGAATGTGGGTTAATCATCTGAAAGGATACTTAACAGCCCCGAGACTTCACAACTGACAACTGCTCACTACACAGTCCATGCTGAAAACAGTGATCCAATATTTCCATATTAATGAAAATAATTGTTACATTCTTTTTTTTAGTCTCCTGCCATCTGCCTTTCCATGCTGTTATGGTTTTGATTTATGGGAAATATTTATCAAACTCTTGCAAATTTGCTAACAGGCATAATTGTAAGTGAAATCACTAAGAAACTCTGCAAAATATTTTAATATACTAGATGGTCCCCAGACAATCTAAGATAAATAGAATACTGTATTTTAATATGTAAAACATTTTAAAGCTGCTAATTGGTATTGACTAGACCTATCCCTTGATAATGAAATTAATAAGGATTTCAGTTAAATGTTAAGACACTGTGATATTTAATACCATGTTTATGAATTTTCTTCTACATACCTGCTTTAAAAATAATAAAACAGGATACCTTTGAGTTGACTATAGAAAATAATATTTTATATTCAAATACAGGTGCATTCCTTTTTTTAATTTTATTTTTTATTTTTTAAAATTTACATCCAAATTAGTTAGCATATAGTGAAACAATGATTTCAGGAGAAGTTATATCATATAAATATTTTTAAAGCATTAATCAATGCCAAAAAATATTGATCAATATAATAATTTATGTGTGGGAAGAAATAACCAATCTAATATAGATTTAAAAAGTCAGGATAACTTTTTTGGCCCTATACAGACTGAAAATTTGGATGACTAAATGGATTTTATACCTGACTGTTTATTGTGTATGTACATACATGTGTGACGTGCTTGGGTATGGATATATGTGTGCCCACGTGGGAGCTTATAACAAAATTTTCTAATGTCAGGATATTGGAAATGACGCTACATATAAGAATATATTATGTTATTATTTATTGGAACCTACATATAGGCAACATTGGAAACCGTCCCCAAATCTTGCATATTGGAAACACACACACACACACACACACAAACACACCCGTTGCTCGGAATTGGGTCAAAAAGCTGGAAAAGATGAAGACAGCTGTAACAGGTTTTACGATTTTTCGTTAAAATAAGTGATACATGTAGGTATCAACCATTTAGATATAACATAAGCATTGGGTTATTGACCATCAATATTATGTATCACCTGCAGAATTCTAGCTATGGGGTGGTTAAGTGGTAAAATACAACAAGGCTTATTGGTTAAGTAGTGGATACCCTTCATGTAAAATATATATCAGTTTCATTAATTGGCAAGTAGAAGACAAGAATACAACATTCTAGATGGTGATGATTTTGATAGGTCCGACCACATTGCGGTTAAGTATATGATTCACGTAATAAGAAAAAGGTGCCTGCAGGCTATTGTTCCTAGCATGGATTAAAATTTACATATTGCTTCTCCTTATGTCAAAACATCTGGTGCCTGCAAATGCTAACATTTCGTTAAAAAGTTTCACAAGCCAGGAAAAGTGGATTGGAAACATTGCACGGGAATCATTCAAGCATTATAATAGAATAAGAGCTATGTTCAGAAAAAATTAAATTGCTGCAAACAATACTATAGTCAAGATCGTAATTTATTTGCTTACGCAAGTGAAAGGTGATGCTGTGTGTCTGTGGAGAAAAATAGTGTTTGAGTTATATGGTTATCTCTTCAAAAATACTTATTTCATATAATTACATGGAGCAAGTAGGTTTCTAAGTCCTTCAAGATTTTACAATGACTCTTAACAATTTTAGAAGCCGTATATAGTTCTATGAAAGCCATTCTGATATACCTAAGAACAGCAAGAGGGGGGTATCTGAGACTTTACACATTTTGGCATTAAATTTTTATTTATTCATTGGTAAATATAAAAGGTAGATTTAAGGTGTAGATGGATTACCTTTTCTACACAGGTCCCCAGATCAATAAAAATAAACATCCTTGCACCTTCCATCATAGTCCAGCCTTCTGCTCTGTCATCTAACAAGCCCACTTCAAGATTTTCCTAGTTTTAAAGATTTCTTCACCACCCCAGTCCACAGTTATCCTTATTATTATGGTCCTTGCTGGCTATACTAGCTGGCTGCTACTTAAAATCTTTGTAATGCTATTTATTATACCTAAGCATAGATTACCCTCCTCATCAAATGGATGAGCATTGCAAATAAAACTTATGCCTTAGCTTTGTCTATATCCCACATTACTTAATACTGCATCTTACTTGACATGTTATTTCCTTAATAAATCAATAAGTTATGGTTAATTTTAAGTAAGGGAGGTGTGCAAGTGTCAAATAATTCAGATAATGACATGATCTTCACTCAAGGCTGTGACAATTCATTGAAATGAATTTCTTCCAATCTCTCTTTCAATTCTTAAAATTGCAGTAAAATAAGTGTTTGTTTCTTTTGACTTATCCAAAATATGAGTTCCAGTTATGAAAATAGTATCAAATGTTGCAACAATGGATTTAGAGAAATCTTATACTCTAGAATTCATCAATTTATTCATTCACTGTTCCTTTAATAAGCATCCCCCAAGGAATAATGGTTGTTGCTGAGGGGAATGTATAAGACAAAAGTAACTGAGATCTTTTGATAAAGTGTAGCAAAGGCTATTCTGGCAGAATTAAGGGTGCTATGGAAGCACAAATCAGGCATCTGTACCAGTATCAGGGAAACTGTACCAGTATCAGGCAGACTAGGAGCTGAGCCTGATGGAAGAGGGAGTGGTGAGGGAGAGAAGAGATCTTTAAGCAGAGGCTACCAGTCAGATTACTGTTACTAATTCACAGGGCTCATCAATGCTTTCAGTACATGGAATGTTTGAAACTGTGTGGGGTCAGAAATTTTAGACTTATTTGGAGTAATTGGTCTTAGATTCTTATTTATCACACAAGATCTGGGTTATTCAGGTACTTGGTCAGAGGACCCTTGTGTTACTTCTCCTAGGCCCAGAGTAAGAAAGCATATACTATATATTTCAGTGTGTGTGTGTGTGTGTGTGTGTGTGTGTGTGTGTATGTGTGTGTGCATGTAGGAAGAGCTGGAGGAAGTATACTGATATGGTGCACCAAGGTATAATTTCTCACATAGCTTTACCACTGCTCACTTCTCCTGAGACAGGTGATGAGCTAGTTTTTTCTTATTAGTATGAAGCATGTAGAAAATCCTATGCTTACAGCAGTAGTTCTGCCTCTAAGTACCTCTCCCATACCGTGTATGGATGCCCAGCACTACCCTATAACACCTTTCCCTGTCCATTAATATTATATATATATTATTTAAGAAATCTATTGTGAAGAGAGGCTGCGAAAGTAGAAAGGCATACTATATCTTAGGTAGGAAAACCCAATATAATGACAATTTCAATTCTCCTTAAATTAATTTATAAAATGTTTTCAATACCAATACATTTTTGTAAACCAGACAAGGTGATATTAAATATTATAATATAAATAAAATATAATAAAATATATAAATATAATATAAATAAAATATATAAATATATATAAATAAAATATAATAATAAGAGGGGTGCCTGGGTAGCTCAGTCAGTTACGTGGCTGACTTCAGCTCAGGTCATGACCTCACGGTTTGTGAGTTTGAGCCTCATGTCAGGCTCCAGGCTGGCAGTGCAGAGCCTGCTTGGGATTCTCTCTCTCTCCTCTTTCTCTGCTCCTCCCCCACTTGAGCTTTCTCTCTCTCTCTCTCTCTCTCTCTCTCTCAAAATAAATAAATAAATAAATACACTTAAAAAAATTAACAAATAAGAGAAAAGGAAATTGCTCAAAAAGAAGAGCAATGAGTACAGACAAGGGCTACTAGATATTAAAACATACCCTGAAGTCTCACTTCACAATTAAAAATCTGTGGTATAGGACATGAATAAACAGACTGTCCAAAGGACAGAAATAACGCTAAGTATATACTGGAATTAAACATAAGGAAGCATTTCAAATCAGCAGAAACAAAACGATTCTATGAATGGTGGTGAAATTATACCAGTGCCCATCTATATGAGAATTACAGAGTGTCCATGTAATGGAATACTGTGCCCCTGCAATGAGAAATAAAGAAAAAAAAAAACAACTCTGAGTTCTGATATGGAAAGTTCTCTATGAAAAGTTTTTTACTTAGTAATATATAGTATTGAATTGCATGCATAGGCTAGTCTCTTGGGTGATAAGGAAATATAGGAATATGTGTTTATTGTGTGTTTATGAACTTGACAGATATACAAGAAATTAATAACTGTTAAAGAGGGAGTAGACACGGGAATATTTTCACTCAGAATCTTTTAAAAAAATTTTGAAGCAGCGGTATAATTTTGGTAGAATTGATTCCATCCTGAGTTTCAAGTGTGGGTTCTTGCAGTAGGGATTTGTTCAGATAACCCAGGCATACGATTGGTTCATGGCTTTTCCTTGGCAACATAACTGGTTCAAGGGTGGTAAAGTTTGGGAAGCTCAGAACTTTTGTTTAATGGTTTTGCAATGTGATTTGCTTGCAGTGTCCCCACGTTTGTGAACAGGACAGCATGTGGGACCAGTTAATGCTGGCAGCCGTCTCGTCTTCTGGAGGAAAGTCAGCTTGAGGACAAAGCAGACATATGTGGGGAGGGAGAAGCTTTGAGAATTCTGGAGGAACAACTGAAGCACTAATTGAATCCCACCCAAATCCTGCCCTATCACATGTCTTTTTAAGTTCTGTGGTTAAAAAAAAAAAGTCTCCTTTAATGTTTTAGCCAGTTTGGGTGGGAATTTCTGTTACTGGCAAACGAAAGCATGCTAATAGATACACCAGAACTAAGACAACATTGCCTAATCTTCTGACAGACTTGGCCATGTGTGTGAGACAGGGTCACCTGCAGAGCATTAGAGCATGACTCCCATGTGTTGATGTTTAAGACAGGAGCAGGAGATTGAGAGCCTCCATCTGAGCTCTTTGCAGGCAGCATGGAATTGCTCACATCTTGAAACCACCAATGGCCATGTTTAGGACACCTATCCAAAGTGCTAAGTTCCTCTAGCTTGAAATCTGTGTAGGAGGACATTTAGGTGTGGGAAAGGGCTCTTTTCCTTCTCAAACAGAGCAGAACTTGGTCACAATTCTTTTTTGCATCACCCATAATATAACTGGTACCTCTCATTGCTGAAAATAAGTTAATTTATATCATTTGAAAACTTTATGTTTACCGAAGTGCAAGTAATTCTGAATGCAAAATGGACGGGATCACCATGAAAATGTAGTTTCTGCCTTTCACCCATTTATCCATTTATCGAATGCTTGATTTCCTGCCAGGTGTCCCTTATTTTACATCTGTCAGTGGTTGACAGAAATTAGGTTTCCCTGGTTCCCATCCTTAAAAACTCATTGGTGGAGAAGAAGAACCAGTATTCCCACGATTAAACCTAGAATCACATAAGAGGCGCAAATATCCAGACTTACGGGGGTCAGGAAAGGATTCCTGAAAGAAAACACTTCTGCCCTGAGTTTGTGGTGAGTGTTGCTATTCCAAGTCACTGCAAGAAGATTGCTTAAATTTTTTAAGTAAATTAGTTTTTTAAAATAAATTAATATTTTTAAAGAAATAGTTAATAGCTAAATAGTCCCAATATATAAAATAGAATAAACAGTATGATATATAAAGATAAGCAATACAATTGTATATAATAGCCCAAACTTCTAAAATAACATGCAAGTATGATCTGCTCATCAAAACGTACAAAATAAAATTCATATACGATCACTCATATTCCCACACTGTAAAGAAATATTTGTGTCAATATTTTCTTATGTTCTTCAAGTCTGTGGATGTGGTTTTTTGTGCATGTGTGTGCATGTGTGTGTATGTGTCTCAGTGTACACGACATGTGTAAGGTTTGTTTTTGAAAAAACAAGATCATATTAAGTTTACTTTTTGACTCATTTTCTTGGGGATATCTTTCTTGTCATGGAATATTTTCTACATTGTTACAAATACTTCATTGCAAAGATGTAACCAATTTGATTTAACCATCCCGTTGATGAACTTCAGCTTTTCGCTTTTATAGAAGGTGAAGGAATCTATATGTGCATGTCTCCCAATATGCATGCAGAACTTTTTCACTAGGGTACATATCTGGACAATTAATTGCTAGAGGATGAGTGTCTTCAAAAATAGGAGTATTTATATCCCACTTGAAGCGTTTGATCATTCTTTATGGCCACAACTGGGCCACATTTGATTTTGTCTTCTATTTTATTTTTATCCATTTTATGGGATAAAATGTTACTGTTTTGCCTCATTTTACATGTCATTACTCCTACTAAGAATTCATTTCGCTTGGCCATTTGTGGTTTTTGCATGTGTATTCTCCCTATCCTTTGCCTCTTTTCCTGTTTTGTTGTTTGTCATCTGAAACTATTTTTTAATTGTAAGAATTCTAAGTATATTCTGGATGCCAATTCTTTGTTGCTTATACCTTTGCAGATCTGTTTTGTTAGTCTGTGGCTTTTTTTTTTTAATTTAAACTTTGTTGTTGATACATCCTTTGTAATGGAAATGTTAAACTTTGACGTAGTCAAATTTTTCAATCACTCAATCACTGAGTCGTATTTCATATACTTACCTAGGAAATTTTTCTGTACTTTGTTAATTGTATATATTACCTTATAATATTACCTTATAATAGTTAAAAATCGTTATTTTATGCATTTGAGTCAAATTCTTTTGGAGTTATTCTTGTATATGTTGTAAGGCAGTGATCAAATATTTTTTATTCCAAGACTCCAATATCATTTTTTCAGTCATGTCTCCTTTATAAAATGTACATATACCATATACTGTGTTA
Source organism: Acinonyx jubatus (assembly GCF_027475565.1). NCBI lineage: Eukaryota > Metazoa > Chordata > Mammalia > Carnivora > Felidae > Acinonyx > Acinonyx jubatus. The sequence continues at coordinate 34,481,793 of NC_069383.1, forward strand.
TATGTGGGTATTTTCTTGTATTCTTTTATCCATTTCACTTTTCTATTACATATCTTTTGTCAGTTCCATCCTTGTTTAATATTGCTTTAATGTAATCAGTAATATACAGGAGAATATGTTCCCATACTCCTTCAGAATTGTCTTTGCTGTTTACATTGTCATGCGGTTTGCATGTGAATATGAAACATATTTTTCTAGTTTTGTAAATTATGGGCCTATATTTTTAAATTGCATTTCATTTATTTGGGGCAATTTATATCTTCAATATGTCAAACCTTTCCCTCTGTGGCAAGTTTTATGTGCCTAACACTGTTTGTAATTTTTTTCTAAGGACTTGCACATCTTTAATTATGTTTTTACCTCTGTTTTTAATTTTTCTTCTATTACAGATCCAGTTTTTTTACATTAGAAGTTTTCTGTGCTTATATTTGCAGTAGAGGAAAGTTATTAATTTTTATGTTTCTAGGAATTTGTCCATTTCATCTAAGTTTTCTAGTTTCTTAGTACAAATTAGTAGTTATTTGTAATATTCTCTTATAACCCATTTTATTTTTGTAAGATTGGTGGTATTCTCTTTTATTTCTAATTTTAGTAATTTGAGTCTTCTCTCTCCCTCTTTTTTTTTTCTTGGTCAGCCTAAGCTATTTTTCTTTGTATGTTGACATGTAATCCAGAATTTTTGCTGGATTTCTTTTTTAGTTATAATACTATGTTTGTAGATGTCCTTGAATTTTCTATACAGACAGTCTCTGAAAAAATTTTCTTCCCTAGTAATGCATATATCTTTTAGTTCATTTTAAAAGTGTTAATTCATTGACTTCTGTTACTAGGACAGTGTTAAATTAGCAATGATAGGGGCTTCCTGACTTCAGTGGTGTCAATAAAAATTATCCTTTCAAGAAAAGCTATTCAAAATTGGAAAAATGTGAAAGAGAACATGGAGTACTTTTTCAGTGCTTGTAACTTTGACTTTTTATTTACTAAATGATTTTATGATTCTGAAGGGGTAGGTATGAACTTGCAGAAAATTGATTGCAATGTGTTTGTATGACAGTTATGTTTTAACTTCTTAAAACTATGCTTCAGCAATGAAAACGTTTATATATATTTTTAGCAATAAATACTAAGTTTGCCATAAGTTTTTACTAGATTGTTTTTATCAGTCTAAAGAAGTTCAATCTACTCATATTTGTGTGTGTGTGTATTTCTTTATCAGTTCAGTTTTTTCTTCTATTTTTATTTCCTTCTTTTATTTTAATTTATTTTATATGGATATCAAGTTTTTCCAGTACCATTTGTTAAAAAGACTCTTTTCTTCCACTGCATTGTCCTTTGTTGAAAACCTGCTGTCCATATAATTGTAGGTATATTTCTGGACTCTCTATTGTGTCTTATTGACTTTGACTAATTTGTACCAATAGCACATTGTCTGGATTACTGTACATTTTTAACATAACTTGACCACACATAGTGCAGGTTCAGGAATTTTTTTTTTATTTCTTTACATTTGCATATGAATTGCAGAATCAACTTGTCAATTTTTGCAAATAGGTGAAATTTTATTTTATTTTTTTCAAGTTTACTTATTTTGAAAGAGAGAGACAGAGTGCACATGGAAGGGGTAGAGAGAGGGAGAGAGAGAATCCCCAGCAGGCACCTCACATCAGCACAGAGCCTGACATGGGGCTCACACTCAAGAACTGCAAGATCATGACCTGAGCTGAAGGTGGACGCTTAACCAACTGACCCACTCAGGCACCCTGACAGCTGAAATTTTAATTGAGATTGTTTTAAATCTGTAAATCAACTTTGGGAGAAATGGTGAATGGTATTTTTTTTATTTCCACTTCTAATTTTTTTGTTTCCAATACATAGAAATATAGTGTTTATAAATTTATCTTATAGTGTGCAATCTTTCTAGTCTTACTTATTAGTCCTAGTAGCTTATTTTTTAGACTCCATCAGACTTTCTACATAAATGATCATGTTGTCTGTGAGTAAAGACTGTTTTACTAATTCTTTTCCATTACAAATCCCTTTTATTTCTTTTCCTTGTCTTACTGGTTCAGTGTCTAGAACCTAAGGTACAAAGTGAACAGAGGTAGTGCAAGCAAACATTCTTGTATGTTTCTGATCTTTGGGGAAGAAAATATTCAGTATTTCATCATTAAATATGTTTGCTGTAGGTGTTAAATAAGGCCCTTTATCAGGTTATGGAAGTTTCCTTTTGTACATTATCTATTACTACATTAAAAATGACAATAACATGTATTGTCCTGTACATGGCTTGAAACAACAACAAAACTTAGTGGTTTGAACAACAACATGTATTATCCTATAGTTTCTGTGGGTCAGGAATGCAGATACCCACTGTGACAACATCTTACAAGTACTCTACACAAACACTGTGACAAATGAGTTTTTTCCAATCTGCTTCAGAAGGTAGACAGTGCCATAAAGAAATTAAAGTTCATACCCTATTAAAGTGGAGAGTCGTTGGTAAGCATCTTAGGTTTATAGTTGAGAAAGTCTAGAATAAGGATTACACCCTAAGAGTAATGGCTCTGCCCTTGGAGTAATAACAAAGCTATATCACACTCTCTTTAACAAAGCCTAAAAGTGTGTCTTGTCAGCTGCAATTCACCTTCCAATAGTTTAACACTTTGCCAAAAGAAAGTTTTACACTCTCCAGAGGAAAATAACATAATCCAGAGTTTACTTACTATAATTTTTACAATGCTTAGAACATAATATAATAACATCACTAGGCATGTGAAGAAGCAGGAAAAAGTTACTGATAAACAAGAGGGTCTTTTGGGTATTTTTAAGTTAACAGGAGAAAGCCCAGGAATAATCCAGATTTTGGATTTAGCAGAAAATTACTTCAAAAATAACTTCACTTTCCAAATATTTTTACTTTGCAAAAAAAATTGTATTTTGGGGCGCCTGGGTGGCTCAGTCGGTTAAGCGGCTGACTTCGGCTCAGGTCATGATCTCGCGGTCCGTGGGTTCAAGCCCCGCGTCGGGCTCTGTGCTGACCGCTCAGAGCCTGGAGCCTGTTTCGGATTCTATGTCTCCCTCTCTCTGACCCTCCCCCGTTCATGCTCTGTCTCTCTCTGTCTCAAAAATAAATAAACGTTAAAAAAATCATATTTTGGATTTAAAAGCTAAATAAGGACCATTCTCTTTTTATTTCTGTGGTAACACATTCATTTTTCATTATTATTCATTACTATTTCTGTGGTCACACATCCATCGGTAAATGAATGGCCTTGTGAGAGTAGGAAGATCAGTGTAAGGAAATAAAAAGGAGAAATTTCATAAATAAAGTTAAATAATAAATTACCCTATTGGAATTGCAATTTTAAGGATAAAGTGAATTCAATTTGTGCTTATCAAATTAAGAAAACTTAAAATAAGTATCAGTGTAACACTTCCTTACTGCTTAGAGGGTTTAAATTATATATACTCAAGCAACATGGCATTATATATCAGAAATCTTAAAATCCTTAACATATTTGATACTAATTTCATTTCTAGGAATATATCTTAAGAACAAAATTTCAAGTACAGGCAAAGATTTCTATGTAAGTGTGTTTATTCTAACCTTATTAACAATAGCGAAGTATCAGGAGCATACATATTTCTCATAGAGTTGAATGATTAGTTAATTATTCACCCTTTTCAAAAAGCATGAAGTCTTTTAAAATATTTAATTATTAAAAATAATATATAAATCATATATGTATATGACATATATACACATATGCATGTATGTCTGTAATAACATATAATCATATATATAATATAGACAGTACACTCTAAATTAATGAAAATTATGGGCATAAAACAACTAGAAAATGTATAATAATATTAGTATTTATTATTTTTGGCTGCAAGACTTTAATTCAAAGTTATCATTTTCTTATATACATACTTCTGTATTTCCCAACATTCCCACAGTGATTGAGGGTCTCATACTTCTCTTTCGAATATTCAGAATTTCTCACTTTCCTACCCTTTGGACCTTGAATAAACTCCTCTAGAATGGTCACCATTTTTATCTCTTTATGCTGATTAATCTTCATGGATCAAGTTCAAATTTTATCTCCTTCAAGAAGCTTCCCATAGGACCTCTAGCTGGAAGTCATTTTTATCATTTCTGAAGTATCATAGCACATTATCTTTACCTTCTTTATCTATCACATTCCATCTTGGATTGTAACTATTTATGTATATATTATGATCTGATGGGTAACAGAATTTAATTTTGTTGAGAAAAAGAATTTTTAAAAACGTTTTTGTGTATTTCATAACATCTAGCTTAGTGCATTGAATGTAGGTGTTTAAAAAATCTGTTGAATGAATAAATTTAGGAAAAGATAGATAACAATCAAAGCCAATAATTCAGTAATTCAGCTTACTATGTAAATATTTGTGTACATCCTTCAGGATATGGTTAAATAAGCTCTTTCTTCAAAAACAATTTACTATCTGAATGACAAACATACCTATGATGCTGCTTTCTGGTTAGTCATTGCTGTGGACACTTAATATAAATTAAATTACTAAATTTTCTTAATTATCCTATGAAGATACTTTGATATGGAGGTGTTAAGAAACTTGGCCAAAGTCATATATAGCTAGTAAGGACTGGAACCGAGGTAGTCTGATTCACAAAATCTTAGTCATAGTATAGTGTGCTAAGTTTTCCTTGAGTCTTCTGATATATTGTATGCCTCTGCAATCAGTGGTTATGAAAATCCTTTCATCTGAGTGGCATCAAGTTTTGCGGATAAATTATAAACATATACACGTTTATATTTATTGTAATTATATGGGTATGTGTGTATATGTACAGGATGAATATACTTCTTTGCCAAACAATTCAAATTAAATGCTCTCCTTGGCTTGCCATGGTACCAACTGCCCATTCTACTTGCCTTTATATTTAATCCTTGGATTAATTGACTCTAGAGTTTTTCCCCAGAGACTCACTTGAAAATAGTCTACATATAGCAACTGCTGTCTTTGCAAATGAATGCAGATAGTCTATTAGGCAATTGTTAACTTTGTCCGGAAGGATAAGGTTAGAAGAAATTTGTTTCTGTGGAAAGAGATATATGGCAGGAACAAGTCTAAAATGATGGGACTTGGTTCTGACAGGTGATAATCCAGATGAATGATTCTGGAGGCCCTATTTGATTCTTAGGAAACTAGGGATAAACTTGGGGGTTGATGGCCATTGCTGGTCAATATATGGGAGAGAAAGGTAGGAGATGCTTGAGTCTTAACCTATTTTAGAATATTTCTTGGGATTGACTGCATTTGGAGAAATTAATCTGGAGAACACAAAGACCTACCTAGAATATTCTAAAGTTACTTGTGATATCCCACTATATGTTATTTTAGTTTGTTTGAGAAAAAAATTTTAAAATAGCAGATGGAAGAATTGTTTGGCATCAATCCAGGCCATCTGGTTTAGCCACAGAGACACATCCACTAGGACAATTTACTCATAGTAACAGAAGGATACAGCTAAACAGGATAGAAGACTGGAATTTCTCTCCATCATCAAAGACATGCCCAGAATAGTTGAAGAACTGCCATTGTAATTTTATCTTCCTAGAAAAGAGACTGGTAAATACAGATTATTTGGGAACTTAGAATGGCTATGTGTCTACCAAAACCAGTCAGTGCAGTGGAAAAATAAGTCCATCATAATTGTAACCTTCTTACAGAGAGCACTAGCAGGTTGACAGATCTTTTATACTTTTCGACACCTTTTTAGAGCATCACACTGTCATGGTCATTGTGATATTATGTCTTTGTGTACTAATACACCTTATCAAATTTGCTGGTAGCCCATATGTAGATAGTCTTTTGTGCTTCTAGCAATTGGGTTATGTATGACCTGTCAGAATATGTTCTAACCATTATGGTCTACTCTGAGAGCCCACAAATGCTTTCTCCAGAATGACAGGTATTCTAAAACCTTGGATTTCTTATTTTATCCCAAAACATATCTTGTATAAAAGAAGTCCGTAAATAGCAAGAAAAATGACATTTCCATATATGTGTTTTGTAATACTTTATCCCCAATTACAAATAATAATACATGTATGTAATACATAATACTAATGATATAATCCAGTCTTAGTGTTTTACTGCCATTCATAAACTGCTTCAGCAGAACTACTTGTGATTTACAGCATCAATAGAACCCTTTAAATTACATCCTATATTATGTCGTAGGGCATGTATTGCCCTATGGTCTCACAAGCAATGTCAGAGACAGAGGGAACAAGAAATGGAGAATTGTGATTTCACTATAAATCAAAAGCTAAGTGTTGTTTATGAGCACTGGGTTTTAGCACCTGATATCATTTCACCTTTTTTTTTCTTATAGCAGTTAACCTAATGTGAGCCAAAAACTTAAATCAACAATTATTTATACTTTAACGTTTTTGGCATCATTATGTAAAGGCAAATAATAAACATATAATTAATTCTCCTAAAATTACTGTTATTTTAAAAATTGGCTGGATTTTTACTGTAAGAATGAAAAGAATATTGAAAAGGGTGTATGCTTACCCCAATGCTTATAAATACATTGTTAGGTACTCTATAAACATTTGTTGACTTTTCCATTAGTTATGAAAATGAAATTTCCAAATTAAATTAATTTATTAATTTTTATATAACTGATAATGTAAAACAAGATTATTTTGAGAAGCCATCTACAATTACCAATAAATTTGTTTATTTTTAAATTTAGATGATATGCTTTAACAAGTAAAGTCACAGTCTACCAAACACAAAAGTTAGATTCAGAGGAGACACTAAATTCATTTCATGGCCAAATACTTGAAGTTTCATATCATCTTTAGTGATTTATTTTGAGACTTATGATGACAACTGTGATTTTTTTTAAAGCACTTCAGGGTAGCTTCACCTTGACGTTTTACAGAAAAATATGTCTTTTGACCTCCGATTTCCCCACAAAATCTGATCCTAGCAATAAGTAGTTAGAGATAAAAGCAGTAATAATTTGTAATTAATGCAAGCATTTCATCTGAGCATAACCAGATTTACTTACCTGGGAATATAACAGTATAAATAAAACCACAGTGAAAGGGCAGAAAAAACAAAGACTTTTCTTTCATCTTATAGCCATTATTTAGCCCTAACCCATACGTGGGGAGGTATGCTTGCTTCCAAATGAATGTATTTCGTCTCTTCCATTTGTGATTTGATGTCTCCAAGTCCTGTTCAAACCATAGGCGGCAACTCCGAAATTTCGATCAACAAAAGTTGAGTATACAGATGAGAAAGAGTCATTTAAAAAATAGATTCTCAAGCCCATTAGGATTCAGTTAATTTCTAAAGAGACTGGTTAAGAAATCAAAGAAGTAGATGGGGTTATTTCTATAGTCTATGTGTCTAATATTTACCTGCAGGCAGATATGAAATAATTCTTAGATAACTGTGGCTACTTAAAATTTACAGAATTGAACCTATGCAGGGAGTAGTTGATCTTAAACTGACACAAACCAGATAGTCTCTTAATGTTACTCTAAGGAATTTTAAACTGACTCTGTTAAAGCTGAGGTTATTTGCCTTGGGGATGCCTAATGGAAGGGTTATTATAACACTGTCCACAAATAGGGGCCTTGAGAGAGTCAGGCCACAGCACTCCATTGACAGCTAATACATTGGACCATTGCCATGTCATAGGGATCTCCAAGGCCAAAGGTCATATCTCTTCCTTAATATTTAAATAAAGATACTTGACAAAGCAAAAAACACCTTATTGCCTGTGATGGCTGCTGCTCGATTTATAAGAACCTTTACAAAGCCATGCTAATTCTTGGCCTCCTTAGAATGCATGGTAACCTTTCATAAATCCATCTTTTCCAGATGTCCTTGGAAATGACAGTTATAAAACTACAAATGATTTGTGATGCAAAATGGGACTGACAGACTTGAAGATTAGGACTCCACGTACTAAAATGACTAAGATTATGGCTAACAAAAGGCATAAAATGCATCAATAAATAGCTGCTGAAGGAGCTCAAGATTATTTTAAACATCCTTAATAAATGCTAGAAAAAAAGAGAGAGAGAGAGAGAGAGAGAGAAAACTTGTGCTTATAATGTTAGAATAGCACTTTACTTCATGAAGATAGAGAAACAGAATTTCTCTGTGCGGGTCAGCTGGAAGACAGAGAGCCAAGCAGTTATACTTTTTTTTCTAGGCAGTAGAATTTTTTTCCTCTTATGTCACTTTTTTACTTGTAAACATATGAACTTGATTTTTAAGATCGTTCAGGAATACTGGACTAGTTGAACTTAATTATTTATTCTCTTTTCTTTAACTTCTAAAAGACGAATCAACCAAACGCCTTATCCTCTTAACATATCTAAGATGAATCACAAATTAAAACCTAATGAAAAACAATTTTTGTACTTCATCTTTACTGCTGAGATGACTTACTCAGCAGGAAGTTGGATAAGTTTGGGCTACATATTTAAGCGGCACGTATCAATGGATGTTTTCAATTGCCTGTTTTCAGGGAAACTGAAAGTCAGGAAATAATTTGAAGCAAAACTAGAATGTTGTAACCTGAGCTTTTGAATAATACTTGAGGAAGTGACTAAATACTACTTTTCGTATAATTTTGAATAACCTAAATGATAACCCACCTGCCCTGTTGCACTTTCAAATACCAAGGGTCAGGTCTGCCTCTGAAGCCATCAGGATAGTATTAAGAGCTTCGACTCAACACGACCTTCTACCTTCTGGAGAGGAAACTTACAACTGACCCATTTTCAATGTTTTGGTTCTGTTTGATTCTTATCCCTCTTTTCTCCACGGTCCTCTACTTGAATTTAATTTATTCCATGTTAGTCTAACTTCTCCTCTTCCTAAAGACTGTTCAATAAAAATAAGACTGAGTCCAAGGCTGTGATTCTGCTAGGAAAGGGGGGAGAAACCTTAAAAATTAGTTGCAACTTTCAGAATTCAGTCCTTTATTTGCATTCAGAGAGCTTGAAAGTGAACTATAGCCTTCCAGTACTAGTGACCTAGAACTAGAATTCTAGTAAAGACTTTTTGTAGGGGAGCTAATATATCTTTGAAACAGGAAATAATACATTTTCAAGGAATCTCTAAGTTTTCTATGAATAGTTGCATTCATTAGTCAAATTTACTCAAAAGAGTTAGTTCATTTCTAAACATTTCTGGAAACCGTATGTGTGCTAAGTTTAGTTAACTATAAAATATATTTGACCAAAGCATGGAGAAAGGATATTTCCTCTTCTCGCTTATTTTTCCAGTGCCATAAAATATGCTATCATGTTTACAGTATGTCAGGGTGATGTCATATGCAGAACACTAAAACAGATGATGCTTTCAGTATGTGGGTAGAAAAACTCTCAGAGCTCACTAGGAGCCCTAAATCCAAAACATTATATTGACACTAGGTGGACTATACTGGAAAGGCTGGGCCCCTGAGAAAACCAAGGCATGCCTTACTCGTCACAAGGTCGACTTATTCTCCTTTCTCACCCAGTTCATCTTATGAAATGCTAGGTTGCTGGGTGAAAAAAGCGATGCAGTGTGGGGTTCAGCTACGGAGCCAAGAAAACTGGCCTTTTCTGGATGGTTTGAGAATTAGACCTACACCGTTAATATCATTCATTCACCATGAGCTTAACATTTATTTATTCACTGGAGCCAGGAGAACACCGTTTTTTGGATTCTTTGAGAATCTGACCTGCAATTTTCATTTCACTCACTCATTCATTAATTCATTCATTCACTCACTTGACATTTATTGTCTTCCATGTATCAGCAACTCTTCTAGACACTGCAGGGCATAAAGAAGTGAATGTCTCCTTCTTTAAAGGCCTGATAATCATTTTGGCATTATACCATCTCAAATGACTTGACCTTCTTCATCTTCGTCCTGACTCTCTTCTTCAATATTAACTGATATACTTTCACTGAAAGAGATAATTGCATTTGTCTTTCTTAACTCACTAAGATGTGGATTTCTACGGAGAAAGAGCTAGGCTTCATCATTTTTATAAGCCCAGGGTAAATGTTCAGTAAAAAAAAAAAAAAGAGAACGAATGAATGAATGAACAGAATATATAGCAGCAGAATTATACTTTGTGATCTTCAGCTAGCTAGTCTTCAATCTAGGATACGCAATGTTTTCAATCACCTTAAATACTATTTGATACCAAATCTTGGTTTGGGAAAACTGAAAATAAAAAAAGCAGAAGGGGAAGCTTATGATGGAAACATGGGCCGGAGGTGCCCCTATTTACTGTGTGGTTTATACTTGAGAATAAAAGAGACCCAAAGTCAACATGAGATCCACAAAGCTTTCTACATCTATTACCAATCAAGATGTATCATACTGATATTTACGACATGTAGCACTCTTAAAATGATTCCTCAATTGATAATTCCTCATGCAATATCTATTTGTTTACTCTAACATGCATATCATAAGGTCTGACTGTCTTAAATGATTTGTTATAGTATTTCCTTAGTACACACAAGATGCTATCATCACCCTAACCCCCTGACACACCACCTCTGTTTGCAAGACAGAAGCTTTTTTTTTTTTTTGAGTAACATGTTATTCTTTTTTCTCTTTTTAATATAAATTCAGGCTGGCAGGCACAGTGCTATGTGTAGAATGGATTGAATCAAAGCAGCATTCTCCTACTTTTCCTGTGCATAGGAAGTGATACTAACAAGAATCAGATTTTCCTGGACCTGTAACAGAGTAACAGAGGAAACAACTTCTGGCACAGTAATTCTTTGAACTGGAACCATGAGGGCAAGTACTAACCTATCCTTGTATTGCACGCAATGCTTTATGCACAAAAGCGGTTTTTTGGTTGTTGAAATGGACTGAATCAGATTTGCGGCACTAAATTTTTTAGGGTATGAGAATATTTTGATTTATTTTGAAAGATTCTATGTTCACAATTCATCTGGTCAGATGAGGGTTTCAGTTTTGATTCCATGTAATTTACTTATGGAATGGATTTGAGACAGATGTTTAGGAAGATGTTTTATAAATATTTTCATTTGATCAGAAGAGGAAGCAAGACAACTCGTAATCCAACAATATTAATGCAATTAATACAATCTTGTGTTGTTGGATTAGTGTTAGTATATATTAGGCACTCATAGTATTTGTAATAAGAAGCTGGGAGCCTATGATCTGCCAATGATTAGTTGAGTGACCTAAAGCAACATAATTAACCTCTATGAAACTCACTTTCCTCATCTGTAAAAATGGGGCTAATTACACCAACCTCACATGGTTGTTAGGTTCAAAGGATATCATGGAAGTAAATGTGTTTTTCAAACTGTATATTTACTAAAGTTATATAATATTTTATTTCCATTAGAATGTGAGCTGTATTAGGACTAGGGTCATCTTCATAAAAATTTCTACACTTAACACTATTCCTGGCACATAGCAGGTACTCAATAAATGTTGAATGTATACACAAATAAATTGATTAAGGATACCAGAGCTATAAAGATTAATATAAGTTTTCTTGCCCTCAGAAAACTTATAATCTAGTAGAGGGAAGGATATATGTACAATATACTATGACACAATTTAAAGTTATATTTGTACAACCTCACCAGCATTAGAGTGATCTTCTGTTTGGTAATTTATCTGTTTCTTATTTTTGTATGCAAACACCTGCAAAACAATATTCAAGAACACATTCAAGCTCATACTGACATATACTATTTTTAAATTCCTATGAATTTTACTGTACGAACAAAGAAAAAGTTTTTAGAACTGGAAGAGGTACTTTAGATAACATATCTAGTGAGGAAGGTAAGCCCATATTATACAGCTACTGTTTTAGAGAATGTAAGTGAACACCCCCATTTTCTATTTCCCTGTGTTTGATGTAGGAAGAGTGGACTTATAGAAAACCGATAATGACCAAACTTGGTGATTTCTCATGAGGGAGGGAAAGTAAGCCTAATGTTTAACTCTAGTGAAAAAATGTTGAAAAATGTTTCAATTAAGATGTTGGTTATAGGAACTTACGTCTCAAGGATATTTTGTACCAGAAATATTTTTGTTGACAAGCCAAAGAAAGTTCTGCTTACTTAGTAGGTACTTAAATAATTCCTGTTGTGAGAATGGACCAGATGACCTCACAGGTCTTTTTTTCCTTCCGAAATGCCTTGAAGAGGAAAAGCCTAGAACAGACAGAGGTTAGCCACTCTAGCCCTCTTTGGTGCAATTACACCTGGAACCTGAAGTCACTTATCAGCTGGAAAATAGTGTTGAACACTAATTGGCCACAGCTGCATTATTGGCAAAGGGAAGGAAACACAACAGGTCAATTCAAAGTTGGGCTTAGTCTTACCCATAATTTACTGTCAGTCATCTGTGTGGCCATACTAAGATCTCAAAACAACGAATGCAGGATTTAAGCTAGGGGATTTCAAGTATGGCCATCAATTCTGTTAAGCAGAATTCTTCTAATGGCATCTTACAGATAGTGTCTCCATTTTCCCTTGCATAATGTTACTTTGTATTTCTTTAAGGCATTTTGTCTTTATATCAACATTTGGATGGGAAATAGTGATATCTTTATGTTGCAGATAGAGAAACCAAAGCACAGCAGAGTTACGGACCTAATAAGGTGACCTATTTATTGGTCGAGCAGAGTTACAGAAATTGAGTGTTGCAGAATCCAGTGTTGCAGAAATTGAGAATGGTCATGTCAGTGGAGCACCGGTCCACTGGTGCATGCTTGGTTTTTGCCAGAATGCTTCTTTGTAATAGCACATCTCGTGCCTATTTGGTGGCTCGGGCTATTGGAATGTGGATGAGGATGACGCTGAATGATGATGACAGTGATGATACATTTTGAATTAATTTGTTGCATCCTGAAAGAAGAGTATATAAAAACACAGCCCCAAACCAGAAGTGAAATAAAAATAATTCACATATTTAATACAGAAAGGACGCTTACTCTCTTCCTTTTTTTCTTTATTTTATCCTCATCATTTGCATACAAAAGAGAAGCAAAAGAGGCAGTGGTAGATGTAGATCCATTAATAATTAAGACAGGGGTCTGCAACATACCTAAAATAAGAATGAAACGTATTCGCAGAGTTCTTTCCTCTTGTTAATGGGTGTGTGTGTGTGTGTGTGTGTGTGTGTGTGTGTTTATGAGGCCTGAATGCTGTTTCCATTTCAGCCCTTTGGTCAGACCCAATTGTGGCTCTTCCACTGAGAATTCTGGCACACTTGGGAGACTTTTGTTTCCATCTTTACTCTTTCTCAGAACATCCTAAGATGCTTATGGAAATTAAATTTTGTGGAGCCTGAATGGTGAGACCTATTAAGATCAGAAAGAGCCCAAGGAAACCATTCAAGAAATGCACGTGCGGATAGAGACAGGGCTCAACGTTGTTGGGGGAAGTGGTTACAAACTGAAATGTGCAGTTTTATTTAAAGAAGACATGGCAACTTAAGAATGTGATTCCTTGTTTAAGGAAGAAAGAATCTGAAAGGAGGCCATATGAATATAATGCTTTATGCATTTCGATCTTTCAAATTTTCCTCTTAGCTATTACATGATCTTTAAATATAAACAAAAAAAAATCTCACTCAAAGCCTCCTATTTTTCTTTCAAGCTCCATTCTAAACTGGAAACAAAGTCAGGGAAATGACATTTGTGTGACACTCTCTAGCACCCCCATACCTCCTGCCCCCATACACAGCACTACCGATTTTCATTTAGGGGGCTGCCAGCCACCAGCCCAAATTTGAAGAGATTCATGAACCACGCTTCTTCAGAATTATGATGTTGTGTTTTATGGGATGTTCAGACTTTGGTAAGAATGGAAAGACACATCCTCTTCAGTATTAATTGAGATGTATTAGTATGAGGAATATAAGGGCTGTGAATTACCTGCCCCGCAAACAGGCTCTAAAATTCCATCGTCCTGAGGAAAAATTGAAGAGCGTTTTACTAAAGACAATAGGCAGAGCTGAAGCTGGATAAGAAAGCTAGGGGCTGACACTGAAAACAAAAATAGTGCATGAACCATTCCTGTCCAGTTTGGATGAACATCTGAACAATAATAAAAACTAAAACTCTCTTGTGGTTAATTTTTTAAAAGATAGTTGTAACAATTATTTTTATAGGAGAGAATTTCAGCAATTGTTATTGCATGCAACTGGTTCTATAGCTATAATACTTTTCTTAAAAATTGTGACAATATTTCAGTGCCAAGTTAAAACTACTCCTTTGGATTATCAACTTCTTTCGCTTTCTTCCTTATTCCTTGAGCACTTTGTTAAATTCTGTAGCTCTGGGTCGCAGGGTCTTCCTGACTTAAAGAGGATGTCCCAATTTAAATTAGAAGTTATATTACCACCCAGTTGGTAACTATAGTGAGTAGACCCAGATTTTGGGGGTATTTAATGCTCTCTCTCTAAGCAGAAAACATATCCTGCTTTTTATATCTATCATTAATATTGTATAAAGTAGAAAAATTGATTAAGTAGTTAAATTAGTTACACATCAGAGGGTGAATTAAATGCAATTGTATGGAGAAAGGGGAAAAATAATCTTAAGACCAAGGAGCCTTTGTTGAATGAGATACTCTAATCTAGAAGCAACTCCTTTCTTCAAATAAGCTGTCCTTGGGTGCCTCCTTATGCTACATATCACCAACCTTTGACTTTTTCCTAGAAACTAACTTTCAGTTATTTACTGTTAGAAGTTATGATTTATGAAAAACTGGAAAATCCCCCAATCCCTGCCTCACCCTCCACACATAGAAAAGTGCTTTGGTATTTTTATATGTCAAAATATTACCTAAAAATAAAGAATTAATTCCATAAGGAAATGAACCTGTAGTTCCTAGATTCTGCAGTGCCTCCAAATCTGGTTGCCCACTCACAAATATTGTCTTTCTTCATAGATACCTGTAACTTGTTTTTCAAAACCTTATATCTAAGAAGTAAGTCTCTCAAGCTCTGCATTGGCTCTGCTCTAAAAAGCATTATTTGCTTGAACAAATTGCAGATCCTAAGCCTTGAAGAGGAATTTAGTTTGCTGTTTTGTGGACACTGCCTTAACAGCATATGCAAGGTCTGTTTTTTTCAGATGAAGCATAAACAATAAAACCCTTGTCCAAGGCACTTGCATTTTTTTCCACTAGAGGTCTCTCTCGTAACAGCTTTCCTTTTGTTGGAAATCATTAATTATTTTACTCAAAGGAACAATTCTACCTTTTAGATTGGAATGCTGTACTTAACATGTTATGCTAGAGAAAGATATAATACCTCCTTAGCTTTTCTCCTCCTTGATGGGTAGATATTAGGTTGACTGAATGAATCATCTTGGGTAGTTTATTACACAATTGGCTGCACTTTAGAAAAGAAGTCTGAACTTTCACCCACGTTTCCAAAAGTCTCAAAATTTGACCAGTTAAAACAATATGCTACAATAAATATGTAAGTGCTTAATCAATGAGCATAATGCTTATCAATGAGCATTAAACAGTCAGGCTTTGAATTCTCCTAAGTACATCCAAGATCTTGTGCCAACTTAGATCAGGTAATTGCAAGCCTGAATCATTTTCCATTCCACTTTGGCAAGGGAAAAAAAAAAAGCATGTTTTCTCATTCGTGTAGGGATATTCAGGTTTTGCTATTTCCTTCTATGTTCTTTTTACAGAAAATAAGCTATGAACTTCAAAAAAATCCATATTATATCATGGAGGGTTTTTTGTTTTTAAAATATGTTTTCTGGAGAAATAATAATTAGGAACTTTGTTTTTACCAAGCGTCTCCTACCATTAACTAATGCAAAAAGACCAGTAAGTTTCAATAATGTTATAACAGAAAGAATCCAAAATGCAAACAAGCACTGAATACGCTCAAGGAAAATTGCATCGAACAAAGTACTACCGCATAAAACACACTGACATCAGTCACAAAGCCATTTAAATATTCAGAAAACCCAAAGAGTGTGCAGATTTCTGAGGATGGAAGTAGAAAGACAGTGCTGTGCTCCTGACACAAGAAATTCAATGGGAAGATGTGAAATGTGGAGAAGCAGAGGAGCGCTTAGCAAATCAATTTTAGTGTTATACTGAAGGTAGAATATGTCTGCATGAACGGATACAGTGGCTAAGCACAGAGCAATACTGTATAATGAAAAAGGGCGCAAGGAAATTTGACAAGCTGGAAAATGTACCACCACCTGGCCAGGAGAACACAGACCTGTCAGACAACAGTTTTGAGAATCAGAAACTGTACTATAACAGAAGCAGAAAATAGATAATGCATTATTTACATTATTGAAATTTTATTCTGCTACCCAAAGGGTTTACCTAATACCTCTTCCTCCAACTGTAATTTATTAAGCAGTTAAGTACTTGCTTTCTTTCGACACTGATTCAAACATTCCACTGCATTTGGTGACTGAAGCTAAATCCACACTTGCCACGGCTTCAACTACTGTAATTGACATACTGGTCAAGTAACAACAACAACCAAAACCCATCTGTGGAATTGAAGAGGAGATTGGCACATTTTTAAACTCGAGTGACTAGATTAAACAGACATTTTGACAAAGTTTCAGCCTGCGTGTTAGTGACAGGCACAGCCCCCACCACCCCCAGTCCCACCCCACCACCCCCATAAAAAAGCACATGCCGGTGATCTGGTTGGGCTGTTCAGATGGCTGAAATAATAGCACAGACATGACAGACTCCTGGGATTTTAGTCCAGAAGGAGTCTTGGAGACCAGTTTTTTTCATCTTACAGTTGAAGAGACTGTTCAAGAAGGTTAAGTGACTACGGTAGGACTCCTCTCCGACTGGATTATTCTGAGAAAAGAGTTGAGAAAAAGGGCCACTTGTTTAAGGACAAACGAGCCGCGTTGTGGCATCATAGAATGTATATACCACAGGGACATATAGATTCTAAAAGCTGTGAGTGTTAAGAACATGTTAACAGCACTTCATTATGGAAAAACTTATTTTTGAATATTAATTGGCTCATTTTAATGGAATGTAAAATAAGCACTATCTTTAAGAAAGATGGTTTTTCAGGATATGCATTCAATGCAGGAGGTTTTTTTTTGGTTTTTTTTTTTTGGTTTTTTTTTTTTTTTTATCTATCAGAGGACACTGTGCCCCTAAAGGTATGTTTCTTTCATGTCTCTGTTCCTAAGTTATGAACTATTATCTCTGGTTTCAGGCAGTTCTTATTATTTTTTATTTAATCTGGACTATTCTAATTAATAAGAGGATAGATTGACCCAGTCAGCCTTAGCCAATCAGAGCAACAACAAGATTATCCAAATTAGAGTAACGAATAAGGATTTTCTTTCAGTGGTAAGGTTTTTCCCTCCTTTCTTTCTTTCTTTTTTTTTTTTTTTCAATGTTTATTTTTGAGAGAGAGAGAGAGCAGGAACGGGGGAGGGACAGAGAGGGGGAAACAGAGGATCTGAAGCAGGCTCTGCGCTGACAGCAGCCAGCTGGATGAGGGGTTCAAGTTCAGGAACGGACCCATGAGATCAGACCTGAGCTGAAAGTCGGGAGGCTCAACCTACTGAGCCACCCAGGCGCCCCCTTTCTTTCTTAGTATAGCAGTTTGTTGCTGAAATTAGTCCATAGTCAAACTTGTGCATTATAAAGTACACTTTTGAAAAAAGGATGGTAAAATGTCATTAAAATATGGAAGCTAAGAATCTCTATAAGGGAAATTAGAAATTAAGGAACAAATCTGGCTTTTTCCTTGGAAAGAATAGAATGTTGCATCTTTATGAGATCTTTTTTCTACATACCTACATAAACAGGGTAGTAAATGTGTGTTTATCACATTACTTTTATTCAGACAAATTATTGACATTCTGTTGTTGAACACATTATGGGAAAAAAGTATTCTATGCAATTTCCAGACTTTAAAGGTCACATTACACTTTCTTTCTTAGTAACCCTTTAGGTAAAAAATAATATGTTTATTCTATTAGTTACTAGGGAATTATGAAGGAATACAATATGTTTGCATCTGATTGGTTCTTAATAACCAAAAGGCTTTACTTTTAATATGTTTTGGAGTGAGGGGAAAACAACCTGGAACTCCCCTAAAAGTTGTTTTTTTCATTTCTTCCCCCTTTTTAATTATTTCTGCCTGTGTCTTTTAATCCTTTTTTAAAACCCCCTTCTTCATTCTCCAGTCACATTTTAGAAAGATAGCTGCTCAGCTTTTGTTCTCACCTCCACTTTAAACCCTGGACGCATTTCCTGAGGTCACTGAAAACCATTTGGAAGACAATGTAAGCTCATTTTAGTGATTTTTAAAAAATATGCTTCTTAGTTCGTATGTATATATAGGTTATTTCTTCCTTTTAAAGTACACCATGAGAATAGAACTATTCTGTATCCCCTCAATATTGAATTATAGATTGTAGTAGTCCCCAATCAGAGATAAAAATGCCAAGATGGTATGGATCAAGTATGTTCTTCCACTGAGAAGATTGGGTTTATTGTCTAAGCAAAAGCTGACCCTTCTTCCTGTGTGGCCAAGCAGGGTGTGGGCACAATTTATGAGACAACCCTTGAAATAGGCTCTTGTTTTCCTTTTGGAAGTTTGCATGTTTTTTTTCTCTGGCCATTAAGCTTTTAACAAGTGTTTCCCTAGATGGAGTGTTTTACAGCTGGTTGTAAAGGTAAAATAGCACATTACCCTACCTGTGTAGTGACTGTTCACCAATTAGATCATGCAAAAGTTTGAGCATGAACGAATAACAGGCACTTGGATTGAGCTCTGATTTTGGTGAACTTAAAAAAAATGGCTTTTCCTTCTTTAACGAACTTTTCCTTAATGGGGGAAGATTATTTCTCTGAAGCACATGTTCAAACCCCGTTGTTGATAGTTCTTTCATTTTGGCAGACAATTAAAATGGCACAGGAAACATATAATGGAATGTCATTGGCTTTTATTTTACTTTTAAAAGGACCTACTTTATTTTCATAGGACTTTGACATATTTATGTGATTGTTTTTCCTTTAAAGTATAAGTGAGTAGATTTTAAAACATCTTTGTCAGTAGCCATCTGATATATCATTTCAATTGGCTTTGTTTACAAGAAAATTTTGACATAAATAAATATGAATATTGAACCAGTACAAATGCCTTGAGCAGTAAGCACAGTGATCATACATCAGCTGTCATTGTGAGTTGAAACACGCTACATATCGAGTAGCATGTTATGGTGTACCTAATCAGAACAGTATGTAATCTGTGAGTGCATATGAGGACTTGCCAAGCCAAAATTATTGACAAGTTGCATTTTGTGTCCTAGAAAGTTTCATAAATGAAGAAAAAGATATCTGAAAAAAAACTAAAAAAAATAAAAATAAAAACAACATGTTGGTTTCAAACACACAAATAATAATTTTAAAAAATTGTAAGTATTGTATTCAGTAGATGTAACCAAAGAGACAGTTTTATAGCTCAATTCTTTTTTTTTTTTTTAGTATAGTTGAGACACAATGTTACATTAGTTTCAGGTGTACAACATAGTGATTCCACAAGTTTATACATTGTGCTATTTCACCACAAGTGTAACTATATAGCTCAAATCTGATGAAAATATTTTCATTAAAATTGTTTGCATTATTGTTTATACTGATCCTCTATTCCTGGTTCCCTAGGGATCTGATATCAGAGAATCCCTTTTTAGTTAGTTGTCTCTTTTTCAGTGTTCAACTCAAAATGCCAAAGCAAGATTGGTTGACAACAGACCCACATAAGAGAGTATGGCTATGGTTGTGTATTCCATGTACTTTGAGATAAGCTATGTTTGTAGAAGGTAAATGGGTATGTGCAGTGTCAGGAAGGCTATACATGGATTCTTGAAGGAGAAGGAAGGAGACAATCAAATCTAGAAAGACCTTAGAATGAACAAAAATTTATTCATTTTCAAGGACCTCAGATTCCTCTTCTATACCCTTCTTTCAACTTCAGACTCTAAGTGTTCTTACACTCTCTTTCCCTTGTTACATAATTTCCTCCCACCCTGCCCACTCTTTCCACCTTGTTCTCAAAGCATTTTAATGGCTATTAAACTGTTCAATAAAATGAGACAAGGATGCATCATTGACACTTTAGAAAAATTTTACCTATCTTGTGTTCCTAAATTCACACCACAGATAATTCACCCACACATTAGCTTGGCTTTGATCTCACTTTGCAGGTTTTTTAAAAAAAAAATTTAAGTTTATTTATTTATTTTGAGAGAGAAAGAGAGCACAAGCAGGGGAGGGGCAGAGAGAGGGAGAGACAGAATTCCAAGCAGGTTCTGCACCATCAATACAGAGCCTGATGCGGGGCTCAAACTCACAAACTATGAGATCATGACCTGGGCGGAGATCAAGAGTTGGATGCTTAACCAACTGGGCCACCCAGGCACCCCTGCAGGGTTTTTCTTCAAATAAATATAGTACAAAAGCTAGACCTCTGAGTTATTTGATTCCAAATTTCTTAAATAATCGATAATAACTATATGGAGTATGGTATCTTTAAATGCAACTTTGAAACAAATAGCTAATAGCTGATAAATGAGTAATAATTTTATATTTAGATTTCAAGTCACTTTTCCTTCTATTAATGATTATAGGTAGTTGGCATTCTTAGATACAAAAACGTTGTAGTATATTTTGAGTGTCTTTTTTCTTAGAAGAAAAGATTTTTACTTGTGATAGATTTTTCACTGAGTGTTTTTTATTTATGTGTGATAAATTGGGCACACACAAGGCACAGCCAGATAGAAGACATAGGGATTGGGGCATTTTGTGGTAAAATAGTTAATTGGTTACTTATTATATGTATATGGGGTTTTCTTTTTAGTTTTACAACTTATCTAAAACAGTTTTTCCTTTAAAAGAGACTTGCTATTTTGTATGTCCCACACTACTTAATTGTCATGACCTTAAAAATGTCAGTAAATAGGTCTATGTGAACTTTAAGAATTTTGACTGTTAGCCCTTCTTACCTTCTAATATTTCAATCTGTTAAAACCTAAAATGTTAGTGCTTTTTTTGTCCATAAGAATACAAGACTCCAAAGGTTTTCATGTAATTTTAAAAAAAGCCTTAAAATCTGCACTTATAAGAGAGGAGAAAAAGGCAGAAATAGATCTCTTTCCTGCCCAGTAAGAAATTAACTTATAGAAATGAGGGGGGCAATATTGGATAGTGATGTTCTTTGTAGGAAATTACTATCTAAGAAACTGCTATATCTATATAATATTTGATGATAATCGTAAAAGAAAGTCTTGATAATTAGAAATTTCAAGACATAAGGCATTATGTAGGAACTAATCTTGATTTGGTTTTATCTTATCTAAATGCTTACTTGTGTGTATACCATACATTGACCATAATATTTCAGTCTGTTACAGTAAAAATGGTTGAATGTTCTCAAACAGGTCCTTACTTTTTGCCTTGAAAGTGACTGAGATTTAATTTTTTGTAATAAGTAAGGAAAAATACATAAAGGATAAATGGATAGTTAGAGATGTAAATTTTTACAACTCAGTGTGTTTGTTCCATAGGAAAGCTTCTATATCAGTTCTTGTTTTCAAGTATTTCTAATAATCCACAGCCTTGCTAATAATAGGTGCTGATCCTAGAAAACACAGAAGAAAATTTATTTTGAAAATCCCCATTTTCCAGAAAATATGTGATGATATCTATGAAACAAGAAATTTTGTGACTTATTTAAAGATGAAAGGAACTTAAAAACATACAGATCTTCAAATAAAAGGAAATTATTAAATATATGCTCCCCATGACAATAAATAAGAGTAAATGAAAAAATGAGGATACTAATATTAGTTATTCCATTTGGAGATGAACATATTTCTTGTCACAGTCTGTTCCACAAGCATTTTTCTAGTGGTCACTCAGATTGTGTATCAGACCTAAATAGTCCTTAACCATTTTAACACTGAGGCTTTTGAAGTACCCAGGCAGAATTAGTACTATGATAATAAGAGAATTATTTTAAATGCTATGTAGGAAAAAGTTCCTTGTGCAGAAAAAAAATCAGTTGCTACAACAGGGTAAACAATATATTATCTGGTGCTGTGCTTTAATGTGCTTTAAGTATGGAAGTGTGACAACGTTTCTAACACTGTGGGGGTGTGCAGAAAGCCATGGCATGTGCCTCTTGAATATAAGGGCTCACCTCTACTTGAAGAGGCTTTATATCCTCACACAAGGAGTTAGGAAAGCAATCCTGGCTGGGGATCCAAATATGTGGCACCTGTGGGTAGGTGTGTGCAGGGCTGCTGTGTGTGCAGCCGTCAGGACCATAGAATCTTGGAGAATGCGAATAATGTTGTAAAGAGGCAGGAACCTCTTAGAAGAAACCAGTTGGTAAAGTGAAACTCTAAAAGATTGGGATATTGGTTGTTGTTCATTGTCACTGATGATACATTGCACTTACGTGTTTAAAAAATTCAATGTTCTGCTGTATCAAATATTTCTCATTGCTCACTGAAGTAGCGAAGTTATCCGTCAGGTGAATATATCAAAGCTGATGATGTCTCTTGTGGTAAGAGCTTACCACAATAATTTTAACTCTGAAATTTGTCTACTGAACCACTCAATGCTAACCATATAATTACTAATAATTCTGATGTTCTGATGGCTGACCAATTAAATACAGAAAGCAAGGAAGCAGGTGGAATTTTATTTGAAAATATACCTTATGTGAATTTTCATTTTGAACCAGATATTTTGGTGTTGCATGAGCACAGCATAGGTATGGTTTGTGAGCTATAAACTTAACTCAGTTTATCATGTGTTGGCACTATGCAAGATTTACCCTAGGTGCTTTCTTAGTTGCAGTGAAACTTATTTGCACCTTCTATTTGAAATATAATTTATAGTTTCTAAAGAATTTTTCACGTAAACTATGACTCTCAAAATAATCATGGTCATGTGCATACATAATAAGTCTTATTTTATAAACATGGAAATCAAGGCTCAGAGAGATGAAATGACTTTTCCAAGGCTAAACTGCTATTTAAAAAATAGAACTAGGGTCAGACAGTTGGATATTTGAACCAGCACTCTTTTCTGTCCCCAATACTGCCTCTTACATCAGAAGGTGTATTTGAATTGCCTACCATAACCTTTATTTAAATATACATATACTTAAAATTAAGTCATTAAAAATAATTGAACTCTGTACTTGTAGGGAAAGAGGGAATAGGAAACGTATTGGCTCCTCGCAGGAGGTTGTCCCAAGTAAAAGAGCCAGGGGGTACTCTATCAGAAACTCCAGAAAGTATTTGTACAATGTGTCACAGGAAAAACATCACTAGATTCAGATAGTATCTTTATCACTTTCAGTCCAGAATTCACTCACAGGAAACAAAAAATGAAAGGGAAAAATAAAAGGTATCTGCCTAAATGCCTGTAAGAGAAGCTGCATTACTCTGAAAAAATAAATACACATTTGATTCCTTCAGAGGGATGCTGTTCAAAGTTTGTACAACACAGTTAATAATGTAACTGTGAAGATAGTTGCCTCAATGCTTCTTTAGAAATATTCATTAAAATGCTTGAAATTTCAAAAAATGACTTGATGAAAATTTCAAAGTATCCTTCAGAACTTTACATGGATGCTAAAAGCTAAGGAATGCTGAAATTTAAGAATACAAAAAATACCCCTGATGGTGATTGGTCTTCAACGTTGTTCCTAGAGATCCCTAGTTGCTATTATACTATTTGCCTCGTCTAAAAAAATACGGTGAGGCTTTCGTTTCCATGGTGACACAACTCTTTTTCATACATATTTATCATCGAAATGCCAGAAACCCACCCTGTTCTATCAAAGAATGCTACTTTAGCACTTAATAATTGAAGTTAAAGCTGATTTATTTTTTATGTCAGAGTGTTTTAAACAGATCCCTCTATCACTGAAAACTGAGGCAGCATTACAGTCATTTTCTCATAAGCAGTTTATTTCATACATGACTTCTGAAAAATACTTCTGGTTTTTAAAAACTGGAGAAGAGTTTGACTCCTTTTTTCCTTCAGTCAGCACCCCAGGGATTCCCAGCTAAGCTTTCAAAATGTTGCAGAACATACATTGCATAAAGCACACAACCTTCAATTTCATTAATACAGTGTTCAAAAGGAGAACATGAACATCTTGCCTGTGCCAATAATCAGAGAGCAATGAAGTTATGACCTATTGCTAAATTAATATTTTGGAAAGTGAAATGCTTCATTTTTACTCCATTTACTCTCTTTTTAGAGTTGCCTAATTTTTCTTGAGGTCTGAATAGAGATTCTGGTTTTTCTACTACTGAGGTCCTTTTCTTAAAAGTAGAGCCCATAATTGGGCATATGCTTATTTCATCTTAAATAGTTCCCCAATTGTTACTATAACACTTATTAGTTCTGCTTAAGAGGGCTCTCATTTTGGGGCACCTGGGTAGCTCAGTTGGTTGGGCGACCAACTTTGGCTCAGGTCATGATCTTGCGGTTTGTGAGTTCGAGCCCCATGTTGGGCTCTGTGCTGACAGCTCAGAGCCTGGAACCTGCTTTGGATTCTGTGTCCCCCCTCTCTCTCTGCTGCTCCCCCACTTGTGCTCTGTCTTGCTCCATCTCTCAAAAATAAATGTTAAAATTTTTTTTAAATGCTCTCATTTTGAGGCCTAAATCATAGTCAGTTTATTATTTAACTGATTTTGCATATTAAAACCACCAGAAAAGGGAAGAAATACAATTAAAGGAGTTGTTATTAACCTGTCTGTTGAAACACAAGTACAGTAATGTATTTAAGAAGTGAATGAAAACATGATGAGTTGAATAAGTTGCATCTACAAAAAAGACCTGTTTAATAGCCCTTAGAGTGCATCAAAGAAAGGAAGATGAATGAAAGTTAAAGGTCTAAGTTGTCACTCAAAAAAAAATTGGACATAGAGGTGTTAAAATACTTCTATCTCCTATTAGGGTACAATGTTCAGTTGCATTTACTCATCTTCCATAGAGGAGAAGTGAATGAGCCCCAGAGAGTGGTACAGTGGAGTGGTTTGGGTCCATTTCCTTAGCATCACCTTAGGCATTTACCCATGGGAATGCCAGCTCAACTGTCACAACATATTTTGATTTTTGTTTTATATGAATAAGGTTTCTTTATGACTAAAATTCAAGGATGAAAAAGAAAAATTTTTAGAATCCTGCTTTTACAAGAGGGTGTCTTATTCCAATTTAGATTGTTCTCTCATTACCACATTCTTTGGAGAACATTTTCTTCTTGACAAGATGCATCAGTTTTCTTTTAGGAGAGCAAATTCTTTGGCTGGTATGATAACAAATGATGAAATTTTTGTGGTGTCCAGTGCACATTCCAATATGGCCCAGAGACACTGCAGTTTCTATTGATATGTCTGAAGTTAAGCGAGCAGAATGTGATATTCAGAGAAAATTGAGAAAGCATTAGACAAAGGATTAAGCCGCTTTGGAATCTGTATGTTAAAGTACATTTATTTGTTACACAATGATATATATTCATTTTATAGAAATTAGGAAAAAATTAAAGTATATAATAAAAATTAGAAATTGGGAAAACATTAATGTGAATAATAAAATGTTAGAATTTAGAAAAAAACATTTAAGTAAACAATAAAAAGAAATAAATGTAATTAAAAAGACTTTAAAATTGTTATCACTTAGAAATAACAGTGGTTGACATTTTGACACATTTTATTCCAACTTATCTTATCCACAAATACCATAACATTAAGGGCATTAAACAATCCAAGCATAAGGCAGAAATTATCAGTTTGGATTAAAAACAAAAAACAAGATTTAACTACATGCTATCTACATGAGACATACTAGTTTCAAAAATACAAATAGAGTAAATGGAAAAGGATGAAAAAATACATAAATAAAAGTAGCAGCCATAATTGAGCTGTGGTAGCTCAGCTAGTATCAGACAAAATGACTTTAAAACCAAAATGAATTTTACTAGAGATAAAGAGGATAAAAGTCTCAATCTATCAGGAAGCTATAACAAGTATAAACATATATGCATCGTACAACACAGCCCCAAACATGAAGCTAACACTGGCAGAACAGAAAGGAAAAAAGAAACAATTCAACAGTAATAGTTGGAGATTTCATTACCCCTTTTTTAAGGGGCATCAACAAGAATAGAGTAGACATGAAGAACATTATCAACCAACTAGACCTGGCGACATCTATTGAACATTCCATTCAAGCACAGTAAAATACATGGGACATTCTCTGGAATGGACCACATATTAAGTAATACACAAGCCTCAATCAATTTAAAAGGATTAAAATCATACAAAGCATGTTCTCAGAAAGTAATGGAATTAAATTAGAAATCAATAACACAACAGAAACATCTCCAGGGGCCCATAGGGACAACTTGGCAGGCCACAGGTGCATGACTGAGAATTGGTAAAGATAAAATGGGTGGCATAGGCACAAAGGGGAGGGATCCCATCTGTGGAGAGACAAAAGGAAGAAAAAGAGAGAAACAATTTCTAACAACTAACCAATCCCAGGGTTGTAGGATTTTCTCTGGACTGGGGCCTGCCACCATGTACACACGCCTGGAGAGGAGGGGAGCCAGCCCTGGACTTGGTAGTGAGCTCAGAGGCACAGCTGGACAGCAGTTCCTCCTTTGAGTGTTGTGGGATGAAGGTGCAAAGCTGCTCCAAGGACAAAAGACCTTGCTGGTGCCAGACAGCCAGAGGCCCTTTGTCAGCTGGATGGAGTGGCATCACCCTGGAATGGGAGTGTGCAAGCAGGATCCTTTAAGATACTGGGTTTGAATCCCAGCCGAGTGCCTGAGAGTCATGGAGCACTGTGGAGTGGGACAAACTAGTCCACTCATGCCCACACAGCACTGTGAGGATGGCCTGAACAGAGTTGTTTGGAACACCCAGTCTGGGCAGGGGGGGGGGGGGAAAGAGACAGGAGTGTCACCATTTTTCTCCCCATCACCAACAAGGTGGGGCTTCAGGGAATGGACAATGAGCACACAGTGGACCCAGGACCCACCTACACCAAACCACTTCCCTCCGTGCCTGGTAACTTCATATCTTCTGGAGCAAGATTGACACTGACCAAACCAGATGGCCCCTCGTTGAGACCAGCATAGCCACCAGCTCCAAGACACTATATGTATCTATATGTGTGTATATATAAAACAGCCTCTTTGACTTCAGCTGCAGTAACTTCTTATTCAGCACATCTCTTAAGGCAAGGGAAATAAAAGCAAAAATGAACTATTGGGACCTCATCAGGATAAAAAGCTTCTGCACAGTGAAGGAAACAATCAACAAAACTAAAAGGCAACCGAAAGAATGAGAGAAGATATTTGCAAATGAAATATCAGATAGAGGGTTAGTATCCAAAATCTATAAAGAACTTACCAAACTCAACACCTGAAAAACACATAATCCAGTGAAGAAATGGGCAGAAGACATTAATACACGCTTTTCCAAAGAAGACATCCAGATGGCCAACAGACACATGAAAAGATGCTCAACATTGCTCATCATCAGGGAAATACAAATCAAAACCACACTGAGATATCACCTCACACCAGTTAAAGTGGCTAAAATTAACAAGTCAGGAAATAACAGATGTTGGTGAGGATGTGGAGAAATGGGAATCCTCCTGCACTGTTGGGAATGCAAACCGGTGCAGCCGTTCTGTAAAACAGGGTGGAGGTTCCTCAAGAAATTAAAAATACAATTACCCTACAACCCAGCAATAGCACTACTAGGAATTTATCCAAAGGATGCAGGAGTGCTGATTCTTAGGGGCACATGTACCCCAATGTTTATAGCAGTGCTATTAACAATAGGAAATTATGGAAAGAGCCCTAATGTCTGTTAACTGATGAGTGGATAAAGAAGATGTGGTTTATATATACAATGGAATACTACTTGGCAATGAGAAAGAATGAAATCTTGCCATTTGCAACAACGTGGATGAAACTGGAGTGTATTACGCTAAGTGAAATAAGTCAGTCAGAGAAAGATAGATATATATTTTCACTCATATGTGGAACTTGAGAAACTTAACAGAAGACCATGGGGGAAGGGAAGGGGAAAAAATAGTTTCAAACAGAGAGGGAGGCAAACCATAAGGGACTCTTAAATACAGAGAACAAACTGATAGCTGATGGGGAGGTGTGGGGAGGAGGGGGAAATGAGTGATGGGCATTGAGGAAGGCATTTGTTGAGATGAGCACTGGATGTTGTATGTAAGCGATGAATCATGGGAATCTACTGCCGCAGCCAAGAGCACACTGTATACACTGTATGTTAGCTAACTCAACAATAAATTAGAGTTTTAAAAAAATCATTAACAAAAGGAAAATTGAGAATTTCACAGATATGTAAAAATTAAGCAACATGCTCCTAAGTGATTTATGAATCAAAGAAGAAATCAAAAGTAAAAATTTGAAAACACTTTGAGATGTATGGAATGAAAACACATCATACCAAAACATTTGGGATGCAGTTAAAGCCATGCTTAGGAGGAACTTTAAAACTGGAAAAGGCTAAGAAAGATCTCATTTAAAAAACCTTCCTTTTACCTTCAAAAATAGAGAGAAGAACAAACCAAACCCAAAGCAAATAGAAGAAAAGAAATAAACATTAGATTTAATGAAATATAGAGTAGAAACAGAAAAACAATAGAGGAAATCAATGAAACCAAGGGTTGTCTTTTAAAAGATTAACAAAATTGACAAATATTTGACTAGACTCATGAAGAACAATAGAAGACTCAAATTACTAAAATCAGAAGTGAAAGAGGCATGAGTCATCACTACTGACTTGACAGAAATAAAAAAAATTATATTAATGGAATAAAACAAACAAATGTCCTCCAAATTAGGAAAATTAGATACAGTGGACAAATTACTATAAAGACACTAACTACTGACTTAAAACTGCATCAAGAAAAAAATAGGAAAATCTGAAATACTTAAAACACTTAATTGGAATTGAATTGGTATTTTTAAAAGTTGTCACAAAGAAAACCCAGGTCCAAAGGGCTTCCCTTTAAAATTCTACAGAATATTTAAATAGTTAGTTCTAATCATTCACAAACTCTTCTAAATAAATGTAACAGAAGGGATTTCCCAAATCATTCTGTGAAGACCATATTATTCTGATACCAAAACAACACACAAGCGTAACACAAAAATAAATCTACAGACCAATATTTTATGAATATGGATTAATAAATTAACAACACACTAGCAAATTGAATCCAGAAATATATAAAAAATATTATTACCATGACCATGTGCAATTTATCCCAGGAATTCTCATTTGTTATAACATCTGGAAATCAATTTATGTAATGCACTATATAAGTAGAATAAAGGGGAAAAACAAGATAATCTCAATGGGTGCAGAATAAAGCATTTGACAATGTCCAACACGTTTTCATGATAAAAACACTCAATAAAGTAGAAATGGAAGGGATCTTCAAGGCCATGTACAAAAAAAACCCACAGTTAACTGTTAAAGACTGGATGCTGTCTGGTTTTGCCACTTCTATTCCACATTGTACTGATGGTTCTAGCCAGGACAATTCTACAAGAAAAAGAACTTAAAAGGGCATTGAAATTGGAAAGGAAGAAGTCACACTATTTCTGTTTGCAGATGGCATCATCTTGTACATAAAAAATCCTAAATAATCCACACACATATTAAAATTAATGGTAAGTCGAATGAGTTGGTAGAATGTAAGATTAATGTGTAAAATCAACTGTATTTACAAAAAACTAGAAATGAACAATCCACAAATGAAATTAAGAAAACAATTCCATTTATTATAATATCCAAGAGAATACAATTTTAGGAATAAATTTAGCAAAATAGTGTTACATTGATACTCAGAAATCTATAAAACACTGTTGGAAGTAATTAAAGCTCTAAATAATGGAAATATATCCCATGTTCATGGAACCAAACATTTAAATTTTTAAGAATGCAAATAGCTTCCCAAATACAACTACAAATTCAACACAATTCCTGTCAAAATTCTAGTGGCTTTTTTGTTGGAAATTCAGAAGCTAATCTTAAAATTGGTATAGAAATGCAAGGGAACTAGAATAGCCCAAAGAATCATGAAAAAGAAGAATAAAATTAGAAGATTTACACTTCCCAATTTCAAAATTTACTGCAAAGCCACAATAATCAAGAAAATATGGAACCTGTCCAAGGGTTGACATACAAATTGACATAATAGAATTGAGAGTGCAGAAATAGACCCTGATATTTATGGTCTATGTCAAATTGATATTTGGCAAGGATGCCAAGACAATAAAAATGGAAAAAGAACAGTCTTTTCAACAAATACTGCCAGTACATCTGGATATCCACGTGCAAAATTATAAAGTTGAATCTTTTTTCAAAGCATACACCAAATTCTTCAAACTAGATCATAGACCTAACTGTAAGGGCTAAAATTACAAAACTCCGAGAAGAAAACATAGTAGTAAATCTTTGTGACCTTAGGTTATGCAATGTTTTCTTAGATACAATATCTAAAGCAGAAGTGACAAGAGAAAAATAAATAAATTGGATGTCATCAAAATTAAAAAAATGTGCTGTAAATGATAGCATCAAGAGAATAAGAAGAAAGCTCACAGAATGGGAGAATATATCTGCAAATCATATATCTGAAAGGAGACTTGTATCCAAAATGAATGAAAACTGTTATAAGTAAATAATAAAAAAGACAATCTGATTTAAAAAAGGGCAAAGAACCTGAATAGTCATTTATCCAAAGAATATGTATATATGACCAATAACCACGTGAAAATACGCTTAACAATCATTAGTTTATTAAAGAAATGCAAATCAAAACCACAATGAGATACACTTCACATCAACTATAGGATGACTATAAAGAAAAAGGAATAGGAGAGGAAGAGGAAGAGAAACTAGAAGAAAAGAAGAAGGAGTAGAAGAAGAAGGAGGAGCAGGAGAAGGAAAACAAATGTTGGCAAGGAGATGGAGAAATTGGAACACACAGATTGCTGATGGAAATGTGAAATGGTGCAGCCACTTTGGAAAAACATTTGGGAGTTCTTCAAAATGTTAAGTAAGTTTATGCACAGAAATTTTTGCTCCTAGATACAAACCCAACAGAAATGTAAACATATTTCTACACAAAATTTGTTGGAAATTCAGAAGCTAATATTAAGATTGATATAGAAATGCAAGGGACCTTGTAGAAAAACCCAAATGTCAATCAATGGATGAATGAACAAATAAAAAGTGGTATACCTATACAATGGAAGATTATTCAGTGATGGAAAGGAATAAAGTACTGATACATGCTACAATATGGATCAATTTTCAGAATATGATTTGAAGTGAAAGAAGCCAGACACAAAAGGTCACTAATTACATGATTTAATTTATATGAAATGTTCAAAATAGCCAAATTCATAAAGACAGAAAATAATTTACTGGTTTTTTGGTTCTGTGGGAGACTTGGAGTTGGGAATGATTGCTAATGGATACAGAATTTTTTTGAGGTGACAAAATGTCCTAAAATGAGAGTGTGGTGATGGTTGCATAACTCTGCGAATATACTAAAAGCCATTGAACTCTACAATTTAAATGGGTGAATTTTTTAGTATGTGAATTATATGTCAATAAAACTGTTAAAATTATGAGGAGTATTTTCTTATATTATTAATAAGTATATTCTATAATTTAATTACTTGTACATTCTAGTTTTTCTAGTAACACTGAAATGAATACTTATTTGTATAAATATTATATAAATATCCAATCATTTATCAAGTTTTATTTCTTGATATAAATTTACTGAACAAAATTGTATAGACATTTTAGGCTTTATTACTTCTGCCAAATTGCACTCCAGAAAGCCTTGCTTTCTCACCAAGAATATTTGAGAATGCCTGATCTAGGTAGAAGCTACCTGCATCTGAGTGTTCCAGTCTGTGTATTAATTTCTGTTTAATACAGGTAAAACACTATTTTGAAAATCAAAGTTTCATAATAAATATTTACATAAAGGTGTTATTTAAAAATGTTTAATGAATACCATATACACATGTTGAAAATATCAGTAACTTCTATCATAGCCCACTCAAGAGGCATAAGAGATAAAGACTTAGAAATGTCTCATTCTAGGGGCGCCTGGGTGGCTCAGTAGGTTGAGCATCCAACTTCTGCTCAGGTCATGATGTCATGGTCTGTGCGTTCGAGCCCCACATTGGACTCTGTGCTGACAGCTCAGAGCCTGGAGCCTGCTTCAGATTCTGCATCTCCCTCTCCTTCTGTCCCTCGCCTGCTCGCAATCTGTCTCTCTCTCTCAAAAATAAATAAACATTAAAAAAAAAAGAAATGTCTCATTCTAATACCGTTTCATGCCTATGTTATTATATAAAAATATAACATATATTGTTTTTAATGTACACATGGAATCACTCTAAAATATTGTTCTGAACGTTGCTGTTTCAGCTTCCTAATACATATTAAAATTTTTTTCTTAGCACAAATAGTTCAGCTTCATTTTACATGACTGTATTATACTCCATTGTATGAATAAATTAAAATTTATTCAAATAATTCCCTACAAATTTATTTTATATTACTTATTTCCTTTGTAACTTTACTTACATTTATTTTATATTACTTATAATTTTGCCATTGCTAACAACACAGTAATGATCAACTTTGTGTATCGCATGTATTGGTATAATTATAAAATACTCCATTAAGAAAGTTTCTGGGTATAGAATTTATTTTTCCAAACTCTCCACTTATCTTCCCTCTGGCAACCATCAGTTTTCTCTATATTTATAGGTCTGATCTGCTTTTGGTTTGTTTATTCATTTTGTTTTGTTTTTTAGATTCCTTTTATGAGTGAAATCATTTGGTATTTGTCTTTCTCAATCTGGCTTATTTCACTTAAGCGCAATCCCCTTTATATCCATCCATGATGTCTCAGGGTATCTGTCTTTCTCTGTATGGCTTATTTCACTTAGCATCACACTCTCCAGTTCCATCCACGTTGCTACAAAGGGCCATATTTCATTCTTTCTCATTGCCACGTAGTACTCCATTGTGTCTATAAACCACAATTTCTTTATCCATTCATCAGTTGATGGACATTTAGGCTCTTTCCATAATTTGGCTATTGTTGAGAATGCTGCTATAAACATTGGGGTACAAGTGCCCCTATGCATCAGTACTCCTGTATCCCTTGGGAATATACAATTCATTTAAAAAATACTCTGCAGAAACATAAAAAACAAATTTATTAAAATTAAACTATAATTTTACATTATTTGTCTTTACTTTCAAGAAGCCTTTACAATTTTACTTTCTCTTTTGTAGTCAGGGTTTTGATGCTCGCTACCCCATCTTTTTGTATTACACCTAACATAGTCTTCATTTATTTACTTTGACTCATTTTGGTTGGTTGTCATTGGTTATTGAATAATTGCTTTCAGGAAGGGTCTGTGGGTGGCATGCTTACTCTCTGAGTTCTTAGATAGCACAAGCTTCTTATATTGACTTCACACACATTGGCTAGGTTTATAGTTCTTAGATCATAATAATTTCCCATCAAATTTTTATACATATTATTTCTTCATGTGTTATTACTGGATATTATAGAGCAAAAGAGTTTCTTCCAACTTCTTATGTGAACTAGTGTTTATCTTTTTGTTGTGTCAGGAAGATTGTTTTTGTTTGATCTTGGATGTTTGCATAATGTTAATTCATCTTTGAATTCAAATTTGTCATCAGGAAATTTACCTGAACCTCTGGAAAAGACTTTGTGTTCTCTACACCCAGGTCCATAGGTTTCTGAATTAGATTTGCTGTTTTGTTTGCCCCCCTCATCCCGTTAACAATACTTACTGCCTCTCTTTGGTTATGCTTTCTCTTTATGTAACACCTTTTATGCATATATTTAATATCTCCTGACAATCATGTCTACTACATTGTTTTATTGTTTTCATGTCTTGGTCTTTTCCCTGTTTTCAGGAGGGCTTTTTAAGTTTGTCACATCCCTATTGAGTTTTCTGCAGTGCCTATTCTAATCAATCTTTACTGCACCAATGAAAATTTTAAATTTCATTTTTAACCTTACAATGTCAATGTCTTCTACGTGTCTTTTTTTAGTCTGTTTTTGTGCCTCCTTGCTTCTTCTCTCATTGTCCATGGTCAAGCCTTTTAAATACATTTTTTTTTTTTGGGGGGACAGAGAGAGACAGAGCATGAACGGGGGAGGGGCAGAGAGAGAGGGAGACACAGAATCGGAAACAGGCTCCAGGCTCCGAGCCATCAGCCCAGAGCCCGACGCGGGGCTCGCACTCACGGAGCGCGAGGTCGTGACCTGGCTGAAGTCGGACGCTTAACCGACTGCGCCACCCAGGCGCCCCAAGCCTTTTAGAGGTTAAAGTTTCTGTCATAGAATCCACTTTACCTAGCTTAAGTCAAAATGGATGCATTACAGGGTAGGTGACTTAAAGAATTGCCAGAAAAGCTGAAGAAACAAATTGTAAATTGAGATGACAGGAATGACTTCTACAGCCACACTGAAGAACCTGGTCACCATGGGGGATGATACTTGCTCTCTGACCAGAAAGCTGTTTTCCGATGAGCAACATGGCTGCTGCAGCTCCAGAACTGCGCTGCCACTACAACAAAACCAGATAGCACCATGGTCAGTTAAGAAGGCACCGCAGTCAAGAAATCACCCGGATTTCATGCTATCCATGTTGCAATCTGCACATCAAAATAGATGCCACACATCCTGCCTTGACATCCACGAATCTCATGACCAGACACTGTGATCTCTGCAAATGGTGTGGATGAAAAATAAAAAACACACACCCCTTTGACCATTACTGCAAGCACAAATAGAAAACTCTTCATTTCACTTCCACTTTCCAAATCCCATTGGAGTGTATCAAGTGGTGGAACCTTATCACATCCAGAAACTTAGTTGGAATGGGGTCTGGGGAAAAATGTGGCTTTTAGTTTTGTAGCATCTGCTTTATCAGAAGATACCTTTAGAAGAATTTAGCCAGATGTTGAGTACCAAGCCACCCTAACCACTCAGTTTAATTGCTTTGGACACTCAACTTTGAATAAGTCTTTCCTTCCAATCTTAACCTTTCAGATGACAGCAACAGAACAGCAAAATACATCCTGTAAAAATGCAGCTTTCAATGTACAAATGACAATGTTTTCTAACTGCTCTCTTAAAAAAAAGAGGTCTCAAACTCCACTAGTCACCACATATACAAGTTAGTGATATTCATTTCTCATGTACTTTAACTTACAGACTCAATTACAAAGCAAACTAACACCAACACGCCATATGTAAAATGACAGGAGAAGTGAGGAAAATAAAATTGCTTGGCAAAAATGCTATAAACTTAAGCACACAGGAAGACAATATGGCTATTTAGTCCTATTTCTACAAGTGATGATGAGATCATAATTACTGTTTACAACTTCTTTCCTTCCAAAACCCTTCCTCAGATCTCTTTCTCCTTAGGCAACATATTAAATGGGCTGGGATTTTTACCTGGTGGAGTGGCCCAAACCATCACACCTAAGGTTTCTGAGCCTTTACTGGTCCTGCATGCTATTCTATAAGTTTTGTAGTTGGACATGTCAGAGCCAAGATGTGTCTAGAAGATTTTCTGAGTTGTAGATATGTTTCTCCCTACCCCACATGACAGCCACAACCCTATTTCCCATTTGTAACCAGGATCAATCACCCCAGCAAGCATAATGATCTCCTTTCTGTCCATTGGTCCCGTGACATAAGTATCTTAATATGGAAAGGCAGCAGTCTCAACTTTCAGTTCAAAGAACCATTGATGTGTTCCTGGTAGGAGCATTCATGTCTTGAGTGCCAAGTTCTCTAAATCATCAGAAACAAGGTCATGGAAATGAGAAACAAAAATATTATCAGTGGGTCAATGAATGTACTAACTCAGAGTATCATTAGTATATCTATTCCTTAGTGCCTAGACCAGTGTATTCCAACTATGAGAGGAAAAGTACTATACATCATTTGCTGGCTGAAAGTATATATCATCCTGTAGGGAAATATTGTACCCTAGCAAGATATTGACTTACAGTTTTCAATAGTCTATTCTATCTCTACAAAAGGACCATTGTTTCTGAGTACATGCTAAAAATAGTGCATCTCTTGTGAGTCAGCCCACTTTCTCTCCTATTACTTTTATATAATGAATTTCATGGTAAGTCAGTAGTTGTGTTGTGTGGTAATACCATGGTAAAAAAATAAGCTATTCAGTAAGTCCAAAACACATTGCTTTACAGAATAGACAGTAAAAGCAAAGTCATATCTACAAAAAGCTAGTCCACTCACCAGTCAGTACACTCACTTCTTCTTCCATAGAGGAGGAATTCAATGTAATCATCCTGTCCCAGTTGCTTGCTGGGTTATCCTGGCAATGGTGCTGTAGTTTTCTGAATACCCATAACCGGCAACAGAAACCCAGGATTTCCCTTGCTGATGGCGATGATTCAAGAAACTCTTTGCCACTATGTGTCCACCTTCTAAGGCTAACAAAATCATTGCTACCTTCAAATGCAACTAGTTCAGGAAATCAGTCACGTATTTTCATTTCCTGAGTGTTTTCTCTACCAATGACTATACACTGTACAGCCCATCACAGTAGAGCATGGAGAATGAAATAGGTAGTTAAAGCCAAGAGGACCTATTACAAGATCCTAAGTGGCTCATAGAACTGTTGGAAGACCTAAAGAAATGGATGCACCTGTCTCTCAACATCCACAAAGACATTATCCAGACATTAGGTTACTTACTAACGTTATTGCCAAAAATCCAAATATTTCTGATATGAACTTGCCTGCAGTAGAGTTGAGTGAACCAACAGACACATTTTGCCTTTAAATCCTACCCAGTGCCATTCACTTGTTGAAGCCTAAATCTTCTCCAGAATTTAAGCCACAAAAGAGTCTGGGAAATGTTTTCAGCTTTCTGGGAATGGAGAGGAGTTTAAAATGGATACAGAATGCCAATTCATGCTATCTATAGCCCCTTCCTACATAAAGTCACTCCTCCTTTCTGTTGGTTGGATTGGTTGACTGATTGATTGATTGATTGATTGATTCATTCATTCATTCATTTCACACTTGTCAGTACCCAACACTTCATTTATTTTCCTAGAATTTTTGTTTGTTTGTTTCTTTGGTGGCGGAGACTTTGTTTCAGTTTAAATCACCAGAGCATTCATGCTCATAGTAGGAGATCAACTAATACTTGGTCTCTTGAAATTTTGATAGTTCAAAGTAGACACTGTCAAATATTTACTTCTACTTAACTCTAGCTTTTTAAAACAAACAAAAGTAGACATTTCCTAATAGATGCTTTCTTCCATTGCAGACTCTCTTGATAATCTTTTGGGCTTTCATTTATTCACTTATTCTTCAAAGAAGAGACATAAATCCAACTGGAAGTCTGCCCATAAATACATTTTTTCCTTTTGGGTCCGTCCTCATGTTATTTTCTCTGTTGTTCTCAGATTTCTGCTTTGAGCTGCTCAGCTGGAGGACTGGTAAATGTAAATTATACATTAGCGGTGTACAATCTTGCTTCCTGGGAAAAGAGAAGGTCAGCCTCCAATACAGACCTTTCCAGCACAAGAAGTAGTTATTTGTGGAGTTTCCTCTCTATTTGGCAAAATTAGTCACCAGGATAAGGTGCACTAGTCTTTCCACAGTGCACTTCCAGACCAGGTATATTGTGAAGCTGCTCTTGTCCCTCCTCTTTGCATGGCTGCCTCTTCGTCATGAAGGAGACATGCCTAGGGTTGACAGTTAAAACACAGAATACCCAGTTAATTGTAATTTCAGACAACAAATATATTTTTAGGTTAAGAATGTACCAAAGTGCATAAAACACTGCAATTGCATTAATTTTTTTCCCATTGGTCATCTGAAATACAAGTGTTCGTGGGCATCTCATATTTTTATTTGCTGCATCTTGCAAACCTAGCCATCCCGGGGGAATTCCCTGTGTATTATTGAGAAGCCAAGATAGCTGGTGACATTGTTGACTTTCTGGGAACCAAATAGAATTATATCTGAGGGTGCCATTTTGATTCAGATTGCCAGGGTGTACATCTTGGTTCCTTTGCTTATTTTTGAACTTGGTAAGTGACCTAAGCTTTCTGTGCTCTACTTACCTGTGAAATTGATCTATTAAGTGTACCTACTTCAAGGGTCAATAGGAGCTAAGTGTCATAATTCAGGTTAAGCATTTAGAGAGTATCTGGCACATAGTAAACTCTCTACAAATATTAAGTATTGTTATTACTCCTGCTGGGAAAACAAGGAAATGCTGTAGACCCCCTTAAACAACTAGTTGGAAATGCTCATCTGCAACAGAAAAGTGACCCCAAATTTAAACTCCCCATCTGCCTCATACATTTTCCTTGCTTCTAGTGTTCATGTTTCCAAATAAAAAGGTGTCAGGGGTCTGTCAGCCCATCCTCTGATTGCTTCCCAAGAGTCTGAACCACTTTCTCCAGAAGGGAATTTTGAACTAGCCTCTGGTGCCTTGTCATTTCTTGTGCACTAAATCTAGCAGAAATACTTTGCTATTTCTGACAATGGAAATGATAACCCTTCTCTGGTCCTTTAACTGATGCAGATTAGTGTCTATTTTTATATTCCTTTGGTCATTTCAGGAGACGTGTAACAGGCTGGAAATTAGACCCCTGGACTCAAGTCATCAGCTTTCTCAGTATTCCAGGGCATAAGCAGAACCATCACTTTGTTTTAATCACTTGACTGTATTGATACTTAATAACTGGTATGACACTTAAAATTCAGAGAGACAATAGTGAAGAAAAAATCTTTCAACATGAGCTTCATTGACTGGCTCACTTCTGTGTTGTTTATAAATTTTAGCTCAAGGCTTCTCACTAGTTCTCTATATGTTAATACATGAAATTCCCTCTTTTTGCAGTTAATGTAATACAGATCTAATCCTTATGCAATGATTCTCGCCCAGGCTTCTTTCCAGTCCTCTGGAGTTATTTATATGCAATTTTCAAACAGAGATGATCTTTCCTATATACACTAATAATATTTACATTTTTAAATGGAACACAGACTCAAAGTTGAGGTAAAAGGTTATGAGGTCAAAGAAACATAGAGATTAGATCTTTAACCATGGCAGACTGTAACATATTGAAAATAGCAATATCATATTTTTGCAAATTTCATGCTGTCATTGGAGACATAGATGCCTCATAGAAGGAGGATTTCTTTTTAAAAAGAATAACTGTGTTCATTAATAGCTATTAAGTTAGCCCATATGAAGATTGGTGGCTATTAGGTTAAAAATATATCTGAACAATTCCAAACAATGATGTCTAAAATATTGCATGCAAAGGAATGGGAATAATGGAATAATATTTCAAACAATCAGTGATAGTAAAGCAAACGTACAATTCTAATTAATGGGGCTGGTTTTTCATGGGGTGAAGTTGCTATTTGCAGGAGAGCTAAACACTGAAAGATTATTTTTATTGTGCTATGTACAGCTATTGATGAATTTAAAAATTTTTATAAAACATCACGTGATTCTTTATCACAGCAAGGCCAGCTGAATGCCAAAATGTGGGCTAACTGAAAATTTTTCTTCCTTTTCCCTAGTTCTTTGGAGTCATCCCTCCAGAAAATGAGTTGGATGAAAGAGCAGTCTGTAGACCTTCCCAATGATTTACACAGATCTTGTTGTCTCTTTTAAATGAGAACAAGGCTCTTGATGTCATGACTGAAATTTTGTGCTCTCTACCAAAGGAAGTTAGATCTTTTGTCGATATGATGAATAGCTATTTTAGTGTCTGATGGAAAGTTTCCTATAGTATATCTCAAGAGGTGGAGGTTTATCAATGGATGTTGAGCATTTTGAGATATAACATTCCTTTTTTGTATACATCAGTCCTAGTTGCTGAGTTGCATGCCTTGTTATCTGATAAAAGATATCTATAATTTCCCTTTAGAAAAGTGACAGCTACCAGATTCAATCTCTAAATTTGGGGAAAATTGGTTTACCAATATATTAAAAATCAGAGGTCAGCAAGCTTTTTCCTTAAAAGGCCAGACAGTAAATATCTTAGGGTTTACATACCTTATGGTCTGTATTGCAACTCCTCAATTCTGTCATTGTAGGGGAACACAGCTATAGTCAATGCATAAATGAATGGGCATGACTGGGTTCTAATAAAAGTGCATTTATAAAAATAGCTAACAAGCCAATGGACCTTGGTTTGCCAACCCCCACACTAGATAATACCTTTTTCATGTAATGAAGCGATCTCTTTTATCTTTTGAATTAAAATGTGAAATAAGGGTGCATTATTTTGTCTCTCATTCTGTAAAGATAGTTTGTGATACATAATTCCTATATCTTTATTATTATACATGTGTGTTGCTTATATGTATAAACTATAACTTATATTTAAACTTTTATAAATGGAGTTTCCAGAATCAAAAGAAATGTTTTATAAAATTTGCTTTCTGACATCCTGTTTGATTTCAAGAAACTCACATCTGTGTCTTATTTTTATTAAATTTACATGAATAAACAACGTAAAGGAAAAGGCAAAAACTCCTTTTTTTAACCTTAAATGATACGGCCAAGTTTGAATATAGTAGTTCATTCTGAAAACAGCCCTAATATGAAAAAGAAACCAAAAGTTATAAATTAGAACTGCTTTCATCAGATACCACCTAATACAGCCCAAACAACATTAATGCATTCAGAAGTATGGGCAGAAGAGTAATGAAGAATATATAATTTTTGAAAACGAGGATAGTCCAATCCCATAATCTGACATATGAATAAATTCCATTTGAAACCTTCAATAGAAGTACTGTATGTTAAAGAACAAAAGAGGCAGCTTCAGGCTGTTTTTCATAATTTTTCTAATTCATTGTTTTAATGGAATAGATGAGTTTTGTGGGACTGAAAGAAGAAAAGAAGCAGCCCTCTCTGATGAGATCTGCATTTGCAAATACCTGCCACCTGCATAAAGTACAGTACTTTGAATGATGGTGATATTGTCAATGATGCATTTTAAATCAATGTAACTCTAAAAGAAGGCAGGCTCTTTTCTTCATTTCACATTGCTGTATTTACCATTCTTTCTGGCTTTTTCCAAGATAATAAATAATAAAAGAACTTATCCTAGAAAAAAGTGACAGTGAAAGAGGAAATTCTGAACCCCTGTTTTAACAATAATAATAATTAGTAGTAGTATATAAATAACTATAACAAACATTTGGCAAGAAATTGTAGTTCTCCTGTGAGGATGAATAAGTATCCTGATTTATACCTATAAGTAATATTTCTGAAATTGCAACAATCCATAGACTGCAAGAAGAGGGACAAGGTGGTTCCAAGTACTATTTCTTTTACAGATATATGACCCCTACCAATTTCGAAAGGAGCTCCCCATTTGCAAGAAGTGTATAGCTCTGAATTTGGATAAATATATTCTAGATCATTGTTTATGTCACAAACAATGAGCTGAATCCAATATAGGAGAGAAAAAGTTAACTGAATTATCTAGTGGCATCTTTTGTCAGAAAATACCGGATGAAAGCCCATGGACATGGTAGGGAAAGGTGGCCATAACACATGATTTCTAAGCCACGTGAGTTACAATATACAAAAAGAGTAAGATAAGACCAACAGAGCACCTCTGTGTCAGGAAGGGGCATGTTAACAAGAAGAGTCTGAACTTGAATTGTGAGGTTCAGGAAGAAGAGCAGTGTGATTGATAGTGGGGAAGGCACACAAGTGTTGTTTTCAGTGCAATGGT
The DNA here is from genome assembly GCF_027475565.1 of Acinonyx jubatus. Classification (NCBI taxonomy): domain Eukaryota; kingdom Metazoa; phylum Chordata; class Mammalia; order Carnivora; family Felidae; genus Acinonyx; species Acinonyx jubatus. The sequence continues at coordinate 34,523,812 of NC_069383.1, forward strand.
AAGTCCTTGCCCTTGAGCCTCTAGTGTTGCATCAGCTGTACAATATCATTGTCAAACCTAGGCTCTCCATTCTAGTAATAAAGAGAAACCAGAAAGCACTACTAATCCTGAATGCACTCACTTCTCTGTTATAAACATAAAGAAATAAGTGAGCTCCTTTTCGGGGAGCTCAGTGTGTTTTCTGATGAACCAGAAACCACAGTGGGATTCTGATACTCAATTTTAGCCCTAGGTTAAGTCAGGGAGTGCAGTGTCTCAAAATGAGAATAAAATAAAAGAACTCATTAAAGACATGTTATAACCAGGAGCATTTAGTCTTAGATAAGATTTTGAAAGAAGGTGATAATAAATAATTCTTCCACTGTATGAAGAAATATATTAGGATTTCTACCTAAGATACCATCATGTAAGTAAACCTTATGACCATCTGTGTGGGGAAATTAGCAGTCACTCTATTTATCTATTAATTTTTACTACCCAAACTGGGACATTTGTTTCTTGATCAGGAATGCTGTCTCTGATTCTTGGTAACTGCAACAGCACACGCCTTGCAGATATTAGAGACTCACATTTTTTGAGATATTAGTTGATAAATTTGGAAATTTTATTTAGCTGCAACAACAACAAGCCAAACTCTTAACAATAAAAAAAAAAATAAAAGGAACACTAAAATGTATTTTCTCTCTGCATCACAGAAGGTTCTTAGTTGTAGGTGGGGGAATCAACCATAGCTGATTTAAGAGAACAAAAATCTTGAATAGATGGCTCTCAAAACCTCTGGGATGATCAGAGAAACGGGCATGGAGGTTATGTTGCCAAGGACAAAACTGAAATCATCTTGCAACATCTGTCCATGAGGACACCATTGTCATCACCATATGGCGTGGGTAGTCCAGCTTTCACCATGGGCACTATCAAGGCTAAACCTGAGGTACTGCTAGGCAACAGCCTCTGTCAAGTGTACACATGCACTGCTAGTTCCACTGCCCTCAGGTGAAGTACCTCCTCATGGTTCATACTTGTTCATGTCACCAGCTCTTATTACAATCTAGGGCAATGTGTAGCTTTGCATCCATGCCTGAACTGCAAGAGAAAATGGGAAATTGAGCATCTGCCGACTTGATTGTTACAATGTAGAGCAGGCTGTACCTATTGAGGATGTCCTAGCATAGAAAGGGGATTGAAATGTTGCACAGTCAAAAAGAAAGACAAGTGTCTACTGTACCTGTCAATTCAAAGATCCAGTGGTTGAGCTGTTCTAGCTTGATAATTTATGAGCTCAGTGCTGTCAGTCAGAACCTAGATTCTTCCTATTTCTTCCCTATGCAGTCTTCAGTAAATTGGCTTTTGGTCTTCACTCTTTTTTTTTTTTTTTTAATTGTCTTTCTACATTTGACCATATGTGTTCTAAAGCAGCTACGGGATTTCTAAATTATCCCATATTCCAGGTCCAGAGGATATAGCCAGGAAGAAAACTGTCTGGGATTAAAGGCATGAAGTTTTCTAGATAATGGGTAGCCTGTAGCATCAAGAAAGACATTTGATATACTTGAAAGATATTCACTTAAAAGTGTCAGCTCTGGGAGTGAGCAAGATGTAAAATCTCTGAGGATAAAATCAGGCTTTTTACTACCATTTGCACCCTAGGGAACAATGACAATCAGCCTGTAGAGCCCCTAGGACTACTTATTGATATAAAGGAATTATTGAAAATGGCTCTGACCAAAGAGAAGATGGAGAAAAGGGATCAATAACTGGCACAGCAGTTCCAGATTTTATATCCTCACAACTTCAAGGCCAATAAAATTGAAGAACAAATTTGTTTCCAGATGTCCCAACAAAGTCTCACAGGCTGTGATTAGCTTGCAGACCTATCCCTAAACCTCTCATTGGCCCAAGTACTGTGTCTGTTCTGACAAGTCACATAGTGCCCCCTCCAGCCTGGGGGGTAGCCAATCTAATGTGAGAAGCCCAGAAACTGACAGGGTGAGAGGAGATGTCTCAGGGGGACATTTGGTCATTTCCCAAAAAAGGTGAATGAATTCAGCTAGAGACAAAAATAAAGAGAGACCCCTAATACTTTATCAAAACTTATCTGATCCCTAGCCAAAGCCAAAGATTAGAAAGAAGGTAGATATTTAGGGGAGAAAGAGGCCTGGAAGGAAGGAAGAGGTGGAAGCTGATAGAGACGGGTAAGAGCCAAGTACCTCCCTTACAAATAGCCCACAGTCAGCACTGAAAGGAGCGAAGCCTTTGGACTTATCTGCAGGGTTCTTGACTCCTAGAAATAAGCTACTGTTTCAAGGCTAGGTATGATGTTTTTTTCTTTAAATCTAAAAATCAGAATAGTCTTGGAATTTGGGGAATTTATTATTTACATTTGTTAAATAAATTTACATTTATTAAGAGCTTACTATGTGTTACTTTCTATACCAAATCTTTTGCGTGTTTTCATGATTAGGAGGCCAGGCTCTGAAAGGAGACTATTTGTATTTCAGTTCTCATTCGACAATTTACTAGCTTATGACTGTTGGCAGATAACTTTAAACTATCTATGGTTACTTCCTTATCTATAAAATGGGAAGAAAAAGAGTATGTAACTCATAGGATTGTTGCAAGGACTAAATAATTTAAAGTGTTTAGAACACTCCTTATCCCATAATAATTGCTGAATAAATAAGAATTATAAGCATTAAGTGTTGTTGTTAGATATTAGTTTCTTTAAGCCTCCCAAACTATGAAGTAGGTACTATTATTATGCATAAGTAAGCTAGAGAAAAATAAATTATCATTCAAGTAGCATAGGTAACAAATTGAGTTGAGCTGGGATCTGAATCCAGATCTCGCTACTCAATAACCTGTCCCATAAACCAATTTAAACAGCTTTTAGGATTACAGATCTTCGGCCAGAATTCAGGAATCCTGGACATAGAGAAAGAGGGAATCACACAGCTGGGCTCTCTACCTTTTTCCCTTCAGTTTATTTCGTGATTCATGTTCTTCAGAAGCAGTATAGACCATGGACATTAAATGATATGGATTGTATTCTGGAAAATAATCAGTCTCATGTAGGCAAGAAACAATTCACATTCCCATTTCTAATTCAAATTTGGTCATAGCCTGAAAATAATAGTAACTTGAAATTCCACTCGAAAATGTAATAGATCAATCAACCAGGTAGCCTGCATACCATTAAAGACTTAATTTGCTGGGACCAGGAGGAGTCCACCTTTTTCAGTTAAAATAAGACTAATGCTTAGCATATCAATATTTAAGCTGAATCTATTTTTATTAATTAGGACTTGAAGGTTGTCAGAAACTCACTGCAAATCGTCAATTACCTTGTACCTGGGATGTCCCTTATAAAAGTATCACATTACACAGCCATAAAAAATTCAGAAATAAAGTAGAATGTGCAGGAAAATCCTCATTTAAAATTGAAAGAATGAAAATTAACCCTTATTCTTTAAGAGGCCTGTGTCTTTCTATGTTTTAAAAGTATTAAAGAATACTGTAGATACAAGTTCTTTTTGTTCTACCTAATCCAATTGAATCTACTTTAAATAGCCATAATTGGTGATTTTTCAGATCAAAGGTGTTCCTCAGATCAATGAGCAGAGCTTGTCTATATTGATTACTAGCCATGCCTATGAAAATATCATTCGTTACATCAGAAATGATAGTGGAATGAAGAGGCTAACACCAAATTGGAAGGAAATCAATGAATTTCATGTAGATAAAAATAAGCATGTTACCTGGGAAGAGAACATCAATTTTTTATGGACCCAGACCAAATAGCAAAGGAAAAAATTATCTAGTAGGTCAGTCCTCCAAATGCTCAGAATGTCTTCTTATTCATAGTGGAACTTCTAACCCAGCAGAATTTCATCAAAGAGAAGAGGAAAGAAAAGGGTTGAGAATTCTTAATTCCTATCAGTTGCTATAAAAACATCCCTACATTTTGTTTTTTAAAGTCCCAGCCCAACATTCTCTACATATTTGTAAAAAACAATCAAAATATTTTATTCTTCTGCAGAACTTAGTCTCATGTAACTATTTTATATCCTGACAGTATGGCTTCTGCTGCATTAAAATAATATGTTAGACTAAGAGAATTATTAATTTGAAAAAACCCCATCAACTAAGGAATGATCTGAACAAAATGCTGGCTTAAGATTTTTGACAGAATTTTATTTTCCCTCTAGTAGTCTTATTGCCATCAGCAGGGTACACTATCTTCAGGTACCCACTCTGAACCTTGTACCTCCTTCCTACTAGTGAGAGGGATCTGAACTCATGTCCAGTACATCTAACAGGCTGCCTCCTGTGTCCAGACATGCTGCAGTCTGCATATTTCCATCTGGTCCAGGACCAGTGGTCGCTGGACCTCCTGACCTAGTTCCTGGTACTTAGCCAGGATTATTAGTACATCCCTATTGCCATGAATGCCCAGAAAATTTTGCCCAAGTCAGAGTTGATATGAGGGGCATAGCCAGGGTTTACTGTAGGTGTTACAATTACACAATCAGAAGCATTAGGTTAGCTTGACCTATCCAGGCAACCAGAGGCAGAAAATGCATTTTTAGGTATGTATGACTAGGCATAGGCCACTCACAAAAGAAAAATCAATAAACAGAATTTATCTAAATGAGATAAAATGGAAAATCAAGGATAGAACAAAGAGAATGGTGATGTTGGTCTGACTGAGGATGTTACCTAAGAAGAAGAAGGGAATAAAGGTTAAGGATCAAGCTTAGAGCAAAGGCTAAGACAGTTCTCAATGAGCTAACTGTGCCAACAGTGGCTTTTTGGCTAATGGCATCTTCAGTAAAATGGTTGAGGAATTCCTTTATCAGTCCCTTAACTGTCCTCTAGAATTTGTTTGTTCTGATCTTACAGAGGTCCCTGATGTGTATTCTTTAGTCCAGGAGTTTTATGCCAGAATGCATTCCACTTTGTCTACAAACGAGGAACTTCCTTGGGGGCTAAATTCTCAAATTCTGGAATTGTTCCTCGAGGTATAGCTCCAGACCATGGGACATTTGCACAAATAGAAACCCTCCAGAGTAATCCCCAAATTGGAGTTTTTAGCTTCCAGCATTAGAATAAAAAGATTAACTGGGATGCATATAGGCAGTGTTTAGTTTCTAGGATAGATTCCATGCCTGATCAATGTGGGAGTCTATGGGCCACAGCTGTAAATATCTAGGCAAGGACCATGATGCTCACTTGTACTTTTTACTGCCATGGTCAACAGGCTTTTTAAAAGCTTCTATTCAAATGAGAGTTGCCTGAGGCTTTTAGGACCCGGGATTGGGAGAAATCCAACAGATACAAAAGGTTCGGAAAGCTCAAATCACAATTCAAAATTAAATGCATAAAAAGTTCAAGTTCAAAGTAGGCTGACATCAAAGAGTCTTGGCAACCCAAGATCACATGATATGTGATTTCTAGGCAATAGCAAGAAGTCTCAACAATAGGTGAGTGAACAACTCACAGAACAAAGAAGTCCATGCAAAGTTATGTGAAGGATTTTAAAGTTGGGGTCCAGCCCCAGAACTTAGGGAACTGGCAAGGGCCTGAGGATGAGCTAAAGAATCTACAGCTCCAGCAGATAATTGTAATAGACTCAGAACCAGGGACAAGATAAGGAGATCCAGCCATCACTGGTCCTGGACCAGAAGGAAGAATGTAGCCTGCAGCCCACTTACATGTTCTGGACACAAGTTCAGATCCCATTTAATAGTGGGAGGGAGCTACACAGCTCAGAATGGGTACCTGACAGAGAAAGGGTACAGTGTGAGCTTCAGACTGGGGAGGTCTGGAGATAAACCATGATATTCATGGACTGCTCAGTGGTGCTTGTTTTGAGTAGGGTTGCATGGGATTTACACTTTCTTTGTTCACGTCTGTGTTTCTTAAAACATCTGTAATGACCGTTTATTACTATCATAATAAGAAAGCAATCTGATTTCAAAGTATACATGTTTTGAAAACAGTACCTTTATTAGACTAGCTGTATAAGGGCTTTGACCATCTTATGGCTGTTTTATAACTTGTAGCTATTTTTTTTTTACTATTAAATATTCAGAGAAGTACTGTTTTCTTCTGGTTGCTTTAATCCAATTTCACCCCTGTGATGTACCCATATTTAATTTTATTAATAAGATAGTGGCTACCATTTAATCCTTTAAAAATTAACTACTATGGAGAGGCAAAATACACTAAAATTGTTGATGGAAATGTTTACTGGGAAAAACCTTTATTGGGAAGGCATTACAGCAATTTCTATCAAATTTTTAAATGTTCTTACCTTGTGACTCAGGATTTCTACCTTTAAGAATACATACTGCAGGTATACACACTTCTTTGCAAAATGACATATGTAAAAGATTGTTATCCCTTATTTTTAGTATAAGTATCATTTGTAAGAGCAAAATTTTAGATACAGTCTATCAAATGGAATTATTTCCAAAATATAATGTGGGGTAAAAAAAAGTAAAGTATGGACTGATATGCCAAAACTATGATAATTATTTAAAAGGATAGAAAAAAAGCACATGTACATATTGGTTCATATATGCAAAAAATAATGTGAACATTGATAACCTTGGCTGCTTTCAGGATATGAAGCTGGTAAGAGGCAGCTGGGATAAGAGGGAGACTTTTCACCATATGTCTTTAATACCTTTTGAATATTGACTATAAGAATGTATTGCCTATTTAAAACATAGATATATATTTAAACAAAATTTGAAGTAACTCATCTTGGCAGTAACAAGGAAGCTAAAATAATACTTGGATAATTAAATGATTTGGAGGCAGAATGCCCTGTGCATGGCCTGAATATAAGAAGAGATTCTCACTCCACCCGACTATCTTTTAAAAGGAGAGAATTACTTGATTTACATTTGAGCACTTACAAAATCTCACATTATAGGCACTTTCCCAGGTATCTTATTTTAAACATCAATGTTATGTTTGGCAAGTCACTTTATTAATTGACCTTAGGTACTAACTGCTGGGATTGTTACAAAAGAAGAGACAGAAATTTAAGAGTTCTATTTCTCAATAGGTCTTGGATTTGGTTAAAAAATAACATTGTACTTTATGATTTGGAGATCAAAACAGCAAAGAGGATTATGTCCCAATGTTAAGGTCAGGGGTTCTTATCTTTTGGGATATGCTTTCCAAGGACAGCTCACAGAAGAATTCTAAAAAGTGCTATATCACAAACAATTGTAGGTGAATATAAAAATTATATTTTCTGGAAAAATTTGTTTAAAAACTTTAAAAATTTCTCTAGTGATGACCAGGAGTCTGAGGTCAAAGATGTATATGAAGAATTGAAAAAAATTAATATAAAATTAGAGTGGAATGTAGCAATATCCACAATTTCTCCATTCTTTTATGCAAATTTTAACTATATGTAAGTAATTATTTTAAACATTATAAGTAGATATTTGTCTACCTCACCTGCATCTGTAAGTACTATTCAAATTTATAGGAAAAAAAAATCTTTAATTCGATTTCTCATTGACAAAGTGGGAAGGTGCCTTATAGCATGAATACCTTCTATTTGGTATTGCAAAATATTTAAACTTTCCCAAATAAATTTATTTTAAACATTTTTCCAAACCTGAAGGTGAGATTCCTTTTACTTTGTGCTGTTCTAACCACATACCTCTTTTATGTATTGCTTAGTAAGGCTTTCAGATTCAGGCTGTTATTCCCCAGCACTTATTTTGTAACTGCACAGATAGCATGATAACAGGTAAAACTGCCCTTGGATCACATTATTTCAGATGCATTACAACCCAAGGAGTAGATAGAATCCAAAACTAAAATCGTTTTAATAAAAGCTTAGGTCTCTGAGATTTTATTTCCTGCAGTGTCAGGAAGACTACGGAATAAAAGCCTTTCTGTTTCATTAATAAAGACCACTGTATTATCATAGAGTTTGCAAATTATCCACAGCTACTTCAAATAAATACTTCTCCACAGTGCAGTACTCTTAAAATATTTGGGGTAGTTGAAACAAATCAAATGAACTCATGCACCCATAAAGAAAAAATGCATGAACGTTGAAAACACAAACACTACTGTGGCTTATGGAATTTGTAGTTTAATGTAAACAGGGTGGCTGAAATGCTAATCTTTTATTTATTTAAAACAAGGAGGAAGGTCATGAAAATAATTCACCATACTGATTCTGGCATGTAAAGAGAAAGTGAAGGCCTGTCAGTAAAGAAAGGAATGTTAATGCAAAATTAGTGTGCTAGGTCCAACTCATGCTGTTTACTGTAGTTTTGACTGTGAGATCACTCTTTCATTAAGGCTAAAAAGTGGCTGGTAAGCTCTGTTCTAATGAGCGATGCCTATATAGAGGATAAGGACTTAACATAATTTTTAAGCCTAAAATTAAAGTTCGTGATGAGCTAAAACCATAAAGTTTAATGAATTTATTTTTAAAGAACATGTATTTCTTGTATATTATAAAATAGTCATTTACATGTAAATAAAAATTAAATTAAGCCATCCTTAATTTGATTAGGAATTTCCATCAAAATTTCCCTATTACTTTGGTGGAACTCCAATGTGAAAGCTTTTTGAACGAAGGTCACATGAGCAAATCTTGTTTTGTCAGGTGGATGGTCTATGGTATACAGAGCCTTGATAGAAACCAGCTGCAATGACCTGACATTGGTTAAGGCTGAAAACTCAGACAGTGCAAACAAATACTATATCTTGGCTCAAAATGCTTGCCACATCTGCCAACAATTAGTTCTATATCAGACCTAGAAAGGGGCACCGAGAAACAGGATCAGATTACAGAGAAAGCAAATAAACAAGGGGCCCTGCATCATTAGTCATCAAGTGGATACAGAGGTAGCCAATTTCTGAACTGAAGCTCAGATCGTCAATCCCAGCTTCAGCAGATAGCGTTAGTTAAGAGTTGCAGGGACGTTGCATGTTGATAGTCTGACCAGGCCACACTGACTTCTGGGTGCCACCCAACAACTGTTTATTATTCCAGATAGCAGAGATCATTCAGAGAGTATAGAGCACTAACCTCAGAAATGGAAGATTTTAAAAGCATTCAGATGTCATCTACTGCCATTTCTGGTCAAGATTTATGACACAGTTCAAGATAGCAGTAGATAAGAAAAAGACTGATTTTCCCTGCTCTACCTACTTTCCCCCCGAAATTCACTTTTCTAACTCTTTTTAGCCTTCCTTCAACTTTTCTAAGACAACGGGTCTATTCAGGATGATTCTTTTTAATGTTTATTTATTTTTGAGAGAGAGAGCACAAGCAGGGGAAGGGCAGAGAGAGAGGGAGACGCAAGAATCCAAAGCAGGCTCCAGGCTCTGAGCTGTCAGCACAGAGCCCGATGCGGGGCTCAAACTCAGGAACCATGAAGTCATGCCCTGAGCCGAAGTAGGTTGCTCAACCGACTGAGCCACCCAGGTCCCCCCTTTATTTTTCTTTCTTTCTTTCTTTCTTTCTTTTTTTTTTTTAATATTCAAGGTGATTTTTAACTCCTTGACCCTGAAGTCTAGCTTCCTGGATGATTATTCCTGGTATCATGATTCTTTGTTTGGCTCTCTGTGTTTGCTTTTTAACCCAAGGATTGTCAGTTTCTTTTATCTCCTACATGACTTCTTGGTCCCTCAGTGGAATGAGGTGGTCCCAACAGTTATGAACTTATCTGGATTGGCGACATTGTTGTCTTGGCACAGAAATACTCTATGCTCCTGTCAAATTGACTGTCACTGTTGGCTTTCCATGCCTTACACTGACTGGAAGATTCTGCTCCAGATACTGAGTTTTAGGCTCTCCTTCCAACCAGAGTCATTGACTTTCACCCCTTCCCCCCCTCAGAGTGGATACCCATCTTACAGAGTTGAACTGCTAGATGGAGCGTGCCAATCTTCCTATCCAGAGGAGTGGCCTTTCCCCCACAGAGTTTCTGCCATCATTATACTCCTTCCAGTAAACGTGTCCTTTCCCTTTTCCCTGACTTTCCATTAGTCATTTTTTTCTGGAGTGTTAATCAACAGAATCACAATTAAGTCTTATCTCTCTTGGTTATTTTGTTTTGCTGGGTATCAGAGATGTCTGAAAATCAAGCAGAAGATAGGGAGTATATATCTATAGATAGATGGTGATAGATAGATAGATAGATAGATAGTCATATGGGATTACATTATCTGCATAATGTCACTAAATGAATTGGGTGGAGGAAAAGATTTATTAAACAAATAATTCTTTTAGACCCAATCAACGTTTATTCAAGAACATTATTTTAAATATTCATTAGTAATAAAGCAGAAAAGTTTGGCTATAGAGTCTCTTCAATATAAAAAGAAGATGGACTTTTCTACTCCTATATTCCACTTGAAAGAATAATTTAATTAAAAGGCAAAGCCGGCAGGAACTTTATAATCTGCATGCAATGCAGGATATTATATAATGACCTTCATTTAAAACCCAAATCATTAAAACTAGTAAGTCTAACTGGTGACAAGGGAGATTTCAACATCAGGCCCAACAGCTTAAAAATATGAATAAAAATCATAGCTTAAATGAATCAGTCCATTGAGAACTTATCGCAAAGTAAAATGAGAGAAGAAAAAAGTTACCTAGGCAATGAATCCTTCTGCTGCACTATTTTATCTTTTGACATGTGCTTCTTTCTTCTTTTCTTTCTTTCTTTTTTTTCAGAATTTCCTCCTCTGTATAAAATAAACTCAAATCTATTTCCTAGGAAAAAATTATTTTAGACAATTTGGATGCACTGGAGAAAATAATCTTTAGAGGTGGCTAAATCACTTCTCATCCACCCCAACCTCATTTGTCACATACTCCAGAGAAATGAGCATTTGAAATAAAGTGTGTGTGTTGAGGGGAAGGGGGAGCTGCCGCCCTTTACAGGAGCATGGAGAATTGACTCTTCACTTCCTAACAACTTCTGGACATTTTTCAGTAGTAAAACACTAACTAGAAGCTGTGTTTAGTTTCTATAACACATATCTTCGTTTTGGCATCAGCTTCTTCATATGATAGCCATCCTTAATACAAATAGGAAGAGATCAACATTTAAATGGGAGCAAAATTATCTTTTACTTGTTGAAATTTTTTCTAAGCTTTGGAGCAAAGCAGAGTAAGGAAGTGAAATTTTTTTTCAAATTATATAGCGGTGATGCTTCATATTCACCAAATCCTCTTTTCTTTTTCTCTCATGCTTTTTGTATCTGTTCTTTGTCTGTTTATTTTTTCATGTAAGTTATTACCCCAATTTCCCTCTGTCTCCTCTAGCCCTGAGTTCCCAGGTGGTATTGTTTACCAACTTGCCTTCTTCATGATGAGTTCCAGAAGTGAACAAAGGAAATCCAGAACACGCTGTCTTCTTTGGAAACATGATGCCAGGGTTTCTAGGAGAAAGATGAAAATTAAGTCAAAGTGGTCATTTGATGTCATGTAAAGAAAAAGCTGTCTTGAGTGTATTACAACACCCTTAACAACTGACTATGGCTTCATTCAGAAGTTGAATCTGCACCAAATCAATAGAATGAAGGATAAAGTATTTTCTCAACCAGTGAATCTGTTTATTTGGGTTAGATATTTTAACATGTGTTTACTAGCCACTCTGTTAACCAATCATTTAGTCATGTAATTAGTCAAACTAATTGCTAAAGCAAATTTGACTAAACAAATCAATTTATAGATATATTTGTGGCATTAGCGTAGTAAAGACTAATAAGTAACCTTAGAAAGGAAAACAAGACTATTGATCCCTTACCCAGGGTAGAGTGGACTGTCCTTATCAGATCATTGTTCTACCATTTCATTATTGAAAAGAGACATTAACTAGGAGAAAAAATACTGGATTAGGAGTCTAAAGACCGAATTTGGGTTCTTAGTCATTCTCCCAGCATGGTCATGTTGGACAAAGGATGCATGTACTTTCTGGTCCTCAATTTTCTTTGTCACAAAAGCATTAGGCTAGCTAGATGATCTTATTCTCACTATCTACAGCTGAATGTGATGTTAGGTCTGGAATATGTCTCCCAAAGGACAATACAAATATGAAGCTAGATAGGTCTTTAAGTCACTAAATTTCAATGAATATGTATTACTAATTAATGGTATTTTTATTAGCATTTCATAATGCAGCTAAAAATGGAATATGCTTGTAACTAGGTAAAATATGAAATGATTATCAAAAATGCATTTGATACTACATAGTATATTAATAGAGTTTCTCTTGTTAAAAGTAATCCCCATAAAGTGTTTTTAGTAATCGCTGGGATTTTTAATGACCCCGTTTTACAACAAAATAATTAAAATTTAAATTAAGCTTATAACAGTAACTTTAAGAGACACATAGAACAGCAATCAAAAACCTCTACATTACTTGGTGTTAATTTTTAAATTGGGTTATTTTACATTTAGTTTCATAGTATATTAAAAATTGTACATATGAAACTTTATGATTGAAGAAACAGGATATGTTGTTCAACAAATAAACTCTGGAAAATTTTAGAAAGTAACATCTGGGACATTGTCTATTTATTTTGGCAGAAAAAGGATATTAAATTTAATAATATGTAGTGATAGGTTAATGCTAAAACATCTTATACTTTTAAAGAGTATTATAGTGCATATTATCCTGATGGTTAACTATATGAAAATGGGCAAAGATTTACCTCATGTTTTATATTGGCTTATTGAGTCAGTCTCTAATTCAACAAACATTTATTTACTTTTTACTTTTTATAATTTTTTAAATTCTTTTTTTTTTTTAAACATTTATTCAGGGGCGCCTGGGTGGCTCGGCCAGTTAAGCGTCCGACTTCGGCTCAGGTCATGATCTCACCGTCGGTGGGTTCGAGCCCCGCGTCGCGCTCTGTGCTGACCGCTCAGAGCCTGGAGCCTGTTTCGGATTCTGTCTCCCTCTCTCTCTGCGCCTCTCCTGTTCATGCTCTGTCTCTGTCTCAAAAATAAATAAACGTTAAAAAAATTAAAAAAAAAAACATTTATTCATTGTTGAGAGACAGAGAGAGACAGAGCATGAGTGGGGGAAGGGCAGAGAGAGGGACACACAGAATCTGAAGCAGGCTCCAGGCTCTGAGCTGTCAGCACAGAGTCTGATGCAGGGTTCGAACTCACGAAGTGTGAGATCATGACCTGAGCCAAAGAAGCTTAATCGACTGAGCCATCCAGGTGCCACTTGACAAATTTTGTTGAGGAAACTATAAGGTATACTTATTAGGTAAAGCATAGAGTTTGAAAACTGATATCCTAGTTGTACCATTTGCAAATGTTAACCCAATAACATCACTGAACCTCATTTTTCTCTAATTAATAGTTGCTAACTGACATGGTTGTTACAGAGATTGAGAGGAGCAGTCAGGACGAAAGCAAGTTTTCTCAGGCTAAATTATTCTGACCTCTACAAGCTACCATACTACAGGTACTATACTTGCAAAGTATATCCAATTGTATATAAAAGTCAACAATGGCTTTTAGTTCCATATAATACATTTGTATATTAGTCCTGTCAGTTTCACCCAGGATTTGGAGGCCATTCAGAAAATATTTGAAGAAGTTTATCTGCATGATTTGGCTATAACCAAACCCGAATCTAGTGGCCACTGCAGAGTTGGAGTGTCATCATAGTTTTTGTTGTTTTTGCTATTCTGATAAATCACATTGAAAGGGAAATACATAACTACTCAAAGCTTTCCCTCACTCTGCACAGTGAAAGACTTTTGGGATACCTAGGGAAAAACATAGTTTAAAACAGTTGAAATGTAAGCTTGACATCTCTCAAAACTTTTTCCAATATGGGCAATAAAAAGCGACCTTCTGAATATATTATACAAGATAACACTGAAAGAAAATTAATAAAATGTTTTTCTCATCTTCTACATGCATGCCGTGTGCTGTATGCTAGAAACACAGGAGTTCAAATCACTATCATCTTTCCCTAGTACTTAAATAGTAGAAAAAGCACATATCAGAACAGAACATTCTCTGAGTCTTGTCACTTGCATACAAATGTGTTCAGATGACATAGCACTACTTAGAGTAAATCTGGAGCAGAAATAACTCTGGCTTCTGACTGATTTCAGTTTCACTTGTCCCTGGTTTAGAGATAATAGATTAGTATTAAATGGAAATAAGTCAAGGTCATGGTTTTTTGGTCATAAGTGAAATTCATCAGCCTCAGCCATTTTTCCTATATCTCCTCTGACTTCTACTGAAACTTTCCCTATTCAGATGACTTATGTGAAGAATTCGAGTAGTATTTCTATAGTAGGCTTCAATATGATATTCACGGTCCTTAGTAAGAAAATTACACTACCTGTCAAATTGATGTTCAAATGCTACCATGCCTTCATGGGACAGCTTTCCTCTCCTTTGATATTCTATGTTTCCAATAGAGCAGACAGATTTGTTTCAAGTTGAGATGAGACATTCATTATTAACTCAAAAGAGTTTCATTGGCTGATTAGTTTGCTCTCCAGTCAAGTTCTGAACACTCACATTTCTTTAAACTATTTTTGATCCACTAATAATTTCTTTTCTAATAGCCTCAATTTTTCCATCTTCCTATGTCTGGAAAGCATTTATTATTTCCTTACTTAGCAGAGAGAAAATAGCACTCTCTGACTTCATCTTCCCTTTATCAATGAGGTGCTAGCAATTACAGACTGAGGAGTTTTGTATTTTTCAAAGATGCATAGATTTTTGGCCAAAGACACCATTTGTGCTCAGAATAAAATATGACTGCACATGCCTTTCCCATAACCTAGAGAAAGAATGATATAGATAATGGGGGAAGTTATTCTCCAGTAACTTCTCAGAGTTATTGGACAACACAATGCTGTTCTGTCAGGAGGGGAGCATAGGCATCCTTGCAGTATCTGGTAGCAGTGTGGTGATGATTCATGTATGGTATGCAGACCTATGGTTATCTAAATGGATCAGTTCATGAGCTCTGGTAGAGGAGAAGCCCCAGGACAGAGCACCCAAAAGAGCCACAAGTAGTGCGTGTGTATGATGTGAAGCATGACCATTACAGCGAGCTATGGACTCTGGCAGGATTCCCTTTTCTGTCTCTTAATGGCTGTGTGACCTTGAGAATGTTATTTACGTTCTATGACTCAGTTTCCTAAGTTGCCTAAGGATAACAATATTTCTCACACAAAGTCATTATAAGGGTAATGGAGAGAAGCAAGATGTTATTTAAATCCACAAATAGCTACAGAGGCTACTATTTTTTAGGGTGATAAATTTTTTGCCCTTAAAAAAATCTTCCCTTTTGTCATTTGGTTGTAAAAGATGAGCTTTATGACATGTGTGGGAAGGCCAGGATTCTATAGAAAGGGGCCAAGAATGCTAAATCACTCTGCTTAATAAGGAAAAGTTGTGAAATTTCTGGGAGGAAGACAGACGTGGAAGTATCTGAAGCATGAAGAACCCAAAAACTGGGGTGGGAAGGGGGTAGAATCTGGGGAATATTAGTTAATGTAAATGATGGAGAATAGAAATGTGCTCAGATTTTGACTCTGAACTTCCTCACTTTTACTTTTTAGTACTGCTGTGACCTATGGGCAAGTTTATTAGCTTTTCTATACCTCAGTTTCCTCATTGGTGAAATAAGGCTTATAATAAAACCTATCTCATAAAAGTTCTCTGAGAATTAAATGAATTGATAGTTGTGAAGAGTTGAGACCTATGCGTGGCACATAGTGTTAGATGTGATACACAGTATATTTTTCCAAAGTCTTAATTATTAAATTTGGAGTGATACTATAGTGGCTGGGGGTGGGGAAGAGGTTGGGGATGAGGTGATACAAAAGATTTCAGCAAGACAAGTTCAGGGGGGATTGACTCCTGGTCTGGGTAAACTCAAAGCCCTGTGCTATTGCCAGTCATTTGGCAGGTAATGGTAAGAAAAAATACATTTGGGAAAATATTAGGTTTGCCAAAGACATGTCTTGTTAAAGCAAGACAGTTTATGCCATGCCCAATTATTTCTTACATAATTTCTGTGCCAATCTTTATAATTTGACAGAGCCCCTGTCCTAAAATATCTCTCTTTAAATTTATCCAAACTCAATCAAAAGAGTCCTTTTGAATTTGTTGTTTTACGTAAACATTAGAATCTATTCCTAAATATCAATACATCTCTTAGTTCATATGTGTGATAGGGCATATGTGTAAATTGATCATAAAAAATTTTTTAAAACATTTTGTGTCCCTAGGATATTCAGTTCAAAGAAATGACATACTGAAGTAGAAAAAATAGCCAATTTATTGTTAGAACATACCTAAGTTTCCTCAGAGCTCTGTACCTATGCACGTGCTTTGTTTGCTCCTTTAGCTACATGATCAACGTAGTTCCTGAGAAAGTGTCCTTACCTGACTGCAGCATTTGTGTGACAGTATATAACTCCTAAGTAACTGAATGATGAGTTGAATGTTTTTAAACGGTTTTACAAGGTTTGAAGCACAAGCATAGGTTATATTATAGGAGACTTGATGGCACCCTGTATAGCTGATCAATCAAATGAGAAATTGGAATATGTAGTGAGCCACATTATTTCAGAACTACAAGAGTACTTTCAGGAGAACTAGTCTGAACCCCAAAGTATAACTGCATGAAAGTCTCACAATTATTACCAACATCAAGAATGAGCCTACAGTTCTTACCTAGTCTCTCTAGTGACTTTCCCAGTACATTCTTACTGCTCAAAGTGGAGTGACTAATTTTGAACAAAGGAATTGATCACCTGGAAGGTAGGGAGAAACAGCTGTCAACGGTCTCTGTTCAAAACAAACGCAACTCTTCGGACATTGATTGTTTCTGTTTATTTCTGATCTTATGAAGGTGTCTGTTAAATGAGATAATGCACATAAAACACTTAGCAAAACACCCGGTCGATCACACTTGATAAACTATAATTTCTATCTTTGTTAGCCATGCCCTGGACTTTTTCTACATCACAGATCTATGAATGATAATACTCATATGCATGAATCTTCAATCTTGAAGGACAACAGCATATCTATTTGTGAAATAATCTAAAGCAGTGTAATGGGTGTCATTAAATCTTGTCTACCTGAGGCAGTATAAATCATTCGGGTAAATGAACCAATTAAAAACCAATTACCAACACGGCCTGACAATGGAAGATTGAAGAATGGAAGGAAAGGCTGATGTAGCCTCCCTAAAGCTGGGAGGAAAGCTCTACCCCTGAGGTTCCAGGGAATGGATTTGACAAGATGGTTAGATTGTGGCTGTTCTTCTCAGAGGCATTAACTCCTGCATTTCTTGTAAAAAAAAAAAAAACAGATGCTTGCTGGCTAGACACAAAAGCGAACTGCATTGAGCAAACTATAATGTGATGATGGCTTTTCATTTGATTTTTTTATTCATTTGGTTTGAAATTTACTTGAAGCAAATAGGTTTCCTCTGAAAATTGTCTTGATTTGGACCTCTGATTTCAGATCCTTCAAATCAGTAAAAGTCAGAAAATTATGAGTCTTTTTTGAAGTGAGAAAATTTGGTTGCATCAAATGGGCAATCTTAGTGAAATCTGAAATCACCATTCCAATAACAAATTTATTTGATATGATTGAGAGGAAATTGAACAGATATATGGGGTGGTTGTTTTACAATAGGCCACTAATTCATTGACTCAAATAGGTTTTTCATTTCTCATGCATATGTTGGCTATTTGCAATGACATAAATCACATTCATATACCAGCAACAACAAATGTAGAAGTCATCTTTGTTACCACATGTAAGAAAACCAGGTCAATATTTTCCCTTTATAAAAAAGCTTCTGGTTTACTTTTTTCTTTATATGTAGTTTTTAAGGTCCTATGCTTTTATCGGTACTTTTTCCATTTCCAGATGTTATTACCACAGTGGTACTAAGAAAATACTGCCTGGATTTTTCTCCATATTGTTTTTCGCCACTCTACACAATCAGGCCCTTAAGGTGTATGTATTGTCTCTCAAAGTTGCATTTTATCAGCATCCTAATAATGGCAACGGTTTCTTGAAGATGGTGACTCTCAACCTCTAACCACACTAGAATCATTTGGTGTGCTGTTTAAGGAGGACCCTCTTGCTCTCCAGAGAGTCTTATGTTCTGGGTCCAGGCTGGAGCCCAGGAATATGCACATTAGTGGTCACTCTTCTAATTGGTAAATGTGGCATATTGTGGTAGCCAGGGGTCTGAGGGCTATATACTGAGAAATACTGTCCCTAAAGAATCCCATCTTGGCTTTCTTTCTGTTAAATCAATAAATTTATTAGGTGTTTTTTCTCTCCCTAATCACACAGTTTAGATGGTTATTCCTGTCTAAATTGACCACACTAATCATTCACTGCCTGTTACATTGCTGCAGAGGAATTGGTCTGTTGCAACCACACATTCTGCTATTATATTGTGTTCACCAATCTCTTGTTAAGTATAAGAGATCTATTTGAATACACTCAAATGCAACAGGAAATTTAGTAGTTAGGTACCAGAATATTTTAGATTACCAAATCCAAGAAAGTGCAATACAATCAGTCAATCATTGTCTTTGGCTTTTCTCTTTACGTTGACCTTACCTTCTCTGGATGCAAACTGACCCTCTGATGTTTGGGAACATATTAATGAGACACAACAGAGTTAAAGTTCTTGCACATGTAGAAAGTACTGATCAACATTACCTATGGCTCAAAAAAATTATCCAAAGAAGGGTTCTGACTGGCCTAGCTTGCATCAGATGTTCATTTCTGTTTTGGGGTATGAGGACTGTGAGACCATATCACTTTCCTTCCAAAACACAAGGGTGAAATTAGAAGTGGGTCAAGTGTTTCCCAGAACAATGGTTCTGCCCTTTGAGGAGATAATGAATCCAGAGTTCTCTGATACGGAGGTATTATGAAACAGATTCATTATCTGATTTTCCTCAACGTTTATTACTTGAATGAGGACTAATATCTAGAGAAAAAGCAGAGAAAAACCCTCTGACTCAGTAAATACAGAGACACCATTCTCCATATTTTTCTACTTCAAACTTCTCTTTTCCATTCTCCACTCCTAACTCATTCGCAAATACACACCCTCACACACAAATAAATACAACGATGAACTCCAAAATTTTCAACACTCTAACTCCTTAACTCTTTTTTTATCTACCATATTTCACTTACATTTTCATTACAGGTATTGATTAACTCAATTAGGAATCTAATAATAAATTTTTATTAAAAATGCTTCTGATTTTCTATTTCAAAAATATTTTGAGAGTAATAATTTTTATAAGCTTCCATATTTTTATTTTCCAGCTTCATTGACATATAATTGACATATAACATGGTGTAAGATTAATGTATACAATGATTTCACATATCATACATAAATATTAAAAAATTATTACCACAATAAGGTTAGTTAACACCACCTCATATGGTTATCCATATCCATATGATATCCATATCCATCACCTCATATGGTTATCATTTTTTTTGCATGTGTGGTGAGAACTTTTAAAATCCACTCTCATGGAAACTTTAAAGTACACAGCAGAGTATTGTTAACTATAGTGATCATGGTGTATATTACATCCCCCAGAACTTATTCATCTTATAACTGGGAGTTTGCACCCTTTGACCACATCTGCCAATTTCTCCTATTAAACCCCCTTCTCCTGATAAGCACCAATCTACTCTCTGTTTCTTTGAATTCAGGGTTGTTGTTTTTTTAAGATTCCACACATATGGAACATCCTGTAGTATTTATATTTCTCTATCCTACTTGATCATCATATAATATACTTCTAATGTGCTGCTGCATTTGGTTTGTTAGTGTTTAGTTGAGATTTTTTGTGTTTATATTCATCAGGAATATTGTCCTATAGTTTTCTCTTCTTGTAGTGTTCTTATCTGTCTTTGGAACCAGGACAATGCTGACCTTGTAAATGAGTTTGGGAGTATTCCTTCATCCTCAATTTTTTGGAAGAGTTTGACAGGACTGGCATTAATTCTTCTTTAAGTGTTTGGTAGAATTCGCCAGTAAAGCCATCTAGTCCTGAGCTTTTCTTTTGGGGGGGTTTGATTACTGATTCAATATTCTATATTGGTCTATTGGTCTGTTCAGATTTTCTATCTCTTCACGATTCAATCTTGGTAGGTTTTATATTTCTAGGAATTTATTCGTTTCTTCTAGGTTATTCAATTTGTTGGCACATAACTGTACACAGCAGTCTCTCATAGTCCTCTTTATTTCTGTGGTATCCATTTAATGTCTCCTTTTTCATTTATTATTTTATTTATTTGGGTCTTATCTCTTGTTTCTTGACTAGTCTAGCTGAAAGTTTGTCAGTTTTATTTATGTTGTCAAGTAATCAACTCTTAGTTTTGGAATCTTTTCTATCATTTTCCTATTCTCTATTTCATTTTTTTCTGCTCTAATCTTTATTATTTCTTTCTTTCCACTAACTTCAGGCTTAGTTTGTTTTGCTGTTTTTAATTCTTTGAAGTGTAAAATTAGGTTGTTTATTTGAGATCCTTTTTTTCTTGATGCAATTATTTATATTTTAAACTTCCCTCTTAGATCTGCATCACAAAGTTTGGCATGTTCTGCTTCCATTTTTCTCATGATAATATTTTATTTCCATTTTGATTTTTTTTTTTTTTTGATCCATGGTTATTCAGGCTATACTTTGTAATTGGGTGTAGTCACTGTCTAAGGTCCCTGCCTAGGTGAGGTTCCTGGCTGTGTTCAGCAATCAGATAGGGCTGAACTGCTGGTGGGATTGTAGGCTGGCCTCTAGGGTTGCTCAGCGGCACTGTTCAGGCACCCTAGTTAAGCGGGGCCAGAGGTTGCTCAATAGTTGGGTAGGGCTGGCTGGCTTTGTTCTCTGCCTAGGCAGGCTATAGGATGTGTTCCATAGTTGCCAGGCATCT
Source organism: Acinonyx jubatus (assembly GCF_027475565.1). Lineage (NCBI taxonomy): Eukaryota > Metazoa > Chordata > Mammalia > Carnivora > Felidae > Acinonyx > Acinonyx jubatus. The sequence goes on from NC_069383.1 coordinate 34,544,801, forward strand.
GTGGCCATGCTTCATGGAGGGGTGGGTTTGGAGGCTATGCTCAGCAGTTGGGTGGAGGAACAAATTTGGTCCCCTTCACTGAACAAGCCAAAGGATGTGCTCCATGGTTGACATAGCCCTGTTAGCTGGGCATCCAAATCAGTCATAATAACTAATGGAGCTCTCTGGCAGTCAGGATTACTGAATGAGCTCTGCCGATGAGCAGAGCTGTGGTTTGGATCTCCACTCAGGTGTGTCGTCTGCCAAGATCTTAGAGCTGATTGCTGTAAGCCCATCCCCCTTCTCCATTTCAATCTGATCCCTAATTGTTGAGCTCCTCAGTTTCCCCAGTGATCCCCATGAGGTAAGATTTGAATGAGCTTCCCTAGAAGCATCCCACAACCCTAGGGAAGAAGAATGTCCACCTTGGTCCTGTTTTTACCACAGGAGATACTGTAGGTTCCAGGGGCCTTCTTGGTTGGGCATTGCTGGCCTAGGGAAGGGACAATGAGGTCAAAGTAAAATCACTTCTCTTACCTTTCTAATATGGTTCTTCTTTGTCTCTGTTATTCAGTGGAGTACTTCAGTCTCACCCCTGGGTTCTGGGATTTTCACAGTGTTGTCTTGTCTATGAATAGTTTCTAGCTGGTTTTCCTGTGAGGGGGACTAATGTCAACAGCCATCTTGGTCACCATCTTGATGACCTCACTCCTGAGAGTGGTAGTTTTTGATAGCGTAGCCTTTTCTTCATAGAAATAACAAAGAAAAAAAGTATTTACTGCCAGTGTTCCGGGGAGTTTGTAATTCTTGCTTGCTTATGTTGTAATCAGTTCTGTGAAAATTCCTTAAACCCAGAGATCCAATTTGTCAGTTCAATATTAACAATTTTTATTCTATTAAAACACTTTAACTTACTTTCCTAGCCTTGAAAGATCCAGGTTTGAGCTAATTCACTTGCTAAATTTATTTGCCAAATTCAAATTTTAAAACTACTTATAAAATAATTTAGGGTTAAAAAAAAGAGACAGTTCTTTCCCCAATGAATTGCCTTGGCAACTTGTCAAAAAAACAAAACAAAACAAAAGTAATCATAATTTAGAACTATAAACTAAAGAATTTCCTAGAGAATCAACAAATTAAAAATAACCACACAGAGTGGTATATTTGAATTAATAAACCAGGCTCTCTGCTGGTACTAGGAATATAAAAATAATTAAGATATTGCCTTTACCTTTGCATTCAGTAGGGTAAGCCCTCACCCAGGCTTCTGTTTGTACCTTGTAGCTAAAACTAAGTCTTGTGGCTGTATCCAAATTCAAGAGGAGATAGAGATCCAAACTTTTCTTTATAGTACCAAATTAAAGAAAGGCAGAAAGAAGGGAGCTGAAGTGGATATTTAGTGAGCCTCCCCACAGTATCCACTGCATGGAGTTTCCCTAGAGGAGAGATTTTCAACCTGCAGACATGGGTTCTCTAGTTTGGTAATATTCCAATTGTTCTGTTTTCTTTTGGGGGGTATATATTATTCCTAGAAATGATACTGAGTCTGTTCTCCATATCAGTCATCTTTTCTAGTATCTTTTCCAGCCCTGTGCATGTTTTCTGCATTTTAGTAAAGTTCTTCAAGGTTGTACTTCTCATCAACTAACTTAAAATTTTGCTGCATTAATATGCATTTTAATTCTGCTTATCCACTCTTATTTTCCTATTGATGTCTTAGTTATAATTATGTTTTCTTGAAGAATGGTCATTTTTTTTCATTAATAAAGACTCATTTTCATAGCTCTCAGCCAAATTCTTTAGTATTTGAAGGTACTCATCTTGCACAGCACTGACATCTTGCACAATACTGAAGTGCAATCTTCTACTTCATTTTTTGGTCCTCTGGCAATTGAAAGCAATGGTTTAAGTGAATAGATACATCTCCCAGGATGTAGTATACCAAGATTTTTTAGTTTCTTCTTTTTAATGTTTATTCATTTATTTTGAGAGATATTGAGAGAGTGAGAGAGAGACAGTGAACACGAGCAGGGGAGGGGCAGACAGTGAGGGCGAGAAAGGATCCCAAGCAGGCTCCACACTAAGCCCAACACAAGGCCTCATCTCATGACTGTGAGATCACAACCTGAGCCAATATCAAGAGTCAGATTCTTACCCAACTGAGCCACCTAGGATCCTAGATTTTTTTTTGTTTCTGATTCTACCAAGAAAACTTTGCTTCTAGGGAACTAGATGTTCCCTAACTCTAATTCTACTGTTTTCTCCCCTTCCATTCTTGCTCTGTGGTTTCCCAAGACTTGTCTTTTCTGAGTAAGTGTAAAAGTAGGAATGGGGATGGAGACATATAATGCTGATGTTACCATTCTCACTTACAAAGAATTAAAAGTGTGTGGGAAGCTTTTGAATTGCTACAGTCCATGATTCAAAAATTAGACAATTCCTACTATTTAAAAATGTGGGTTGCATTTAAAAAAGTGGCTATGCCACAAAATACCTAAACAGGTATTTCTCAACATTTTTGGCAGTAGTGTGCTAATCAGTCTTAGTTTTCAATGTTGTGATTGTTTATTGTTTTATGGTCTTCTTGGTATTTAGGTATTGGGCTAAAGTGGGTTGTATTGGAGAGTACTGGTCAAATGCCATTTTATGCCAGAAATCTCTTGAAAGATGATCAGAAAGAATCACAGAGCTAAGAGGAAAAGGACAACAGAGATCTGTTTACTGATTCTGTATCTTCTGTGAAATCCTTCTTGCATAATGTATATTTTAAAGTATGATTTACATGTTTTTAGAATTTCAGTTAATTAAGTTCATCCAATACAGTCCTCAGATGTTTGCCTGTGTTTGGTCACAATGTTTTCTTTGTAGGGATCCCATAACCTACTTGAGATCCTCTGAATCACTATTCTCTACTTTACAATGTATTCCACATTTTCTTTCTCAACACTTTATTAGCACTTTTCATTGTCCTCATTACTTTCCCCTTATTTAAATTTTCCTTCTTCATTCTTTTTTAAAGACAATTTTTAAATGAGCTCAATATATCAGCCTTCTTAGCGTAAGAATTAATTCTTTGCTTCCTCTCATTTATTAGTTGCCCTATTTTCTCTTGTTTCTGTCTTCCCCCTGATATATCTGTTACACACTTTTTAACTCATTTTCTTCTTAAAATGTATAATGTCAGTATTTTTTATTTGTTTATTTCTAATTGATTTATTATTTTATTTATTTCTAATTGCTTTGTTTTGTTCTTTTAATAAATATCTATTTTTTTTGGAAGGGGGGCAAATGGAAATATAAGGTAAAGCTGACTATGATACTTTAATGTGATCTTTTCTCTTATTTTTCACATTGTTCAATTCCTTCTATTATAAAAGTTATTCCTCAATTCCTCTTATTTTGTGATTTTTCTCATAGAGCCTCAAAATTCCTCAGGACACCAATTAACCCTATCTATAACTTCAGAAAAGGGACACATTGATATATTAAGAAAAATTGAGTATTAATTGCAGTGTTGTTATTTTCTTAAGTGAGTCTTCCTCTTTACCTCCACCCCAATACACAACTTTGTTCTTTACTTGTTAGGCCCTGAATTTAATCTTAGAAAGATTATTTTAGAAGATAAGGCAAACATTTTTTTCAAGTATGCACAGTAATACTAATAAATGATAAAATACTGAGAAATTGAGTTTTACATAAGATTTCCTTTTGATCATTTTAAATTAGCTCATGCATTTTCGGTTTGCAAATAGGTCTTTAATTGAAATTTGCTCTTATGAATAAAATCACTAGACCTTATGAATGTGGATGACACTAGGAGGCAGTATGGTAACTAGAAAGAGGACTAGGTTTAGCTTCAAGGAGCCTGGGTTCTAATCTTGATTTATTTATTGACAAAGAGAATAATCCTCTAAACTATTTTTTTTTTTTTGGCTTTTTAAAATTCGTCTACAAAATGAAGGGTATTGACCGTGCAATCCAATGGGGCCCTTCAAACTCCAAGCCTCTGTGTAATTCACCTCTTTTTATAAATAGTTTGTGAAAAGGTAAAAATTTAAGCCAAATCCAAATTCACATTAGTAGGATTTACATTAAACCAATATGTTCCTTCCATCACTGCGGTTTTCATTCTTTATAATTTGTGTTGAGGGAGATCCATATCATGAAATCCTCACACTAAAAGAGCATATTGTACTTTGTGACAGTAAGCTGACTATGAACCGAGGAGGATTCTGAGAAATGGCTCATGTCCAATTGCAATATTAGATGGCTATAAAAAAATAACCTTGAGAAAGCTGTGCCTCAGCACTGCCTCAGTTGTGAGTTATGCTGAGAGAGCAATTATGAACTCTTCATACTCCAAGGAGCTTGCAAGCTATTGGCAAGGCACACAGGGTGCTGTCAAAAAGAGAAAATCATGGGAGACCCTGTCAGTGTTGCTCAGCACAGTCAACAGAAGCAAGTGATGTGCTGATGGAAAGTAAGTGGAACTCCCCTTAATCAGAATTTTTAGATTGAGTGTTGTACCAGTGAGGGACTTTCAAAGTCTCTGGTGAGCTCCACCATTCAAATATCCCTTTAATGTAGACAGTACTTTGCCGAGAAAAGCAACTCAATTCGATTTCTAACAAAGAGCTGGTGACCATATTCTCTACCATTCTCACACCACTGATTATAGCTGATTATTTCAGGGTTTGACCATTAACTCAATGACAACTAATCTATGAGATGACCAGGGGCTTATGAGGTGGGTGACTTGGAATTTAGTCACTTTAAAGAAGAAATGTTATTAATTGGCCCAGCCAATTGAAGTCTATTTCTTTGTAATTTGAACTAGTGATATGGGGGAAATGTTAATATGTTAGTAACAGAAACAGAAGCTAAAGGACCTGGAAAGAAAAGGCAACATGCAGATACTAGAAGGCACAAGAAGCCATAGTAAAGTTTAAATTCTAAATTTGAATATACTGTGAAGTTGGAAAAATCATTACAAAAAGTAAAAAATAGTATACTTGTAGGTGCAGAAGAAAAGATAGAGATCAGCTGAGAGACTGCATTGTGGAAGAATCATCAATTACTGCTCTTGAGGGGACAATTAGATAATACAGCCCCTGGTTCAACATTGGCTTCTTCTATTACCTGATGTTGTGTTCTTATTTCAGAGCAACTAACTGCATGACTCTTTTTCCTACATATTTATGAAGACTCATTACATGGCTAAGATTCCTATTCCTGTATTACTTATTCTCATGTACTTCCTTAAAATAAATTAGCTGTTAATTGAGGTAACAAAAACTGTATTATGCAGCATGACTGTAAACTGGTCTCAGAAGGTGCAAAAGTCAGTTATAAAAAGCCATGTGAATTAACCAAAATTCAATCAGATAGCATTTTAAATGCGTTTGACATTATATAATGCTAGAATTTAAAATTATGCAGAATTCTCTCAATTTCAAAGGTCTTTAAGCTTTTAGTTAGGTAAATATAAAGAGCAAAAGAAATAGAAAATCCAATCAAATGATACACCTGGTGTGTCACTAATCAATTATTTCCTTTCGGCTCCAAATCTCTCTTTCCCAGGCTTTATGATAATGAAACTGGACCCTGTTAACATATTTACTTTGCCAATTGGCAAAAATGCTAGGCATTATCAGTAGAGGACACTCTCCAGTGCTACAAGGCTGTAACAAAGGGAGATCCCTCCCATGGAGGTTCTGGTCTTCCATTATTATTTAATTCAAGAACCCAGGAGCCTCCTCTGGAAGCAATCCAGCTGCATCCATTGTTTAGGATCTCCCTCCTAGGGGTCACTTCTGACCAGCTTTTTTCCTGCCCACACCCTCCAGCAACGCAGACCACTTCTACAGACTAGCTCCCAACTTACAGCCCCTGGGAAGTTTCTTTGCCACCAGTAGTTTCCTTGTTCCCCCTTTGGGCAGGGATCTGAATCTCAACCTTGGGCGTGGTGATTTTCTAATCCTTCTTTTTTTTTGTTTGTTTGTTGGTTTTTGATTTGTTTTTGTTTTTGTTTTCTTTTTCTTGTCCACATTTCTTCAGCTTAGAGGTAGTAGTTTCTTTCTTGTACCTGTTACTTCTTAATTGTCTGTTACCTCCTTTATCTACCTTCTACTGGTTAAAAATTCTTTTTATTAAATTCAAATAACCACTATGGTTTACTGTCTCCTGACTGGACCCTGAATGCTGTACCTGCATAGGTTTTGCAGACTTCTATGAATACTGAATCAAAAGATTTGAACCGCATGATCATCTCTATTGAGTAATAAAAGTATTGACACAATAAAAATAAATAGGGTTTAGTATGTTACATCAAGATGGCCAACAGGAATCCAGTCAGCCTCTCATTCAAAAGCTTAGACAGTTGTTTTCACTAGTGAGAATGCATCTTTAACTCTGGGAAGATTTTAAATAAATATGCAGAAGCATCTGAGGTTGGAATCCAGGGAAACAGATGAAATAGAGATTTATATACAAGGATTCTCTTGGGGAGTGCTCTCATAATCAACATTCATGGGGAGTGAAGAAAGCATCACTGAGGAAAGAAAGGAGTCAATTTATGATGCCCCCAGAGAAGGTCTTATAGGACCTGATGGAGATCTCATGAACTGGGATAGCAATTCAAACTCGTCCACCTTGATGATGTTTAGACAAAGTCATGTTAGTTAATCATTTGATGTGAGCTGACCCCAGGAGGGCAAGTCACCTAAGGTATTGTGTAGCAAATCTCTCTAGGTAAAGGAAATTTCCAGAGAGTGACTCTGCTGACAACCTATCCATCAACTGCCCACACTCCCACAAATGGGGAAAATGGGTGCCACAGTACCAAAGGAGGTTTCTGAGTAGATGTGTTAGTTATCTACTGCTGCTTAACAAACCTACCCAAAATTTAGTGGCTTAACATAATGACAACTTGCATTCTGCTCATAGATTGGCAATTTGGGCAGGATTCAATGGAGATAACCCTTTTCTGCATCACTCAACATCAGCTGCAATAATTTAAAGGCTGGGAGGCTGAAGTTATCTGAAGACTTGCTCATTCACATGGATGGTGGTTGATGCTGGCTTTTGGTTGGGACCTGAACTTGGGCTGTCAGCCTCTCTATGTGGCCTGGGCATCCTTACAACATGGTAGCAGTAACACATCCTCTGCATTCTAGTTCTAGAGGCAATGGCAAAACCTTGCCTAAGTTTGGGAAGTAGGGAAATAGACTCTGCCACTTGATGGTATGACCAGAAATATTGCCATCACCATTTTTGGAGAATATAATCTGCCACAACAGCATATCATAAATTCTACTTACAAAAAAGAAATGTAAATCATAGTATAAATATTTTGTTAGGAAAGAAGTTGGGTATGACTGACATCTTGTTTACTCTGATACTTAGGAGAATCTTGACATTTAAAGTAAAGCCTTATAACTTCAATTTAAAATGTATAATTGAGTAGTTTGTTTAGAAATGATTTTAGTTGAAATCTTACTGATTTCTTTACAGAACTAGATCTTTCAAGAAAATGTAAACCTCACTACGTTTTTATGTTTAATTTTTATATTAATGAAATAATTTTAGTATTTGGGAAGATCTGGTTTATTGAGTTACTAAAGTATTTTAAAATAAAAAAGAAGATCTAAATTTGAATGCTATTTAAAATATGTCAGAAGGTACATATACACACATATATGTATACATATATGTGTGTATATACAGGCATAAGTGAAACCAAACATTATCCAAAGCCCTCTCAAAATGTTCATTACAGTCTGAACAATAACAAATACTATTAAAATTTGCTGAAATTAAAATTTTTCTGAACTTTTAAAAGTTGAACTAAAAGAGGGGCACCTGGGTGGCTCAGTCAGTTAAGCAAATGGCTCTTGATTTCAGCTCAGGTCATGATCTCACAGTTGTGAGATTGAGCCCTGTGTCAGGCTTTGTGCTGAAAGCATGGAGTCTGCTTAGGATTCTCTCTCCCTCTCCCTCTGCCCCTCCCTGACTTGGGCTCTCTGTCTCAAAATAAATAAATGCACTAAAAAAAAAAAAGTTGAACTAAAAATTGAACTAAAAGGGGAGAATTGGAGTTTTAAATATGTTTACTAAATTTAATAACAGCTCTTAGTTCTCCAAATAAAATTTGGAATAGTCTTCTGTATACAGAACCCATCATCAGGATGTCCCTTCTTTCTTTCCACCTAAACCTCTGATGAATGTAATCAAGAGGGTCAACTATTATAGACATATTGATTGTAACTCTCAAATATCTAATACAGATTTTTGACCTAGGATAATAGGTTTATAGAAATTTACAATATCAGCACAGATCAACTCAACTATATGCTGCATACAATGCAATACACTTAGGACAATGGTACATCAACTACTTCTTTGCTTTCCAAGATCATGTTTAAGAGCTATACCTTTTCAAGAGCCTACAATGTACAACAGACAAAACAGTGTTGTTTTGTTTATAGATACTGGATTGAATTTGGCTGTGACCAATGTATTTTTACCTTCTCTTACCACATATTTTGAAAACCATTGGTTGGTCTAGCAGAAAAGAAATCCAAGTTTTTAGAGCTCAAGATATTATTAATAATTTTACTATCAGTGATCTACTGATTAACTAGAAGTGAAATGTTTTGCTTTTTCTTGAACTGAGAGCCTTCATAGGGTCAGCTCTGTAGGTTAAAACTTATGCAACATTCTTTATTTTGGAAATTTTTGACTTTAAAATTATGTCTTGGAGTTATAATATTTTCTAGAGATAACATAATTAAGCATTCAGTTACAGTCTTTTATTCCATAAATATTTCTTTTGTGTCACATGAATTTTTTAGCAAAATAGTATTATATTAAATAAATTGACTAGAGATGTAATTAAAGATTGGCAGTTTTCCATCCAGAAAAGATATGAAACATGATAAGACTGAGGGTTCAACTTCTAGAATTCTCTTTCTACATTGGCAAGACAGATAGATTCTAGATTTGAGATTATGTGATTTAAAAATGGAAAGGTTGATTCAATTCAAAATTTACATGTTGGCATTTCAGACAATTTCTCAGCAATTAATGTGTAAATTTCTGAAACCTGACTCTTATGGTCCTAACCTGAATACATACTATTTATTATTGTTAAACCATTGGCATTTGTCACAATAGTCTATGTATTCCTACCCCTAAAATACTAAGAATTGATGAAGGCTCAGTGGTGGAATCTTTCTGATAAAGAATAATAGGGTAATATTATTTTACTAGGTGCATTATATTAATTTTATATTTGGTTTAATAAGTTTTCTTAACTTCTTGTCTTAGAAATAATGTTTTTGTTGTTGCATATCTATTATATCAAAACTAGTTTAAAGATGGAAGACATTACAGATCTGTTGCATTTGGGCTTCTCAGGAAACAGCCTTTGAGATGGAGGTTACAGACGTTGGTTGTAGATATATCTGTGACTGAAAAAGAAGCAAGGTGGAATTTATAGGAAGCCCTACGAGGATAATCATAATATGGAACCCTTGATTTCATCTTTAGCAGAAAATTGTACACTACTCAAAAAAATCTCAGCTGGTGTGTTCCTGGGGGTTTAGTAGAGAATGAGCATCTGATCATGGCACATGAACTGACCATGCAGCAGAGCTGACCATCATAAACTCGGCTCTGTTAGGCTTCCTGAAGCATAAGTTTCAGTGGGCCCAGCAATTATTGTAAGGTGGAAGTGGCACATCTGGGATCAAGCAAAAGCAGGGTCAAAGAGCACACTGTCATGTCATCCACCAAAGTGGTGCTTGTGCCTCTTGTTCATATTTACTGCTCATACCTATGGCGTCAAAGGATCCCATATGACAAGCTAATAGAGAAGGAAAAAGTTCACGCTTAATTTATGAGTGGACTGCTGCTAAACTCAGGGGTGACCTTGAAAGATAGCAGTGAGGGGAACTCCTCCCAATGACAAAGCTCAGGGGATAATGCACCTGGTCAGACACTTTGTATGAAAAATGGAGTGATCTAGATAAGAATATACAGACTCATAGGCTGTGGTTGTTTAGGACCTAGAAGGATCTGTAAGGAGAAAGAAGATTAAGAACAGGAGGGTCTGGGACAAGGCATATAGACAAACCTAAAAGACTGTAAATGAAGTGTAAAGACCTTTCCCGCAAAACTCATCAGAGTTGTGTATACATTGTGTTTCCATTTCCTCACCTCCTACGTTCTCCTATACTTCCTTCCTTTAGGCTTTCAATCTCACCATTTCACTCTTAAGATGACTAGTGGTTCCTGTGTTGCCAAATCCAAGGTCTGTTCTTAGCTTTATTTACTTGATCTCAACAGCATTTGACATTCATTAATTGTCACTTCTTGTTCTTGAAATGTTTTTTTCACACATGTTCTCAGGTAGCTAACTCCCTTGGTTTTCCTTTTATACACTGAATACTAGTTTTCAGTCACTTCTTCAGGATTCTCATCTTCTTTCTGTCCTTTGGCCCCAAGGCTAATTTTTGGAGTGCCTCGCTGCAGTCTTTCACCTTCTTCTCTTATCTATGTGTGTTTACTCTGATGTTACATAATCCTACAGCTTTAGATGCCACCTGTAGTCCTGACTCTTCCCTGAGCTCCAGTTGATATACTCAACTGCCTTTATGCTTTCTCCATTTGAATGAATAACGAGTATGCCTCACTTAAAATGGCTAAACCCAAACTGTGGATTTTCCTCTGGAAACCTGCTTCTCCATGGTATCATACTTGAATCCTCTCCAATACATATCACGTCAGCATTAGATTTCACAGCTACATTCAAAATAACAGCATAAACTCAACCCCTTCCCACAACTTTGAGAAACCTTCCTGGGCTAAGGCCCTTAAACTCCTCTAAAATCCAACTTGTCAATATCCTACAGGTCTATTCTTGTTCTATTATAGCTAGTTCTCAACAGAACCATCCTTGTGATCTTTTTTAAAAATGGAAATAAAATCATGGCACACTTCAAAGTCCATAAATGGCTTCCATTCCATTCAGAATAAAGCCTTATAGACAAAAAGGGTCTACTTCATTTAGCCCCAGTCTATGTCTCCAACCCCTTCACTTAGTCCATGCTTCTCTTCATTTATTCTTTTTTGGCCAACTAGCACTCTCACCTCTACCCAAATCTATTATTTTTATTTTTACTTCAAGGACATTGTTCTTGCCATTCCTTCTTGCAGAAATCCTTCCCTAGATCTTTATGTGTTTCTCTCCCCTAGTTCATTCGGGTCTCTAGTCAAATGCCACCTTCCTAAAGACTTTTTGCCTGAGCACCTTATTCATAACATATACACCTTCCCATCTTCCCCTTATACCCTGCTATTTTTCTTCAAAGCACTTACCATTACCTGACATGCTATAATCTCTTCATCTATTTTCTCCCTTTTTCTGTAGAACACGAACTCATGAGAGTAGACACTTATTGATTTACTGCTTATCTTTAGTACCTAGACCTGGGTCCCTAAATACTAAGGGACTTAGTAAACATTTACTGAATGAAAAATCAATTTTGTAATCTATTGTTTCACCAACCTTTGGAGATTATAAAATGTACAATATTTAAGCCATTTCACAGATGAGGAACATGAGGCAGAAAAGTGAAGTAGCTTGGTGAAAATCACATACTTAGATTATTCAAAGTTCCTATATCATAGCTTGGTGGGGCAATTTCTTTTAGACTTTAGCACCAGGAGGAAAATGTCTGTTTAGGGAATACAATGAAAAGAGATTTTTTTTTTAAGTTCGTGTTTTCTTCTTAAAGGTTGCTTCTGGGAACTTATAGCCAGATTTTCATATGAATCACTGTATTTTGTTGTTGTTGATCCTAATGCTTTGCTTATTTTGTTTCACATTTTTCATGCTTTACCCATTAACAGTCTTATCTCATTCTGCTTATGGTCAAATGTGCTTTACTTTAAGTTTTAAAACTGAACTGAATAAATGTGGAAAATTAGGTCAACTCCAGGCCAAAATAACTAAGAAAGAATAAACTATAAGGTATGTATTTATTGTAGCTTTAAGTAAAAGGGGTTAGCAAGGTAGAGTCAGAGCAAAATGATTTCTAACAGTCTTCCAGGGACTCTACAGATTTATCAAAGAAAGAAGAGCTCAGGAAAAAAAGACCAAATAATAAATGAGGGTGTACGTATTATTAATAATTCCGTTAAAAAGGCAGATATATTGAGCTCATTTAAAAAATCTCTCTTTAACAAGAAAAATGAAGAAGGTAACGTGGGCAATTAGCTACTGACATGACCACTGCATATCTAGGTAATGATCAAAGCGTGTGGGTGGTATGACCAGCCCAACCTCCAGAAGGAGGGTGCACTCACTGAAATGAGGCACAGTCTAGGAATGATTAACTATTTAAAGTTCACAGAGAATGCAAGTAAATTATTCATTTGTTTTAACATTTTCATTCATTTTCCACTTAATCCTTTAACTTTACAACACACAACCTACTTAAAGTTTATGAAATAGTTTAATGAAATATGAAATAATATTTATAAATGTTAATTTTTTAAAGGACGTAAATCATATAGAATCAGCAACAGGAATATACTTTCAGAATTTTCTTTGCCTTGGAAAGAATCTTTTCTATTTAAAAAATAGTATCCCTGACATTCTTAGGAGTAAAATGAATGTAGGGACCCCTTTAATTATCATACTACATGATACTATGTTTTCATATGTCACATTATGTCACGTCATGCCATATATTTTATCATATATATTTTATATATTTGATTTTTTTCTTACCTGTATCCCATAGAAGAATTTAAGTTCTATGAAGCCAGAGGTTATATCTTCCCATCCCTTTTTTTAAGGCTTACACTTCTGGAATGGAATATAATAAATTCTCGATAAGTATTTATTGATGAATGAGTAGATAAATGAATGGTTTATACTTTAAAGTTTTATGAGAGAGTTGTTTGCAGTAATTACTTAATTACTAAATGTTTCACAATTCTCCTGTCTCATATAGTTAGTATCTGGAGAAATCTTTACTTTTTCTACTTTTATTGTTTTTCATTTATCAAACAAATATTAAAAATTAACTGTGTTCCATGTACTGTGCTTGGTACCAGGATTATAGTGTTGAACACGATAGATCAATTTGTTACCACACCTTACAGTAGGATGGGGGAGACACCTAACACGCACAGCAAGTAAAAAATTCAAAGTAAGGGAAATGGATGCAGGTAAAAATTTCTGAGGTAGAGAATAATGGAGTTACTCATTTAAAGTGGCCCAAATATTCCTTGACCTCACAGAGAAAATGAAATTTTAGATGAAACTAAAAGGATATAAACGAACCAGTCATGCAGAAATCCAGAAGGGCATGTAAAAAGACCCTGAGATGTGAAAGAGCATGATCTGGTTTCAAATTGAAAGTAGGGGCTAGCTGTTGTAAAGTAATAACCAAGAAATTGAGTACTTTTAAACAGAATGGGAGTGATAGGGGACCATGTAAAAGTTCACTTTCCTTCCATTAAATGAAGGATCTTGAAGAGACATGCAATTGGAGATATCTGGTAGACAATTAGATATACTAAACGGTAGCTGTAATAGCATATTGAGCTGGAAATATGGAATTTAGAAAAATGGATGAGATTATCTGGAGGAGGAGAAGAAATGATTACCTGAGATGGAGCCCTATGAAACTTCCATTATTTACTGGTAAATAGAGGAAAATAAGACAGCAATGGGGAATGAAACAATGTGTTTTGGAGGTGATGGAAAACTCAGGAAAGGATGATGTTTCAAAAAGAAGGATATTGGGGCGCCTGGGTGGCTCAGTCAGTTAAGCGTCCGACTTCGGCTCAGGGCATGATCTCTCAGTCCGCGAGTTCGAGCCCCGCGTCGGGCTCTGTGCTGACAGTTCAGAGCCTGGAGCCTGTTTCAGATTCTGTGTCTCCCTCTCTCTCTGACCCTCCCCCATTCATGCTGTGTCTCTCTCTGTCTCAAAAATAAATAAACGTTAAAAATAAAAAAAAATTAAAAAAAAAAACAAAAAACAAAAAGAAGGATATTATCCTCAATTCAAATACTGAGAAAGACAGAAAGGTACTTGTGGCAAATATTCTAGACTGCCTTGGCTCAGCATCTAGTGTATCCTTCTGCTCAATAAAAAAATGTAATGATGAATGTTTTGTCTCCCAGAATTCCATGCAGATTGGTTTCTGGATGTTATTTAGATTTTATGAATTATGCTCTATCATGCTGGGGTGGGTTTTAAACTGAGATAAGTGGAGAGAGGCAGCAGCAAGGCAGAAATGTTTTTTTCTCTTACAAATGCAGCAAATGCAGTATCATTCTAGAAGCTAAAATTCTGGCAGGAACTTCTTAATCAATTCATTATCACATCCAAAGGATTTTCCCTCCATAAAAAAAGACTAGGGGCAGCTTTCTGTTCCATGGATTACAATTAATGCAATGGCATCTTCAAGCTAATAACTGATAGAGTTGAGATACCTCAACTTCCAGATTATGTCACAAGTAAATGTTTTTTCATTTCATCCATTCTGTGGTGTTTTTAAAGTAATAATTCCTAGAGATCCAGCCCAAAGCATTCTCTTCAACACTCATCTATTTTGTAAAGTGCTAATTTCTCACAAACCATTTATAAGTTTTTAAAAATGGTAAGTTTATTCCATTTTTGCAAGTGAGCTCAGACTGATGTCATATTTAGCCTGTTAGAGACAAGAGACTTTTAAACAGAGAATCAGTAGAATCTGGAATGGTCATGTGACCTGATTGGAATTAAAGGTATGAGGGCCTGGTTAGAGTAGAATACAGAATACCAGTAGTCTTTGCCAAACAGTGGCAAAACAGCTTCTTAAGAAGAAATGTCTGGCTGGAATAAAGTGCCTGCTAAAAGCATGGCTTGGGCAGAACATGAGGTAACTATGAGATCATAGGATGATGCATATGAAGAATACAAAATTTTGGATAGCTTGGCTGTGTTTAACTGTACTTGAGCGCTAAAGGAAGAATATGACGAACTCAAGGCTCTATATTCTCAGCTCAAGGCAGTGTCAGAGAAAAAAGAAACATTTCATCTCTTGTATCTCAGATTTACACATAGAATCTTCTTCTACAAACTGGAGAATCTAAAGTGTAGATTGAATTATAGCTACATTTTTAATGTGAAGATAAGGGCTTAAATTTGCAGAAAAAAATTAAGGCCTTGGGAAATGGAATAATGACATTTGGGAGGATTCAGGTGGGTGAGTATCCCAACCCCAAAGAGCACTTAGCAGAAGCACTCCCACTTTCCAATCTGAACAGGCTGGTTTACCTAGTTTGGAGGTCGTATAACTTCACCAAGGGTTATTGCTAGTTATGGGCAGCGTAACTCTACCACTATTATGTCTCCACTATCTCCAATCTGTTAGCTAGAATCAGATCTCAACATGCCAATGGGGCCAATTGCCAAGTAAAACCAAGAAAAAAAAATTACATGTCAAAAGAATTCATATCTGAGCTTATTTGTGTCGGCAAAAACCCGGGGAATATGTTTATGGATTCTTCAGTGATTTATATATACCACAGAGAAAATAACAAATTTTTAGATAAGGCAAAAATTATCAATAGAGGGCTTTTATCAAAGTTTATGGGTTCAGTGTTCTACCTGAGCAGTTATGAGTGTTTCCTTAGTTGGTTAACTAAAAGTAGAACTCATCTGTAGTCTACACTGAATGAAGTAAAAATTCTGTGATATGTACAAGAAGGACACCAATATACAGGGAGATAGCGGTGTTGGAATAAATATATCCAGTGCAATCTACTCCCCCTCTAACTATGGTCTCCCCCCAGTTTTCAATGGGACTTATGAAATCCTTATGGTAGTGTTTTACCGCCAGAGAAAATGAAAGCAGAGTTACTATGACAGACACAATGTGGGAACAAGAGTGAGCATTGTTTCATCCCTGGGTATCTTTGCCAGTGGCTAATGGATCATGTCTCTAAGAATGAAATAAATGAAAAGTACACTAAAGCACTACTTGGTCTTTTTAGCAAATATAACTTTAGGTTTGGTGAAAAATACCTTGACCTAAGTTCCATGAAAGAGAGTTACTTGCCATGCAATTGCCAGAATTAAATCACTGGGAAAGTGGATATAGATGGGAGAAGATGCCTTCATGATATATATAATATATCTTCACTATAAATCTTCTACATTGTAGTACTATAAATATTCCTCCACTTGTAGCTATTTATTAGAGTGACTAAGCACTGGGAAAAGGGAAATACCCAGTACATTCAAGATTATGAGACTTTGGCTCTGAATGAGCACAAATCCTTGGAGACAAAGAACATCACTGGTCAGATGCAAATGGACTTTTTTCTGCGTTTACCTTGCAATTGCCTCAGTGGGTCTGTAATACCATCCTGTGGTTATTTTGTACCCAAGTATAACACTTAAATAGGAGCAATTAGAAACTGGCAGAGGCCCCACTCTGATTCCTTGACCCATGGAGTCAGAACCATCATCAGAGAGAGTAGAAGCTACTGGAGTTCCCTTTTGTTTTTTAATTTTTTTGCACTTCTTTATTTTTGGGAGACAAGAGACAGACAGAGCACAAGTGGGGGAGGGGCAGAGAGAGAAGGAGACACAGAATCCAAAGCAGGCTCCAGGCTCCAAGCTGTCAGCACAGGGCTCGACATGGGGCTCGAACTCACAAACCGTGAGATCATGACCTGAGCCAAAGTCTGACGCTTAACCCACTGAGCCACCCAGGTGGCCCTGGAGCTTCTTATTCAAGCTGAAATAGTAAAACAAAAACAATAACATTCTTGGATAAATCAAAGATGTTAGTACCATCTTCAAAGACTTGAAAAATATAGGGGTGGTCATTCCTATCACCTTATTTAATTGATCTGGATGAATCATAGAAAATGATCGGGGATTATTGGAAGCTTCATCAGATGGTAATGCCAAATGTAGCTGCTGTTTCAGATGTGGGTTCTGTAGTGGAGAAAATCAATATTGCCCTTGCCACTGGTATACATCTAGTAATTTTGACAGATAATACATTTTTCTTTCTATCAGTGAGCAAAGAACATCAGAAGTAGTTGGAATTACCTGACCGGGATCGAAGCACGTCTTCCCTGTCTTACTGTAGGCTTATGCTAGCTCTTCGGTTTTCCTACATAAGTTAGCACACAGGCACCATAACCTTGTTACCTTACCACAAGGCATTATGTTGCTCTGTTACCTTTATCACACCATGGAAGCTCCACAGTTTCAAAGGAAATACCACCAGGCAGAAACCTTGATCTATAAGAAAGAACAAGAGTACCAGAAAAAGAGTATAAAAGATTTTTTCTTAATTTTTAAATAGAATATTGGCTCTTTAAAATATTAGCAGTGCATGGTGTGGTTTATAATATGTGCAGAAGTAAATACATGATAATAGTAGCAAAAATGACAGGAGCTCTTGTAAGCTTCTTACATTATATGTGAATTAATATAAATGTAATTCAAGTTAGACTGTAATACATAAGTCTGTCTGTTATTATTCCTAGAATCTAAAAGCAGTAAAACAAAGATACACTGCTAAAAATCCAAAATAGGAGATAAATGGAATACTAAAACATACTCAATTAACATAAAAGGACCTAGGAAAAGAGAAGCAAAAAAGATGGGGAAAATAACAAAGAGTAAGATGAAAACAATAATTGTCAGATATAAAAGGAAAAATAAATAACCCAAAATCATAGTTGGAGAACTTAACATTACATTCTCAGTAATTTAGATGACATGCAGGAAAAAAAAATGTCATTAAGAGTATAGCAGATTTGCACAAATATATTAACAAATTTGACGAAATGACATTGAGAGAACACTATACACAACTTCAGAATAAACATTTTTTCAAGCGTATGCAGATCAATCACCAAGATATACCATGTGCTGATCATGAAACAAGTCTCAAAAAATTTCAAAGAACTAAATCAGAAACAATAGAAGGCAGAAAACATGTACCATTATTTAGACTATGTCACTCTTCTCACCCTGTTGAAATCACTGGGTTCCTTTCAAATAATCCTTTTCTCACCAATATCTCTCACCTACAGAAAACAATCACCTATGTATTTCTCAGATACATGTTCTCTGACCACAGTGGAATTAAGTTGGAAATCAGTAACAATTACATATCTGCAAATCCCTGAATATTTGGAAATTAAGTTGCACACATCTAAATATTGAACTGATTTTAAAATTCACTTAGGAAAATAGGATATAATTTGATACAGGTGAAAATAAAGAACACAGCATGTTAAAATTTGTGGTATGTAGTTAGAGCAGTGCTAAGTGGGAATGCTATAACACCAAGTACATAGATTGGGCAGAATAAAGGTTTAAAATCAATTCTCTAATACCCTAACTCAAAAAGCTTAGAAATGGAGAATAAATTAAACAAACAAACAAAAAAAGTGGAAGGAAGAAAATAATAAGAGAAAAAGAAGCAATGAAACAGAAAACAGGAAAACAATAAGGAAGGGCACCTGGATGGCTCAGCTGGTTAAGCGTCTGACTCTTGATTTCAGCTCAGATCATGATTTCACAGTTCGTGGGTTCGAGCCCCACTCCATGGTCTGCACTGACAGTGCGGAGCCTGCTTGGGATTCTCTCTCTCTCCCTCTCTCTCTCTGAACCTCCCCTGCTCTCACACTTTCTCTCTCTCAAAATATATAAACATTAAATTTTTTAAAAAAATAAATAAACTTGATATAACTGAAAGTTCATTTAAAAAAAATTTTTTTTTAAATAATTGGTGGGGCGCCTGGGTGACTCAGTCAGTTAAGAGTCTGACTTCAGCTCAGGTCATGATCTCATTGTTCCTGAAAGCCTATGTCAGGCTCTGTGCTAACAGCTCAGAGCCTGGAGCCTGCTTCGGATCCTGTGTCTCCCTCTTTCTCTTCCCTTTGTCTGCTCATACTCTGTCTCTCTCTCTCTGTCTCTCTCTCTGTCTCTCCATCTCTCTCTTTCTCAAAAAGAAATAAAAATTAAAATAAATTTAAAAAATAATGATTAGTAAAGGACACCTGGGTGATTTAGTAAGTTAAGCGTCCAACTCTTGATTTTGGCTTACGTCATGATATGATGGTCATGAAATTGAGCCACACTCAATGTGGACCCTGCTTAAGAGTCTGTCTCTCCTTCTGCCCCTTTCGCCCACTCATGTGCTTTCTCTTTCTCAAGTAAAACAAAATTAATAAATAAAAATGATAAAATTGTAAAAAGGGGAACATTGAAGAGTCCAGAGATAATAAAATCATAATAAAGAGAAATTATGAACAACTTTATGCCAATAAGCCATGTGTCCATTCAGATGAAGTTCCAGAACATGCAAAACTAACCCATGGTAATGTAAGTCAGAATAGTCATTGACTTTGGGTGGGAGAATTAACTAAAAAACATGAGAGAAATTTTGAAGGTGCTAGAAAGAGTCCGCATCTTGATTTGAGTGGTGGTTGCATAGTATTCTTAAATAGAAATTCATATTAACTACATACAATATTAGGTTCCTTTAATTTTTTTTTTCATGTTTCTTTTTGAGAGAGAGGGGGGAGAGAGAGAGAGCACGAGTGGGGGAGGAGCAGAGAGAGAGGGAGGCACAGAATCCGAAGCAGGCTCCAGGCTCTGAGCTCTCCAGCCCAATGTGGGGCTCGAGCCCAGGAACTGTGAGATCATGACCTGAGCCAAAGTCAGAGGCTTAACCGACTGAGCCACCCAGGCTCCCCCCTTTAAATACTTCATTGTGTATGTGTGTTGTGTGTATTACCTCAAAGACAAATGACATATACTTATGGGTCCTGTCTACAGGACTACATAAAATTGTAGTTAAATCTTACAGCAAGTGTCTTTACTGAGTTTCTATGCTTCCTGACTATGAACTTATTTATATAGGTACAGCGAGACTCTATTCTTCTTTCCAAAGGAAAAAAAAAGTTAAAAAAAATTTACAACCCTACCATGACAAAGATCTTGTTTAATTAGGTATGACAATCTTTATAAGAAATGAGAGTTATGCTTCATGTGTTACAATTATGCTTTTAATATTCTCCCAGGAAAATGGCCTAGTTTTGTTCTGTGACACATATAATCCCATATCCACAAATAGTCAAGAATGTTACTTTCAGATAGATAGGTCAGGAATACTGGCAAACAAGGGAATCTCTAAGAAAGCACTGGTCACATGTTTTATAGGTAATAATAGATTTCCTATTATACCTAGACAAAATGTACTCAGTGTAATTTTGAGGATTCTTGGTTCCTGATCTCAGTAGATAAGCTTATAAAGACAGAAAAATGTTTCTGATCCATAACAATAAATTACAGTCTGTGAGGTTTTACAAATCCTCCACACAGATATTAACTCAGAATATCCTGTGATTCCCTTTTTAAAGCCACATTATTACAGAGGTTTATATGTATTAATTAATACCTCTTCTAGCTCCTATAAATAAAACTGATCAAATAAAATGTGAAATTAATGATATTAAGTTTTTTAAATGCATATGGTCAAATCCATGCCATAGGGACAAAGATCTGCCCATGATGAGAGACCTCAGAAGAAAAGCTGACCCTTGGTCCCATTTCAGTGTGCCAAAAACATGCACAGTATGTCCCACGGTCCCAGAGTCAGAAATAAATACACACTTTGCACCTTTAGATAACAAAATAATAATATAGTAGTAAAAGGATTTCCCTGTTTCATTCTAGTACCCAAAGTAAATAAACCTTGAGCTCTTCCTTCACGTTACTGCTACCATAATGAAAGTATTACCACTGATTTTACAGTGCGGTTGTTAGAGGATACATCATTATTTTTGTACGAATGATAATGAGAAGAAAATATGCCTTTTTTTGCACCATGAATTAATGTAAACTTGCTAACCTTGGTTTTTTATTTCTTTTAAATGCCTCTTGTGTTTTTTATTTGGCAAATTGGAACTTCTCAATATTGTATAAACCAACTGCTTTCCTTTTCAACTTGATATTGTTTCTGAATATTCCTTTCACAAAAGTGAAACAGTCACATCGTTATTAGTATCTTAAATGCTTCCAAATCCTAAAGAGAGAGAACTTTTGAAGGCAGCTGGGATTCATGTATAACAGAAAAAATAGGTTAATGTAGATATATTCACAGAATAGCTGATATCTTTCAATGGCAGTAGTTAAATACATTAGTTTCAGTAAAAGTTACTATTTCCAAAAGGAAGAAAGCAGTTTCACAATCCTTGTGATTGTATTTTAATCAATAATTTTATGTTACATGATGACCATAACTTAGCTATCATAATACATTCAATTAAATTGCAGTGTAGTTTTGGGGCACCTGGGTAGTTCAGTCGGTTAAGTGTCTGACTTCGGCTCAGGTCATGATCTCTTGGTTCATGGGTTAGGGCCCTGCGATGGGCTCTGTGCTGACAGCTCAGAACCTGGAGCCTGCTTCAGATTCTGTGTCTCCGTCTCACTCTCTGTCCCTCCCCGCTCATACTCTGTCTCTCTCTGTCTCTCAAAAATGAATAAAAATGGGAAAAAAAATTTTTAATTACAGTGTAGCTTGGCTTGATTCTTTGGCAGTGGAATCCATAATTGACTCACATACTTATTATTGTAGTTTCTTGGAACTGCATGGATTTTGAAGACCAATGTATGCTTGAGTAGGGTGTGACAAAAGCCCATAACATCTGCAGTGAGTATAAACATTTAGGTGTCAAACAATATTTAAAGTCTCCTTGGAAATAACCTACTCTACAACAAACAAAATCAGAACATATAGAGCTTCAGGAAATTCAAAAGTCATAGATTCCAATATTTTAACCAAAGGAAAAAAAGTTTTAACTATAAAACAATATTACTGAAAGTTTGGAAATACAGTACAATCATCCTAACTGGCATGGCCTGATAGAAATAGAAGTGTGCCATTACATTATTTTAATTTTGAGAGAAAATGTTTTTAAAAATTTCCAACATTTTATAAAGTATATCAAGGTATAAAACAAAAGGAAAGACAGGCCCCAAAGAAAGTAACTAAATCCAAGAGTAGCTGGCTGGGCAGAGGAGTAAAAGACTTTCTAATTAGCCCTCTGATGGATCTACAATCACTCAGTTTTATAGTTCATACGGCAGGATCTAGCCTACACTAGTGTCAGGGTTTACGTGTGATCTTCAGGTGTCATTGAATATAAATCTCAGTGAAAATCATGGTGATAGTCAAGAAATGAGCCCTTTCTTCAATTCTGAGCAACATACTGGAAAAAACATCATAAGAGTTTGAAAAGAAAAGAGTTTTTTTTCTCCCTGCTAGATGGAGAGTGTTTTTTTTCCATCTTTCTTCTTACCAAACTGACAATGATATAAAATTTTCTAACTTAAAAGATTTCACTTTCATTTTTAGCCAGCTTACTTGATCCGGGGGTTAAGAATAGCTTCCTCTAATGGTGTCAATCTGGAAAAAGAGAAAGACTTTCTCAGAGGAAGTAACTAGTCAGTTGCTGTCTGGGCAAAGTGTAATGTAAAGAGAGTGGGATCATCCAGAACCCTCCTCCTCTGTCTCCTCTTCCTTCCACCACGTCCAGCTGCTTTTTCCTCAAACTATGGCTTGAGACTGAAAAAAAAAAAAAAAAGAAAAAAAAATGGGCCTGGCAGAAACATGTGACAAAAGCTCTATGGAAAAGTACCTTTCCTACAACACTGACTCTGTAGCTCACAGCTAATTAATCCCACAATAGAATGTGAGTTGGCTAGTTGTATTTTGAATGTCCTCATGTGGCCTCTCTTGACGGGACTTGCCACCAAGGGTTTTAAGCTTTCACCCTATTTAATATTCATGTCTAAAGAAGCAAAGTGCCTTGGGATATTAAGAATTTTTTAAAAATTGGTCCTTTAGGTTTAGATTATAATGGAAAATTCAACAGCTATAGCTGCTAGAGACAAAAGGTGAAAAATTCACATTCTGGAAGTAAACTATCAACTATATGCTGAATAGGAAAAGCCGTAATTATTGGACGGTGAAGTGACAGTTTTTGCAATTGAGTGGTTTAGTAAATGGTACCCGCAAGAAGTTAATATCCTACCTGCTATGATTCTGGAGAGCAAAGTTGTTCATAGTGGGAACAATAGTTCAGTGAAAGATTTAGTTTGGACAAGGGAGTAGAATCAGATTTCAAATATATATATTTTAAATGTATGATACTTTATTAATGAAGTACCAATCCTTATGTATAACTCATTGCTCATTAGTCATCCAGATCTCTGACTTATATATTGTGACTTGAACCATATTTAATCCATGGGAAGCAGATTCAAAGTTTGCTAAGAAATTTTCAAGCTTTGGCTACTAATCCTTGTGTAGCTTCATGACATATGAATACAGCATGAAACTGTTACAATGGAAGATAAATATATTATAGCAACTCTTGAGTTAATATTCACGATGTGCCCCATGGCTGTTCCTCGCCAGGGTGCACATTTTGGAAAAACTCCCAAGTGATGCTGAGAGGCACCCTTGGTTAAGAAACACCATAATGAGAAGTTAGAAGAGAAAATGGGTGCTTCTATGCTCTTTTATTTTAGGGAAAATACATTTGGAAAACTTTTTTTTCCACTTCCTTATAGCATTATCTTATTTTTCCTGCCCCCCCATACTCTATGTTTTTATCCTCCAAATTTCTTCCTTTTAGTAATATCCACCCTTTCTAAATTTTACTGATGAGAAAACTGGGAGACAGAAGGGTAAAAACAAATAAGATTTAAGCCATATTTATAGCAAATGGTGTTTGTTGATGTTGTAATTTTCCAAATTCCATGCTACTTCTACTATAGTACATTGTCTGGATTTATTGTTGCCTATAATTAAATAGGATTCATTCCATGCCAGCTCCCAGCAAAGTCTACTTAGTGGAGGGTATCATCATCTCAGGATGGCTCAATCTTGGGCATAGACAACTACTTTTACATTTTTAAGGCTAAATGTATCTTTTCTTTACCTTTGTTATATTGGGAATTTTATAAAATTTTTCCTACATTCAGATAGTTGGTAATAATGGATAAAATGACTCATATTTCTTTGAATTTAGAAAATGCATTCCCAAGAATCCACTATTAAAAACTCCCTGGGAAATATAATATATAAATTCTATATTAGGTATTAAAACCTATAGCTGACTAATTTTCCTTGTAATCTTTCATCACTTTGGCAAATAGAAGGCAAAGCAGTCAATGTAAAGAAAACTTGAACTTTCAAATTTTAATAATCAAGTGTGTATGAGAAAGGTACAGAATCTGGAAGGGTCCCAGGACTCTACCTGCATAGGACTAGGGAAATACAGAGAATCCTAGACAGCATGTTAGCCCTTGGCTCATCTGCAAGAGAAAGTGGCTTGGTATACCAAATATATAGGAGAAGAATGGATAGGTAGAAGGGTCCTAAATAAAAACACTAATGACTCCATATAATTTGGACAAACTAATATGGCATCTAAGCTCAGGCCAGGTAGGTACCTGAGGAAAAGAACCTGAGACTAGGAAGAGGCATAGCATTCTTTTTCTAATTTGAACTCTACAGACAAGGAAATCTGAGTCTCAGTGATATTAAGTGAAGCACAAGGTAATATCTTTCAGACGTGGTAAGTACTTTTTGTCCATCTCCTTGCATCATACACGCAACCTACTAGTTCTTGCTAAATATATATTGACTGATTGTTCAGCTGTTGGTCATTTATATTTTTACTTGAATGAGTTGTTATCAGTGTTTTCATTTTTAAAGAGTCCTTCTTTGATAAGTAGTATGCCTGAATATAACTTAAAATCATTTATACCGTGTTAAAAGATTTCAGATTTCAACAGATTTGAAGAGTGGAAGCTCTTATTTTGGAAACTAGATAGATAACTAACACTATATATCAGATATAGAATCCAGGCTATTTCTTTTCTCTGTGTTGGTATCAAACATGTGGGGAACATGAATTCACATCAGTATGTGAATATCCAGCATGATAACTGGCATCACTGAGAGAAGATCCTCCAAAAAGGGACTTGGAATTATTTCAAGTTACTATTGGTGGACACTTTGAAATGTGTGTTTTTATTGCTGGATTAAGTTGTTCATATGAGGCAGTAGAAAGAAAGCGATTTCTGCAATCCTTTGACCAAAGGACATCTTCTGTGAAGAATCATGACTGCTAATTCATTGTTGTTATAAATATTGTAATTTTGATCCTACAAAAATTAACTAGGATTTTAAGTGACTCAATCCTCATAGTAAACTCTATCATTGAATTCACCATGTGTTCTTATTAGAATTATGAACCTAAAACTCAAGAGTTTTGCCTGTTTAGCTATGCATCAAAATGTGTAGCCTTTAAAAAACTGTGAAATAAGCAACTTTGAATGACAGTCTTTATGATTAGAGAAAAGAAAAACTTGTTCACCTTATCAAGGTCTTTTTTTTCACATTGTCCTCTTTTTGCCCCCATGAAAAAACTGACTTCTAAAACTCTAGAACAATCTTTCAAAATCATTCTTATTTCATAAAAACTATAAATATAATGATTATTTGAATGACTTTTTTAGAGGTCTTTTTACAGACACTTCTTTTCCATTAAACACACTAAGAGCAAATGTGAAAATGCTTTGAATCAAGGTGCTGACGCCCTTAGAGGAGCCCACGTCCATCTTTCAGATTATGACGTATCACCTATTTTTCATGTGTAGATCCTACTTAGGAGAGAGTTCTCCAGTGATCTTTCTGAAAGACCTGTGAGCAGACCCACTGATGGCCTTTGTTCTAGAATACTTCCTCAGGGCGCCTGGGTGGCTCAGTCGGTAGGCGTCTGACTTCATCTCAGGTATTGATCTCACAGTTCATGGGTTCGGGCCCTGCATCTGGCTCTGTGCTGCCAGCACAGAGCCTGCTTTGGGTCCTCTGTCTCCTTCTCTTTCTGCCCCTTGCCTGATCATTCTTGTTCTCCAGCTCTCAAAGATAAAGAAACATTAAAAAAATTTAAAAAAATACTTTTTCAAGGATGTTTGGAAGACATCCAAGAACCTTGGAAGAATAGAAGGAGTGTTTATCAGAGCAAATGGGTAGATTTGTTTACTGTCCAGTATAGTAAGAACAATGCCGCCCCCTGGGAAAAGGTCAGTAACGTTTCCTTGCAAACCATCATAAAAGGTTGCAATCCCCTAAACTCAGCTGTAACACGAACCCTCTGCATGTGCAGCATCCACTTGGATGCCTCCACTCACCCCTGTGAGATTCTGGATGGAAAGGAAGCTGATACATATATGGTGATGCTCATGCTGCTTTCTGTGCCTTCAGTAAATAACACCTTTCTTCTGTAATTCAGGGGTCCTGTGTCTCCTGCCAGCATCCACAAAGCTGTGGCAGGCTAACTTATTAACTTGCAAGTAAAGTAAAGTCTCAGAAACTTCACAGTTCTTGATAGTACTTTGGTTTTTAAAAGTCAATTCTATACTTACTAAAAATTTACATCTTATAGATGTATGTTCAATGGTGTTTTTAAAAATTTGTTATACAAGTATCTGAAAATAAACACCTTGAGCATCTTCTCAGATGTTCCTAACTGCATCTTTCTTTCTCTTGATCAGCACTTTGCCTAAGCCTGGTCGCCCCTCCACACCACCCAGTGTGACATCTGCCTTTCTGTTGAAAATCCAGATGATGAACTCTTCAAGTTAGATTGCAGTAGCTCCCCTTGCAATGGAAAAACTTCGGCTATATTTCTTCAAATATTTCTTCTGCCTTGTTCTCTCTGTCTCCACCTTCTGGTATTACAACTACAATGATGTTATACCATGCGATATCATACCACAGTTTTTGAAGCTATGTTCTCTTGTTTCTATTTTCATTGTTTTTCTCTTTGTGTTTCTGCTTCGATAATTTCCATTGAAATTGAAGCTCACTGATTCTTTCCTCACCTGTGTTGAGTTTCTGTGTACCCAGGCATTCTTCATTTGCTTCTGTATTTTTCATTTCTGGCATTTACTTTTGATCCTTTCTTATGGCTGCCATCTCTTTATTGATATTACCCAACTAGTCTTGCTTGTACTCTACATTTTCTATTAAACTAGTTAAACAAGGGGGCTTCACCAAATAAGGCAAACACAACCAATCAAATAATCTCTGTGCTTGGCTTCTGCCTTTTCTCTATAAAAATCTCTCCCTGACCTTCCGGCTGGGGTGCACTCCTTACCACTTCCGGTTTGGCGCTGCCCGGTAGGAATTGATCATTGCTCAAATAAACACTTAATATTTTTAACATGCCTCAGTTGATTTTTAACATTCCTTTAGAGCCTTTGACATACTACTCATAATAATGTTTCAATCTCTTTCTGATTACTCTAACATCTCTGTCATATCTGCATATGGTTCTGATGGTTGCTTTGTCTCTTCAGCCTTTGTTTTTCCTGCCTTTTGGCATAACCTTGTAATTTATTGTTGACAGCAAAGCACCTTGTAAGGGGCAGTAGAAAATGAGGTAAATATGTGTTCAGTGTGAAGGTTTATGTTCATCTGGCCAATAGCTGGTCTGTGCTTTATGTTCATCGTAGCCGTGAGCATCAGAGGCTTCGAATTCTTTCCGTCACCTTGTCACCTTATTTTTGTCTTCCTGATTAGTTTTGGTGCTTCCTTTTGTGCTGATTCTCAGAAATACTCTGCCTCTCACTTTTCTCCCAGCTATACTCCACTGTTACTGAGGTCATCAGCTTGGTGGTAGGATGTGGGGAGAAGGGGCATTTTCTAATCTGTAAGTCTCAGTCTTTGGGCTGCACAAAGGGTCTGTGTTTCAGGGGTGTGTCTCCCTTGCTACCCCCCCACCCCCACCCCCTGCCCTTACCCTTTCTTCAGGGCCAGCAGGTACCTTTCAGTCTTCTCCCTCTATATCCTTAAAACCCCACTTTCCCTACAAGGGAAGCCAGGCTTTACCTGGATGTTTGATTGTGCTGTAGTGTCATTGTTCCCATCAAGCTCTCTCTTTGTTGTTATAAAACATTCTGGTGATTTTTCTTCCAAACCTGAAAGTCCTTTAAAAGAGGAAAGCTTCACTGCAGTTACTGTTCAGGATAATTTCATATGAAAATTACCAAATTTTCAAAACTTTAGTCTCAGAATAATAGAACGCACATTTTAAGTAGGTGTCTAAGTATATTCTATACCTTTTTAAATTAAAGCAAACTCCTTGCCGTTGATAAATTAATAATTATCGGGGCCATTTAAGTATCATCTTCATTGCCACTTTCATTGTTAGGAGCCTAGATGAGAGCATCTGATCTGACATAACCCTGGATTTTCAGTTGTTTTGAATTTCTCTTATTCTTTTGTTTTATATATTAATAAACTAGGCATAGCATATATTCTGTTTTTATGAACTCATATATGTTCACTGTTGGAAATTTAATTTAGACATAATCACACCTTTTATAGGGTAGGTAAAGACTGATAAAAGTACATTTATATAAACAGAATTATTGGTGCTATTAAAATTATATGGAGCCTTGGATACTCTATTGCTATGTGTTCAGAACAATTGTGGCAGAAGTTAAACTAATTTAGGGGAGACAATGGTTGTGTGTGTATGCATTTATGTGTGTAAACAAAACAAATGAGACCACTGGCTTATTAAATTATAAACTCAGTTATCAAAAACTAACTTGTCAGCCTGATCCAGCTTCCAGCTCCTGGGGTGAGGAAGATCTGGAGTTTACATAAGCATGGTAGAATTTACTTCCATTTTGATGTCCCTTTTACTGTGATATGGCTACAATACTTCTATTATTGGTCTCCACCATGATAGATCATTTCATTCATATGGTTATTATAGAATTTTTAAATTATTTTACAAAAATTCTTCAGAATGGCCTGGCCTGCCTGATTAGAATTCTGTAGATCTTGCTTGTGTGAAAATGTGATTACAGCTGTTAAAAATACAAAAATATTCCCCCTGCCAAGTCATTGATAAAATTTGTTCTCTAGAATGGTTGGCCACAGAAAGCTTACTTTGCAGAAATGTGTGTGCAGGTTTTGGAAAGACAGATCTAGAGAATCTTGTAGGAGTTCACATCTGGGAATCTAGGAAAATTCAGTCCCTGAATGAGGAGCACACTTAAAATTTTCAAGGTGCCTGAATATTGGTAGGATTTGTTAAATAAAAAACAAATCTAGACTTACTGAGGAAAGACTGCATTCAAAATGCTTATGGCAAGAGGAGGGAAAAGGGGCTATTATAGCAGGGAGAACACTATCACCAGGAGATCCACATGCACCTCAAGGATTTGGCCAAAAAGTTTTCTTGTATATTGAAAGAGATAAACAACTGGCTAGGGGGAAGTGGGATGAGAGAGGGGCATGGTCTGAGAGTACTAGGTCAGAGAATGTCTTCCCAAGGCCTGCCTGTTCTTATGAGGAGTTGTGTGCTGGCACAGGAAGAAAGTGGGCCAAATTTCAGGGCCCCGAGGAGCTTAATCAAATGTTGATTAAACCAGCATTTTTTTCTGATTGGTCTGTGGCAACAAGCAGCTCAGATAATCATTTATGGGGTAAAAACAATGGAATTTGGAGGGGCTGTGTGTGACTCTGTTCTAGGTAAACAAAAGGTAGCAGTGGAGTGTGGAACCTAAGTCTCCAGAACATAAGAGTGAGGGGATTTCCTAACCTTTACTATTTTTCAGGAGTATTAGGTATGAGTGAATTTCAAAATAGTCAGATTAGAAATTGTTTCTTTTAGCTAGATTTAAGATTTTTGACTCTGCTGCACTCGTGCTTGTATCTCCTGGGCCTCCTGGGCCTTTAGAACCTGTGGTGTTTGTATCACAACCCTGGGTTGTGTTGGGCCTGACGGGAATAAAACTGGGACTGCAACCGAGGTGAAAAGTGCTCCCTGTTTGCTCCCCTGACTGCCATGTGGTCAATAGTGTGGAACTTGTTTAATACTTTTCTTCCAGGGTAAAGACTGCAGTGAATGCCAAGAACAGCCTTCCCTTAAAGACTGTCCTATGACCCTTTGAGGTTTGAGATGTTTGGACATAGGGAGCTAAGGCTTTCTTCGACTTTGTTGCGAATTGAATATTCAGTTTGAATAGTTTTCTATTTTTTTAACTGACTTTTAAATCCTTCCATAATTCTAATTAAGCTCATCTTCATCTCCGGAGGTTGGCTAGCTCTAAGGCAAGAAATAAAGGAAGCTTGCTCGCCAGGCCAGGCTTCCTAAGCTCTCACATCTCTACTTGAATTGATTTGCATTATAATGCACATGGGCAGGAAGATAGGTAAATTGAATGTGTGATTAACTGAGCAAAGAATAAAGCCCATATAGAGTTAACATTATTGCTCAACTACTTGCAGGTCATTTCTGAAGGATGGAAACAGGCACTCTCTAAGAATGAATGTATGAAATATGATGATTATCTTATTGAATATAAAACATTTATTACATCATCCAGTTCCTTTTTATTTAACTTGAAATGTGTTAAACAATTTCTAAGATGAGAGCTAATCATGCCATGTGGAGGTAGCCCAGTTCTAGCAAAATGGGAAACCCACTGGATCTGGAAATGATCCTTTTAGTACTAACCAGGAGATATGGTAAAATAATACAACCCTACCTGGGACACTAGGATTTTTATGCAGTTGTGCAAAAATTGAGTTAACGTGGGTTGATTATATTTGGTAAAAATATACATCCTCTTCTTAATTGCCTTTTCAGGAGTATTAGTGCAGCCCAACACATCTATCTTAAAAATAATGGGCCCTAGATGACAAGAAGTAGCTTTTGAAGATATGTTTTAAAGCATCACCCCGTTCATAGGCAAGGTTTTTGTTTTTGTTTTTGTTTTCTCACCATGTCACATGGCCAAACAGCACCCAGAGTAAACAGTCTTTTGACATTCATCGTGAATTCTGGTTCTCACACTCTTGACATTTTGAATAATGCTTTGATAATTTCAATATCACCTTTAGACTTTCACAATACAATTGCTCAGATAAAGTTTGTATTAATCATAATACATATACAAACACTTTTATTTCATTGTCTCTTTCTATGTAAGGGTGTCCATGGGCAGATTTTGCATAATCAAGTTAATAGTGTTCGTGAATCTGCATGATACTTCTGGTTTATTCTCAGTCTTGGTTCTTTCCACTTTATTAAAACCAATCATAATAAGAAAATGTTTATTTCATAGGGAAAAATCCTATTTATAATTACATCCAATAAAAATGTGTTGGAAATAATGTTTCTATCTCTTTAGAATAAAATAATATTTCCCAAAAAAGTGACTAGTAATTTTTAAGAAGTAAATTAAAGTTTATCTTAAGTCATTTCTGGAAATCATTGTTAATGTTATACATGCTAAAGACACCATAAATATAAGAAAATGATAGCAAAGAATGTTTATTCTTGTTAAAGAATTTCCAGACTTCTGGTAGGTATGATCTTTTATGGAAAGACATAAGAACGGTCAGTTCTGACATCTAATTTAGCATTCAGCTATGACTTAAGGGACATACAATTAATGCATGGAATTAAAAACACTAAGGTTGATAATACGCCTTTCTTTTTGCAAAAGTAATTTTTAATTTCTTGCCAGATAACTCAGAATATTAACTTTAACATGTAAGTGAAAACTTACACAATATATCAATTCCCTACTTTAATATGTGGGATTTTAATTAGATTAAATTCTACTTTTTTAAACAAGTATTCCTAATTATGAAGGGTAGAAATAAAATCTCAGCCAATCAAAATACAGCATACATAAATAGCAAGGTATTATGGTTCAACAATGCAATTCAAAGACTCCTTGAGACTCCCCTATTAATTCCACAGATTCCCATGTCTGTTAATAAGAACATGAAATGGTACAAAATAAATTCAATCATGTGGTAATAATCCCAACAATAATGTGAAATTCTACAAACTTACCCAGTCTTTTGTTTTGTTTTGTTTTTTTATTTTTTTAATGTTTATTTATTTATTTTTGAGAGAGAGAGACAGAGAGAGAGAGAGCGAGCAGGGGAGGGGCAGAGAATCCCAATCAGGCTCTGCACCCTCAGTGCAGAGCCCAATGTGGGGCTTGAACTCAGGAACTGTGAGATTATGATTTGAACGGAGATCAAGAGTATGACACTTAACCGACTGAACCACCCAGGCACTCCCCCCTTTTTTTTTTTTGTTTTAGAATCAAATTCAGAATCATGTCCTCCTGCTTTGACTTTGGCTTGCCAAACTGGTGAGTGCATGTAGCCACCTTGTTAAAGAGAATTATCTAAAACTTTGGAAATAAAACAGAAACATAATTGTGTTTCCTTAATGTCATGCTAGAGAATTACCCAACAAGATTGCCTGAGGCTGAGTGAGTATCATGTGATTTTTCTCTGGGAATGTAAATTTGTTTTATTTAGAATTCACACTTGACTAGAGCCAGGAGTTTTATAACTCTGAAAAGTGAGAAGCTAACTTTTAGGGAACTAAGGTGTGGTCATTTTCTTTTCTGTGTAGTAGAAAATTTAACTCTAAATGTTATAGATTTATTGAGCCATAGGATTAATCAATTTTGTAATTTCCTAATCTTATTTCACTGTTCTTGTTTCCATAACAGTCCACAAGTTCAGTTCCTTTCATCTTTTCTGAACTAGCTTTGCTATCCTGCTGATTCCCTTGCTGATTAAATAAAACATTGACAGGTGTTTGCTATTTATTGGTAAGAATTCTGTTTAATATTTTGAAAATTGTGCTTTAATAACTAAGGCTTTTAAAGTGAAAATAAAGAAATAAGTAGAAATATAAGCAGAGAAAGAAACAAAAAAAAAAAAAAAAGGAGAAGAGAGTAAGGGGGAGATGGAATTAGGCACTGATGGAATTAGGCACAGACTAGTCCTGATGGTGCATTCATTCCAGTGATGTGACAAAATATTATAAATCTTCAAAATTTTTAAAATGTTTATATATTTTTGAGAGAGACAGAGACAGACACAGAGACAGAGCATGAGCAGGGCAGGGGCAGAAAGGAAGGGAGACACAGAAACCAAAGCAGGCTCTAGGCTCAGAGCTCTCAGCACAGAGCCAGACCTGGGGCTCGAACCCAGGAACCGTGAGATCATGACCCCAGCGGGAGTTGGACGCATAACCCACTGAGCAATCCAGGCGCCCTTATAAATCTTTTAAATCTTTTAATTCATAAACTGAAATTGTGCTGTCCAAGAATAACTGCCTTCATTTTTTTAAAATGTATAATCCACAATTGGAGCCTATGATTAAACAAACATACAGAGAGTAGACTTGCGTTAAATCAAGTAATACTTGATATAAAACTTTGTGGAAAAGAGGCTAGTTACTCCTTATTCAATCTAGCTATTACTATAGTGGACAGATTCTGGTGAACACTCCCCTGTCATCAGTTTTATCAATTGAGTTTTATCGATGATGTTTATACATTCATGTATAATTTGTTATAAATTTAAGATGTTGATTGCCCACATAAAGCCTTCATGGATGAGGAGAAAAATTTTCAAATGATGTTTAAAATTGCATTGCTCATCAAATCAAAAGAAAACAAGACACCAAATGTTGAAGTTTAAAGACAGGAATGCTTTGATATAAACCAGGAGAACTTTGGTTAAATACTTTCTACACTAGTATGAATGGTACCATACCTTCCTGAAAATAATATTGAAACACACACACACACACACACATATTTCCTCATTGAAGATCTCTTATATAAAAAAGGTCTGCATATAAAAGACAGTCCAGAGACATCTTTGAAGGTTCTCTTTCAAAGCAGCTCCACTTTCCCGTGTGTCTGGGGATTTCTGTTATTAATTGAAGTTAATTTTCTAGGATATCAGTTTGCAGTGCACGTGGGAAAGATTGATAGCCTCTTCGATTCTCAAGAGTGTTGAAAATGACACTGTTCCATCACCGGGTGCCTTCACTTTTATCATCACAAATCAAATTATAAACATCGGGGCAACCTTGCTAGAATCTGGCTTCGGGAGATTTCCATAAGATTAATTAGGCGGCCAAAGCAAAGATGGTAAAATAGAAAGGGGGCGGGGGGAGGGAGGAGGGAGAGTGGAACCATTCATTCCTCACAGAATGGAAAGTCAATTCAACAATGGGTAATTAGCGTGGGCCACGGATTCTCAAAGGCACTGAGGACACTGGACTCTTTCTGGCACTCTGATGTTTAGTGCCGTATTGTGGACCCCTCATTTAATTAGTGCACTTTGATACCCACAGGAGTTTGAGGCTCCAGGGCATGCTAAACACAGACTGACACCAGCAAGCTTCTGCCTCCTTCCACTCTAATTAGAGACACAATGAGCTGCAAAGACAATGTTTTACTCCAAGATTTCTTCTGCAGATACCTCTGGCAGGAAACAATCGTTTATTTTGTGTCTATATTGGTATTCAGATGAAATTGTTAGCATGCAAAAGATGAGCTAAGGGCACATATCTATTAAAAATGCTTAGCAGGGTTCAAAAATGATGGAAGCAATTTGTGGGGGAAAATGTATTTTCTGTCTTAGAAACTATTTATTTTTCTGTGCTCTAATTAGAAAGAAACTTTAAACTGTAATGCACATTGCAATCTAAAGTAAATAATAGTACTTTCTTAAAATAGCCATAAGTCCTATACCTTAAATAAATGGTTCTAAAATTATCCAAAAGCAGGAGGAAGAATAAGAGGGGAAACCCCTCTCCTCCTCTGAATTCAACTGCACTGAAATAACTAGCCAGCACTAGGGAGAATGACAGAGGTCATTTTTACAGGAAGATTGCTAATCTGTCTAGAGCTCTTTAAAGAAAGCCCTGAAACATTCGCAGTGCCAAGTTAAAAAAAATTTATAATGTTATTTTTGATGGACAGTTCCATGCTGATTGGAAGAATATAAATATCCCAAGGGAGAGCGCATATTGAAAGTTAATCTCAGCATCCACAAAATACTAGTATGTGTTGCTTTAACTATACAAGGTAAATCCTTGCCCCTAAAATTTAAACACAGGACAAAATATTTCTCTATGGTATTGTTGTCTATGTATCTGCAACACACATCAGCTTCCAAAATAAAATATCTCAAAGCATTGTCAACGAAATGAATTAGTGCTATTTCCTCCTTATGTACCTGTATGTCAACCCAGCTACTTATCTGCCCACCAATCTATAGCTACTTTTGAGAAAATGAAACCAAAAAGCCCCAACTAAAAAAATTCCATTCTGAGATTACATCTCCACAAAACAAATGTGTCTTGATTAACTTTCTGTGCCTTTAGACACTCAAAATCTTCCCTCCCACACACATTGCTCTTCATTATGAAATAGGTCAGAAGAGAAAGACACTGTTTTCTAGGGAAGTGGCTTGTTCTGCTGCTCAGTTTCCCTAATATCATCCATGGACATAATTTTTTCCAGCCCCATTTACATCTATGTGAGGATCTGTGCAAGGATTGTTAAATAGGTTTCATCTCTGGTACCAAACCCAATAGATTGTGAGGATCTCCTGGGAGGACAGTTTTAGACAGATTTTTAATTCAGTGGGAAAGAACGTCATGATTATTTCACCATGCTTTTCACTGGTTTGGCTTGATGTGGGGCAAGAGAAAACATTGGGAGTGATGAAATCAGCAACATGATTTTGTCAATTCTTCCATGGACTGAAGTACTGATGTTTAGACGGAATTTACCCACTGTGTCAGTTACCTGCTACTCTTTTATAGTTTAGAGAATCCATGCCCAAATCTGGGAATCTAGTGGAGCCTGTCCTACCTGTTTACTTATCTACTACTCTGGATAAACTCAGTATGACATTTTAGATTTTATTTTGTAAAACTGTAATCTTCTTTGGGCATCTTGGCAGATTATGATCTGCTATTAATTCACCTTACACTAACCTTGCCTAAGAATAGCGAACATGTCCCACATCTGACTTGAATCTCAAAGTCGGATATCCAGGCCAACAAACTTTGATAATTGTCTTGAAGTGTTATTGATGAACTTTCCCATATGGAAATGTCTCCTTATGATTGAGAGTTCAGAAAGTTCTGGGTTAATCATTAATAAACTATTCTCCAGCTCTGTGTGCTCTCATGTTCTGTGTTGGTATTCAGAAAATGATAAAAGAGTGTCCTGTTCAAGTGTCTGGAAAAGACTAAACCAAAGAAAGCAATATTTAAAATTCAAAATTAAGCCTAAGGTAAAGAAAAGTCCCCTTTCTTTTCTTGTCTGTTTTAACCAAATAGATATTTTCTAAGCGCTTGATGACTATGCCTATATTAAGCACTTTATATTTCAGACCAGAAAGCTATGTATCTGTACCTTTTGGGAGAGAGTTAGCAATAACATGTACTATATAACTTCTAGTAATAATACTTTAGCACCACTTGAAAGCTGAATCCTGTCTCCCAAAGGTAACCTATTCCCCATCTGCGTCACTGAGGTAACCGGTGAATAATTAGCTAGCAATACCTTACATATTAATGTTTCAAATCATTCATTACTTGAAATCCTGTATTCAGCCTCAGCGCCCTTTCCTAAAAAAAGATTCATGCTTCCAGCTAAGAAGGCAGGGGGTTCTTTTCAGATATAACAGAAGACAGTGTGCTCAAGGAGAGACACTCAGTTCCATTATGAATAGTTTACAAATGGTTAATATGCCTTCACTTTTTCTGCATGTCCTATTGAAAATCATCTCATCTATTATTAAGGCATGCACTAGATTATAGGTGCTTATGAGCAATACTTTATTTTTTTAAAGCAACACACTAAGGAAAAATTCCTTGAATATGCAACATCTGTAGAATAGTTGACTTCATTGGCCACAAAAGTGGGTAGTGTTCTCAAATTACCTATTTGCAAAGTAGAATTACATTACACAGATTTGTATTTAGACATCCCTGAAGATAGATGAATGTTAAATGCCATGTAGCATTTGGTTAAATGTGACAGCATGGAGAACCAAGCTATGACAGTATTTCAGAGATTACAGGCTATGCCAAAAGCCATTTAACAGCATATCAGAAAGAAGTAAAGGGACCACAATGAAAGATTTCTCTGCTTGGCACACCTGCTTTTTAAAGTTTCCCTTATTTCCATTAGCCTATTTTCTTCCTGTTCTTCTCTATCTTCCCTTTTTATTTAGAAATTCATTTCATTCCCTCCTGTATTCAATGATGCTCCTTGCTTCAGGGGCCCTTTATAGTAATTTATTCCATATTCTTATTATCCTTTGTGCGAAAGAGTTTTAACTTCTTTTTTGCCTTTTTCCCAACTTTCTAATTTTCAGATCATATCTACTCACTTCTCTGGTCTTGAAGCGTAAAGACTTTGCTTGGATCAATTTTATCAATCCACCTTATAATTTTTAAAACTTCAATTGGGTTTACATGAAGTCTTTTTTCCACTGAGAATTTGCTCAACTTTCCCCATCTTTTCACATCACTTAATCGTTGAGATCTGGTATCATTCAAATAATTGCTCCTCACTGTTCCCCCAAAGAGCAATTAAACCTTGCAAAGGTTTGGTGACCAGCACTCTTTAAATTATATAAAGCGAGGTCTAGAAAAATTCTATCAATAGCAATACTATCATGCCTTCGACTGATAAAAGAACTGACTGCCTCAATTTAAATTTACCATTGCTAAAAAAATATTGTCTAACACATTTCAATAAACATTTGTTATCTATCATTTGACAAGTAGAGGAGGGTGTGCGTGTGTGTGTGTGTGTGTGTGTGTGTGCCTTTTAACAATCCAGTTGAGCCAGGTGAAGACATACCTTTTCTTTGCAAATCATACCAACGCCCGGATTTCCATTAGGTTCATTCCCACACAGTTTGGAAAACTGGTTTTTAAAAAAATCACATTAATCCATCTTCCAGGAGGTTTATTCAAGTTTCCCCTGCCCCATTAGGTAGTCCTGGTACATTTTATTTTATTTTATTTTATTTTATTTTATTTTATTTTATTTTATTTTTTAAGTACTGGTACATTTTAAGTAAATAGATATTTCTTTTCCCAAAAAACCTTCTGCCTATACCTATAGTCCTTCATTTCCAAGTGGTAAAAAAAGTGGGATATTTATGCACAAAGCAGCCAAGTAAATAAGAAATATGCCCTCAAAAACCTATAATTTAGATAAGGCATTCCTAATTTTTTATCATTTACTACTTACACATTTAATTGAAAAACAGTTTTGATTTATAATAAATATTGAAATGAAGTCTTAAAGGTGTTCGATGACAGAAGCTTTAAAAACATCTTTGTTAATGGTGGATCTTTCTCAAAGAAAAGAATAATGCTTATTTTTAAAAGCCTTGTTATGACCTTTACTGAGTACGAATTAGGTGACTTGGGAAAAACTAGTTCTCTGATAACTGCACTTACTTAAAAATTGTTCAAATGAAGTTAAATTATAAAATGATTATTTTTAAAGACAATGAAAAAACCCTTTTAGAGGTTTTTCTACAAATTGCTTGTATGTAATATCCAGTTTTAGAGCTGTGAATGGATATGGATGGAAGGCAGTGTGCAAAGTGCCCAGACCCTCATATTATCTTAATGACTCAGAGCGGCAATTCTCAAGCAACTCTCTGGCCTCTACTTTCTGAAATACCACTTTGATGTACGCTGGTACTCCATTGACAAAGGCCCTCAGCAAGAAATTTCAGCAGAGACATTCTTTTGACTAATCTCCACCACTGAAATGACTTTATTTTTTACTCCAGAAAAAAATGATGGTACTTCCAAAAAATGGGTAGTTTTAGCAACAGGGTTAAGGGAACACCGTTATTTCTCTTAGACCAGTAGTTCACAACTCATGCTGCACATTAATATCACCTGGGAAGCTTTAAAACATGCCAATGCCGAAGTCTAACTCCAGGCCCATTAAATCAGTCTGCAGAGGTGGGCCTTGGAATTTTTTTAAGTTTATTTATTTATTCTGAGAGAGAGTGTGCATGAACAGGAGAGGGGTAGAGAGACAGGGAGAGGGAGAGAATCCCAGGCAGGCTCCTCACTGTCAGCACAGACGCCAACACAGGTCTTGATCTCATAAACCATGAGATCATGACCCGAGCTGAAATCAAGAGTCAGACCCTTAACCAACTGAGCCACCCCGGTGCCGGGAAATTGGTGTTTTAAGCCTGAATGATGCTAACACGCTATCTGAGCTGAGAAGCATATACTTAAACCAAGAGTTTTCACCTTGGTGGGAGTGGATATTGTAATCAGTAGAATATATTTTTCAGAATGCACAGAAGATATCTTTCAGAATGTGAAGTGGGGGCCAGGGACCGTATTTCTGAAAGTCCCTATAGTTTGTATTACCATTCTTGTTTCTCCAAAGAATCTGAATGACAAATCAATGTGTATTTTTACAAAACTCACCATGTGCTTCTAATACGCCCTTCACTCACATTTGAGAATTAGTTATTTGGGTTATTTGTCCAAACACATATGTATTAATTGGGTCAACCCATCAAATTAATTGGTTTTAAGAGCTATAGTCATATCCTGAAGACTTATCCTGAACTTAAAATTTCTGGAATGTGCCAGGGGATACCCAAAAATTTTATTCAGAAATGGGGAGATTTGCTACAGTTATGTTTCTCAAGGTGTTTTCTTTAAACAAAGGCTTGCAGTAACATGATAATTATGTCTTGCCTTCCCCCAAAACACACATTTTGGGGAGAAGTTCTTTTATCTAATAAGATTGGAAGATGTAGCTTCAAGCAGTGCTAAATAGATGTATTTAATGCATAATTTATCAAGCTTTGCATATGCTGATATACACTGGGAATCTTCTAGAAAAGTGCTCCTCAAACTTTAATAGCATACAAATCTATTTGGTAGCATAGTAGAAAGAATACTATTTAGGAATAATGCTGGTAATAATTAGTCAAAGCAGGGAACAAGGGGACATGAAAGGAATTAATATCTACTGATTAGCTACCATTAAATAATTTAATATGGATAATATACCTATGAGGTAGGTGATATTTCCTTAGTTTCCAGATTAGGAAATGGAGGCTGAAAGAGATTAAATAAATTGCCCAAAATTATGGAGTTATTAAGCAAGATCTAAGATTCTGAATCTAGAAGTTTTATTTCCAAACCTGTGCTCTTTTCACCATATCTTCTTTTACTCATTCCCTTTTTTTTATTGTTTAAAAGTTTATTTATTGATTTTTGAGAGGGGGGAAGGGCAGAGAGAAAGAGAGAGAGAGAGAGAATCTGTGCTGTCAGCATAGAGCCCAATGTATGGCTCAATTATCCATCACTTAAAGCAAACTAGTATATTTTCATTGCCCAGAAAATTTCTTCATATTCCTTGCTAGATAATAACCCACATCCAAGAGTACTCTCTATCCTGATTTCTATCACCACTGATTACTTTGTGTTTGTTCCTGAACTTCATACAAATGAAGTATACTTCATGAAAATATACTTCATTCATGTCTGGCTTCTTTCACTTAATATAGCACAATTATTTTGAGATCCATCCATATTGTTGTGTGTATCTGTGATTTGTTTATTCATTCTCCTATTGGTAGACATTCAGATTGTTGCCAGTCTCTTGTTTATGATAGATAGAGCATTTATGAATATTCTTATACAAATCATTTTTGGAGACATAAACACTCATTCCTTTGGTAAAAATACCTAGCAATGGAATTGCTATGTCATAGAGTGGGCATCTATTGAACTTTATTAAAACCTCTTGAGCAGTTTTCCAAAGCTGTAGTATCATTTCACAAAGTGTACCATCAGCAATGAATGGCACCTCAAGTTATTCTATTTTTTACTATAACTGCATTCCACCCCACTCTTTTAAGGGCTAACTTGCCTCTAGCTTATACACTCCTTGCTTTCTGTCCCAAACCTCATTGTTTATGGATTCCCCTTAAGATTTTGCAGGACACTGGCCTTGAGGAACAAAGAACCAGACTTTCCTGGAATATAAGGTCTGATCGCACTTGGTAACAGCTGTCATTGACCATGGTATCCTTTACTAAGAGATATCTGGGAGCCTTGATTATTGGCAGAACAGGGGAATGTGGAAGCCTTGAAAGGACAAATTAATTGCTGAGCACCAGATTCTTTTGGATTTAGCCCCCTCACCATTTCCTGCACCTTCACCTTTAACAATTTCCTACTCTGCCTGGATGTGGAGATGGTCTTTGAGACATTAAGTCAGCCATCTTCCCAAGTTGCCTGGTCTTCTGAAGAAAGTAACCACCTTTCCCACCAACACTTACCTCTCACATGTTGGTTTTCAAATTGGGAGCAGCCAAACCTGAGTTTGGAATGGGTCATCTGTCCTGTCACATTACCTCCTTTTCTCTTTCTTTCTTTCTTTCTTTCTTTCTTTCTTTCTTTCTTTCTTTCATTTGTTTATTTATTTTTGAAGGAGAGAGAGAGCATGAGTGGGGAGCTGTAGAGAGAGAAGTAGACACAGAATGCAAAGCAGGCTCCACGCTCCAAGCTGTCAGTGCAGAGCCCCATGTGGGGCTCAAACTCATGAGCTGTGAGATCATGACATGAGCTGAAGTCAGATGCCCAACCAACTGAGCCACCTAGGTGCCCCAACCTCCTTTTATTTCTTTTTATCCATTTCGTCCTAGTTATGCAAAATCAAGAAAAGGGGAAATGTAACCCTTGGAAGAGACTATCTTGGAATAGTGCGCAAAATTATTGGAAAAAATTTCCCTGAAAACTGGATGTGTGCCCACCCTACCCAATTTTAATAGAATGATTTGTCAAACCAAAGAAATAAACACTCAGTGAAATGGTCATCAGAAAAGGAAGAATAAGGGCTGAATGCAGCTGTTGATAAGGAAAATATAAAAAGGAATACGGACAGAAAAGATGCCTTGGAAGGAAAAGGAGGGATACGCATGGGAGAATAGGAGGCATCAGAGACAAATACAAATGTGGAGAGAACAAGGAAGGCATGTTGTAAGGTGACTGGGATCCAAGATAGGTCAATGCCCAGAAAGCGTTGGTTGGCAGGGCAGACACTGAGCAAAGGATGAGTGGCAGCCAGGGAGCAGGCAGGAATTGCCTACTCTGAATGGGTTCTGTTTATAAATCAAGCATAGAATCATACTTTTACACAACTATATCCCAAGACCAATCATATTTACTCCCTCCCTTATTAATAGACTAATATGATTTTTAGCCCCCAATTTTGTTTATCAACCACTCCTATTCATCAACTTGGGTTTGGTTCGAGAGCATAATTTACTTGGTTCTTTCCTCCCAAGTGTGCTGAATTCCTCAAATGCAGACTCATTTTGGTTTGCCCTCTGCAACGCTACCTCAGTGCTATGGCCTTTCTTTATATAACATGCTTCTGTTTCTAGGCCAAATATTCAACAACTTCTCTCAGTCAATTTTAAGAGCTCAGCAGTATCACCTAAATCGGGAGCTCTAAATCAGTCTCCCCAGGCTAAAATGAATCACAAATCTCCCCCCCCCCCAAAGCATTTTAAAGACATTCACAGTATGAGCTTGAAAGTGACTCTTTGAACAACTAAAAAATAAATACTACTCAGCTGCAGTTATTGACTTGCTATTCTTACCTATTGGCTTAATTTGCGCATGGATGTTATTTTATGCTTGTGGAGAGCTTGCCATATGTGGTGATACAGAATTTAGGCACGACTTGTTATGATCAGCTATCCCACTTGCCCAAGGAATTTCTCATAAGCCATTGACAAGACTAGAGTGTATTGGGAAGCAACAGTGTTAAACTTTTCTCTAACCATCACCATATTAGAAGTGATCGTTCATGCAAAGGTATATAGAAATAGGCCTTCCCACCTGAATAACATTGTTGGAGTAGTCACCATTTGGTGCTGCATGTCCAAGAAAT
Organism: Acinonyx jubatus; assembly: GCF_027475565.1. Taxonomy (NCBI): domain Eukaryota; kingdom Metazoa; phylum Chordata; class Mammalia; order Carnivora; family Felidae; genus Acinonyx; species Acinonyx jubatus. The sequence goes on from NC_069383.1 coordinate 34,587,736, forward strand.
ACATATGATCTGCAAATAGGGTAATTTATTCAATTTGTTCATCTCTCTTAACATTTCATACATTGCTGACTGGCAAACTTCCGATTAGTATCCTAAATACACGAAGCATTATAAATCAATGGCCCAGATTATATCTGAATTGTTTAGTTCTGGGTGGCTATCCATATGAGGCAATCAAGAATTTCTCAAAGAATTGATTTTTGAAAAATATGTTTAACCAAGAAGCTTATCTTGCTCAAAGTTGTTAAATTTTTGTCTTGTTAATTTTCATTAAAGGTTATACAGAGTTTCTGTCTTCTTAGAAACCCTGTAATTGTTTAAAGTTAACCCAATAACACAATGCATCTGATAGGTTTACATGCTCTATGGGGATTAAAATAAGAAATTTACTATTACAGTAAGTAAAACAGAATGTAATCTAGGAAAGCCATATGTAGACTATAATTATATGAAAAAGGATATTAATAAAATTTTGAAAACAGCCCCCCAAATTTTTCTCAAGTGTTAAAAAATATCCAACCATTCTTTTTTTAAATTTATATTTTAAAGTTTATTCATTTATTCCGAGAGAGAGAGAGAGAGAAAGAGAGAGAGCACACATGCAAGGAGGGGAGGAGCAGAGAGAGAGGAAGAGAGAGACAATCCCAAGCAGGCTCCACACTGTCATCACAGAGCCTGATGTGGGGCTCAATCTCATGAACTGTGAGATCATGACCTGAGGTGAAATCAAGAGTCAGATGCTTAACTGACTGATTCACCCAGGTGCCCTGAAATCCAACCATTCTTAAAGGAAAAAATTTAAAAAACATTAAAAACCATGAAGCAGAAAGTAACACCTGTCCTTTACATATGAACTAATTCCCACAGCCTCATAAAATATACACTGGAGTCACAATCCCCACATACTATTTATTTGAGTTTTCTGTTTAAAAACTCACTTATATAAGAACTAAGAAAAGATTATCACCTACTGCATAATACCTTTAAAATCCCTCAGTACATCTTTCCCTTTTACATTGTGTGTCCACTTGTTACAATTTATGACTGCCAATTAATATGATGCAGGAAATGCACACACTGTCAAAATCACTGACTTTTTAACTTTTTTATCTCCCATTTTCTGTTTGATATAAGTGAGTCAAAGACCTTTTCTTCACCCTATTGTTTTTACTCTAAAAGCCACTCCACTCTTAATGAAAAGGAATAATAAGTACTAGTTGTAAAATAATCTGTCAATCAATCAGGCACTTATACTTTGGGTAGACCACTTGTGGAGCTTCAGAAAAGATTTTTTAAAAACACAAATAAAGGAAAATTGCAACAGATTGGAAAATTCCACTTTATATTGATTTTATTACTAAAATTTGGAAAGAAGCCTGGCAACTATATTAAGCCAATGGTGAAATGGGTGCATTGAATTAAATTTTTTCTTTTAACGTTTATTAATTTTTGAGAGAGAGAGAAAGAGTGCAAGCCAGGGAGGGGCAGGGAGAGGGAGACAGAATCCGAAGCAGGTTCCAGCCTCTGAGCTGTCAGCACAGAGCCCGATGTGAGGCTCAAACCCACGAACTGTGAGATCATGACCTGAGCCAAAGTCAGATGCCCAGCTGACTAAGCCACCCAGGCGCCCTGAAATGGGTGCTTTGAAAGAAATGAATAGAACCGTGACCAGTGGTCATAGAGCAAGTATTCCCCTGAACTCTCCATTCGAGCATCTAAGAGGAAGAGAGTATCCTCTTCTACTTATCTGATCCCTGTAAATCTCTTCTTTAGTTTTCGTATTTGACTGTATTATCTATTATGTGGAAGATAAGAAAATCAAATCCACAGGAATAAAATGGAAAATGACACCTTCCTTCTTTTGTGAAACAAATTGCAAATAACAATGACTTGAGTGAAGATTTGAAGCCATCTGATGTATACTATAAGCTATTTCTAAATTCTATCCTACTTTTTCCCTTCTTAGATCAAAAGTTTGTGGATATGACTAAACATCCAAGTTTTCAAGGATTTTTTTTAGGGGGGGGGCTACTCCACCTTCCTGCTGCATTTCCTCTAAAATTGCGTGCATCAAATGATATACATTTGCATTTTTATCTAACTACCAGAAATATTTGCCCAAATAATTTGTGTTTGAAAATTTAGAGGCTAGGTGAAGACCATTTGTAAAAATTGGCTCTGGAAATGTCAAGTACATACAGCCTTTATATAGCATCATAAATATTAAAGGGTAGAAAATCTAGATCATTAATTTCCAGAGAAGTAGTACATCATACCTACTTAACACCAAAATGGCAAGAGGCTTCGAATTTTGGTGGGGATACTTGGAGCTTCAACTTTAAAATCCCCCACTTTAATTACAATTTATAATATACTATTATTCTTGTGTTCAAAGATAAATTGGGTGAACAGTTTTTTCTTTTTCTTTTTAAAAATGGACATTTTGTGTTCTATTAACCTATTGGGATGTTTAATCAGACACACCTTGAGAGGGAGGCGGATCTTCAGAGCTCCCTAGAATTGGTCTGTCAGGCATGAGTATGATAAGCATCTACCCCTACAGTACAATTCCTGTGGCAGCAAGTGAAAAATGCCCATTGCTTCCTATTTACTTATTTAAAAAATGCACAGTGAGAAGTAAAACACAGACAGCCTGAGGTGTTTTAAATAAAGAACATTAGGTTTCATGATATTTTTGTATAAAGTGTATTTAGAACATAATACAGAAATGTTGTAACAGTGACCAACCTATAAGATTCTAGATGAAACTAGATTCTCGATGACAAAGAGATGTTTTGTCAAATAATTTCAGAGAGAAAATTCCTCAAGGCCACTTTGTTGCTTGCTCAAAAGTAAATTAAAAAATAATAGCAAGGATAATATTCCTAATTGCATGTCTTATGGTTAACAAAATGGTTTCTTGGGGTGTCTGGGTGGCTCAGTTGGTTGAGTCCAACTTCGGCTCAGGTCATGATCTCCTGGCTCATGAGGATGAGCTCTGCGTCAGGATCTGCTTCAGATTCTGTGTCTCCATTCTTATCTGCCCCTCCTACTCATTCTCTCTCTCTTTCTCTCTCTACAAAAAATGGTTTCTCATAAGCTATCTTATTTGATTTTTATAATATCTTATATGATTTGCATTATTATTCTTAACATTGAGAACACTAGAAGCCATAGAAGTAAAGTATTTCACAAAATGTTATACTATTGATAACTTACATGTTCATGATTCAAACATATTGGGATTAATTTCAAAGCCTAGGACAGTTTAGTAAGCGTCTAAAAACCCCCATTTTCATTTATCTTAATTACAAAAGCTATCCTCAAGTACACCCGAAATTAGTAGAAATCTCACAAAGCTTGTATAGAAGATAAATGTATATTTTTAGACTTTAATGTTTCTGACCAAATAAACAGCTTTTAAGATTTTTACTTTACTTTTCTAATTGCTTTTACTTATATAATATTTTATACTTCTCTGTGACAACTAGGAGGGAAGATTTATACTGTGTGGACTTATATTTCTTTGAGAGCTTCAGTTATCTATGAGTTCTTAAAAATGGAACAGGGACATTATTATTCAACCTGAGAATTTAAAAATGGTTAGTGTTATTATTTGGGCAACATTATGACCTGGGCATACCAAACTCCATTCCTGATGCACTGGGTGCACATTTCTGAATACAACTCAAGACTAAGAAATAGAGCAAGGGACAATCTCCTTCAGTAATGTAGAAGGTGTGACTCTACTTGACTTCTTTCTAGGACTTTCAAGATCAATCTCTCTGATCTAATGATCTAAATTTCTGATTCTGATATCTGGCCTGACCATGGGCTTGGTTTTACTGTCCTATCACATCTTAAATTTTAAAAATAAAAATAAAAAGGTTTGGGAATTCAAGGAGGGAAGGAGTTCAGGATTCCATGCTTTCATCGTATACTTCTGTATTAGTTTGCTAGAGCTGTCAAAACAAAATACCATAGCTTGGGTAGCTTAGACAACAGAAATCTTTTTCTCACAGTTCTAGAGGTTAGAAATCTGAGGTAAGTTGTCATCAGAATTGGTTTCTTCTGTGGCTTCTGTCCCTGCCTTACAGATTGACATCACCCTGTGTCCTCAACATGGTCTTCCCTTTGTGTAGGTTGGTCTCCTAAACTCTTCTTATAAAAACACCAGCCATATTGGATTTGGTCCCATACTGATGATCTCATTTTAACTCACCTCTTTGAAGACTCTCTCTCTAACTACAGTCACATTCTGAGATACTGGGGTTTAGGAGTTCAACGTATGAATTTTAAAAGTACACAATTAGCCCATAACAACCTCTTGCTTATTTCTTTGCCATCTGTTCCCTTGAAAGAGAAGTTGCTTGTCTGGTTGCTCAGTATCTAGGATACTGATGGAGCGATTTTGCCAGGTAGCATCACAGGACAGTAGGAGGTCATGTATGTGGGTGTGGTTCTCCAACATCTTGTTGACATTTTTCCTTGCATCCACACTAACAAAACAGCACATGACCCAAGGCCTGACCCTAAAGAGTTTCTTTTTTCTGATTCCTTCATTTGTGTAGAGAAGGAAAAAGGAAGAAAAGTATCATTTTAACGTTACATATTGCCAAACAAAAATCACAAAATCTAAGCTTTTGTCCAAAATATGTCCAAGTTAAAAAATAATAATAATAAATTTCTTGGCCTCATGTATCCTTCCAGCTTCTGTAATAGCTCTCCATTTCATGTCCTAGACACAGTTCTAAAGTTTCCATTTTCTTACCTCACCATTTTACCTTGTACAGCAGTTTGGTTCACTCTTCAATCAGCTTGCAAATATTACTCTCTTGAAGACCCTAATACCTAGTTACTCTCTACTGAATTCCCTAATACCACATCTACCTGACAATCTTCTTTCCTTATCTTCCTCACCAAACTTCACACTGCAATATTTTCCTCTCCCAGTCCATTCTCAAATCCCCTTTGTGTGTTCTATAGTTTTGAGATTTTTATAACTTCCTGGTGAATTTTTAAAAACTATTATTATGTGTTGACATTGTATACCATCTTTTTCCTTAAATTGTTTTGTCTGATATTAAAATTATTCAAACAATTTGTTTGGTTAGTGTTTGTCTGGCATATATTTTCCCAAGACTTTAATATAAACTGTTCTCTATGGTTTTGTTTGTCATTCCTTTGGAAGTAATCTGTCTTTTCTCCCTAGGTGATTTTCTTTATGTCATTAGTTTCTGCCATTTCACTATTATGAATTATAATTTGTATTTTTTTTCCAGTTTACTCTCCTTGGAATTTGTTGGGCTATCTGCATTTCTAAATTGGTACACACATATGGTGTATATGCATACATATACATATGGTGTATGTGTATATGTGTGTAAATAAATACATACCTATTTCTCACTTCATCCTTTGTGTCTCTTTACCGTTCCTTAACATTTTCTTCATCTGTCTATCTGTGCCATATTCTGGGCAATTTCTTCATCTGTATCTTCAATTCACTAATTTTCTTTTTATCTATCTAGGCCTAAATTGCTGTTAGTCATGCCCATTATTTTTTTCATTTAAATAATTATATTTTCCTCTTTAGAAGTTCTGTTTGTTTCTCTGTCAGATAATTTTCTTGTCCTTGAGCTTTGTTCGTATTTCTAATGCCTTTTATATATTTAAGCATATTACACATGCTTGTACTCTGTTTCCCAGTCACTCCTACAGCTGAAGAATTGGAATTTTATTTATTTTCTTCTGTTTCTGCTATCTCATGCTCATGGTATCTTATTTCCTTGTTTGTTTTGTAGATTTTGACTGTGACCTTATTTTTCTTGACTTTATCTGTGGTAGCTCCGTGAGAATGGAGATTGAGATGGGTTTGTCCACAAACGGGGGAACTTGCTTTTGTGGACCCTCTGGGGATGCCATCAATCCAGCCCCGCTTTATAAGTCTGGAATCTGTATTAGTTGTTTATTGGAGGCTCTGGATCTATTTATCCTTCTTTATTCTCCTTTTTCTAAAAAAAATTACCTTTTTCTCTTTTTCTCTAGATGCTATATATTCTGAGTTAATCTCTCAGAAATCTTTTGTTTCACTTCTTTATTTCTCTTTGTTCAATCTGGAGTTTATTCTAGGTATAGACCTTTGCTTTTTAATAGGTATTTTTCATCTAGAATTTAGAATTTGTCCTTTTCGTATCCTCATGCTAATTATTTTTGTATTGATGCTAATGAGGATTTTTAGCATCCTAAGCTTATTTTTTTAAACATGCTTTTCTTGGGGTGCCTGGGTGGCTCAGTTGGTTAAGTGTCCAACATCAGCTCAGGTCATGATTTCAAGGTTCACAAGTTCAAACCCCACGTCAGGCTCTGTGCTGACAGCTCAGAGTCTGGAACTTGCTTCAGATTCTGTGCCTCCCTCCCTCTCTCTGCCCCTCCCCTGCTCGCACTCTGTCTCTCTATCTCTCTCACAAAAATAAATAAACATTTAAAAAAATTAAACATGCTTTTCCTACTCTTCTACTACTTTAATCTCATTTGAGATTGACTTCTGGTTGTATATTTTAGACAATTTTTTTAATGATTTTCTACCATCTCTCTCCCTTTCTCTCTTTGTCCTTTCTTGTCTTCCTCTTATACTACTTCTCCTCTTCTTCCCCTCCCTCTTCCTCCTGTCCCCCCTCCTCCCTCTTCTTCTTTATGCCCCCCATCCCATCCTTGCTTTCACTTTCACTCTTTCTCTTCTAGTTATCCCTGTCTAATGGTTTTTCATTTACTGTAGTTAAAATCTATAACCAAATCCTGAAACATCTTCTGCATCAAGGCACTGTTGGAGCTTTTGGATACCAATTCCCAAACAAATTTTTTCCTGTTTCTTCTGATGCTGTTTGTAATTTTACCTGGTTCTCTAGGCTTGAAGCATTCCCTGTATCGTCAGCATCTTGGAATATATAAAAGGTCCTCTGAATTCAAGGAATCCTCCTACCAAACATGAAGCATTTTAATGTCATGTCTCTACATGAGCTGAATCCCAGCTACGTCTGCTTTTTCTGTACCTTGCCTTTAGCAGGCTAATTGTTTCTGCCTACACTTTACTTTGTTTGTGTAGTCTATGGTGAAGATTATCTTGTTTCTTATTTGTGTGTCAGTTTTCATCTTTATACTTTTTTTTTTAACTTTGTATGTCATCAGTATGTAGCTGGAACCATGGGGTTATACCAAAGCATGGACTTACAGAGTTATCTTGGTTGAAGTCCAAACTGCTTCCTATATTTTTCTTAATTTTCTAAGACACAAATTTGACCATTTACTCTTTTCCAAGAAAGTTCATTGACCTCTGAAAGTATTAACCTAGTAGGATAGTAAAGTCTCTGGTTTAGAAATTTAAAATTAAAGGAGGTTTGGGTTTTTTTTTTTAATTATTAAAGAAGCGTTATTTGAATCCTTCGTGACAACAAGTTTCCATAGTGAAATCTCAAGATTATAGCTCTTTAGATGAACTATTCTTACCTTGTTTTAAAAGGCTTATGTCCACTTTAAGTAGCAGCAACCCATTCAAGATGTTCCCATGAGAATAAGCTTGAAAAATTATATTTTCCTGGGCAGAAAGAGAATATGGGTAGTAATTTATGGATCAAACATAAAAATAATATCTAACATCAAATAAATTTGATAGGAATGTAGAAAGTTGATGCCCCCATTATATATAAATTTATCAATTTTAAGTGTCTTTAATTATAGCCTTTAAATGTAAAATATATCAGCTGGTCTTGCAAGATATTTTAATGCATTTGGAGAAGTTGAATTATATCAGTTTCCTATGGCTGCATTAATAATTGATCATAATTTGGTGGCTTAAAAAATAAAAATTCATTGTTATGTAGTTACAAAGGTCAGAAGTCTGAAATGTTTACCAATGGGCTAAAATGAAGATATCAGCTGGAGGCTATAGAAGAGATCCATTTTCTTCACTTTCCAGATTCCAGAGGCTACCAGCATTCCTTGCCTCCTGGCCCCTTTCTCCATCATCAAAGTCAGCAGCCTAACATCTTCAAGTCTTCCCCTCATTCTGGCCCCTTTTCAGATTTTTGTCTTCTGTGTTTTTAAGACTTCAGTTATTATAATAGCTTCACCCAGATCATCCAGGAAGATCTCTCTTATTAAAGGTCAGTTGATTAACAGCCTTAATACCATTTGTAATCTCAATTCACGTTGTCATGTAACCTAACATAGTTATAGGTTCCATATATTAGGATGTAGGTATCTTTGGGGCACAATTATTCTGCTGCAAAACCCTATTGCAGTAAAAGTTCTACAGTTAACTTTGTAAGATTTTTTAAATCTTATTTTATCCATCTTTTTAAATCTTATTTGAATATTTTATGTCATAAAAAGTGCTTCTGACCCTAAAGATCCTGATCCTTATAATTTGGAAATATAAGGTATTACTCATTACATTTGTGGGTTAGACACTCTATTCAATTCAGTTTCACTTTGTATTTTCCATTTGGTAAGGTTGGAATTTATTACATCATAAAATAGACTTACATAATATCAAAATATCAACTTTTCAAAATATTTCCTCTCATACATCAGTGTAATTAATATGAATATTTTGTCACTTTTCTGAATGCTAATTTTAAATGAAATAAAAATTAATATTTCATTATTTTGTATTTTGCTCTCTGCATATTTTTTGAATATTTAAAAGAGACTTGTTTAATATTAAGCATACCATTGATCTTAAAATGATTCCGACTAGTTTTAAAAATCCATTTTCTGAAGTTTTAAGACCTATTCCTTTATAAAGATTTTATATTTAAATTGATTTATTTTTTGTAGATATTTTTCTTTTTTAAAATTTTTATTTACTTATTTATTTATTTAATTTTTATTTTTAAGAGAGATTGACAGATCGAGAGTGGGGGAGGGACAGGGAGAGAGGGAGACACAGAATCCCAAGCAGGCTCCAGGCTCTGAGCTGTCAGCACAGGGTCCGATACAGGGCTCATACCCACAAACCTCAAGATCATGACCTGAGCGAAGTCTGGCACTCAACTGACTAGGCCGCCCAGGCGCCCCTCTTTTTTTTAATTAAAAAATTTTTTTAATTTATTTTTTGAGAGAGAGGCAGAGAGAACGCAGTACAGAGCCTGACATGGGCTCAATCCCACAAACCCTGAGATTATGACCTTAGCCAAAATCAGAAGTCAGACACTGAACCAACTGAGCCACCCAGGTGCCCCCATTTATTTTTCTATTACGATGGATGACCTTTTGTTTAAAGCTAACAAGTCACTGGAATAACCAATCAAACACACTGATCCTAAAATGTCTATCATTAACTAGAGAATGAGAATTTGAAACAAAATTCTTATTTTCTTCAAACTAAAATATCTTACTTTCATGGAAAAGTTATACAATAAGCAATAGCACTAAGCAAATTATGCCAATACCTTATGACAAAACACACATCTTACACAAAAAATAATTTAAAAAATTTAAAGTATCTACAACCACAAAATAAGAAATGTATAATCTGATTGGCTATCTCTCTGAAAACAACCTAAAATACTGGATAAAAAATATTTGGAAGAATGATCTTGGGTGTTTTAGTGAGCTGGCAATGAAGAAAAGAAATAGCAGGTCAAAAACTGAGGGAAGTTAGAAAACTAGAAAGTTAAGCACAGCATGGAAACTGGCTTTGTGTGTGCTGAAAAAGATAACTTAATGGCTCCAATTTGTTATGTTATAAAATTAAAAATTATTATATTATGAAATTAAAAATTGCATAGCTAAATAAATCATAAGTCAAAGGTAATATCATACTGGAACTTAGAAAATATTTAGAAAATATCTCTTATCAAAGCTTATAGAATGCAAATAAGCAGTATTTAGAGGGACATTCATAGCTTTCAAATGCTTAAATTAGAAAAAAAAAGGGCTGAAAATTAATGAGCAAATTATCTACTTAAGTTAGAGAAGGAAAAGCAAAATAAACCTAAATGAAGAAAAACCTCAAGAAGGAAAAAATAAAGATAGGAGAAAAATTAATAAAACCAAACAAACATAGAAAAGATCAACCATGGGTGCCTGGGTGGCTCAGTAGGTTAAGCATCTGACTTCAGCTCTGGTCATGATCTCACAGTTAGGTTCCTGAGTTTGAGCCCCACTTTGGGCTCTGTGCTAACAGTTCAGAGCCTGTAGCCTGCTTCAGATTCGGTGTCTCTGTCTCTCTCTGCCCCTCCCAGCTCACACTCTGCCTCTCTCTCTCTCAAAAATAAATAGTAAACACTAAAAAAAGAGAAAGGATCAACCAAGCCTTTATTGCCTCCCCAAACCCCTCCAAAACGAACAAACAAAAAACCTGATAAAATTCACAAACCCCAGGAAAATCTCTAGATAAAAAAAGCAAAACAACTTTAGTAATTTAAAAAATGTAAAAAGGGACATACTTACAAAATATAGGGTGATAAAATGATAAAATAGTAAAAACATCTTCATGATAAGAAAACTTGAAAACGTAAAGGACAAATTTCTATACGAATATAACTCACCAAAGTAAATGGTGAAAGTGTATATGGGAACAGATACAAATGGATATGTGAAAAGTTTTATATAGCCTTTATCAGGATTAAACCTGTAGTTTAAAATTGTTCCACAAAGAAAACTTTAGCCTAGACGATTTTACTAATAAGCTCTTCCAAATATACAATGAATTGATTTAGTAAGTTTATACCTTTTCCAAGAGTATTACAAAAATAGTTTATTTCCTAATTCATTTTAAAAGACTGACTTAATCTTTATAGCAAAGCTCAATAAAGATGAGAAAGAAAATTATAAGCTGAATATCACATAAACATATATGCAAAACTCCTAAAGAAAATATTTGGCATTGAACTCAAGTGTAACCAAACAGCAGGAGGAAGGGAGGAAGGGAGGAAGGGAAGAAGGGTAGAAAAAGAGAGAGAGAGAGAAAAGAGACAGAGATGGGGAAAGACAAAGTTGAGTTTGTCCAAGCAACGGATGGTTGCTTTAATATTTAAAAAAATTAATTTTTGTAATATATCACATTAAAAGTTAAAAAGAAGGAAGCCATATGTTAACCTCAAGCCATATAAAATAAGTATTTGATAAGTACTTTCACAAGAGAAATCTGTTGCAACCTGGACATAAAAGGGAATTTCCTTGCCCTGATAAAGAATTCTTGGTAGATTACCTACAGCAAACATCACACTTAATGTTAAACACTATATTTTAATGTTCCAATATTCCAGAATGACCTTTCAGATCAATGGCAAAAGGAGGAGTTTTCAAAAACGATTCTGTGACAATTGGTTTATTCACTTGGAAAGAATAAAAATTGACCATTACCTCACTGATATATGCAAATAAATTTCAAGCAAATTAAATAATAAAGTATAGGTGACAAATCTATAAAAATTATGGCAATAGGGCAAAATAACTGATGATCTTGGGATATGGAAGCAAGATGTAAAAAGCATGAACCATGAAAGAAAAAATGATATCGAACTACATTAAAATTCTAGTTATTTTCATCAGACTATACAATGAAGAGAGTAAAAAGATAAGCTACAAACAAGGAGAATATATTTCCAATCTATATGACTGAGAAATGATTAGTATCCAGAATATTCATAAAATTCTTATAAATTAGTATGAATAAAATAAACAGTTCAATAGAAAAGGGAGCAGTAGACTTGAACATTCATTTCACAGAGAAAGAGCCCCAATAACTAAATAAGCAAAAGCTCTTAGTGAAAACTTTATATAACACTGTACTTAATGTTCCAATGTTGCAAAATTATGTTTGATGTTCAGAAAATGATAATGGTGTCCATGATCACCATTTATTCAACAAATACTACAGATAGGAATATTTGAGAAAGCCAAGAATTAAGCAGTCTTTCACAAATCTAATAAAGAGATAAAACCCAAATACAAAAAATGAGAATGTTTTGAGGGATATAACACCAGATGTGGATTCTAAGTGGAAAAAAAAAAAAGGAAGGAGAGGTAGTTTTTAGGAAATATTAATTATAGTAAACCAAGCTCAATTAGAAAGTCAGACCTGAACAATAGGTTTTTAGACAATATTTTATATAATGATTTCTTTTAAAATTATTTTCCCCTATATGTTGATTCTCTCAAACTTGGTTTTGTATTATTTTTCAGTTGGCTGGAAACAGACTTCCATTTCCATCTGAGGAAGAATTATATATTCTTAGTTTCTATGTTTTTAGACATTTTTAGAACTTGCTCCATTTTTTTTTCTGCTTATGTAGTGTAGATGCTGATCTCTATGAATTGTTTTTGTTTTCTTCCTAAATGTCTACAGAATTTTTTTCTGTTATCTTTTAGGGTTACACTTTTCCTTAGCATCCCAGTATTATCTTTGAAATTTTTTCATGTTTTTTATATTTTTTCAAAATTTTTAACGTACAGAAAAGTTGCAAGAGTATTACAATAAACAACCTTATATCTTTCATCTAAGTTAATCAATTGACATATTGGCACATTTGTGGGCACATTCTCTCTCTATTGTTTATTTTTTGCCTAACCATTTGAAAGTTACAGACATCATGACTTTTCACTCCTAAATATGTCTATATGTGTCTCTTAAGAATAAGGAATTCTTACATCCCCAAAACACAATTATCAAATAAAATTTAACATTGATACATTATTATCCAGTATTTAGTTCAAATGGTAATTTTACAAAAATGTCCTTTGTAACTTTTTTCCTAATCCAATATCCAATCCAGCCATGCATTTAACTGCCATGTTTGATAAATGTTTCCCTGGTTCCCAGAGTCTGTTGGTTTGTTTGTATCTAAGATTCCTATTATATAAATATTGAATCATCTAGATCTGTTTTCTGTGACTCTAGTATTTTTATTAGCTATCTCCCTCCCTTCGCCCATTCTTTCCTTTCCTTTTCTGTTTCTTTCTTTCTTTCCTTCTCTTTTCTTTCTTTCTCTCTCTTTCAATCTTTCTTTCCATCTTTTTTTCTCTTCCTTCCTTTTCTATTTTTAACTTTAGGTGCCCCCTGGAGACAAAATGGAGGGTGGGAGTGGTTTTCTTCAGAAAAGACAAAGTACTTCATGGGCTCCTGCAGGCCTACAAGCCTAAGTGCCTGGTAACTGCCACTGTTCCAGGTGATTTCTCTGTTCAGGCCCCGGATACTAGTCTTCCAGGAATGCATGATTCAGCCTCCATGGACACAGTGATTGCATCCTGTCTGTAGAGGAGCATAGCATCCTCAGCCTTTTTTGCTGCGCTCTTGTCAACGTGTCAACGTGTCAACGTGTCAACGTCAGGCCACAAAATCTCCCCAGTCCGAGAACTTAATTGTACAATGTCATTCTTTTACGTGGCCACGATCAACTTCTTGTTTCCAGGTAATTTGAGCTTCACAACACACTGCTGCCTCCAAGCTTTCCCACCTGGTCCCAGCAGACGGCAGCCACACGGACAAGCAGCGGAGCTCCTTGCCTCAAGCCACAGGCCGCGAGCTAGGCCCGGGTGGAGCGAGGCCCAGGTGGAGCCAGGCCCCGCCCTCCACCATCCCAGCATGCTTTGGGCACAGGTTCCGCAGCAGCTGAAGAATCCCAGGAGTGGCTGCACGCGAAGCGCTTGGTGAGGCCCTCCTGATACTTACTATCTTCGTGTTTACATCTTTACCCGTCTGAAATTGCTGTCTTGGGTTTGTTGTTGTTGTTGTTGTTGTTTTTATTGCGTTAATTTGATTTTCCCCTGTATCTAAAATGAGGCTTAATCCGTCCATTGTACTTTTTAACTGAACAGATTGTGGTCTTGTGTTTTAAAATCTCTATTTTGTCTTCACAAAACTTGGGTTCTTTCTTTTTTGTAATAAGTGCTATAGTTTTATAGATGCAATACCCTGTTGAGCATTAAGAATACTAATCTTCTAGTTTTTAAGAATAGATATATTATATATATCTTTTGTTCCCCCCTCCCCACCCCCCCCCCCCGCAGAGAAAAATTACTTTGCGTCTTCAAAGCAGTGCTCCCCTTTCTGCCTGCATTTCCTCTACATATATTGAGCACTATTTCTGTTTTGTCACTTGGTACAATACAAAACTCCTCTGTGCTGGCCTTTTGCTTACAAGGACCACGTAGAAAGAAAACTAATTAGGCTGAGCTTACCCTTATACAGTATGCAGAGACTACAGGATGGTGTCACACAGTTTTCCTTAATAATTTGATACATACACACATGTAGGTCTGTGTATAATATGCCATTTTTGTGAGATATTTGGCGTGAGGGTGAAGAGTTACATATCTATATTCTTCCTGACATTTTACCTGAAAGACTTTCTTGAGAAATCACTGTGTATCTCTACATTGCCTTAGAGTACTTCATATTATGTGGCTTGATAATTCCATTTCTAGGCTTTTCTCCTAAGAAATTATTAGAGGCATATCCAGATTTCAATATAAATGTTCTTATTGTAGTTATATTTGTAATTGTAAAAGTAGTAAGAAATCTGTCAATAAGTGAAGAGTTAAATTAACTTTAAAATACATGTATGTGTATGTAGACATCATAAATCCTATATTCAAGTTTTTTTTAAACATTGGAATACTCACGTGTATGTTAAATGAAAATAGCAGGACGTAAGAATATGTATAAATTATAATCCCACTTTGGTTTTATATATTTATGTGTGGGGGGGGAGGAAAACTTGGAAGGAAATATATCAGAATGTTAACAGGGTTATTTTAAATGTCTTCCTTCCGTTTTTCCCTGTATTCAAAATTATCTACAAAGCCAGGCATTACTTTTATAATAAAAAAGAAATAATAAGTATTATTTCAAATTAAATCTCATTATCTAAAATTGAATTCTTCATCTTCCTTCCCAAATGCTCTTCACTCACTGACATTTCTATCACTACAAATGGAATCATTTTTTTCTGGTTTCCCAGACTTAAACTCTAGATAGTGTTTTCTTCCCCTCCAGTATATTTGACCTACAGGGCAACACTTCAAGTACTATAACAAAAGGCATATGTACTCTTCATACTAGAGTTGGGACTAGGGTTAAGATGATGGCTCCAAACAGTAGTATAGTCTATTAAAATGCTCTGTTTGCCTGGGTCTGTATCTCATGCTTACCCTGGAACGATGGTATAGCTTAACTTGAACTATGTCCATGGAGAATGGGAGAGAGCTGGAACCTCAAAGGAAATTTGTTGTGCTGTCAGCAAAAGGGGAATGTATACCAAAAAAGTTAAAAAATTAAAAAAAAAAAGCCCACTATGAGGCTTCTACTTATGGTTTGGTGAGATGCATGCCACAGGCTGTCAAAAGTATATTCTTTGTTTGGTCCTACTCATTTAGATCTGACACCTGGCTTACAGTTGATTTAGACTCTGTGTTTTCTTCAGGCAGGGATTAAGCCATTCATATTTTTATTCCCAGTACATGGATAGTGCCTGGCTATGATACTGATTTGCTTTCATTTGTTAATCATGTCCTCTTTCATGTGATATTTACTTTATTGTCTTCTTAAGCAGTTATTTAAACATTGTACGTTCTGAAGCCTCTACATTTGTTTCCTCATCTTACAGAATTAAGATGCTCAGAATTCAAATGCTAATGCTCCTTAGTTTTCATGCTTTACGATCCAAATATATTTACTATACTAACAGAAAAGAGGTTATAAATAAGTTTAAGATCTTCCATTCAAAATCTATCCCTTCTGTATCAATGAATTTACATTTAGCAGCAAGTAATAGAAAACCCAATGGAAATACATTTTCCTCAAGAACTTAATAAGCTTTCAGTCCATTTTTTTCTTGTCAATTCCATGTGCTAATAACTGCATCCAAAATTTTGTCTTAAAAAATGTTTCTCAGAATTTAATGTGCTTATGAATCACTTATTAAAATGCAAGATTCTGATTAAGTTGAACTAGGTGGAACATGAGATTCTGTAATTCTAGTAAACTCGGATGATGCCAACGTTGCGGTGATAGCAAAGGAGCTATAAAGTCACTCTTTAGACAATATTGTTGTTTAGATTTGATGTTTTGCTGAACCTCATGATTCTCAGGACTGATGGCCTTTACATGAGAGCTTAAAAAATATACTTGGGTGGAAAGAACCACCTGTAATCCTACATTTATCCCAGCTTCATTCACTCTCTTATCTTTTAGAAAACAACTCAATAATAGGCTCCAATTTTATTTATTACACGTTCTAATTATCTTCCCTTTCCCTGCCTCTTCAAGGTTCTCACACTTCTAGATTAGAAAGGTGCCTTTGCCCTACCTCTTTCATTTAGTCACTTGCGTATTTTTGAATCCGTTATCTTGCAAACAAGAAGCCCACCGGCAGAGCAGTTCCAAGGATGGTTAACTCAGTGGCTCAACAATATAATCTAGAAACCACATTCTTTCTATCTTTCCTTCGTGCCACCATCAGTTTGTTAGCTTCTGTTCTTAAGCTACTGTCCTTCATTTTCCTGAGATGTTTGCTTTAGATTCACATGTCACATGCACACAACAATATTTGGGCAAAATAGGTCTGTTCCTTTTACACATAACTTTTTAGGAGAAGGGCTCATTTCCAGCAGTCCCTAAACATAATTCTCTTCAGTCTCATTAATTAAAATTTCATTATTTACTCCGGCAAGGAAAACAAAATTCCATGACAGGCTTAGAATATTCTAGTTTTAACACTTTGTTATATTAATCACTGGTGAGCGGTATTGGATGGCCTCCCTTGTTTTGATGCACAGGGACACCATTTTCCAGAGCAAGAAAAATGGAAGGAAGTGGATGGATATTGTATTGTAGTCCTATTCAAAGTGAAAAGAAAACATGCTAGTATATCCATCTCGTTGTCCACTGTATGTGTGAAAAGAGATGACTTGAGAAGCAGATCTACACTGATAGTGTTGGTAGTGCCTAACAACTTACTTGGCTTATCAGGGACTGGAAAATTTTTCAATGAAATATTGAACAATTAAAAAAACGCATATGAGGGACAGGTATGTGGGATGACAATTCTGAAAAGGTAGGGAGTAGGACAATATTTTGTGTAATGCTCAGTGTTGCAGAACAGGCTGTCAGTAATTTGTTGGGAAAGGTGACCTGATGAGGGAGTGTAGGGCAAGCTGAGGGCAAAATACAGGCTGGCACTGCCCCCCCTTCGCCCCCACATGGAACTATGTGTGATATTGCTCAGACATTCCTGGTTACCCAAGAATGAAGGAAAGGGGTTTAAGTGATTGCCATGGAATGTGGGAAACTAAGGCAAATGAATAATTAAATTCCCTTACTGCCTATAGCCCATTGACAAGTCTTTGAAACCTGCAGAATGACCTGCCTTTAAGAGCTCAGCTACTTAGATGATGACACTTCGCTAGGGGCAAAAGAGAATCTTAGCTTAACATTATCCCAAACTCGAGGATCCTGTAAGTCTACTTCCTTTATCTCAACTGCCCCAAGGTATATGCTGGCAATCATACTTCACCCTTATGGCCCCCCATATACATCTGAAGGGTATCATGACTGAGGTTTTATTAAATGGTAATAAGTGGCATTTCCCTAGCAACAGCTAACCCCTCAAAGTCCTGGAAACCTTGCTTCCAATACTCCTTAGGGACTTACTCTATCCCTGACCCCCTCCCAACCTGAGGGTATATAATGAGTTACCCATCACTACCACAGTGCAGTTCTTTCTGCCCACAGGTCCCGTTTCCATGCTGTAATAAAACCACCTTTTTGCACCAGAGACGTCTTCAAGAATTCTTTCTTGGTTGTTGGCTCTGGACCACCCTACCATCACTCCAAAACTTCACCACAACCTACCCCATAGATAATATTTATCTTACTTCAGACACTCGGTGCTTGCTCAGTGTATCATGTATAAAATGACTATATCATCAGGGATAGGGGCTCTGCATGGGTTTTCTGCTAAGGCTGATTTGGGTCTTGCTACTGCTGAGTGTCCAACTTATTCTGGATAGCAACTTGCTTTCAGTGTGTGCAATGCTTCCACTAGTAGCCTCATTTATGAATTTGTAGAATGACCTATCAACTGTAATTTTCTTCCACATGTTTTGTCTGACTAGGGCCACATTTCCTGACAGTGGTCCCACAATTCCAGAATTCACCAGTGTTTACCACATGTCTCATCTAGAAGCAGCTTTCTTGACCAGTTAAATGACCTGCTAAAACCTCAGTTATAGTGCAAACAATGAGAAAACACCTTGTGAGAGGAGGGTGAATATTCTTACAGGATGAGATGTATGCCTTAAACCAGAAGCCAATGCTAGTTTAGGCCCAGTAGGTGGAATGTATGGGTCTGAGAGTTAAGGCATAGAAGTGGAAATGACCCTTCTTACAATTACTTTTTTTTTCACTGAGAATTCTTTTTATTTATTTTTTATTTTTTAAATTTAAATCCAAGTTAGTTAACATATAGTGTAATAATAATTTCAGGAATAGGATTTAGTGATTCATCACTTACATATAACACCCAGTGCTCATCCCAACAAGTGCCCTCCTTAATGCCGCTCACCATCTTAGCCCTTCCTCCCACCCAACACCCCACCAGCAACCCTGAGTTTGTTCTTTATATTTAAGAGTCTTACGGTTTGTCTCCCTCTCTGTTTTTATATTATTTTTGCTTGCCTTCCCTTATGTTCATCTGTTTGTCTTAAATTCCACATATGGGTGAAACCATATGATATTTGTCTTTCTCTGACTTATTTTGCTTAGCATAATACACCCTAGTTCCATTCATGTTGTTGCAAATGGCAAGATATCATTATTTTTGATGACCTAGTAATATTCCATTGTGTGTGTGTGTGTGTGTGTGTGTGTGTGTGTGTGTGTGTGTGCGCGCTATTTCTTCTTTATCCATTCATCAGTCAGAAGATATTTGGACTCTTTCCATACTTTGGCCGCTGTCAATAGTGGTGCTGTAAACATGGAGGTGCATGTGCTCCTTTGAATCAGCACTCCTGTATCCTTTAGGTAAGTATATAGTAGTGCAATTGATGGGTCATAGGGTAGTTCTAAAATCTCTGTACTGTTTTCCAGAGTGGCTACATCAGTTTTCATTCCCACCAGCAGTGCAAAAGGGTTCCTCTATCCACATCCTTGCCAACATCTGTTGTTTTCTGAGTTGTTAATTTTAGCCATTCTGACAGGTGTGAGGTGGTATCTCATTGTGGTTTTGATTTGTATTTCCCTGATTATGAGTGATGTTGAGCATCTTTTCATATGTCTGTTGGCCATCTGGATGTCTTCTTTGGAAAAGTGTCTATTCATATCTTTTGCTCATTTCTTCACTGGATTATTTGTTTTTTTGGGTATTGAATTTGATAAGTTTTTTATAAATTTTGGATACTAGCCCTTTATCTGATGTGTCATTTGTAAACATCTTCTCCCATTCTGTTGGTTGCCTTTTAGTTCCCTTCGCTGTGTGGAAGCTTTTTATCTTGATGAGGTCCCAGTAGTTGATCTTTGCTTGTTTCCCTTGCCTCTGGAGATACGTGAAGTAAGAAGATGCTGTGGCTGAAGTCAAGGAAGTTATTGCCTGCTTTCTCCTCTAAGATTTTGATGGCTTCCTGTCTTATGTTTTGGTCTTTGATCCATTTTGAGTTTATTTTTGTGTATGATGTAAGAAAGTGGTCCGGGTTCATTCTTCTGCATGTTGCTGTCCAGTTTTCTCAACACCATTTCCTGAAGAGACTGTCTTTATTCCACTGGATATTCTTTCCTGCTTTGTCAAAGATTAGTTGGCCATATGTTTGTGGGTCCATTTCTGGGTTCTCTGTTCTCTTCCATTGATTTGTGTGTATGTTTTTGTGCCAGTAGCATACTGTCTTGATGATTACAGTTTTGTAATACTGCTTGAAGTCCGGAATTGTGGTGCCCCAGCTTTGGTTTTCTTTTTCAGGATTGCTTTGGCTACTTGCAGTCTTTTCTGGTTCCATACAAATTTTAGGATCATTTGTTCTAGCTCTGTGAAGAATGCTGGTGTTATTTTGAAAGGGTTTGCATTGAATATTTAGATTGCTTTGGGTAGTGTTGACATTTTAACAATATTCTTCCAATCTATGAGCATGGAATGTTTTTCCATTTTTTTGTGTCTTCTTCAATTTTTTTCATAAGCTTTCTATAGTTTTCAGTGTATAGATTTTTCACCTCTTTGGTTAGGTTTATTACTAACCTTCCATTTATAATGGTATCTATTCCTTGATTTCTCTTTCTGCTTCCTCATTATTGGTGTATAGAAATGCAACTTATGCAATTACTCTTAATTATGCCCTAGAAGAATTTTTGCTTTCTGTCTCCAAGAGTATAGTTCATAAATTTGAAAGTATAGTGCCTAGGAGAGAGATGCTTTACCAGAAAACATCAACATATTTCCAATAAATTGAAAGACTATTCTCTGGACACTTTGAGTTTCTCATGATGCTGAACCATCAGGTAGAGAAAGTGAAGGTCACTATTCTATCCTGAATGATTTATCACAATTAGCGTTACAGAATAGAAGAAAAGGGACTGTGTTTAAAACTCAGCTGGATCATGGATACCACTTGATACTTCCTTATCTAACAGTCCTTGGGAAATTGTGGTAACCCAAGGAAGACATAACCACCAGCAGCTTATAATTTATGGGAATGAAGGTATTCATTACCCTACCAGATCCAAACCTTGTCTAGTTAAAAGGGGCTGGCAGAGGGAAAGGAGAGCACAGAATTATAGCAAATTAGCTATGATTATCAGTATAGACCTTGTGACCTACTACAGAAATGAAGAGTGTAGCAGCTACAATTTATTTTATCAGGTGATTTTTTTCCCCTCCAATTTCCATTGCTGCATTATCTGAACAGTATCAGTTGCACCTAACATTTAAGATTTTCAATTAACAGTTGGCCAATTAACAATCTCAAGATGCCCTTGGATTCCTGTTGGGATCTTGATTGATTTATCTACTTTAGAGACTCTCATCTCTTCCCACAAGTTTATTTTTTCCTGTATGCAGGGAACTCTCTGGCTTTAACTCTGCCATGAGCTCTAAACATTGATATCTCATTGCCTATTGGTTATCCTCAGGGTGGGTTATTGTTTTTCTTCCCCAACCTCCATAGTTGTTGGCATTCTCACTTAACCAATCAACTAAGCCTGGTAAACATCCTAAACTATTTTTCCCTCTTCTCCCTTTAATGTCCAAGGCAATTACCCTGTTGATTCTATATTCTCAGTATTTCTTCATTCTTTCCTATTCTAAAATCACCAAGGCTACAGCCTAGTTTACACTCATATTTTATCTTGTTTATATTACCAAAAATAAAACACACATAAAATTAGGGCCTTTGCCCCCACATGGAATCACATTTGAAGAAACAGTAGTCCAAAGGAAAACTATAATCAAAAGAAATTCTAATCTCTAATGTAATCTGTCTCTGAGAAAATATCCAAAAGGAGGAAGTACATTGCTAATAAATGGCAATTGCACCTTAAACCTCCCCGCTCATTATTGCCTCTTTGTTTCACTCTCCATGTGGATGACAGCTGCTTCTCCAAAACACTAAATCCCTGTGCAAAACTCAGTCTAGTATATCTTTTACTCCTGTTCATGATTTCTGTTTTTTCCAATATAAGCCTCTAGTTTCTTTTATTGAAAAAGTCCTCCCATTTAACCTGATTGTCCTCCAGAAGGCCTTAGTGCTGTGCAGGAAGACACAGACTCCTCCTTCGAAGTTGGAGAAAAAGAAGAAATCAGGGGAGGGCAGCAGAGCAAAGAAGGTATTAGTTTGTTAAAACTCCTACATTTTCCTCTAGAGAACTAATGAAGGGCCACACACCTATTCCTACTATTTGGAGGCTCCTATCATTCTCCAACCATCAGCATGCTGTCATTCCTGACATAAATCCTGCCTACTCCCTTCGATTGGGTAAAATGGAATTACTGTTGTTATCTTTGGGGTTTACTGCCTAAATCTATCTGCTTTTATTTTCCCCTTAGTACACTGGTCAGTAAACAGGCCAGTGCTTTGATTTAATAGGTCTCTGGTAGGGATAAGATGATGGTTGTTTATTGAGTTACTATTTTTTTTTTGTAAAGGTCCAGTGAGCCATGTAATGTGCCTCTGCCACAACTAATATAAATGTGGGGCGTCTCTGTGGGCCTTCTGATATGTGGTAAGGGCCAGAGTCAGATCTATGGTGATTGCCATCTTTCCTCTGGTCTGTCCTACCACACTAAAAGAAAATTGCTAGACTTAGTCTCAAACTGGGTGTAGTTTGGTTTGGGAGGTTGTTTCTAGCAGAAAATGGAAAAATCTGATGCAGTGGACTGAATATTTGTTGAAATTTGTGTGTTTAATTCATAAGTTGAAGTCTTAACCTCCAGTGACTGTATTAGGAGGTGAAGCCTTTGGGAGGTAATTAAGTCATGAGGGTGGAGCCCTCATGAATGTGATGAGTGCCTTTATGAAAGGACTCCAGAAAGCTCCATGTCTGTCCTTCTTTCATGTAAGAATACAAGGAGTCAGCACCCTGCAGTTTGGAAGAAGTTTCCCACTAGAACTTGACCATGCTGGTGGCACCCTGATCTTGGGCTTCCAGCCTCTAGAACTATGAGAAATAAATTTTTGTTGTTTATGAGCACACTCAATTGATGATACTTTGTTATAGTAGCCTGAAAGGACTTAAGACATTTGATTATATCTACTACTATACCTACCACAAACTCCCCTGCTAAGAGGCTTATTTTAAGAGGCTAAAGCATACCTGAAGCACTTCATGGTTTCCATTTCCATTCTTGAGGGCAGCTGTGGTTTTCTTTTCCCAACTTAATGCTAAGCAAACTTCACCAGTAGTGAGAAGAGTAGAGTTTGCTTAAATTTAATACGAAAGACAAGACTGTTCAATTTTTTACTATAGATTCTCACAGAAGGACTTGCTCCAAACTATTCTGCTTTCCTGGTGTGTGGTCTTTCAAAACTCATTTTTTAAAGAAAGTTAAACATTTTTCTTGTTGATTGGTACATCATTAGGAATTTAACACAGGAGTTTCACGCATTCTCTGCCATGGTTTATAATTACCACAGGACAATCTGCCACCATAATGGAGATCCTGGTGGCCTTGGGTTCATGAATACTCTCCATTGCTGGGTCCTTTCAGTGCTTACTTCAAGTGCCAATATTCGTCTGCCTTTGATGACTGCCATTTCTAGGGAATTTTAGCAGTATGTTCTAATCATGAAGTACACTGTTTTTTTCTCTGATCCTTGGCATGGTGATCCCTGTGAATTCCTGACCCCATGTTTATGTTAACAATTAATCTGTTCCAGTTCTGCAGCCTGCCTGACCCCCATAGTGGATAGAAAGCCTCGAGGGGATCATGTTTCTGCCCTTCTTCTAAGGATAACTCTAATCTTTGATATATTTTTTGATACATTTGATATGGATTAAAAAAATTATCTGGGACAGTGACTATAATGGGGAAAGAGGATTAAGAGAACTATTTTAAGATTGGTGAAAATTAAGCCATATTATGCTAATAAGAATGCTTATTATAACAGTGAGAAGCTAAGGTTCCAGGAGTGAAAGGGGAATATTATAGGAGTAAAGTGTAAGAGAAGCTGAGAGCAGATGGCATCCAGGGCACATATGAATGGAAGAATTTCTCTTTCAATGGAGTTAAACCCCCTTAAAATTTTTTTTCTTTTAATGTTTATTTATTTTTGAAAGAGAGAGAGCGAGCGAGCACAAGTTGGGGGAGAGGCAGAGAGAGAGGGAGACACAGAATCCAAAGCAGGCTCCAGGCTCTGAGCTTTCAGCACAGAACCCTATGCAGGGCTCGAACTCACAGGCTATGAAATCATGACCTGAGCTGAAGTTGGAAGCTTAACCAGCTGAGCCACCCAGGGGCCCCATAGTTAAACCCCTTTAATAGAGATAATGGCAGTCAAGGAGCCTATATTCAGTGTTATTACTCCTGCTGTTCACTCAGCCCTCTTCAGTCATTCCCATCACAATATTAAATTAGATTTATCAAAGTCACCAATTTTCTTCATCTTGCAAAATGAATTGATACATTAAAAAAAATTTTATTGACCTCTCATCAGTGTATTAACTATTTGACTACTCCTTTACTCTTAGTACATTTTCTGTGTGGGGTGGCTTTCCCTCGATTTTCTTCTCTTGTTTCTCTTTCTACACCAGACTTTTAAATGTTAGAATTGCACAGGGCTCTGTTCATCATCTTTTCCTTTCACTTTATTTAGTCTTGGCTTGAAGTAACATCTCTGTGCTGATGATGTTCAAATTTATTTCTGTCTTCCAGACCTTTCCCTTTAGTTGTGGTGATTTCCTCGTATAAATAAATGTCTAGTAGGAGTATCACTTTTTCATGACCAATACAAAACTCTTGATTTCCTATTTCACACCTCCCTCCCCCACCAAACACATGTTCCTCCCCTGAGCCACTGGCAGCTTGTACTGCCCAAATGGCCTCCTAAGAATTTGCTCTGTCTTTACACCTTTACCCTCAACCCCACTCACTCCCACCAAAAGCTTATCCACATAACAGCCAGTTATCTTTCTAAAACAATAGCTGTCATTTCTCACCTAAAACCCTTTACTGATTCACATTATAGCCAAAAGGAAATCCATACTCTTTGCTATGACCTCTAAGATTGTACTGTCTGGCTTTTGCCTATATCTTTGACCTCATTTCCTTGTTTTCTCTTTTAGTCAGTACATTCTGGCCACAGAGGCCTTCCTTGCATTCCTCAGATGTTCACTATCCTAGAGTTTTTGTATCTCAGCCTCATGTCCTGCTCCTGTGCCGGATGATTTGCTGTTGTCTCCTCATTATTCAACACTCAGTTCAGAAAGTATTTCTTCAGAGAAGTCTTCTCCAACTACCTTTAGCTAGAGGAGACTTTATCTTTTTCTCTTTGATTTACTTAACAATACTTGAAACTGTTTTATATTTTTACAAAACATGTTACATCTGTCAGTCCTATTAAAATGCAGTCTCCTTGAGAGTAGTATCTCTTTTTGTATCTCTAAAGTACCTCAGTATTTATTGATTGATGTAAATTCCTAGGGACTTTTTTTTTATACTTCTTTTAATGAAAGCAAACACTTCTGTCTGGGTCTCAGCCTGAAACCCCAATTTCTGAGCTGTGCATTCTCCCACAAATCGCATTTCCAACTTCAACGCCGTCTCCACCATTATCCTGTGTTTTTCTGGTAAAATTTTAAAGATAATCAGGGTTACTGTTTTCATTTATTTACACCATTTAAATATTTATTTTTCATCTCTTCTACTCTCAATATTCTTTACTTGAATGACAGCTACTCAGCCCTAAATTTCTGACTTCCCAATATCTCAATTTCTAACTTAATTTTTTTCAAACTATAACCCAGTGGTTTTTAACTACTTTGTGTCTTCCCTGTGTCCTATAGAACTACCTAATAGTTTTACCCCTTTCCAAATTAAATCCTCTTTGTTGTGTTCATCACATCCACTATGGCAGATTTGTTTCATTATTATTATTAAGGTAATCAAAGGCTTAGGAACCAAGGAGGAACTGGACAGGGAAGACCCAGAGGCACTGGAAAGAAAGGCCCTTGCAGTAACATAACTCTCCATTTTTTATTCCCTGGAACTACCCCCTATGTAGATGGCAGAGTGGTCTCTGTAAAATGTGAATTATACTTTGCAGTTTCCTGCTTAGTCAGGTCCAAGGTCTCCTACTCTGGACTATTTGTACAGTGAAGTTAGAGCCTATCCTATAGGTATCTCTATATCACCTCTGTTTACTGACTGACCAGTATAGTTCCTATCTCATGACAGGCATTAATAAATGTTCATTGAATGGACAAATGAATGGCAACCTTTTACAGTGTTCTTTTACATACGACAGTATGCCCAAACATACTTGTTTCTGTTTACCAATTGATCCTCATGTTGGTAGTGCTGGATCACTTGAAGTTCCAGAAACACTATTTCCTGCCCTAATTTTGTTTTTCAAATTGTCCTCTGTGAACGAAATGGGTCTCTAGCCCAACTTCATTCCATTTTCTACCTTCCAACAATTTATTCTTTAAAATTTTCGCAAGGATGAGGTTCATAACTTTCCTGTTTATTTCTTCTCTCCCATGCGTTGTGGATGAGAACTAATCAGTACTCAGTAGATGCTTGTTGAGTTAAATGGAATTGAATAATTGTGCTTTCAAATACAAAGATTTTTCACATACAGTATGAGCTTGACCCAATAGTGTTTCTTCTTTGGCAGAGTAAATATTACTATTTCCATTTTGTGGATGAGTTGGTTGAGGCTCAGAGAAGTTTTAGTGGTTTCCTGAACACAATATGATTTATGACAGAGGTGGCACCAAAATTCAGGTCTTCTGATAGGACTGCCAGTTCATTGTAGTGACCTTTAATTATATTTTCTTGGTTTCATAGGATCCAATTGAATTCAGCTGCCTTCTAGAGTCCTGGTGGCAGAAAATGTCAATTATGTTTTTGTTTTTTCTTCTTTTGTTATTTTGTCTTCTTCCAAACTGGGAACTTTCTTTCTTTTGTTTGTTCTGGGAACAAACTTTCTTTTGGAAGTGGACTTCCAAAAGGTCCATTTCTCTATAGATTCTGAGGATGGATGAAGAAGAGATTCCCCCTTTGAGATTCAGAAATTCCTCTGGAGATATGAGGGAGAACGGGAGTTGTTTTGTTATAAGGATTTTTTTTAAATAATAAAAATGCAGTATTACATTTGCAATTTTATCCCACTTCACAGTATTAAGCACAATTTCTAAAAAACTTAAAACATGCCATTTTTATTAATGGTCCATTTAAAACCACCAAACATTTTGATGTCAATTACTAAAACAAGGTTTAACGCTGTCAAAAAGCATTAGTGCTAAAAACAGTCATCCTCTATGTATTTTCATCTGTAAAGCATTACAGTTTATAAAACAATTTTAACTCTGAATACGTAAGGCCTTATATGAAGGTTTCCATATGTTAAGAATTTTATTTGTGTGTTTGATTTTAAATTGCTTTGAAAAACAGACAGTTGAGGTTTATAGAAAGGAATCTTTCTTTTAGGAAATAAATGTCTCAAAAGTGCAGGGCACCAGCAGTAAAAACATTCTGACCACAAATCAGAAACACATTTGGAAGTGTTTGTTGAGTACACCTTCTGAAACTAGTATTTTGTTTCTATTTGCTGGAAAATTGAAAAATCTGTTGTATCTTGGCATGGCTTAGCCAAACCTCTGGCCCAGCCCCAGATTCCTTGTGCAGTAGATGGCATTTTTGTATATACAGTGAAGCTGCCAAGCCCTCTCTTTTCATCACATATATTTTAAATATAAAATGTACCTGCTAACAGTACCATTATTCAGCTAGAATTATCCTTCACATCATACTAGCTTGCATACTCTTTCTTTTTCCTTAAAAATTGTATATAAGACAAAAAAGAGAGAGAGAGAAGATGACAATTAATCAGTGTTTCAGCTGCTGAGTGGCATCTGGCCAAAAGCCACTAGGCTGACAACTAGAGTTTGGAGTGTGTTTTCGCAAGGCTAATTTAAGGTGAACTTAGATGAATTCAAGATTTATAAGCCCCAAAATGTCCTGACTAGAGCAAAGTTCAAGTAAAGTAATTCGCTGCTCACCATGCAGATGGGGTTGAGCCCACACTGCCCTATGATTTAGTCTGTAGTCAAGGAGAATTTTAAAAACAGGCAGAAGGGCTGACTTTCTGTGTTTCACTTCAAAGGTCTTCTAATAACTGAGAGGATTATACTGTTTTAACCAGCTAAGAAGGTTAGGTGGTTTTGAACGAGTGCTTTTATAGCTATCGATAATTCTTAAGTTTAAATTGTAAGGATCACCTCTAGTGTACATCTCTAACACATTAACGACTCTGAGAAGCTCACACTCCTACCTTATGACTTCATAAAATCTTCAGAATAAATAGCAGAAATTTTTAAAGGATTGTAAATACCCCAGAGTTGTGGGATTAGGGTCGAGAAACAATCTGGAAAATCATTTAATTAAACATACTTAGCCCATTTGAAAAACATTTTTAACCATCCTAAATATCAAAGCATGTTAATACAGAATAATTGTCACCAAAATAGGAAACAAGATTCAGTGTTATTTTGCACTATACTAGCATGTTTTATGCCAGTGTTACCAAATTAGGAGGAAGTTTAAATGCTTGCTCACTAGGGAAAACAAAAACTACAAAAACCAAACAAAAAACCTTTCTCTCTATAAAATGCTAAGGATTATTTAATTGAAAGGAAAAAGAACACATAGAAAGTAGCTGTCATTTTTAACAAGGGAAAAATGTTAATCTTATTGTGAAGGAATGTTTTTATGAAAGGAGTTCCATTTTCTTAATCCTATTTATTTTTATTAGTATGAGAGTTAAAATATTCTTCAGTGCAGTTACTCTAATAGATACTTAGAAGGTAAACACTCAAATGGCTAAAGTGCAGCATAGATTGGTTAAAAACAGATAAAATTGTCACATAAAAAACACTGTGTTCCTGTTTAATGAATTTCCTTTTTAAAGGGACTGAGAAAGAGACACCTATAAATGGTGCAGGGGGTTGCAAATTACCTTGTTTAAATATAATAAAATGACATTTCTAAAGTAGTAAGGTACATCTGGTAAACAGTAGTTGATGTTTACCAGTGGCTCTGAGTGGGATTTTAAGTAACATTGGCCTTTATAGCTATAAGAAGAAACAAGTTGATTAAATAGATGTGCTTCGTTCATTTTTGAATATTATTCATAAGCTATACTAGGATATTTTTTCCTGGCAGTAGCAGAGACAAATATGGATTTTTGCACTTCGGCTGAAAAAATAATTGTGCAGGGCCTTGTAAACTGTCAGGCATCAAGCCAGGGCTTACTCATTCCCTCCACACTCTTAACTTAAACAGTCTCGATTTTCCCCCTAAACATACCTTTTATTTTCTACAAACGTGCATATGTCGTGGGCGGAAGCTTGGCAAGTTCTTTGTCTGCTTCTTTTAAGGTCTATTTTCCACCTGCATTGGAATGGGGGCAGCAAGACATAAAACAGTCTAGCCAGGCTGTGGGGACATGCCCTCCTCCCTGGGAGAGAAGTCTGATCTATGTTTTCTTCTGTAAAATGAAAGAGGCTCTTATGACAGAGAATCACATCTTTTACCATGGAACTTATTTCCTAACAAATGCAGCACCAAGTTTGAAAACAGGATTTGTGCTGATCCTTGTTTCATTGGCTTGGTTGCTGAGAGCACCTAGATGCTTTATTATGTTACCTGCTGGTTGCATCTTTACATACATTTGTTGTTATGATTAAACTCATTTGATTCATTTTCAAATTCTCTAGCTTTATTCACACCAGAAGTCTTCCATTGACTTGTCCATGTGCTCTGAGCATTCCTTACCCCAGAAGCTAGAATGGATTGGGGGTCCTCAGTAGAGGATGCCCAGTTGTTGCAACTCATTGCACGAGCATGGGAGATTATAGTACCCATGAGCTGCACTTGCAAATGTTGCCCATCAGAGGAGAGGATTAATGTGGGCTTTCCTTTCATAGTTCATATGTGTTCTAAAGGCTGGATTTTTTTTTTTAACTAGGATGTATTGAATTCCTGTTAGAAAACACCAGGTGTTTTATTAACTCATGCCTGACCAGTTTAAAATGGACATTCTTTACTAGCAAGAAGTACAATGAAGTTGATTCTACGGATCATAACCTTTTCACTCCTTTCCAATCAGGCAGGGATTGGAATCTCAGTGACTCCAATCTCAGTGACTAAAGGCTGTACCTTTAGTATCACCTCTGGCCAATCAGAAATATCTTTTAAGATTGGACTCTCCATGGATGTAGTAATCTTAAGTTTTGATAATCTTAGTTAAAATCTTAAATTTTGATTTTAGTCAAAAATAAGAAGAAGTACATTTTCTCCACTTGACTTTTACAGAATTAATGATATTCCATTTCTTTGACACATTTCATCATTTTGTTATGGAATGCCATTTTTTTCTGTTCTTTAAAATTGGTGGGCATTGACTTTAAAATGTGTATATTTATTGTTGATAAGATTTTCAGTTAATATGGTAACATTAAAATATGTTTTCCCCTGAAGATAGGGCAACTGTCCTGTGTTTGCAGTAATTTGATGTTGACATTTCTTCTCTATGTACTTTCTTCACTCCATGCAGCAATTGTAGAACAATTTGTTCTACAATTTTGACTACAGTGGTAGTTATTATAAAAACGATCATGGAAGAGAAGTGTAGTGCTTTTCTTCCCAGACATCCTTCTATCTACAAAGAAAGTCCTGAATCATAAACTGTTAACTTAGGCTTTCTCTAAGAATGATATTTTTAGATGGCCTTGGGGATCCAAAAGATTTCATTAATGTTTTTAATCATCTTATTTTTATTTTTATTTTCATTTTCATTTTGAGAGAGAGAGTGTAAGCAAGGGAGGGGCAGAAAGAGAGGGAGAGAGAGAATCTTAAGCAGGCTCCACATCCAGCACTGAGCCTGACACAGGGCTCTATCTCATGACCTACCTTGAGATCATGACCTGATCTGAAATCAAGAGTTGGACACTTAACCTACTGAGCCACCCAGGCACCTGGCTAATTTCTTTTCTGAAGCTGGTGTCAGAAGCAGGGAGAATAAAGATTCTGAGTCTGTTGCTTATAATTATTTAGAGTATAAACTTTGCTTTCACTGAACTTACAATCTCCAACAGGTCTGCTTATATTCTGTAGAACTAGAGGGAGTTCTAGAGCCCAGTCAGAAATATTGCATATTCCAGCTTATCTTTTTGGTAGATACATTCTTGGGGTACCATTTGGAGACATGAGGACTGCTTGATAAGTTCATTTTATAGATATGACTGTAAGAGGCACATAAAGCCTGACACTTTTTCTTAACTCCACCATTATGCAGTAGTCTGTTGAAAGAAATGGAAGTGGGTTTAAAAAAAGAAAAGATCTTGTTATCTGTTGAAGGGTCTTTTAATTCCTCTTGCTACTAAGCACCTTCTTTTACTGATGAGAAATGATAAGGGAAGTTTACAAGGAGGTCTTAGGAAGTTTACTGTCCTCATCTGAAATTAGTCAGTGTTTTAAGTAATGTAGACATTCATCTAAAATCTTTACAGGGTTTATCACATCTTGTATAGCATTTCTTCCACTTTCAGATATCATTTGACCTTGTTTGCAGTTTTTCTAGCCCGAGGTAAGTTTGAGAACACAATGGAGGTTAGATGCTGCTCAGACTGGTAGACTTGCAAAGCTTCCCGTCTCTAAAACAATCCATACAAATTTAAAACAGAAATGAAGCCTATTGCTGCATGAAGCTAAAAGTCTATTCAGAATCCCTAGGTGGCATGGAAAGCATTTAGACTCATTTCATTCACATGTCAGGTAAAGACTTTCATTTAGCAGTGAGATGAATGCTGAATAATGGGTCTTTTGAATAATGTAATTAAGAATTCATTAAGGAGGACTTAAAAAAAAAAAAAAGAATGCACTGTGTGTACTCCCTACACTGAACTCCCAAAATGTATCACAGAGTTGATGATTAAAAAAAATCAGCTGAGAACCAATTAGAAAAATACTGTTATTTCATTTATAAAATACTGACATTAAAATTCAATGAGGAACAAATATATGTTTGAATTTATTAGAAATTATATGAAATCAGGATTAAAGATCATTTGTATTATTTTAAAATGTGCTCATAATATAACAAAAGATTTAACCAACATTCTGTTTCCCTGAAAAGATCTCTTAGTGTTCACCGTGTGAACCTTACAATACTGAAGAAATTCACTTTGTTCTTGGATAACTGATCAAATGAGAAATGGCAAACTTCCTTTTTTATTCTTTGCTTTATATGAATTGAAATGATGAAAAGTTTTAAAACAAACCCAAAAGTGTCAACAGCAGGTCAGAGATTTGCCTGTAACAAAAGCTAATATTGCTGTTATCTTTGTATGGCTGTTATCTACACAAGAGGAAGGAGGTAAAGAATTTCACTGTTTTCTCACTGATCAGCACCTACTAGTGTTCAGACTATCCCTGTGTTCCCACAGCCTACCTTATATCATGCTGCTTGCATACAACAGAGAGAAACTACCTGCTGGAGTAGAGGCAGATGTTTGTGGATATCAGAGTTCAGTGACTGGGGACATAGAATCTTCTACAGAGGCAGTGATAGAACTTTTACTATTTTTCTTGAGTAATGTGGATATTTTATTGAAGCCTCAGAAATATGTTCTCATAGCATTTGCAATCATCTGTTTTTGTCCTGGGAAAGGGACCATATTCAGTAAATTGTTCTTACATTCTTTGCTTGGGCATGTTACAAGCCATCCCTATCTGTAGCATACATTTATTATTTTTTTCAACATGTGTTTTTCCCACCAAGTATATGAAGAAAAAAGGTCAAGAAATTGATGGAATATAATTAATTGATTTGCTTTTTTGTCAAACAAATTGAGTCATATTGGATTAATTATAGTCAAACTGCATTAATACATAAATTGAAATTTATTTTTTAACTTGTTAAGAGTATATTGAAAACAAATAATGAATCCACTTGAAAGAGTTGCTTCTGAGGCTTAGGCGTCTATATAGAACTGACTTGTAAACTGAGCTTGATTTCCTGTTCTCTTGAGAATTCTGGTCCAGGGGAGCTAGACTCTTTAATGCACAATTGTACAAAGGGAAGTGATCTAATGACCTGCCCTAAAAATTTAAAAATGAAAAAAGCCCCACCTCTCCAGCTGGAATTATTCATCCAGATGGTACATTGGAAGCTTTTAGTGCTGACTGCATTCTTAAGGCTTTCATTTTTATTTTGAAGATCATTTCTTCCTTTAAAGATTTCTTCTAGTTAATTGGAAACAGTAAGACCTAATGGAATGAACAAAGGATAAAGGATTGCAAATGTTGAAGTCTAATCCTTACTCTGTCAGTGACTACTGCTTTGTGTTTCGACCACGATACATGGCCCCTTTGTCTCAGTTTTGTCTTACAACACAAGATGTGAAATTGCCATTTTTAGACTGGGAGTATGTGAGCATAGGAGGGGAGGATGAATAATGTCCTCTCTGACAATGTTATTTACAGGAGAAATAGACATTCATGTCATTAAGTTCTGTATATACTAGAGACTCAAAACTTTATAAACACGCTTGTTAGCATTCGTTAACTAGTACAAGTCTGAACATAGATTAATTGTTGAAGAAATCCAATGTAGAAAATGACTAGAGTTGGCCTGGGTTGATGAAATAAATTTTCTATGGGGAAAGACATATTTTAGCTAGGTTTAAATTTTTTTTTTGATGTTTATTTATTTTTGAGAGAGAGAGAGAGACACAGCACGAGTCAGGGAGGGGCAGAGAGAGGAAGACACAGAACCCGAAGCAAGCTCCAGGCCCTGAGCTGTCAGCACAGAGCCCGGTGTGGGGCTTGAACTCATGAGCTGTGAGATCACGACTTGAGCTGAAGTCGGACACTTAACCGACTGAGCCACCCAGGCACCCCTAGCTAGGTTTTAAAAAAATTAAAATTAATCTTGGTGTTTTGAAGCTAAAAAGATTTTTAGATTTCCTTTGAAAGAATGGTCTTTGTGAAAGACATACCCTGAAGTGACCCCCAATGAGCCGTAGCCTTATATAGTCATCTTCCCTTGAATGTCAGTGAAATCTGTAACTTGCTCCTAAATAATAGAATATGGCAAAGATGATGGGGTATCACTCTTGTGATTACATTTGACCATATGACTTTGCCTTTGTAGGCTAGAATCAGA
Source organism: Acinonyx jubatus (assembly GCF_027475565.1). Lineage (NCBI taxonomy): Eukaryota > Metazoa > Chordata > Mammalia > Carnivora > Felidae > Acinonyx > Acinonyx jubatus. Next base: position 34,621,612 of record NC_069383.1, read on the forward strand.
GAAATTCTCCTTTGGCTATGTTGGGGAGGAAAAAATTTTTCTTTACTCTTCAATATTCTTTTGGCTAGTCTAAGAATTAAATTGACATGTCAGAGATTAGCAAGAGAAAATCAAATCTAATTATGTACATACAGGGAATCCACATAAACATGAGATTATGAAGACAGGCAAAATAAAGTATATATGTCATTCTGGACCAAGGAGAAGGGGGATAAGGATGTGGAACATCAAAGGGAAGGAAAGCCGTTCACAGGCAGATGAAAATGAGTCTGTTTGGTAAACAAATGTTTACTCAAATTATAGGACAAAGAGAAAAATTTTGATAAACGGACTTTGCTAAATTCCTCTTGGTAACCATCCCTCATTCATATTCTACCTCGTTCATCTGTATAACCTATGGTGATTTACCCATCCTAAAACAGACCTATCTAAATTCTTTTAGGTAGTTAAGGGGAAGACAAAGGGAAAGTTCTTGTCTTCTGTTTCTTAAAAAATAGTCAACCTAGGAGTGCATGGCTGGCTAAATTGGTGGAGCATGCAACTCTTGATCTCAGGGTCATGAGTTTAAGCCCCAGGTTAGGCATAGAACTTAAATTAAAAAAAAAAAGCCTAAAATAATACACGTGCCAAATAGACACATTTTCGAATTTAAAAATGAAAAAAGCCCCACCTCTCCAGATGGAATTATTCATCCATATGGTATATTGGAAGCAAGTTTTGCTTCCTTACAGCTATGAAGAAGAAACAGACATATTGTGAACTGCCTATGGAGAGAGCCACATGTTAGGAAGGCTTCTAGGATTTGAAACCCTCAGTCATATAACTGCAAGGAAATAAATGATTCCAGTAGCTTTAGATGAGCTTGGAAGCAGCTTCTTTTTCTAGTTGAGGCTCCAGATGAGGACAAACCTAACCATGCCAGTACTCATGACCCATGGAAGCCACATATTTAATGAATGTGTGTTGTTTTAAGCTGTTAAGTTTGTGGTAATCTGTTAGGCAAGAGAAGGGAATTTGTTGAATTTGTTCTAATTCTAGAATTCTATAAGTAAAATAATTTTACCACACTCTAATATGTTTATTTATAAATTGTATATATTGCTATAAAACATGATTAATTATCATGAAGGTTTCTTTTTTATTAGACAAAAATAAAAACACAGTAGTGCTAATATTTTCTCGTCTACCCAGTGTATCACCTATACCAACCTTAGGAGTTCTGCACACACATTATAAGACCATTGCTTTACTCTGGGGTTTCCAAGGTTGTAGATAAGTACGAGTCAAAATAAATTTAGTTTTATTTCACAAAATTCCTTATGTATTAAAACTCACATATTGTTAATACAAAATTCCAGATGTCCATCTGTTGCTGACTTTGACTAGACCCCACTAAACACTCAGAGTGGATGAAGAAAGATGTGGAATACTGAGGAAGGGGCAGAACTGAAGACAACATTGTCCTGGCTCTGGACATATAATTTTGTTTAACCTTCAAGTCAAGCCAAGGTAATCTGAAGTTTGCTTGTTCAAATAATGGCAACATATAGGTTATATAGGTAGTATAGGTGAGATATATGGGATATTTATATGTGGGACAATCTGTCTTCATGCTATTCTCTAACTTGTACTTCCTTTAACTCTGCCTTCTTTTTTTATTCTGAATTTTAGAAGGGAAGTCAAATTGGCCACAGAGTCAGGAGAAAGGGGACATTATATATATGTTGTGGATAACAACTGGTAGAGGCCCAATTTTACTCAAATTTGGGGGACAGTCACATCATTTATCCTCTACCATGCCAAATACCAAGTAGGTTTCAAGTTGAATATTTAAACAATCAATGACTGTTGAGAGATTTCATCATTTTAAAAAATTTTTTTTACCAGTCATTGAAGGTGTTGAAGTTGAGAAAGTTCTGATAATGAAAACATATTTGTCATTTAGTTAGTAATTACTTTGTATCAAAAACAATGGTGGAAAATTTTCTAAATTATGTCATTTATTTAAAAATTTTCTAAATTATGTCTTTTATTTATTTAATTTTTAAATGTTTTTATTTTTGAGAGAGAGAACGTGAGCAGGGGAGAGGCAGAGAGACAGAGAGAGAGAGAGAGAGAGAGAGAGAGAGAGAGGAGATCCCAAGTAGGCTCTGTGCTTTCATTGCAGAGCCCATGTGGGGTTTGATCCCACAAACCATGAGATCATGATCTGAGCCAAAATCAAGAGTTAGACAGTCAACTGACTGAGCCACCCAGGCACCCTTAAATTGTCTTTTAATCATTCCAGTAGTTTCCCTGGATCAGTAGAGCAGAGTGGTTAAGAGCACTGATGTGGAATCAAAGTGCTGGGTTCATATGCCTGCTCTACTACTTGCTGTGACCTTACTTTAAGCTCCTAAATCATTCATTCATTCATTAATTTAACAAATACATATTGCCACATTCTATGAACCACTCATTTTTCTGGGTACTGGAGATTCATTAGTGAACAAAATAGGCTGTATACCTCATGGAGCTTAGGTTCTATTTGGGGTACCCAAAGATTGATAGAATAAACAGTAAACAAACAAATACATAAAATGTTAGGTGATGACAAGTGAACTTAAGTAAACCAAAATGATTTGGATAAAGAAAAGCAAAAGGGTGCTCTTCCTGCAGAATGGTCAGGGAAAGCCTTTCAGAGAAGGAAGTGTCCTTTGAGCAGAGATTGAAAAGAAGTATGGACAGGAGCATGTATACATCTGGGGGAAGAAATTTCAGAGAGAGTCAGAAAAAAGTACTAAGGTCCTATGAGGGAAGTTTGTTTGGTGTGTTGCCAGGAGAGAAAGGAGGGCAGTGTGTCTAGAAAAAAGTGAGCCAGGCAGGGATTGTTGGTAAGAGAGGCCTAGACATAAGCCCAGATAAATAAGTGTGAGATTAGAGAAAGCGGTTAGAAGGTCATTGTAATAATTCAGATAAGAGGGGATGGTAGTTTCGACTCTTGTAATAAGAAATAGACATTTGGTAGCTACACTTGTGAACAGAGCATTGGGTATAGAGAAGTTGAATCACTGTTATATATCTGACACTAATGTAACATTGTATGTCCACTATACTAAAAAATGGTAGGGTGCTGGATTCTGGGTGTATTTTAAAGGTGCAGATGTTTGGATTTGTTGATAGATTGAAGTGGCTTGTAAGAAAAAGGAGTAAAGAATGACTCTAAGGTTTTGGCAAATGGAAGACTGGAATTGCCATTTATTGGGTTGGAAGAAACTGGTGGTAGAGTGGATGTGAAGAGCTTGAGTATCATTCTGTTTTGACCATGACAAAATTTGACATGCTATCAAATATTCAAATGGAAATACTGAGTGAGTTGTTGAATTCAGAGTTCAGAGTAGTGGTTGGGTTGTTGTCAGTATTTAGTAGTATTTAAAACCATAGTATTAGGATGATGGTTATCAGGGGAACACTAGGTCCTCCTCAATTTCTCTCCAGTCCTACTTACATCATAGAATCTTGACTGTTTCAGAGTCTATACTATTCCAATTTTTCGTTAATAGGAAAATATCTGTTCAGATATTATTACCAGAAATATATCAAATAGTATATCACTCATCCATCATTCTACCTCTCAATCAAAAGGGTTGATTTAACTTAAAAATATTTAACTTATAGACCAAGAGAACTAAATATTGTCAACGAAATAGATTTACGTGTATTTTTTGGCATATATTTTTATTCTTTAGTCCTACCCAGTTTTATGATGAATTGTTTCCTTTTCTTATATTTTTCAATATTCCCGTTGCTTATTTTTTTAATACTCCTTATTTTGCCTGTGCATCTTTATTTACCTTGTATAATACTTCACCTTGCATTTTCTCTTCAGCTTTCCTTAGAGTTCTATCCAGTTCCTATATAGGGTATCAAATGTTTTCATGCCCTTAACACTTCCTCTTCTGTATTCTTTTCTGTTTAGTTTCAATCTTCTGCAAGTGGTGACATTTAGGTTGGAGAAGGGCAAGACAAAGTTGTGACTTAAAGCTTGTAACTTACTCCAGCATTTGTACTAAGCATTTGTACTGACTTAGTACAATATACATTTTAATACAGATACCATTAATTTGCTGTCTTTTTGAAGACTGAAGTCTACTTGGGGAAACATAATGTTCCTAGATGAAACAAATAAAAGGAAAACTACATGGCAATGTAGAAAGAATGGCACAATTTTATAGTAAAAGATATACACTCAAATACAGAGGTGCAGCAGTTGAGTAGTTGAGTTCTGTGGTGGGATATTTGTTTATCCAACAAAGGTTTACATAATCTTAATAGATTTTCCATTACCTCATATTATGAGAAGACATGAAGGTGTGATGTGAAAAGCATTAAAAAACAGGTGAAGCAGGGGTACTGACCAATCAGGCTTACGTTGGATGTAATTTATGAAATGCAAATTAAAGCCATCCTGTGATACCACTACCCACCTGTTGGAATGGCTCTTAAAAAGCACTGTTGAGGATGTGAAACAACTGAAATTCTCATATATTGCTGGTGCAAATGCAATATTGTGCAGCCACTATAGAAAGAAGTTTGACAGTTTCTGATACAGTTAAATCTACATTCACTATATGCTCTGGCAGTTCCAGTCCTAGATATTTACGTAAGATGTGAAAACTTGTATTCACACAGATTCTTATAAGTGAAAGTGTCTGATGGCTTTATTTATAATTGTCCCAAACTGTAAAAATCAAAATGTCTTTCAACTGGACAAACTCTGTTGCATCCATGCAGTGAAATGTAAAATTAAAAGGAATGAACTACTGGACATGCAATTGCATGGATGAATCTCAATGCATTGCACTTGGTGAAAGAAGCCAGATTCAAAAAGCTACTTTATAATATGTGATGATTCTGTTACGACATTCTGCAAAGGCAAAACTATAGGCAGAAAGTCATATCAGAATTTCCAGGAGCTTTGGGTATGGTGAGGGATAAAGAGGCTTGGAAAATTTGGGGGGGGGGGTTGAAACTTTTTATTTTGGTTTTAGTGATGGCTACATGACTCTATGTGTTTGTCAACATTGATAGAACTATGCACTAAAAAAAGATAAACTTTAAGGTATTTGTACCTCAAAAAAAACACACCTGTTTTTAAAAATATATATATATATAAAGGAAAATCTGTTTTCCTTTTCTGTAATCTACAATATGATAATCAGGTGTTTTTGGAGTTGAGTTTTAGTTTGAGCAGTTTATCAGGGGAGACTAATACCTCATGTTCCCTGGAGTTAATTCTATTTAATTTTTATCATAAAAAAGTTGTTTTTTTTTTTTGACCAAGTTATGTAGTTTTAGGAGGAATTCATCTATAGTAATGGGAGAGGTCAAGGACACCTATCTATATGTGTTGATATTCCTGAAGAAAGAAGGATATATTCTATATTGAACATCTCTTTCATGTGAAGTGTTTCATATACAATCTTAATCATTTAAAAATGGTCCCATAAGATGAGTATCATTTATTACCATGTCTAATTTACTGATGTGAGAACAGTTTCAAATAATTTAAGTATTTTGTCTATAACATGGATGAGCCAGGATTCAAACAGATTTTTTTGACTCCAAGTTTATGTTCTTTCTTTGACATCTCCTGTCTCTGATATAATTCCCACAGATGTCTACCCAAAGAGAAAATAGTCTAAGTTTGAATTATTTTATACTTTAGCTTGAGTTATTAAATACTAAATTATCCTTCTGAAAAACTGAGGCTACTCCATAAAATATTGAGCACTTATCCAGACATTCAAGGTATGCTCAATTTGATTCCAGATTAATCCTGCACTTCCCTTTTGTACGTATGCTCAAAACTATACTACTGGTTTTTGTTTGTTTGTTGGTTTGGTTTGGTTTGGTTTTTGTTTTTTTTGTGTGTGGGATCTTTGCCAGTTTTCTGGATCTCTTCCAACTCTTCCAAGATGTTTTTGGAAAGTGGGGAAAAAAATCTAAATTATTATGCAACCTGGGATAACTATATAATTATTCAGATATACTTTTCATGTATTCTGAGTCCTTTAAAGAACCATATCCCTTCTATAAAATTTTTTCTAATGTTTATTTATTTTTGAGAGAGACATAGAGAGTGCGAGCAGAGCAGGGAAGGGGCAGAGAGAAAGGGAAACAGAGAATCTTAAGCAGGCTGCAGGCTCTGAGCTGTCAGCACAGAGCTCAACATGGGGCTCGAACCCATGAATTGTGAGATCATGACCTGAGCCAAAGTCAGATGCCCAACCGACAGAGCCACCCAGATGCCCTAAATCATATCTCTTCTAAATAACCATAAGCTCTTTAAAGACAAGAGCTATCTTTATAATATCTGGCATATATCACAATAACAGCTCTAAAACTTTCCACTTAGAAGATGTTCAATAAATATTTTTTGAAAGAATAAAGGAATGAATGAATGAGTGAATGAATGAATGAATAATGTGGCAATAGAGAATAGAGGTAAAAAACTTTGGAGTTGAATAGAGACCTGTATCCAAGTCCTAGATATTCCATTTACTATTTGTTTCTGTTTAAGTTAATCATTTAACCTTGCTAAGACACACTTTCCTTTATTATAAAATGAAGATAATAACACTTATCAATTGTTAGTTGTGAGGATTAAATGAGAAAAAGTACTTAATGTGCTTAGCACAGTTGCAAACATAGTAAGTGTTCAAGGTACAATTTATTAATAATAGTAAAATTCTATATTGTATCATTAGTCATAAAAATTATGAATCAATAGTAATATTTAGGTGCCTACCCAGACTTTATGTATTCTTTTAATTCTCCTGAGTCCTGACACTCATGTATAATTTAGAGAATGTGATTCCACGAGTAGAATTATTTAGTGCAGTGTTCAAGTCATTTTTCTTGAATTGAAAGGGAGATGTTTCCAAGGGAAAGAGTAAGTTGGGTTGATGGCTCTGGGTTTTTGATACCTCTCCATATCCACATCTGCTATCATCAGTTTTAAGTAGTGAGTCATTTGAAAAAGGATTATTTTGAAATAAAAATAGTATTAAATACTATAAAGTAAGTAACAGGAAAATCATTGTCAGTTTTTCTAAGGTTAATGATTAGTGGCTCCAAGTATGGGTCAAGCATAAGCTGTATCAGCTTCTGGGTTTATGCCTATTCAGTTAGTGTCAGAGGAGTGGGCATATAGGGAACCAGTTTTCAAGAGATCCTGAAGAGTTTCTTAAGTTTCTGTTCTGATGGAAGGGAAAGCTAGCCATCAAGCTTTTGCTAGACACAAGGCCTTTGTGTCCAAAAGGAGAGGCTGTCTTTGAGTAAGCAATGTAAGTATCCTTTGGATTTGTCTTTCAGTTTAATCGATAAATCTGAGTCCGTGTAAGGAAACAAGGATGGGGCAGAGTGGCTGTAATTAACAATAGAATTATTTTGTGTAAAGTGAAAATACCACCAAGTTTCATTGCATTGACTTGAGACAGTTCAGTTTCATTATGTGTTCTCAAAACTTTCAGCAAATCAATAGCAGTTGGACTGTTAGATAAAAAGTGGCAGCCTGTGGCTGATGGGAACTGGAGAATTAGAGGAGCAAAGTGCTGAATATGTCACATGCTGAATGGGAGGGAGTGCTCTGGAATAGGTTCTCTTGGAGAGATTCTCTTGGGACTCCATCCTTAAGGAGGGGACACTTTCTTTTTCTTTTTTTTTTTCCATAATTCACACTTTCTTTTTTTTTTTTTTCAATATATGAAATTTATTGTCAAATTGGGTTCCATACAACACCCAGTGCTCATCCCAAAAGGTGCCCTCCTCAATACCCATCACCCACCCTCCCCACCCTCCCACCCCCCATCAACCCTCAGTTTGTTCTCAGTTTTTAAGAGTCTCTTATGCTTTGGCTCTCTCCCACTCTAACCTCTTTTTTTTTTCCTTCCCCTCCCCCATGGGTTTCTGTTAAGTTTCTCAGGATCCACATTAAGAGTGAAAACATATGGTATCTGTCTTTCTCTGTATGGCTTATTTCACTTAGCATCGCACTCTCCAGTTCCATCCACGTTGCTACAAAGTAGGGCCATATTTCATTCTTTCTTATTGCCACGTAGTACTCCATTGTGTATATAAACCACAATTTCTTTATCCATTCATCAGTTGATGGGCATTTAGGCTCTTTCCATAATTTGGCTATTGTTGAGAATGCTGCTATAAACATTGGGGTATAAGTGCCCTATGCATCAGTACTCCTGTAAGGAGGGGACACTTTCTTAAGGGGCTAGATAGAAAGTATAAACAAAGCATAGGTCCATACATTATATTGAGAGTTTTGTTTAAGAGAATGGCATTATGTTACCAGTGAGCTGTTGTTCTATCCAAAAATGGCACCAACTGTTAGCCTTTGGATAGACATACCTTCTGAGGTGCACTGGTTTTGATCTTTCTTTTAACCAGTGAATATTTTCCCCATTTTCAGAGTCATTTCTGTTTCCGTGGAACAAAGAATAATTTAGCCCCTATAAATTGTGACTCCAGCCTTTTTGAATTTGAACCAACTCTGCTAACTGGTACAGCCAGGGCAGTAAAATAAAGACAATCCTTGAAAGTTGTGGTAAGAAATTCTAGTGATCCTATACAGTTGGGTTGTCCATTCAGTCTGTACAGAAAAGGCAAGGAGACAAAACAGTGTTGAAAAAAGCCTAAAGCAAGTAATTAGTAGCAGGGGAAGGCAATGGCACATTTAGATTATTACACTTCACTTTGTATTGGTATCAGCTTCTGAATATTTCAGCAGCATTCATTTACATACCCACTGAGGATTGCTGAGCAGAAATTACCCTTTGTTCTCAGGCATAGAATTCCACGGGGCTACAAGTTATATCTAGACTTTGGCCCCTTCAAATAGAAGGAGCCTTGTGATGATATGTTGAACGATATGTAATCTTCACTTTTGTTAAGTAAAACCACAGGATTTTCCTACAGAATCATTTGTAAGTGTCCACATCATGAGAATCAAACAAACAAACAAAAAAGTCTATTGTGAAGATGCTATTTGATGCGAATATTTTAAAAGTAGTAGTTAAATGTGATTTGTGGCACCTGTACTTCAATATTTGTCACACCCATCGCTTCTAGTACTACCACTCAAGCTCAGAGAAGGTAAATGTCCTTCCCAAGGTCACACAGTTAGTCGTTGAGGAACAGCAAAACCTAGTCTGCCAGTGCCCACTGCATCTCACTACTCAGGCCTGGTCAGACAGTGGCTTGGGAAGGGCTAACAAATGGAGTCCAGGTGTCTGAGTCATGTTGTTCTTAGGTGACTAAGTGGGTAGTAAATGCAAAGTATGTGATCTACTGTTAATAACCATCTAGACTTTGCATTTGGTTATTTGGATAGAAGAAAACACTAGAAAGCAAATTTTAACTTCATACACAAATACTAAATAAAACTGAGTTGATAAAGAATGAATAGAGAGGGAAAGTATTCCCCCAGAGAACTTTCTAAATCACTAAAGTGTCTTTTTCAAGCCATATTCTTACCTCTTTCGACCCTTGCTCCACAGTCTCCTCAAAGACCCTCTGCCAGTCAATTTCAGATGTATTATAAACATACTCTTGTGAACAAGAGCAATAATTCTCCTCGATGTGGGGCCCTGCTGCTGATGACAATCAGCCCCAGGTAGCCTTTCACTTACCAATTGCTGTTGGCTCCAAAATAAGTTTTGAAAAAAGTGAATCGGAGCTTAGGATCCAAATGATAAGTAAAATGAAGGAATGCTTGTGTTTTCACAGCTTGTGTTTTGGAGGTGGTCAGAAGTCACTGAGCTGACCCACCCCCGAGAGCCCTCATCATTGCATTCATCTATTAACAACCATTCCTGCTTGAGTTCATGCTGCTGACCTTTCCTCTGGAGTCATGTTTGAAGATTAGCCTTGTAGTCAGGCTAATGGCAATTCCTCCAAAATAAACTACAATCTATATTTCCTTGTTATTCTGCTTTAAGGTTTTGGCTAGTTTATTAGAAGTTTTGACATCTGGAAGAGGGCATACCTTAAACTTCACATTGGAAGCACCTATTAAATGAATACAATAGGGGCATTATGAATTTTTAGAGAAAATGTGAATTGGAAAGAGGATTTTCCCCTGGATGAAGCATATTGTAGTTGTTGATGTACTTAGCTGGTCACTAGTAATCAAGGATAAAAAAGACTTTAGTCTGACACCAGAATTAAGTTAAAAAATTTAAAGCTCTCTAGTATTAGGCCAGAATAGCTAGAATTTACTCAAGAAGTTTTGGTGAATCTCTACTCAGTGCAATCAACCATTACCACAAGCAATGGACTAGATGCTAGACTATGCTAGATTCTTCCTGCATTTCAAAAATTTTCATTCCTATTGGTAGAAACTACAAGGGAACACCAAATGAATTAGATATGTAACAAAGAAATCAGAGAAGAAAAACCATTTTGGCTGGGTTCGTAAGGTAAGTTTCATAGGGGGGTGGCATAAGATGGAACTTAACTTTCAATGAATGGAAATTTTCATTTTAAAATACTTAGCAAACATTTCTATTTTGCATGCTCAATATGTTCACAGGTACATACTAGATACTGTGCATGACCACAAAGTAAGATACTGAAGTTTAGGAAACACTGCTTTGAAAACAGATTTACAGAAGAATTCCTAAATGTGATAGGTGGATTCAGTGAAAGTGTCAAAGTAAAATGTTATTTGTGCTGAGTCTTGAAAGGTTGGTAGGCTGTTAGCAAGTGGGCAAGAATGCAAAACCATTTTAAGCCATCTTGACATCAAATATAATAGACTAAGTTCGTGAACTAAATATATGCCCAGGAGAAACTTAGATATTATATAATCCATTCACTGGAGGGAAAAATGTTAAAGTCATCTCTTACTTTCATAGGCTTTCTTTGAAGGAGATTTCATAAGTTCCCACCCACCTATTCCCATATTTCTCCAGAATAGAAGCATATATGTTCTTTGTTGGAACACATTTTAGTTACATATCTAAAATTGAATTATCCATTTCCCTTTTTGATTGATTACTTGTGCTAGTAAGTAGTAAAGGTGGGGAATAAAGGATCACCTCCATAGAAGCTTTTATTTTTGTTTGAAATACAATCTGGGCTTTTCTGTAATAGAATGAATGGGCTAGAAATTGTATCCTTCTAGAGGCCACCGTTAACATGAGTCTGTATATCCAGAGCTCCTGCTGACTGATAGCGGTTGGAGAGTGGCTACATACAGGGGGAAAAGTCAGTTTGTATTAAATTTTAACTGGATATAATACATGAAGCAAGCCCACAAATAGATTCAAACTTTTGAGCACTTTTTCAAAGATCAAAACGTACTGTAACTACCTGGATTTGAATATGAGGAACATTTGGAATATATGTTTTTGTACTAACCAACAACCCCCAAAGTGTATGTGCTTATATCAATGTGTTCATATAGAGTAGCACAAGGATACTTATCCTTGTTATATATTCAGGTGAGGCAAACAGCTTTTTGCTGTTGACTGTCAGAGTGTTTTATTGAAAGCTTGTACTCTACTAAAGAAAGCAAGGTCAATGCTGGGGTAAATTTCTGGCATATTGTTTAAACTTCTAAAAGGGGGAACGCCATTTAGAATAATGTGGTTTTTATTAAATAAATCTGTCTAATAATATTAAGGTGCTATTTCAATGTTAAGAACAGACAAAGCCAATCTTAGGTACTAAGAGATGGGGGCAGGAGGTTGAGGTCATGACGGGGAAGGAATTGGGCACTGGTTAAGGCTAACACTGAGCGCAGGAAAAAAATGAAAAAGAAAAGTTCCCTGTATTTCTGTATTGGAGGATGGTTTATTATTTTTTTAATTCCCCTTGCTTTACTGAGTTATCAACAAAGTGAGGTATATAATTTGAATATATTTCTAATAAGGAATGGAAACAGTTTTGTAGATTTTCTCTAGACAGATATGAAAAGAAGACCTTTGTTTTTAATAATTTAGTGAAGATTAGTAATAAAAGTTATAAAAGGTAAAAACAAGGGATATTGTTATTATAATTTAGTGTGTCATGAAATTCTAATGTAGATTTTGAAATGGTAAGTTTATATCAGTATTTTCTTAAATTATCATAAGCCAGTGAACAGATTATCTTTTTAATTGATCTAAAATTCACAACCATGGAGAAACCCACTAAAGCCTAGAATTTTATGTATTTAACTTTTTTGATAAAATTCTTTATCCCAAGAGAAAACATTTGAAATCTTATTAATATTATCCCACAGCACCTTTTTCTATTCAGTAGCTCTAAATTAATAATAGTTGCATAATTTAGCTTTAAGTACACAATTAATAATAGCTCTCTTCTACAAAAAATGTTTTAGGTGTGTTTAATTGAAACCAGATCTCTGACAAATATTTAGAGGCTTGCAAACTGAAATTATATGAGATTGATATTTACATCCCACCATACATTGAAGTCCTTGTAAGAGAACAGTGATTAACCCATTTGATATTTGTTATCAATACGGTTTTTGGTAGCCAAAGGGAATATGTTTGCTTTTCTGAGGCTAATTAGACACCAAAGACCAGGGACACCTGGTAAGACAGAAGTCTCATAGTAACTAAAGTAAAAAAAAAAAACAAAACAACAAAAATAGTGAGAGTCTTTATTCCTGGCAAAGGGGTATAGCTGATTCAAAATGTGTTATGGAATGATGAAATAACACACATGAGGAGTTTAGACATTGAAAAGCAGTATGTTCTTCTTAGAACCCTTTGTCCATTTTCTATTAGTAAATTGACCTTGGAGGGAGGGAGGAAGGAAAAAAGGAATAAAGAAAGGAAGAAAAGAAATTAATTGATTGACATAGAATTTCGTGTATTGAAGGTTTATAATTTTTGAAAGTCTTGGAAAACATCTTGGGATATTCTGGGGAAGGCAATCCTGTGATTAAACCTTGCAGAGATGGGATTCATTGGTAAATCGCCATATAACTATAACTGACTTGATCTTTATTGTCCCATGTTATCCCCATTTAATTTCTATAGCTTTCTCACCATTCCTTATGGTACCTCAATTCTTCAGAGCTAATAAAGAAAAATTATATTTTTATTCTCTTTTAAATCCTGACATAATTTTTTTTTTCTTTTTGTGTTACTCCTCTCCCCAAACACACCCTGAAATGGTCCATTACATGGTTGTTGCACCACTTTACAGGTAACTCATCTCTGGGTCTTTGCAGCCTGCTAGACATGTTACAGTAATAATGTTTTCCATTAGAATATTTAAAAATTTTTTTAATTAATTAATTTTTAAATTAGTTAGCATATTAGTGCAACAATGACTTCGGGAGTAGATTCCTTAATGTCCCTTACCCATTTTGCCCATCCCCCCTTCCACAAACCCTCCAGCAACCCTTTGTTTGTTCTCTATATTTAAGAGTCTCTTATGTTTTGTCCGCCTCCCAAAAAAATAATATATTTTGCTCCCCTTCCCTTATGTTCATCGTTTTATATCTTAAATTCCTCATATGAATGAAGTCATATGATAATTATCTTTCTAATTTCTCTTAGTATAAAACCCTCCAGTTCCATCCACATAGTTGCAAATGGCAAGATTTCATTCTTTTTCATTGCTGAGTAATAGTCCATTGTGTATATATACCACATCTTTATCCAGTCATCCATTGATGGACATTTGGGCTCTTTCCATACTTTGGCTATTGTCGATAGTGCTGCTATAAACATTGGGGTGCATGTGTCCCTTTGAAACAGCACACCTGTATCCCTTGGATAAACGCCTAGTAGTGCAATTGCTGGGTCATAGGGTAGTTCTATTTTTAGTTTTTTGAGGAACCTCCATACTGTTTTCCAGAGTGGCACCCATTTGCACTCCTGCCAGCAATGAGAGAAATCCTCTTTCTCCGCATCCTCACCAACATCTGTCGTTGTCTGAGTTGTTAATGTTAGCCATTCTGGCAGGTGTAAGGTGGTATCTGATTGTGGTTTTGATTTGTAGTTCCCTGATGATGAGTGATGTTGAACACTTTTTCATGTGTCAGTTGGCCATCTGGATGTCTTCTTTGGAGAAGTGTCTATTCATGTCTTTTGCCCATTTCTTGACTGGATTATTTGTTTTATGGGTGTTGAGTTTGATAAGTTCTTTATAGATTTTGGATACTAACCCTTTATCTGATATGTCATTTGCAAATATCTTCTCCCATTCTGTTGGTTGCCTTTTATTTTGCTGATTGTTTCCTTCACTGTGCAGAAGCTTTTTATTTTGATGAGGTCCCAGTAGTTCATTTTTGCTTTTGTTGTCCTTGCCTCTGGAGATGTATTAAGAAGTTGCTGCAGGCAAGATCAAAGAAGTTTTTGCCTGCTTTCTCCTCGAGGATTTTGATGGCTTCCTGTCTTATGTTTAGATCTTTCATCCATTTTGAGTTTATTTTTGTGTATGGTGTAAGAAAGTGGTCCAGGTTCATTCTTCTGCATGTCGTTGTCCAGTTTTCTCAGCACCACTTGCTGAAGAGACTGTCTTTATTCCATTGGATATTCTTTCCTGGTTTGTCAAAGATTAGTTGGCCATACGTTTGTGGGTCCGTTTCTGGGTTCTCTATTCTGTTCCATTGATCTAAGTGTCTGTTCTTGTGCCAGTACCATAGTGTCTTGATGATTACAGCTTTGTAGTATAGCTTGAAGTCTGGGATTGTGGTGCCTCCTGCTTTGGTTTTCTTTTCAAGATTGCTTTTGCTATTCGGGGTCTTTTCTGGTTCCATACAAATTTTAGGATTATTTATTCTAGCTCTGTGAAGAATGCTGGTGTTATTTTGAAAGGGTTTGCATTGAATATGTAGATTGCTTTGGTTGGTATTGACATTTTTAAGAATCTTTGTTCTTCCTATCCAGGAGCATGGAATGTTTTTCCATTTTTTTGTGTCTTCTTCAATTTCTTTCATAAGCTTTCTATAGTTTTCAGTGTATAGATTTTTCACATCATTGGTTAGATTTATTTCTAGGTATTTTATGTTTTTTTGTGCAACTGTAAATGGGATTGATTCCTTGATTTCTCTTTCTGTCGCTTCATTGTTGGTGTATAGGAATGCAACTGATTTCTGTGCATTGATTTTGCATAGTACTTTTATGTGTTTAAGTGAATAGATAACTGAGTGAGAGTATTTATAACTCTCTAGATAAGAGATGCTTATTGGAATGTTAAAAAACATTTGGTTATTAAAAATTAAAAAAAATCTTTGAATGAAACTCAGAGATTATGTAGAAACAGTGGTTTTGATTTTTTAAATAGCATTACCACTCCCACACCTTCTCCCCCACCCCCCACTCTTTTTAAAGGAAATTATACGGGGAAGCTCAAAGTAAAAACAAATTGATGTTGTTGAAATGGGGCAGAGGCCTGGATGTTTCCCTGTGCTGCTTTTGGTTACCTCTCTCAGAGGCCTCTGAGTTATGCCATAGACTCCTAAGTTTCTAAGAATGAAAGTTTAAAAATCCCTGATTTTGATTATAGTCACCTTTTACAGATGAGGTAAGTGAGGCTTGGGGTTTGTAAGTGGCTCACTTTCAAGTTAATATAGCTTATTAGTCTTCAGCAAACATTAAAAACCAAGGATTTTTTGTCCATAGTACAGTCACTCAGTGCCATGGCTCTCTCAAAGCCCCAGATGGCTGAGTCCTTACTGGGCAAAATGAAAACATATTTTACTCTTTAATTGCCAGGTGATCCCAATGTCTCACTTTAGAGACATGTCTTCTGACATATTCTTACAGCTAAATGCCACTTTCTCCCAATCTGTCATCATGGCCCATATGAAAGGAAAAATAATTTTAAACTTCTTATTTGCTTGTCATTTGAGTAAGCCTTTTCATGTGCAAACTATTTAAGACCAAGTCAATACACTGTTAAAAATATATTGAGTGTGGAGCTTACCAGTGATAGAGGATGACACTAGCATCTAGGAAAGGGATGGACATTCAGATTATAGCTTGTATCTATCCAGCACTTCATGCTGTGCAAAAATGCCTGCAGAAACACACTAATAGGACTCAAAAGATTCTGGTCAAGGGAGCAGAAGCTTCCAAAGATTGTGAGAGTTAATATAGGTAGCAAATCAGAGCCAAGATTTGAATTGGGCTTAGATTTGGTTGAGCTCAATTATCATGCCCTTTTAAAAGGCTTTAACAATTGATATGTCATTTTTGATTGCTCATTGCTAATTGTATAAGTGATTGGAGATAAGGTAAAATATAGTTATATAGTACAGGTCAATATGATAGGCTTAGAGAAGAACCTAAATTTTATAATACTCCGAAAGTGTTTTTGAATGCAAAGAAACTGTTGAATTTTCTTTATTCTTGATATGCACTGATATGATTGTTTTATAATAGATTTCTCTTCTTTGGCCTTTGATGATCATACAACTTAATGGATTACACAACAGTTTCATGACCAGGAAAAATATGAAGGCCACTAATAGCTATTTCATGCATTTAATATTAAGTGAAATATTTAATTATATGATGAGTTTTTGATTATTAGAATTTCTGAAGTTGGAGAAAAACAAAACAATACTAATAGGACCACTGAACCATTAAATACATCATATTTGAATAAGCCTTAGTCTTGGATTGTGAATAAGGTTAAGGATTGTGGCATTATATCTATAAGTTACTAGCCTCTGTATGGTCATAAAAATTTGGCTGAATACTGCTTTTTAAATAGAACAAAGTGACATGAGGAAAAAAAATGTGTACTATCAGCTGCTCTTCCCTTAATAGGATCCTCTGGTGTGCAAATCACGACAGTGGAATGATGCAATGGGGCATATGGACAATGAATCAGGTAATAAATTGAGTGTAACACTAATTATATTCACTATGAACTGAAATATATACATTTGATGACCGTGATGGCACACCAATGTTCAAAGCCCAAGGTGAAAAATGCATTTCAACTTCTCTCTTTATAAAAACTCAACAGCCTGCTACAGTCTGTGTCTGGCATCAAATTCTATATATCTACCTGTGTTTTCAGTGTGGAAACCCAATTCCTAAAGGAAAGGTCATTATCATTATTAAGTTTTATAAGAAAATCAGTACGTACTAGTATCTATTTAATAACGGAGACATCATGAATGTCAGACTTAACACAAGTTGCAGAGTGCTAATAACTCCTAAAGTGTATCCTTGTCTCAAGTAGAAGTCAGTATTGGAAATTTTATATTACCTGCTCTGCCTGAAAGCATTAAAAAGTATTTCTGTAATAGCTAGGCAAAAAAAAAAAAGTGACTTTTTTACAACTTTGCCTAATTTCTGGTTCAATTTCAAAGCTGATAATAGTCAAGTCATATGGCATTGGCTTAAATTAAGCAAAGGGATTATTTTAACTACAAATATTTTGTATTGCCTTCAGGATGAAATAAAGCATTTATGTGTGTCTGTTTGCAAATTTGTAAGGCATATGTGTTCTAGATACATCATGAGCTATATCAAAAATGTTTTTTCCATAGTTCTTTTAGTTTTGGAATTGCATGGATATAAAATATGCATTTATTCAGAAACTAAACAAAAAACTTTAGTAATTTCTGCATTACAATGACCCTAATTCAAGTCCAGTGATAGATTGAAAGAGGTTGTTTCTTTTTCTATTATATATTTAAATTAAAAATAGGAAGATGTAGTTTCTACTAATGAGTTTTGTAGGGCTGTTTTAATATGATGTCCCTTAGGAGATTTCTTCACTCGGTATGAAGGCTCCTAAGAGGTGCTTGTGCACCTGATTAATTCATAAATGGCGCTGAGGGCTGCACATTTGCCCAATCCTAGTTAAATCATAGTAGGCGGCTATTCCTCTGTAGGATGCACTGCAAATTGTGATGCTCTTATTATACACCTAATTACAGCATTCTACACCAGTCTTATTCTTTTCATAAATTCTTACAAATGTGACGTCCATTTTAGAAGTTAGAGATCGAGGTTCATTAAAATGACTTCAATCCATATGATTGAGATAGAACGGTGACTTGTCATTCAATAGAAAAATGCTCTGAAATTCTAAGAATATATATTAAAATATGGAGAAATTAAAACATAATGATTTACAGAATTAATTTTGTGTTAAGGATAATAAGCAAGTAGTTACTATGTGAATATAAGATGAACAAATGAAAAACATTAGAAACTATAGATGTAGTAGTTTTGGGGTGAGTAACCAGTTTAAAATTTTTCATGTTCTAGAGCATAACACTTAATCCTTCTGTACCCCTGTACCTTGTGCAGGGTAGTAATCCAACCTATCTTATGTAGAATATGAGAATTAATTATATATATATACATATATGTATATATATATACAGTGCCTGACAAACAGTAAGTGTCATATAAGCTCTTACATAGAGCTTTTTTGCTCAAGCTCTACCCAGTATAACTCACTTAAGTAATACGTACTGTTTTCCACTATTTTGTTTCAGCGCAAACTAGTATTTCCCCTGCTGCTTCCCTCCTATCCTTTGACATTGCATCTTTTTCATGTTATTCTAGATGGGAGGAGAGGAGTTTCCCCTTTAAAATTAGAGACCAGATAGATTAGAGTTTCATCAAACACAGATTTGGACAAATAATACATATTGTTTCCTAGCTTTATAGCTGAAAAAAAATCGGCCCAGCATATAAATAACATGTAATTCAAACTATTTGACTTCAAATATGCCTTGTATAATTTCTCCCATTATATGAAGCAGCAGATACCGTGCTTATTGCTGTGTTTAAATGTTTAATTATCTTCTGAATCTCATCATTGTTTCTGGACATACACAAGTAGTAACCATGTTACTTATGTTGGGAGCCATTGTACTGAGGTAAATCCATCATTTAACTCAGTCAGCTAAGAAATCAGGTCTATTATTACTGTTTATCTGCTTCTGTGATGTAGATACTGGGTCCAGGAACTTTCTGAACATTTATCTAAACCTGAGACTGCTCCTTCAGTATGGTCCTTTCCTTTTATTCAGGACCTCAAGGATGTCAAGTATATTAAATAAAGGAAAGGAATATGAGTATTATTAATGTTTTAAAGGAAACACAAAGAAAAATGAAGCTCAGAGAAGTTAATAGGCTTATCACAAATTTGACAACTAGTTAATGGTGTGGGTAGAACACATGGCTTGTGATTCATAGTCATTTTTCTCTCCATTCTGCATTTTATCACAAAGCACAAGAGACAGGAAAAAAGGAACTATGAAAATTTAGCAAATATATAAATGTGAAAACATATTGTGAATTCAGTCTAACACTTTTCTCTTTTAATTCACCAATCACATAGTTGCCCAGAATTTGAAGCTCTTTTGTGACCTTTCCATATGACACAGCTCAATTGTTTCCAATCAGCTAAAACAAACAAATAAACAAACAAAATACAACCCTCCCACCCAAAACAAAAACATAAACCCTTAGATGTATAGTGCTGACTTACATGACCTAATATATAACAGAAAATGTTTTTTTTCCTGATAAAGATGTTCTAAGTTTTAGTAATACAGTCTTTCACTTACAAAATTATCCAGTTTATAAAGCACACTTATCACCTTTTTAGAATGCTTTGGATGTGTGCCATTTGGCCATCTTTGTTTTCTTTACATTTTAGACCAAAGTGTAGAGAAACTCAATCACTTAGTAAAGCTGTTCTGACCCTAGTCAAAATAAGGTAAAGAATTAAGTGGTTACATGTGTTGGTAGGGTAAAATTTCCATTAAGATTGAATCAGCAGGATGATGCTCTAATCTCTTATTGGAAAAAAAAATACATTGTATTTAGAATAAATAGCATACTTGAGATCCTGGTCCCTTAATATTGGTGGTTCACTATATATATGGTGGCAGTGGTAGTCATATTGGTGAGGAGAAAGATTGAACATGAATCCTACTACACCTTATAAAAGGGAAAAGAGAAGTTGCTTCTGTTGATGTTTTTTCCATACCATTAACTAGTTATAATAGAATGATATCTTGTTCTATGTTAGCTTGTTATCTACCATTAGCCAGAGAAGTGGAGAATGTTTAGATTCAGCATAAATAGAATTGTAAAATGTTTAACTTATCAAGTGAATCTGAACAAATACAATTATTAATAAAAATCACTTATTTAATTCTCACAATGATTAAAGTAGTAGGCTATACTAGAAATCAGTCAAACATTGTACATTAAGGTGATCATAATTTTTATAAATATTACTTCTGAATTGTATCCCTAACAGTCATAGTGCCTTTATAAAGACTTCAGGGAAAGGGGCGCCTGGGTGGTGCAGTTGGTTAAGCGTCTGACTTCAGCCAGGTCACGATCTCGCGGTCCGTGAGTTTGAGCCCTGCGTCAGGCTCTGGGCTGATGGCTCAGAGCCTGGAGCCTGTTTCCGATTCTGTGTCTCCCTCTCTCTCTGCCTCTCCCCCGTTCGTGCTCTGTCTCTCTCTGTCCCAAAAATAAATAAATGTTGAAATAAAAAAATTAAAAAAAAAAAGACTTCAGGGTATGATCCCTTTAGATTTTAACTATGTTTGTGAATGAGTAGCCCATACCACTTCTAATTAGAGGCCTTTTGTTTTAGTGGGCAATGGATAGTAGGGGTGATTGAGATTCTAATAAGTTGCCAAAGCATGTATTTTTTTTTTTTTAAGTCTCCCAAGCTATATAGGGATCATCTTTAAAGCTGGAATAAAAACATGCTTAAAATTTTCTTTGGTATATCATAAAACTTCTGTTGGATCTGGGATTTTTTTCCCCCAAATAAAATCAGTTATTCTATTAGTATTTGAATATATGAATTAAATATCATATACCAGTAATTACCTTTGCCTGTTTCTTTTACTATTTAACATTTATTTTTTACTTTTAAATTGGCCATAGGTAGCCATACAGAATCTCTTAGATCCAATACAGTACATGGGAGGTTATATTAAATTTTCTAGGCCTCTCAGTTGGCGAGGAAGGACCAAGAAGTAGCTGAGCACTGGGCAATGAACCTGAAGGGGTTTCAGATTGAGACCTAAACATAATTCATGACCCTGGTTACTGGAGTTCATTGATGTAGTAAGATTGGATGCCACAAATGAATGCTTCTAAGGGAATTGTTTAAGTTACAGGAAGTTGGAGGATAGTGATGGACAAGTTTAGCTCCTCCCAACCTCCCTGAATTTCTTTTGCTCATAGAGAGAGATAGGATGAAACATGGGAAGTCGATGTAATCTTGAAATGTCAAATTTAAGCTGAAAGTGGCTGAGTGTACCTAAAAATGACAGGATTATGTAAAAATGGAGGGTCATGAGCTAACTTAGGTTTATAGAGAAATACAGAATACTATAATTTTGCACATCTGAGGCTGTGATTGTAAAATCATACCTTGCCTCTGATATAAAAATTTAAAGATATTCTAAAGAATTCTTTAATTCTCAGAGTGTCTCGGCTTAAGTTTTGGGTTCAGTGTAGAAGAATATTATACTGTCTGAACCTGTTATTTGTCCTAGAAAATTAAAACAGGTAAATTGTTTTTTGTTTATTGTCCAGCTCTAGGTTTTTAATCTTTAAACAATACTTATTATGAATAAATGAAGAGACAAAGATTCATGGGGCGCCTGGGTGGCTCAGTCAGTTGAGGGTCTGACTTCGGCTCAGGTCATGGTCTCACGGTTGATGAGTTCAAGCCCTGTGCTGACAGCTCAGAGCCTGGAGCCTGCTTCAAATTCTCTCTCTCTGTCTCTGTCTCTCTCTCCGTCTCTCTGCCCCTCCCCCGCTCATGCTCTGACTCTATCTCAAAAATAAAATAAGCATTCATTTGTGGCACTGCATCAATGACCTCCAGTAACCAGAATCATGAATTATCTTTAAGTCTCAATCCAAAACCCCTTCAGGTTCATTGCCCCAGTGCTCAGCTACTTCTTGGTCCTTCCTCACCATTTGAGAGGCTTTTTAAAAAGAGACAAAGATTCAGATAAAGCATTTTAATCTGAAATCACACAAATTATTTATAGCAAGGGCCTGTGAACCTTGAATTTAGCAGAATGTATGGCATTATTCTGCTGGGAATAAATGTTACGATTTTCTTATTATTATTATTACTTCCCACTCTTCACCAATTTAGGAGGGAAACACCAAATTGAAGGAAGCCTCTTTTGTCTCACCCATATCCCCCTTCATGATAATGTTGTAGAAAGAGTTGGAAGCAGCTTTGGAAGCATAACTTAAACTTGCTAAATGATCTCCTCTTCTGGAGGATCTGATTGCTTTGTTGACTGCTGATCTGAAAGCCACAGCATAATCCCTTTGCAGTAGTGGTGATGGAGGGAAGGGACAGTTCATGGACACACACATTGTGTAAGTCCTAAGGTGCCTGAACTTATCCCTTGATAAAGCCAATCCATTGCTTCTGTTTACAATCATGGTTAAAACTGTTAATATTAAACACAGGAAGATTATAGTAATATCTCCATTCCTTTCTAAAACAACTAAGTTTCTATCCATTCCTGTTGGTATTTGTACAATTATATCTGTGACAATTTAACACCCTAAATATGATCTAATAGTTCTATTCAATTTTAGACTGAATACTACCATACCAGTCTACTATATTAAAAATACTTGCATATGGCATTCTCCTATTCTGAAAATTTATGAATTTTAATAAAGTTAGATTTTATAGCCCATAGTTATAATTATTCATAATCCAGAAATATTATTTAAAGGTGACTGAAATTACGTGAAAACACTTAAGAGAAGAATTATATCTTTCACTTTCCCATTAGTTTTTATATGTTGATTATTAATTTCACCATAATAAATAAAGGAATACTTAACTGAGATAAAAACTATACTTAATTTTGAAAATACGTTTGTAAATTAGCATTGTACAAATATGTCCTCATGATAACCTACAATTTGTCAAAAACCTACCAACCTGTGAAATAATATGTACTTTGATCTCACATTATAAGTATTATTTGTTTTTCTAAGGGAAAACAATAAATAAATAAATAAATAAATAAATAAGTAAGTAAATAAAAGAATACTACATAATTCTAATAAATAGTGATAATAATAATGCTGTAAGTCAATAAAGTACATCAGGTTCTATGTAACAAGAAAATAATAATTTTATACATTAAGATATATAAAATGAAAAATAAAGTTTTAGGTATTTATTTTAGAGCATTTTGTAAATTGGATGATTCTAGCAATTTCTCACTGTCCTCCTTCTATTTACCAATAATTTACTAGCTGTTCTTTTAAGTTTTATTTGCTTTCTCAATTCAGTCAAAGATAGCTTTATTGCTGGGTATATACAAGTCAACAAGAGGCATTAACTGTCCTGAAGAGTTTCACAATTAGTTAGAAACATTGTTAGTTCATTTATATTTGTTCCAAATTGTACCCCAGATAATTTAAGGCCATCATAAGAACATATATTGTAACAATAAAACATGAATAAAAAACAAGTGAGAAAGAAGAGAAGGGGAGAATAAACAAGAGTAAGGAAGTAAAATGTAATTAGAAATAAGATTCATGCCTTATATTCAGTGAAATTACGTTCAATGAAATCTTAAATATTTTAGGTTGGATATCTGTAAACAGATAAAATACAATGTGTGATTAAGCATTAATAAAAACTGCAAAGTGGAGCTGTAAGAGAAAAGTTGCATTGCATAACTAGCCATATTGTTGAGGTTTTAACTAAATCGGAGATTTTCAGGAAGAAGTGGTACGCTTAGGAAGGAACAAGAGGAAGAGTAGACATGGAGAACAGGGTGGAATAATCCGTGCAGACATGAAATATCATGGTATAGAGTAGTGTAGTGTATTTGGGAAATCAAATGTTTCATCATAAAGTAGAAGGAAGGATAGGTGGGGTCATCAGTGAGCATGAAACTGACCAGATCTACAATGTGTTGCTTTTTGTGTTAGAAAAGTATAGATAGAGAAGAACCTCAGTGACCCGGGTTTGAGATGATGGTTCAGTTGAATGATTGTGAAAATAAGGTGTGAATTAGTTAGTTATTCTCAAGTTTTTATTGAGAAAAAAGTCATATAAGGAAAATAGTATAGTGAACCCCCAGATGTTCACACCCTAGATTATTAAAGACACTGTTTCATCTGTATATTCACCAACCACTCTTTGCCCCACCCCAGCATTCCCACTGGAATGTTTTGAACCAAACTCTAGACATTATGTATTTCATCAGGAAACAGTTCACTGTGTATCTCTAACATAGGACTTATCAGAAACATAACTGGAACACACATAAAACATTTAATAGTCACTATTAACATTTTCCCAATTTTTCTTCTAAGAACTCTTAAGGATAGTATGCTAAGGACATTTTTTTTGCCCTGGTTGTGTCTGTATATTTTACATGAAAGTGCATTTTGGGGAGGCTAAACTAATTGAATACTGTTACTGTATGTTTCAAATGATAGTCTTATAATGAATCTTAGACTATTTAAATTCTAGGACACAGGATTCAGTTGTCAAAAGCTAGGATGAGATGAACTACTAGAGTCAGTACCATCTGTAGTTTTGTGAATGGAGGAAAGGTGACAGAACATACCATAGTTCAGTCTTCAAAGGTGCATAGTGAAAGATCATTTCATAAATGATTTCACTACTTCTTGGAGAGCTAGAAACTGCTTGAATATCTCCTATATCTATTTAAGAAAATAGTTTGGGTAGCTATAGGAAATGGATGAAATAGCTACTAAAATCAGTAATGCAAGGAAAGCAAAGGAGAACATAAACCAGACAAATACATTTCCAGGACCAAATTTTTAAGTATTCTGTATTTTGTCATTTGTTGAACCACAAATAGACCTACACAGAGCTGCAGTTCAACATGATTTTGTTGCTAACAAAAATAAAATTTGGGGCACTGCTCTGCAAATCAACCAGACAGGACCATGTCCTGTAACTGTATACAAATGTATACAAATGTATACATACATACATACATGCAAAAGAAGTGTCAGAGACTAATTGGAAAGTTATAGTTTGGCATGAGTAAATGTTGGAAGCAAATTACAGAGGGGTAAAAAGACTTAAGCTAGAAAACAACACTAGTTCTTTACAGGTAGTGTACAGTTCTACTTGATAAAATTGAATTTAGCATAGATACTTCAGAAAACTTATTTACTATTTATAATATTTATGTCAGAAGTAATAGATAGTCTTCCTTGAGCTTCAGTAAGTCTGCAACTGGTCCCCTAACTTGCAAGTGAAAGTGTTTATTAAGTAGTAACAGATGGAAAAATAGAACCAAACTGCACACAGGAGAAAATCAGAGTCAACATATTTTATTTGCAAAGGGACAATTTTCAACTAAAATTATTGCAACTACTACCCCACCAATAATCTTTTCCTATAGTAAATGTAAAAATGACTTTTAAATGTTTATTTTTAAGGGAGATATTTCAGCTTAAGCAGGCAAAAAGTTTATTTAGTAATCAAAAATGACCAATATTGCTTTTGGAATGGTTCTTCCAAACATATATATGTATGTACATGAAGTTCTTTATCAAAGGTAAAATAAAAAGAAAGCTTATCAGTAGTTTAAAGTGTACAAGTCCTTGGTGACAATAAACTCCTTCATTTTACTCTACAATGGCTGACAGTGCTATGCACAAAAGTAAACAATTGTTCCCAACTTCAGAAGCCTGCAGAGGTCAGTATAGCAACAGCAACAAGACATCACATAGATAAGTTGATCAATACTGAGGGTGGTCCATTAGATCACATACTTATTTACATATACCAACATCTTGAACATTAAAATGAAATTTGTAATAATGAGGATAGAGAAGAATTTGTCTTTGTAACTGAAGAAAATCAACATTTGGAAAATCATTCTGCTCAAAAAAGTGGGGGATGCAGTGAGAAATGAAATTTAAAATGTTGACCACTTTATATAAAAATAAATATCTTTTATGTATGCTGAAAGATTTGAAAATTTTCTGTTCCTTTGAAATGAGGGTAGTATTCTTCATATCTAATTCACCAGCCTATAGCATCTATCAGTAATGCTCACTATTAACCTAGGCAAAGCTATGACTTTTTGGTATCAATGTAGAAGTGAAGTTTTCTTATTTCTGGTAGTATTTCATACAAATTCAAAGTAAAATTGCTTCCAAATACAACAGTAGTTCTAGGTACAATTTATACTTTTCTGTATGTACATTGAACATAAATATTTTAAACCCCAACATGTAAGTGTGCACAAATATGTGTGTGTGTTCCTTTTCTTATGAAAATACTTTTACAATTTGTTTTTTGTAAAAGTGAACTGACAGGTTTTAGAAACTGTATTCTGATATCCAGAAGCTGTCTTCTCCATGGTGACCTGTCAGTAACCTTTGTCATGACATTGAAGGAGTACCCTCTCTAGGGGTGAGAAGTATTTCAACTTCAATAGTTCCTTTGCTCCAGACATGTATAAAACAGAGACTATAAACATATACTGTAGGCTTATTTTGGCTCCAGTTAAGCTGACACCATCAAACTCATTTAGTTTAGAACTTGCAGACATGGTTTCAGTATCAGCTTTCTGCTGCAATCCAGAAGATTAAAGAAAAGCTAGCTAAAACCAACATTGGGCTTTTGCTGGGACAGCAGTTATCTATTGAAAAGTAAGTTCCTCATACTTTTATAATACTTAATGCTAAAAGTGTCACTGTTTGTCTCTTTGGTGTTTCTTAATGCCACTATGGATGGGCAAGGTCAAAAGCTTTTTTCAAAAGATAAGAAGATAGATAGAAAGAAAGATTAAATAGGCATATTTTTAAAAAGAATATTTACTTGTCAAAATCTAAGACTTGCTTTTTTCTAAATGTGCTTTGGTAAACACGTGTGAAAAAAGCAAGGTACAGTGCAAGCAATGAATTATTACTGTCCACAAATAATTACTTTTCTACTTTTATATTTGTTTTAATTTTTTATCTACAATTTTAGAAACTATTCTGAGAACAGCATCTCAGTGTTCCTATAATATGACCATGTTTTCTAATCCATGGCAGTATAATGGACTTCTAAAAGCCTACAAATTAGGCATAGATAAATAACCCTACAGTGGACATAATATAAAAATAATGCTGGTTAATATCTAGATATCACATTCTATACCCTACCAAAAAAACTGTTGAATTAATATAAACTGGTTCCTTATCAGGCCACAAATAAAACCCACTAGACTCAAAATGCATATTTAGGCTATTGTCTTAACACATGCAGTAAATTCAGAAATGAATAATTAAGTACAAATTTAAATGTTACCTGCAATTAAAAACATTTTCACCTGAATAATGCTAAGATCAAAGAGTTGGTCAAGCCTGAAAATGATTGTTAAAATGACAATAATGGGAGCATCACAAAACAAAGTATGTGGTGTGCATCCAAAAGTGTAGTCAGATAAAAGTTCAGAGGTGTTGTAAATGCTTAAATTTAAAAATAAGAATAAACAAACAACTATTGACTTTCAAAAAGTTGGACAAATGAAAGTAACCAGAGTTGAAGAAGGCAGCAAAATATGAAATAAAAAATAATTTTAAAAATAGCACAATTAACAAATCACTCCAAGATCGTGTTCTTTGAAGAAAAACAAAACATGCAAATCTGTAATACAGCTAATAGGATACAATCTGGCAGGCCTCCTACAGATGTGACATTGTCCCCTGGGAACCTGTGAATATGTTATATTAAAAATGACTTTTGAGATGTGATTAAGTTAAAGATCTCAAAAAGGGAAGATTATTCTGAATTATCCAGGCGGGCCCAATGTAATCACAAGATTCCTCATAAAAGAGAGTCAGAGAGATGTAAGGACTGAAACAGAGATGAGAAGGAGAAAAGATGTTGACACTGTTGGCTTTGAAGATGGAGGAAGGGAACAGGAGCCAAGGAATAAGAGCAGCATCTAGGAGTGGGAAACAAGGAAGCAAGAAAGTAGATTTCCCCTAGAGCCTGCAAAAAGAGCACAGCCCTGTGGACACATTTTAGACTTCTGATATAATTACATCTTATATATATGCATATATATAATATATAGAATAAATTTTATATACAATAAAACAAGAGATTATTTAATTTATAGACATCATGTTTATATATATTATACAATTGTTATATAAAAAAATTGTGTTGCTATGGCACTAAGCTTGTGGTAATTTGTTAACAGTGGCAATAGGAAACTAACACTGCTAATAAAAGGAATAACATTTGTAAGGAGAATCAAAAAATAAGACTGAACATAAAACAGTATGCATGGCTGAAATTAAAATTAGTGGATCACTGAATACAATTTAATCTTAATTACTTTGAAAACCTAAAAGAGTGCAAGGGTCTCCTGAAATGATTCAAAATCTCACCAATAAAGTATGCGAAAATTTATGGCAAAACATACTTTTAAATGTAGATACAAACATCACAAAATAATTTCAGAGAAAACCCAAAAGAATGTTAAAAGTAAACCATCATGATATGTATTAACACTTTTAAGCTTCAAAACAATTCCCTGAGGCAAGCAACCTTGTTATCCCCATTTTATAGATGGAGAAACTGAGGTTAATAGGTTCTAAATTATATATTTATTTTTTAAATTTTTTTAATGTTTATTTTTGAGAGAGAGAGAGAGAAACATAGTGTGAGGTGTGAGCGGGGGAGGGATAGAGAGAGAGGGAGACACAGAATCTGAAGCAGGCTCCAGTCTCTGAGCTGTCAGCACAGAGCCTGAAACGGGGCTCAAACTCACACACTGTGAGGTCATGACCTGAGCCGAAGTCAGCCGCTTAACCGACTGAGCCACCCAGGCGCCCCTCTAAATTCTGTGTTTAGAAATTTCAGAGCCAGTATGGGAACATAGCAAGCATGGTTTCAGTATTTATGTTATAACATTTTTATTCCAGGAATGCAAAGATGGATCAAAATAGAGAAATTAATTTTAGTAAATCATTGGATCAATAATTTAGAAAAAGAAATGTCATCATTTTGTTTGATTTCAAAAATTTAGATGAAATACACCGTCTCTCCTTTTAGAAAAAAAGTACCAGAAACAAAAAAATACCATGATCAAATTTACTTCAACGATAACCAGCATTGTAGTTGTTTTTGAAACATTGAATACACTTTTTACAATTGGGAACCAAAACAATCAGTATTATTCAAGATGGCTCTGAAAGTTCTAGAGAATGCAGTAAAAGAAGAAAAAAATGAGATGTTAGAATTGGAAAGGAAGAGATAAAATTATCATTGCTAGAAATCACAATTGTTTAGACAACTCAAATTAATTGATAAAGTTAGACCTAATAAGCAAGATCAGTAATGTGATTAGTTACAAAAATAATTGTTTACAATACATCACTGTAAAAATATAGTCAATACAATAGGAAATATTTTCATTCACAAAGCAATGAAAATATGTAATACCTATAATGACTTAAAGGTGAAATGTGTTCCAAACTTGTCTGAGATATGTCTATGAAGATTTGGAAAGAAAAATTAAAAAAGGAACTTCAGTAATTGTTTTTCTGAATTAGAAACATAGTAAGCTAAGATAGTAATTATTCACTTAAATAATTTATAAATCCAATTAATTGGGAGGGTGGGTGATGGGTATTGAGGAGGGCACCTTTTGGGATGAGTACTGGGTATTGTATGGAAACCAATTTGACAATAAATTTCATATAATGAAAAAAAAATTTAAATCACACAGTATAGCTTTTCTTAACTGCTTTACTCTGGGGTAGGCATTGTGTTAAGTTTATATTATACATAAATTATATAATATATATGTTTCATATATATATGTATGCATGCTTTTAAAGACAGTATCTTGCTGATTAAGATATTCTATTAGTATTATTATTTGCAGGTGAAAAAACTAAGGTTTTAAAGAGTTAAGTAGATAACATGACACAATTAAACATGGTCTCAGGCTGTACAATTACATACCCTCCCAACTTGAACACTGTGTAATAGCACTTAAAATACCTATAAAGAGTTTTGGGAAACTTTATCAAATAACTCTAAAATTCATATGTAAGATTAAATCTATGATAATAGCCAAGATAATTCTTTAAAAATATAGCTTATTTAATGTACTTGGATTTTAAATGTTAATTACATGATAAAGTTAATAGTAATTAATAGGGAAATACCACCAAATGAAGAGAAAACTTATCACCAAACGTAAGTGTCAATAAAAAAAAGTAGTGTATATGATAAAAATTGTGTCTTAAATCAGTGCAAGGTGATGAAATATTTTCTAAATTGTGCTGGGACAGTTATTGTTTAGCCATAATTACATTCCCAGTAACATATCATACTTTAAAATATAATCCAGATTGATTAAAGAATTAAATACAATATGAATCTGAAAAAAAGCAAGAAAAAATAAGCAAATATTTGTGATTTCACAATAGCAAAGTATTTATAAAAATGAAATAAATCATAAAAGAGAAATAAATGGATTTTGGTGTATAGAATCTTGAAGTTTTGTATAGAACTTGTATATAAATTTGTATATATACAAGTTTTGTATAGAACTTTTATATAAACAAAAAATTAAGCCTTAAATTGGGAAATTATTTTCAATTTATTTGATCACTGACCGATGTTATTAAATTATTATACATTAAGTATAATAAATATTAAAAAATCAAATCACTAAACATATAGTTGAAATAAATGCAAATGTCTAATAAACACAAAATTATGTAACCTTACTTTTAATCAGTGAACACTAAATTGATAATACAGCATCCCTTCCACCCTCAAAACAAGTTGATTGAATGCCTGATTTCTGATTATAAATAAAGTCTGTTAATTTACTTTTTTAAGTAACAACTGTGTTGAGACAGGATTTACATATCATAAAATCTCTCCTTTTATACAGTTTAGTTTTTAGGATATTCACAAGTTATGCAACCATAACCACTATCTAACCGTAGAACATTTTTATCACCCGAAAGAGAAAAAATTATACCATTAGCATTATTCTCCGTTCCCCCCCACCCCCCACCTTAGAGCCACTAGTGTATTTTCTGTCCTTTCATATTTACCTATTCTGGAAATTTCATTTAAATGGAATTATCCATTTATGGTCTTTGTGATTGGCTTTCATTTAGCATAATTTTTTCAAGGTTCACCCATGTTGTAGCATGGATCTCAGCTTCATTCCTATTTATGGCCAAATAATATTCCATTTTATGGATTTCCACATTTTATGTGTTAGTCAGTTGATGGAGATTTGTTGTTTACATTTTATGCACTGTTATTAATAATGCTACTATGCACATTCATGTTCCAGTTTTTGTGTAGACATTTGTTTTCAGTTCTCTTGGATGTATATCTAGGACTGAAATTGCTGAGTTATACAGTAATTGTATGTTTAATATTTTGAAGTGTTTTTTAAAGAAGTTGTATCTTTGACAGTCCCACTAGCAATGTAGGAGAGTATCAATTTCTTCACATTTTTGACAAAATTTATTAATGTCTCTCTTAATTTTAGTTATTCTAGTAGGTTTAAAAATTTCGTTATGGTTTTGATTTTCATTTTCCTAATGACTAATGATACTGAGAGTATGTTTTCATGTACTTATTGGCCATTTGTGTATTTTCTTTAGAAAAATGTCTATTTAAATCCTGTGCCCATTTTTAAATTGGGCTATTTGTCTTGCTATTGTTGACTTGTAAGAATTCTTTTGTGTTCTGGATACAAGTCCTTTATAAGATATGCAGTCTGAAAATATATTCTTCCATTCTGTGGGTTGTGTTTTTGTTTTCTTGACGGTCTCTTATGAAGTACAGAAGGCTTAATTTTCAAGGAAGCTATTATTTTTGTCACTTGTGCTTTTGGTATATATCTAAGGAGACATTGCCAAACCCATGGTCATAAAGATTTACTCCTAAGTTTTCTTCTAAGAATTGTAGAGTTTTAGTGCTTCCATTTAGGTGGAAGTTGAATTGCTTTTGTATATTTTGTGATTTAGGGGTACATTTTCATTCTTTTGTATGTGGATATCCAGTTGCTCAGCACCAGTTGTTAAAAAGACTATTCTTTACTCATGAATTTGCTTGGCACCCTTCTGTGTTGTTGTCATTGTTAAGTGACTTCACTGGACTAAGTTCATGTAGTCTGTCTTTTTGTTTTATGCAGGCACTGAAATCTGTGCTGAATAAGCTGAGTGGTCAGTTAATGAGGGGACAGAAATTACTTTACTTGTCTTTAATTAATCTCCCTCCCTTTGCAAAGTGGTTCCCTGTGTTTGAAGGCATGCTTTAGTGCTCCAGCAGGCAGTCTACGTCTCTGCCTTAGCCTTCTGTTCCTACTTGTGAGGAGCCTCAAGGTCAGCTAGAGATGAACAATTAGGACATTCTCAGTTTTTCCTTGAGATATGCACATCTCTGCACAGTGCTTGGCATTCTAGATTCTCAGGAATATATCAGAAGTTTACAGATGTAAATATCATTCTTTAGGTTTTCCTTTTAGGATTTTTTTAGGGGTGCCTGGGTAGGTCAGTCGGTTCAGCATTCGACTTCTGCTCAGGTTTGAGCCCCGCATCAGACTCTGTGCTGACAGCAGGCTCTCTACTGACTGAGCCAGCCAGGCACCCCTTCATTTTAAGATTTTTATTCAGCCTCTTATTAGCACTGACTATTACTTCACCTCAGGCTACTTTAATGTTAAATAATTGCCACTAATCACTTTTAAAAATTGCTCTAGGAATATGGCTGTTCACACAGAGCAAGTTCTGATTCAGATCACATAAACATAAAGAACTCTTTCAGGGACTCTACAAATTGTGATATTTTTCTGGGAATGGGACTTTTGAGGATCTCCAAACCCATCTGTTTCTTCCAGTGGCTACTAGGTTGCTAATTTTTATAGCCACCATAGTTGTGAGGCTGCTGGTTTTAAAGAGTGCTGTGGACCTGGGGAGAGGAGGATGGAAATAGGGAAAACTAAAATGACACAAAGCTTACTCTTCTGAGATTCAGCAGTTTGTCTTAATAAATGCTCCTTGGGTTATTAAATGTCTAAGGTTCTGGAAAAGTTGACTTTGGTTGTTTTTGCCAGTGTTCTCATTGCTTCTTTGGAGGAGTAGATTTTTCAGAAGTCCTTTTCCCACCATTCCTGATGTGCTTCTCTTAATGTGCTGTTAACATCATTTATTTAAATGTAAATTGATTTAAACTCAAACTGTGATATTTAAAATATGCTAGAAATTATATAATTTACAGCTTCTTAAGCTTATGAAAATAATGAAAAGTTTCAGATGAAAACTTTTCCAAGGTGGTACATGAAGTTTTACAATTCATGTCCAGGTAAATTCCCAAAAGAATATCTTAGTAGCAAAGGAGTTAAAAGGACCCATTTGAAAAGGTATTAAAGGACCTTATGCAGCCATTGTCGGCACTGGGACAGCAAAACACAGTTGTTGCAACTTCTATGTTTATGAGTATGACAATGTTGATACGAGAAAGGATTGAAAAAAATGTGAATTAAGCAAAGAATAGGGGGGCAAGTACCATATTTAGAGATGGGAGCATGTGGAAAGGAGCTAGTAGGAAGCACTTTATGGCATATGGTCAAATATTTTTTAAGAAAAGGAATTTCAAAAAGTCAAATTTGAATTTGTTATATATGAATATAACTTTCCATTAAGCTCTCCATTAAGTTCTTACCAAAAATTACATTTGCAAAATAAACAAAAATAAAAATGGAAAAGTGATAGCTCATACAAACTTCTAGTATTTTCCAGAGGGTATTTTCAACCTCGAATCCCTGGTATAGCAGTATCTTCCAGTCTTACCGTATAACTGGATCACCAGAGCAGATTGAAGGCTTGCACTGTCTCTCTTGGGAGAAAGTGATATTTCTACAATGTATTTTGGAACCCCATCACTAAAGACCTCTGATTCATTGAAGATTCCAGAGAATGCCGACTTGAAACAATTATGATGAATTTGAGAAACTTCAGTATTAATTTAGCATTGAGTCCCATGAGCTGGATGCTACTTAGTCAAAATAGTTTGGCAGAGAGAATATGTAGTATGATCCTTGTGGTTGGAAACTTCTCCTCAACAAGCAACACACACAGATGAAAGAAATGCTTTGGTGGATTTTTTGAGAGGGATTCTGTTTCATTTCCATCTATGACTGTGTGCCCAGAATCATATCAACAAAGACTTCACAACTAGCTAATGTTCCAAGATTTAAATCAGTTGCCTTCATTCTTTCCTGCATCCCAGAAGGTAGACTGAATCCAGAAAGCACTGTGCCTTTGTTTGCTGAAGCATGGTTTCAGTGTGTCCAGCAGAATGGTCCCAGAACACCAACAGAGCCACAGAATTGGAAAACACTTTGGTAATAGTAGCTGAGAACCCTTAATGATGTCTATCTAAAATCTTAGTCATGGGAAATCCATTTTCTGATCCTTATTATAAAAAAAAATAATAATGGGTAATCCGTCTATACCTATATTTGGTGGGATATTAAAAACCCGTTAGTTTTTTAGCACATATATCTTTATGTAGCTGGGAATTTCTTATTTTGGGGGTGCATGGGTGGCTCTGTTGATTAAACATCCAACTCTTGATTTTGGTTCAGCTCATGATCTCACAGTTTGTGAGTTTGAGTCCTGCACTGGGCTCTGTGCTGACAGCATGGAGCCGGCTTGGGATTCTCTCTCTCTCTCTCTGTCTCTCTGTCTCTCTGTCTCTCTCTCTGTCTCTCTCTGTCTCTCTCTGCCTTCCCCCACTTGCATGCTCTATCTCTCAAAATACATAAATAAACTTTAAAAAATGAATATAGGAATTTCTTAATTAAAAAAATTCTTAAAAAATGAAAAATTGTTCTTGAAAATTTTAAGAAATTTCTTAAATTTGTTTTCATTATAATGTAAGTCAGGTTAAGTTTGACTTGCCAGCAAGTGATTTACAGCATGCAAATACTTTGTTATTCCTAAGAGTGAAATAAAATTAGCTAGTCACACATTAATAGCTTTAAACTCTTGTTTTAGAGCCTATGGTAAATAACTTCAGATATAATCATTTTATGCATTGTCCCCTTGAAGGCTCTGAAATACTACTGTGTCCCTCCACACAGTCTACACTAGGACAGAAATTCACTTGCTCATGTAAATTAATATTTTACTTATCTTGTTCCTATTCTAAATGCCCTTCCCCTAAATTTTAAATCTCATCCCTTAAAGCTGGGCACTGGTGCTTAGTCTTCCATAAACTCTTTCCTCCTTGTCCTTGTACATTTCTCAAAATGTTGCTTATGCCTCTTTTTGAATTAATTTTCTTTAACATGGTATTTGTTCTTAAGTCCGTTGGAGGCAATCTCCCCCCACTAATGCAAAGCTCCTTGAAAGCAGAGATTGTCCCTCATTGATCTACATTTCTTAGCACGTAACTCCTAGATATTGGTGATTTGCATAGAGAAAAGAGTTCCAAATCTAGACATCCGTGGAAAACTAGTAGAGAAAAAATTCCAGTTACTTTGCATTTTTATATTTTATATCTGGATTTTATGGAGAAAATGCCTAAGAAAATCAAAGAGAGAAAACTAGACCCAGACCTATGTAGTACTGAACTTATATTTAACTTCAGAGGCTCTACCAATGTGTAAATTTTCTACCGTCTTTGAGTAGCAAAGACTTTAATAATGTGCACATAGGTTTTGACTAATTGGACTAAACTGACAGGTCACTTTAATTGAAAACATTAGTATATTGTTTTGAGTTTAACTCTTATTTGGTGTCTAAAAAGCCAATAACACAGAGAATTGACTGAACTTTTCAACTTTTCACTGTTTATTTGGACACTGTATAGACATAGCCAAAAAGAAATCTCTCCAAAAACACCTCAAAGAATTTTTTTCTTCAACTGCATAAGATCATGAGAAAATAAAATCCCTCTGTTCTCAAATGACACTTTAAAGTTATAGGAGTATAGTGTGGGGAAATCAGTTCAGCCATGGATTATCAAAACAACAGAAATATAAACCAGGTATCAATCTATAATATTTGCTGAAATAAATTGACTCTGATTCAAACTGTCAGCTCAGTTCTTTGACACTGAA
The DNA here is from genome assembly GCF_027475565.1 of Acinonyx jubatus. NCBI lineage: Eukaryota > Metazoa > Chordata > Mammalia > Carnivora > Felidae > Acinonyx > Acinonyx jubatus. The sequence goes on from NC_069383.1 coordinate 34,657,739, forward strand.
AATAAAATACCAAATGTACTAATGTAGAAAACTTGAGCAATGAAAAACATGACCCTCTATTTTATAATGTTATTTTAACTATGAATCAAACTGATTGATAAATGAAGTTCAAATTGGCTCTTTTTGCATGAATTCAATCACGAGTCAAAAATAGTTTCAGAGTTTTCACACACCTTTTCTACTGGCACATACATTTTATCCTTTGAAGAAACTGTTTCACAGTCATTCCTAATTTCACTAGCAAGTGCCGTAGCACTGGATTTCCCTTACTCTTTGGTCCTTTTTAAGAGAGTGATTCCTCTGACATGATCTGGATCTTGAGTCAGATAAGTACGTCTCTATTTGTTGTTTTGTTTTCCCAAAAAAAGGTCTCATTTGCAAATTAAAAACGTATATAGCAAATGGACTGGAGGTGGTTCAGGTGCAATAAGTTAAAAAGAAAAAAAAAGTAGGTTTTAAGAGTGTATGCAAGGTACAGCGGTGTGCCAGGATAGGGCTGTGCACTTCAGTGACTGGCATCCAAAAGGACTCGTTCTCTGGAATGCTTCTGTTCTGTTGGCCTAAGCTGTGTTGAGACACTTTCAGCTGAAGTGTTCTGTGTGGGGTAGTGACCTGCAATCCCCAAGGTTCTAAGTTGTCCTGTGAATAGGAATACATTTCCTATTTCTTGTATCCCCCATTTCCCCACCCATATATCAGGGATTGGTTTGAAAGAATGAAGCAGAGACCTTACAAATGCCTGAAGACCAAAAATTCTGTCAAGGGGAAGAAGAAATGGAAAAGAGAAGAAAGAGACTAAATCCCCAAATCCCTGCACATGTAAAAGCTTTCTTACTTTTTTTTTTCCCCACTTCTAAAGAAGATGAGTCAAATAAGAGCCCATTCAAAACCACATGAGTAAAAATGAAGTTGTGTGTTTTTCACATACTTCAGAACAGGCTAAGGGATGAAAATGAGGGAGAGTTCCCTATAGTCAAACATGCCCAGAAGTAGCAAACTTTGACTTAGCCAACGGCCAAATAAGCTGCTCCTGAATAATCGGGTCTTGGTTTAAATCTGTAGAGATGTCTTTTTCATGTATGTGAGGTGGACTTTTGATTTCATCTCTGGGACAAAGTTTGAAGTTAGTTTGTGACTCTGGCATAGAAAATGAAGGAAACCCTTGTAATGGACTGCTCATGTAGGCTTATTCTAAGTGTGTGTTTAATTCCCTCATGTGAATTATATTTTGAATCATTACCACTCAAGAGTCACCAGGTTTCATCTACTTAAGCTCAAGATACTATGTGGAAAAGCATTCTAAAGTCAACTTGCCAAATATCACTTTAATCCTTGAGTACTTAAATACAAATATTAAGCCAGAAATTAGAGCTTTCTGGTCCTTTTCTTTTGCTTCTATCACATTAAATTAATAGACATGGTAACAGACCTACATTATGTATCAAAAGAACAATGTTTTTAGATCCATAGCAGAGGAAAAGAGCCCAAATTTAGCTCTTGTATGCCTTTTTTTTTTTTTGCAATGGAAAAAAAAATCCATGAGACAAAGGGGTAAGATCACCTCTTATGATGTAGAGTGGATCAGAGGTAGCAAAATGATGCTCAGTGAACACTGGAAACAAATGACACCAGGATGCTGAGTCCAATTCATTCCTTTCTTTTTCCCTGGACTTACCATATTGAACTGATAGTTTTTCCGTAAGTCTTCCCTCAAAATGGATAGTTCTCCATATATAATTCCATCCCAAATGCTCCATTACAAATGGATTATAGGCATTTAAACTTTTGTCAGAGTGATGAATCTTTCTGGGTGTGTCCTGGAGAAAACCAGGGAACTTCAGAATTTACATTTATCCACTTGGTGTTTTGCAATAAGGTTCTGAAACGGAAATAACAATATATCAGGCCAATTCAGGAATGAAAATTTTAAAAATGCCAAATTCTAGCATGCACATTCATAGTGTAAACCTGAGTGACCAGACCAGGACTACATTCTTTTCTAGCCCAATTGAGTTCCAATAATGAAATAAGATTAAGCTATAGAAAAAAGAGGCTTTGTTATGGAAGGAGAATGGAAGGAAGTTTATCATTCTGTAGAATCTTGTCTCTAATATTTTTCTATATTTGACCATGTTGTAGACATATGAATTTGACCACTTGTTAAAAAGAGTACAAATTGGCTAATTGGCAAATGTAGCAGTAATATTGATAAGAGGATTTTATTGGGGTACCTGCATGGCTCAGTTGGTTAAGTGTCTGACTCTTGATTTTGGCTCAGGTCATGATCTCACAGTTTATGAGATCAAACCCCACTTCAGGCTCTGAGCTGACAGTGAGGAGCCTCTTTGGGATTCTCTCTCTCCGTGTCTCTCTGCCCCTCCCCTGCTCACCTGCATGGGCACACACACTCTCTGTCTTTCCCTCTCTCTCTCAAAACAAATAAACATGAAAAAAAATTTAAATAAGAGAATATTATTTATTATGCAAATTATATTTTGCAAAATACACAGATAACTGCTAAGGTCATTGGCAGAACTCAGAAATTCCAACCCAAAGTATACATGGGAGGGTCTTTTGTGTGATTGTGAAGTGCTCTTAATTTAGTAGCCAGACCTCAGCAATAGAAATAAAATGCTTACTCTGCTACAGGAATATAGTAAAGTCAGCCACAGAGGCAGTCCTCATGTTTTTTGAAAGGCAAAAATAACATATCAGCACTATTTTTATCTTTTTGGTGGAAGGGATTTTGCTTCTGATTAAAAAAAAATAGCTCTTATCTTTCAGAAGAGAATTCCCTAAATAATAATTTGTTACAAAAACAAATATAAATATATAGCATTGTAATAGTGGAATACAGTCTTTTTTTATTTTATTTTATTAAAAAATTTCTTTATGTTTATTTTTAATAATGAGAGACAGAACGTGAGCAGGGGAAGGGCAGAGAGAGAGAGAGGGAGACACAGAATCTGAAGCAGGCTCCAAGCTCTAAGCTATCAGCACAGAACCCAATGTAGGGCTCAAACTCACAGAACATGAGATCATGACTTGAGCTGAAGTCAGATGCCTAACCGACTGAGCCACCCAGGCGCCCCAGGGGAAGAGATTCTTAAATGGTCTTATCTTTCCCCCTTCTTTGTTCCTTTGTGCCAGAAAGTAGGAGTGTCCCATTAAGTATATCACTCTTAGTTCTAGAAGTAATAACACTGTCTTTGTTCACTACTACTTGTTTACTACAGTAAGAGGTCTGTGGGTAACAGTGCTAATCTTAACCACTGCCCAATACAAGAATGCCACCCTCTGTCTAGGCACATACCTTCTATCCAAGTATACGTAAGGTCAAATGAAACAATAACCAACAAAAGATCAATAGAATAATGGTCTAAGCTAAATTCTATGGCAGAATCATTTTTTTGTAACTGTAAAAGTACAATTATTCTTTGTGGTTAAAATTATGCAGCCCTTAAATAACTCTGAGTAAATGAATTATGTGCCATTAAGAGATTTCTTGAAAAGTTTTCATTAGCTGTAAAATAAAATAGCTTTAAGCTTTAGAATGTTCTACTCAGTTGGAGACTCTCATGTCTTTGTGATATTCTGGTGACAATTTCTATTCTAAGTGTCAAAAACAACTCTGCTATCTGGAACAAGTCGTATAGTATTCTCTCCTTTTAATATTCTAATCGTGAGGTGTGAAGTGAAATGGTTGCACAGTGTAATGGTGGTAAAGAAGTGGAGTGTCAATGAGACGGGGAAGGTGACAGACTCAGAATAGGTCCCTGAGGTGCTCTCCAAGTGCACTGGATAAAGATTCCCCTGGGAAAATTTTCTCATTAGTTCTCAGACACAGTTCAGTAATTCAATAGCACCAGGTTACCATTAGTCATAAGACCAAAATATGTTACTTTCCATGCTTTAGTTCCTTTATTTGTGTATGTCATTTTCAGACCGAAAATTATTGAGCCCTACTCTCATGCAAAGCTACTCAGTAAATTGTTTACATACTGAAGTGTGATACATGACAAGCAAATTCTGCATTTTTTATTATTGTTGTATGATACAAATTCAAAGGGAAATTGATGTTTCAAATAATTCTAACGATACTTCCCCAAGTAACTCTCAATTTCTTTATGCCAGAATTACTAAACATGCACACGTGTGCACATACTCGCGTACATATTCATTTTCATAAAAAAGCAGGAAGGATTCAGAAATAATTGTTAAGGAAAAGATCACATTTTTAAAAAGCTTTCTCACCTGTATTTATCTGACTTGTAAAGTAAACTTTTCTCACTACTTTAAGGAAGTCTATTTTTAAAACCAATGTACCTTCTGGTGATGTGTTCTGTTTCAGAAATTACAGTGTTCTTTCTAAAATCAAGAAGTAGTGAATGATGTACTACACATGTGAATATAAAATATTCATATTTTGTGCTATAATAGAGAGGAAACTCTTAAAGATACTGGTTGTTAGTTAATTTGCTATGTAATTGCTGAGTAAAGATGTTAAAATGCATAGATTATAATTCTACATGCTTTGTATTTCCTTGTCATAAATGATATGTACTTTTTTCTATGCTATGAAAGTTAACTGCACTCCCACTCCACAACTGAAAGCATAATGGGTTAGGGGGTTGTCTACCTCATTACTCACCAGGTCAGAAAGAAAGGAGTATCCACCCCCATCGGTTATTTAAATCCTCCTGGTTACATCAGGGAAGCAATAATGAAATCTCTGAAAATGAAAATTAGATACAACACCAACAGATTATTGTAGATTTTTGTATTTCAGAAGACAGTTCACAGAATTTTACTTTGCATATTTTGCAGTGATCATTCTTATCTTTATTATTTATTATTTTATTTTTTTATTTTATTATTATTTTTTGATCATTCTTATCATTAAAAGATAGCTAGGGTATGGTATTGCCAAAAAATTACTTAATTTGTAATATATTCTAGTGGAAGTATAATTTAAGTGCATCCACCTAAACATCATGACAGATTGGAGAGGAAGGTAATCTTTGGTAATGCAAACTATGTTTCTTACAAAGATAAAATGTGATAGGTAAGCTGCAAGAGGAAGTTATCTATTAGAAATAGTGAAAGAATAGACTTTTCCAAATGAATTGGTTAAAAACAATTCCTAATAGAAACATGCTCCTTTCAAAACAGTAATGATAAGGATTCCAAACAAACCATCACATACTTCTGTTTATGTGCTACCCATAGAGTTATTGTTGAATTATGAATTGTAAATATTTATAAGTGATTCATATTAAAGAAGTTGTCAGCTGCAGCTACAGTTCTTCACCTTCTGTCATCCCAACTATCAAGGGGGCTGACTCAATCGCTTTCTTGTCAGGCTACCTTTCTTCCCCAGAATACTCAATTCCCAAAACACAACAAAATAGAAATGAATGGAAAGTGCTAATGACCCATGATTGCCAAGAGGTATTAAGTTTGTAAAGGTCCTTTGCTGACTAAATTTTAAATGAGCAAAATCGTTTCCCAAGGCAAATCTTTATATTTTTAGTAGATGTCCATTGAAAAGAAATACATATTATTGTCTTCTCTCTGCTTTCCTATGATAGGAGTCATAATCAGCTTTTAACGACTCAAGTATATGTAGCTTATTCCCTGTTTATTTATAAGATCTATGCTCATAAAAGCTAGACTAATAAAAATTATATTTTAGTTGAGGGGAAAATGGCTTGAAATTATAAGATTTGGAAACATGTATTTTTTGGAAGTTAAAGGCATATTTTAAATCTTTAGGGTCAGGATGGTACCATTTTCAACAATTAAAAGTTTTATGTTTAGCAAATAATGTGGATCAGTTCCCAAATCTTGTAATTTCATGCTATTTCTCCTTTATACTGTCTTAAAAATGCTACTGATGACAAAACTGTTGTTTCTAATGACTTTGAAGTCTAAACTTTGATTTCTTTATCAATTTTGTCTTGGGTTGATGCTGTTGTGTTTCTCCTCACCTAGTGTTTTGTGATACATTTTCATGCCTGATTAGAATCTTTTCTAGGGAAGAGAGATGGATGGTCACTGAAATCATAGCCTCAGTGGTTCAAATGTTTGCATACAAGTGAAAAAAAGTTTCCATTGTGTTTGTTAATTCAATCACTAATTTAGGAAAATAAAGCTTTAGCTTAAATTTTATGTTGTGAAAAATTGCTTACATCTGTATATAATTTAGTATACACAAAAATTAAAATCAATAGTGGAAACTTAGAACAGTTAAGGAGTATTCTTTTTTGTTGTTGTTGTTGTTTGTTTACTTATTTTGAGAGAGAGCTAGAGCTCTCAGGTATGCTAGTGCTGGGTTGGGGGGATAGGTGGTAGGGAGGGGCAGAGAGAGAGAAAGAGAGGGAGAGAGAGAGGGAGAGAGGATCTTAAGCCCTACAGGGGGAGCTAGATCTCAGGAACCCAGAGATCATAACCTGATCCAAAATCAAGAGTCAGATGCTTAATTGACTGAGCCACCAGCCGCCCCAGTTAATGAATACTTTTTGATCAAATCATTAGATCTTCCTGAGGCTCTGTAAGTAGGAAATCATTGGTTTTCCCATATTTTCGGTGTAAGCTAATGGCAATGTGTTAATCTTTAAGTTTCTGTCTCATCTTTTAATTTCTATATGAAATAGCTCTTAAGAATCTTTCAGCAATTTCCTTTATTATTACACAGCACTGTGACTTACAAGCACTCACAGATACTCACATGTAAGCAGACTCTATACATGTACACACATAAAGTCAGGGCCAGCTCAACAGATGTGCTCCCGTGTGGGAATCATATCACTTTTTCTGAAACACTGAAGGCATGACTTTCAAGTAGTTTTAAATTTCAAATCAGCTTAGTCCATATTTAATCTAGACATGTTGGTTTAACACCAAGCCACACCAGACCTTTTAAAGTTCAGTGGCTGTGATATAAAATTCTTCACTGTGTTGCACCAATAAATTGAGAAGTGCAGTATAATTCTCCACTATCACTGGAACCATTGTGAAATGAAATAAAGACTTTGATATTGGCCCTCACTCAGGTGCTCACTCTTTCACAGTTGTATTCAAAGTGTGTGTTCACAAAAGTTAATAAAAACTCACGTAGATGATGCATAGTTGATGGAAGTAAGTGGTAAAAAAAAAAGTTAACTCCACCATTTTCTTCCTATTGGTCACTTTACATGCCAGTGGGTTAAAAGATGCTGAATTCCCTTTCTCTGAGGACCACCTTTATAACTGAGTTATTTAGTTTTTTATTTTTTTAAACTAAGCAGCCAAAAGAAAGAGCCTCTTGACACTTCCAGCAAGTATCTCAGTTCTTTTCATATTGTCAATAGCTCCACTGATAGCACTGTTCTTTTGACAGCTAAAAGCAGATGTGGGGGTTAAGTATGGGAGCAATTCAAATGTCCATAGTAAACTGCAGGGGGGCAGAGAGAGCTCAGAGAGCAGCAGCTTTAAAGTAATTGACTAATACAGTAAGGATATTAAAGTCATTTAGTGCCAAAAGGGAACACACTGATCCCTGACCCTCAGCCACTTTGGAGTAATCTAGTATTCAATCCAGCGTGTAATGACTGCCAGGCCTGTCAATCCTCCAGGCTCTCCAGTCAAATGCCTGTGGCTACTATTGGCTTATGGTAAAAGGACAGAAATGCAAGGAAATGCCTCTCAATCAGCCTATGATGTGATAATGTTATTGCTCCAATGTATTCTATATTGTCCCTGCATAGTTTAATCTGTTGAGACCCATGTCAAAAATTGCCCTTGTTCCCCAGAGGTCTTTACTCAACCTTTTAGTAATACAAGTGGATTTGAAAGGAAAGGGGGTAACTAACTTGATGAATTGTTTCCAGCTAATACATACATACATATGTGTGTGTGTGTGTGTGTGTGTGTGTATACATACACACACACACACACACACACACACACACACACAGTCAGCTGTGGCTTAAAGACTATCCATGCAGGGTATAAATTAGAAATTTGCTACTAATTTGACTTGTAAACCTTTCTTTTTCTTTTACTCCAGCAGGCAAACTATTTTACAATAAAAAGTGTTGGAAAAAAAGAAGTATTGACACAGAAATTTATTTACACGGTGGCTGATTCACATTCAGTGCGTGTGCCAAAAGGAGTTTTAACAGGGGAAGATGTCAGAAAAAAAGGTTTACTTGTTTCTGCTCCTTCAAGACATAAGAGTTGGCAAACTTCTGGGAAGCTTCCATTTTAAATGAGGTGTTTTGCATTTGGAAAATATAATTATTGCTACAGGCTGCAAATGAAAAAAAAACACCTAAGAGAGTACAGGAAATTGCCTTTTTTTGTTATTTTGATTTTGCTAATTAAAGCACTAGAAATTGACCCAAAGTTGAAGAATAAAATTGGAATAATAATTATTCAAATCTTATTTTATTATCTTACAAAGATTCTTTGTATTTCTTAGTCATTCCCCCCATTTACTTTTTAAAAACCTACTATACAGAGTCTTTGGAAAGAGGCAGCTCCAGTGATGATAATGCACTATTATTTTTAGAGGACATTAAGGTTACATAGGGAGGCATTTTGCCTATTTCTGTTATGTAGGACTTTGCCCAGCTCCCACAGGGAAGGTGCTATACAAAACGAGAAACAAAGAGGAACATCTGTTTGTTCATAAGTTTGAAATAACTTTGGTGTCGAAAACAAATGGCTGTCCCCCTCTACCAACCTGTCCTCTGGCCATTCAGCACTCTAAAATGATTAATCAATGTATGATTGTATTCTAAAAACCATTCTGCACATGTTACTTTTCTCACTTGAAATATTTGGAATTTGTATACAGTCTTGCCAAAATATAAGAGACAGGAAAATCTTACTTTTGTGTTCACTGAATTCCCAGACCTTAAGGGCAGAATGAATGCAGGAGGAATCCCATCAGGATGTCTCGGGCAATTTTTCATTAGTATCCATGACAAGCTGTTTCACCACAGGCTATTGTTTTCATGGAAAGTTCAAATACAGTAGGATGGGATATGGTGTGCTATTAACACATAATGGTATGATTATTACCTATCTTATATATATATGACCTTTGTCACCTAGAACATTGATACTCTTCATTATGATGTACCATTGTAGAATAAGAGGAATGGTTGGGTAGCTTTAGAGTTCTTTCTGTAGTTGTCTAATTATCTGTTTAAAGTTTTCAAAGCTTTCCTAAGAGGTGAACTAGAAGGCAAAACCAAATAGGTCAGAGAATCATAGGGCTTTAAAGGGCCTTGGCATTAATTTGTCTATTCCTTTTACATCCTGGCATCAAATAGCTAAGCTATTTCTGGTGAGGGTATATTTTATACAAAATTCCAAAATTTAGCATCATGTCTATCTGCAAAAAGCATTATGACTATAAAGGAATAACTTGATTCTACAAGCAGAACAAAAAATCAGTCATATAGCTACATGTTGTATTAAAAGCTTCTTCAATGAGTTGAAACTTATTTTTTCCTACAGTCTCCTTATGAAATTCAATGAGTCACTTTTCACTTTTTGTATAATAACTTTATGTTCCTAACGACAATTGTTAAGTATATATTTAGTTTTCTCTAGAATGAATGTGAGTAAAGCATCATTCAGTTTGGGTTAATTGAGTAAGTTCTCCTTTAGCTTCAGCAGAATTAAGGGCACATATCTTATCTTCATTTCTCATAGTCAATATGTGGTTGAAAAAATTTCATTCCTTCAGCAAATATGGAATTTCAGTTCTGCACATGGCATTATGCCAAGCTCTGTAAGGGGTATAAAGAAGAATAAGATGTGATCCCTAATTTCAGAAAGCTTACAGACCAATATGGTGGGTGAGACACTAGACAAATAACTATAGCACACAGTTGAAAGGGGAGAAGGTAACTAAAGTTTATTAAGCGCCTAAAGCTAACCAGTCAGTCTGTATAACTCCAATTAATGGACACAGAATTGTGAGATACTCATTTTCATTTGTTAAGCTGTCTTTACTGAGGCTAGGTAAAGCCAGTACTGTATTCGAAACAGATTATTTCTGTCTCAGAGACCCACGCTCTCCCAGCAAAACTGCATCTTTTCCATAACAGGAGCGAAGATGCAATAATTTCCCCATGTAAGGAGAGCCACTCGATGCTCTTCCAAATTGAAATCCCATTTTTCATTTTAAGGAAAGGTAAGACTCCTAAGGTGAACCATGTGGTATGGTGTAAACAAAGTGATCTTTATGTGGGCTCATCTCTTATTAAATTGATCTCTAAGGGGAAGGGATCAAAAACTATGTCTTCTTTCTTATTCTAATCAGAATATACTAGGAGTTTAATAAATATTACATTGGTTAAGTGATAAAGGTAGAAGAGAATACCTTTATTCTCTTCAGGCCTGGAGTTTTCTTTAAGGATTAGGACCCAGAACAACTCCCAGAGAATAAAGATAATCTACCAAGAACACAGTTGTAAAAAGTCATAAAATTTATTAGCCATAAAATGTTTAGTCTGTTTATATTCATCAGAAAATTTTCCATATTCTTAATTAAAATGAGGATAAGAAGGCAGAAAATTTGTGTGTATAAAAATTATTTGTGAATTTTATGGTTCTATATTTAATAGCAGATTTGTATCAGCAGGTTAAAATCAATGGATGATTAATCTCCTTTTCAGGTATATCTCTGTTTACATTTCTATTCTTAAATTACTGGCTTAGAAGTTACTGTTATTATTAAGGGCCATTATGACAAGCTACCTTTTTTGACTATTAAAAATTATAACTAGTATCTCTTTATTTTTTCTTTAACTTGTTCTTTCTTGTTTTATAAACTTTTTATCATAAAGTATAACACATTCAGATCATTTGCACAAAACCTAAAGCTCAAAGAATAATCACAAGTGAGTGACTACTAGGGAGGTCAAGAAATACTAAATTGACAGCAATCCAGAAGCATCCTTTGGACCATTGCCAATTGCTACTCACACCTTTTTTTCCCTTCCTCTTCCTCTCTGTCCACTATTCTGACTTCTAACTTTAAAGCTAAATTTTGTGTGGTCTTTATATACATAGAATCATTTTTGGATCTGGCTCCTTTCACTTAACATATTTGACAAATTCTTCACTGTAGTTGTGTATATCAATAGTTGAGTCATCTTCAGTGCTGTACAGTGCTCATTTTGTGAATACCACTTGAATGATTTATTCACACTATGTCAGATGAATATTTGGATTTCCACTTTGGGAATATTACAAATAATGTTCTCAACACCGTGCACATGTGCAAGTTTTTTTGGCTGTGTGTATAATTACTTGTAGTGCTGGGTCATAAATTATTGATATATTCAATTGAAAAAATGATACCAATTTTCCAAACTGGTTGTACCAATTTATTTCCCCACTATATAAGAGTATAAGAAAATCTCTGCTGCTTTATGTTAAATGTCTTATTAATTTTAGCCATTCTTTGCCACATATAACAGAATCTCGTTGTTTTAATTTGTATTGCCATGATTGCTAATAAAGATAAGCATTTTTTCTTGTTTATTGGTTAATATTGGTAGATTTTAACATATTGCCTTAAAAACTGCATTGATATAATCGATAATATAGAATGTATGTTTCCACACCCTTGACAGCACTGGGGACTGTCATACTTTAAATGGGGGAAATAATCACATAATCACTGTGATACATTTGTTTTGTTGTGTTTCACAGCAGAGTTCTGTTTTTTTTTTAATTTTTTACGATTTTTACCATTTTTTTGTGATATATATTACTCTTGTCCTTTGATCATTTTCTTTCTGTTGGGTTGAACATTGTATTGATTTCCAAAAAAAATTCTTACATATTTGCTAAAGTTTTTGTCTATGGCAGATATTTCCTGTACTTTGTTCTTTGATTTGGTTTATCCTTTCTTTAGTTTTCCATTTTATGTGGTCAGATTTATCAATCATTTTTCTTCATGGTTTAAGGGTTTTGTCTATAATTATGATGGCCTTCTGTACTCAAATAACCACAAATTATTATGTTTTTAATTAGCTGGTGATCTCCTTTAGATCTCTTAACATTGTTAAATTGAAATTTTTGATTATTGGGTATTTATTTTGAGATAAATATTGCTGCAACCATTTTTGTTCCATTTTTTCCCCCACATGGCTAGCTGGTTGTCCACGTACCATTTTTCAGTGAAAACATCTATTCTTTATAGATTTCAGTCACCACCTTTGTCATTTGCTAAATTCCAGTGTGTCCTTGAACTTATTTGTGGACTCTCTACTTCATTAAATCTTTCTGTTTATTTGAATGCTAGTTATGAGCTATTATAATTAAATTTGTTTTTAAAAGTGTTTTAATAGTAGTTTTTTTCTTTCAAAATATTCCTTGATTTTTTTTTTTACAGGCTATCATTTTGTTGCCATTTTGCCAAAATTTATGTAATACTAAATTTATATATAATTTGTGGGGAAAATTGCAATCTTTGTAATATTGAATATTCCTAGGCAAGAATAGAATGTTTTTTTTGTTTGTTTGTTTACCCATACTTTTATCTTCCTTTTCTATTTACTTTTTCTTTATTTGCCAACTTTGGCAAAGAGAGTTTAAGACGACCAATAGGTTTCAAATGAACAGTTTTAGATAAACTTAATTTAATAACTACCTCATTATTAAGTGGGATATACTTAAAAAGGTGTTAGTTTAAAAATACCCTGAAGTTAATACACATAACTGTAATATGTTGCCTGTATGTATTGAGTTAAAATACTATACTGTTTCTCTTCTAGTTAATACTCACCAGAAGTCACCCTATGTGCATAGGCACACATATACTCGTGTGCTTTTGATGTATGCAAAGCTGGTGATCTTTATACAGGTGGAGGAGGTCACTCAAAGTAAAAATTATACACGTATTCAAGTATATCTATGATTACATTTAAGATACAATGGTAGCAATAACATAAGGAAAATTAAGTACCTTAAATAAGAGTTTAAAATAATATTTTTTCTGGGTTGTACAAGTTTGTAATGAATTAACTGTAGAGTTTGGGAGTATATTTCCTCTAAGGAAAAAAGCTCTTGTCATGTTCAAGTTGTTAATTTTTTTGTTGAAGTAATCCAATGTCTGAAAGGCTTCATATCCAACCAATATAATGTGATAGCCACCTTTTCCATAAGAAAGCATGGTCTGCTTTCATAGCACTAGAGTTGTGTGGAGTTGTACGGAATCACACTAATCTGTCAAATAATTAGAAAGTATGTGATGTGTGCTTATCATGTGTTTACTTAAAATATACTTATGAGACAGCAAATGACTGAACTAGATATTAGCTGACTATAAAAGGAGATCAGAAACATGAAAATTGCTGTGGGCTAGAAAGGAAGAAGATAATTTCATAAATTTAATTTCGTAAGTGGGATTTATAAAGGTTTTAGATTTAAGAAATGATTGCAACCTGAAAAAGGGGGATGTAATACATTTTAAAGAAAGAGAACAAACTGATCAGATTATTAAAAAGGAAGATCAAATAGGGGCACCTGACTGGCTCAGTTGGTAGAGCACGCTACTCTTTGTCTCAGGTTCATGAGTTTGAGCCCTACATTGGGTGCAGAGTTTACTTAAAGAAAATTTTTTTATTGTTTATTTATTTTTGAGAGAGAGAAAGACAGAGTATGAGTGAGGGAGGGGCAGAGCGAGAGAGAGACCAGAATCCGAAGCAGGCTCCAGGCTCTGAGCTGTCAGCACAGAGCCCAACGCGGGGCTTGAACTCACAAGCCATGAGATCATGACCTGAGCCAAAGTTGGACACCCAACTGACTGAGCCACCCAGGTACCTACACCCCTCCCCCCAAAATTTTTTTCAGTAGGATCACGTGCTTGAGAGGTAGAATATGGAGGCTTCTGAAAACCTTCCCTCTTTCCCTTTTATCTGAAGCCCTCCAGTTCTATAACTTTCAAAAAATAATAGGCTTAAAATTTGCAGTGATGTCTAACTTCTATTTAAGTTCACAATATGCCTCAATACTTAAAAGATCAGGCATTGTTGTGATGCTTACAAGCTACAAGAGCATAATGATGCCTCACTTCAACTCTTTCAAATAATTCTGTTCTTTTCCTCAGAAATCTAAGAGCTCACATGACAGATACCCAGGTGTTTTTGTTTTGTTTGTTTGTTTGTTTGTTTAGTGAGCTAGTACTAAATCTATAGCCTTTTGCTTCACAATTCGAACTAGATAATTTTATCTTACATAGTAAAACTGTGATTTCTTCTGCAATGTTCCTTCAGGTGCATTTTAATCTAACAGAACCATTTTGTAAGCATATTATAAAATGACGTATGATAAAACTTCTCCAAGTTGGACTTCAAACACAAATATATATGTATAGCTGTACAGTGCATAAATACACATGCAAGTGTACACACATGCACACTTCTTTATCATCTCAGAATAAAAATGCAAATGAATTTATTAGCCTGAGAGTGGCACCAAATGGAAATTTATGCACATACATTTAAAAAACAGAACCCTTGAAAATAAAGCAGTTGCAGCCTATTAATTTTCCTCTTTGACAGTTTTTTAAATTCCCCTAAAAAAATGAAACAGCATGAATACTGTCAATATATCACAACAGCCACATTAGGTTTTGTGATATACATCATAATATAAAGAGCACTATTAGAGCACAACCTGGGAACCATTAAATCATTCTAAATCACTGTTACATTCCATTAGTGTCAATGGTGAAACCACATAATAGGCTTTATTACAAACTTCACCTTGGTAGGCCATTGTCTCTAATAACCACTTCTCTATGATGTGGTATCATACCCAGAAATCCAGGGAGATAATAAAGGCTCCCTTATTTCTTTTTTATTGGATGGGTAAAGTTAAATTTAGCTGTAAGTAAAAAAAAATCCTGAAGCTTTGTTCACTAACTGCGAGTTGCTGCTATTTGGACAAAAAAAATTAGGCAGACTTGGGAAGAACAGTTTGAAATAAATTTAAAACCTGGCAATGCTGAGGCCAGGGTAGGCTGGGCAGTGCCAGCAATTACGATGTCATTTTTGAAATGCGGTTTAGTACATTTGTGCGCCTCTTTACACTTTTGTTCAGGAGCAGAGTATTGATTATAGAAACACTGTAAGTTTCAAACCTGCCCTTTCCCTCATTCTCCCCCGGTTTGAGCTGTACCCTTTTAAAAAGTCATTTGGGCACTTTGTTGAGGTGAGGCTGGTAAGGACTTCAGCTCAAACTGAGATCAATTTTCAGATGTTTCAGGGAGAATTGTTGTACGGTGTTCTGTGCCCCTCCTCTTTACAAATAGAACCATTTATTCCCCTCCCTCCACTATGAATTTAGTCCCAATCTCTTCATTATTTCCTAGATAGACTTCTAAATCTAATGCTCCCCATGAAGATTTCTATTATACAATAGACACCTTTATTATTGGCCAAGTACATTTTAAGATGGAATGAAATAAGTGAAAATCAGATGCAATTGTGTAGGTGAATAATAATCTCATAAATGAAAAAATACGTTATTTAATGCACTACCAGATCAAAGTCAAAATGCTTTATATTCTCTCTATGTTAGTCTTGATTAATTGTAAATTATTTAAGCAATTATTGATTATAAATAAGTACATTTGTTTCCGTAAAATAACAATCTGCCCTTTGGAAGTGAGCTTTGAATAAGGTTAATTCAGGTAATTGAAATAGAGTGTTATCCTAATGACTCAACTTCGCTTTTGGTTGATTCCTTAAGACTGAACTTAAAAAAAAACAAAAACAAACAAAAAAACCAGTAACATTACCACATGCATCCCTATGATAAAATGATGTCTTAACTTAGGAAGAGAAAGAGGGGAGGCAAAGAGGAACAAGGTAACAAATACATTAGGGGAAATAGAAATAAATCGCCAGGAGATGAATACTTCCATTGGATAAACGAAACAAAATTAGTAGTGAAAAATGTGGTAGATGTACATTTGTAGAATTATTTAATAAAAGGGACAAAAGAATAATAAATTTGGAAATCATAAGGTAGATGAAAGATAAAGATAGAGAAATATGATCTCATACCCAGTAAAATTATTTGGAATGGCCTTATGCCATGAAAGATTTTTTACATTTATCTATTAATAGTAAGGGTTGCTTACCCAAATCAGTTTATCAGATTGACGTGAAAACATGTCTCTCCCTTCCTCCAATTGTTCTTCCTTTTCCTTCCTCTCTCTACCCTCTTCTCTCTCTCTCCTTCCCTTATCTTTTCCCGTTCTGTCTCCCTCCCTCCCTTTCCCTCTTCTGTTCTGTCTCCCTCCCTTTAGCCCTCTTGCCTCTCCTCCTTCTTCCCCTCTTTTTCTTTACTAATAGTCTTTTTCAAGTGCTGGCTGGTGCATAATATGCTTGAAAATAACAAAGCAGGAAAGTGTTAATATAGCACTCCATGGAAGGAAAATTAAAAATAAAAACCTGAGGTATTAGGCTTTTTTTATGAGGATTCCAACAAAAAGAAAGCATAAGTTTGATTTGCTGTCTCTGTTGCCTAAAGAAAGTCTTTTAGCTAAAGCCTCACCTCTGACCTTGTTTTCTACTTTCAGGGTATATTGTATTTCTCTTTTTTTGTTACATGTCTGGTTTGCAATGCTATTGATGTTCATAGGGAAGTGAGAGAATTGCTGTTTGAAAAGTCCATGCTCTACTTTATGAAGGCTAGCTTTATTTTCTATTTTTGTGATATTTTCTCTTTTTGCTCTTGAAAAAAATCATGATAGAGGTCATCTCTTAAATACATTGGAAAACTTACCTGAGTAAAAATAACACCATTTTAGAATGATAGATGTTCACCTGCTTTTGGTTTTAATCTTCTGCTGTCAAATTGGCACATCTGACATTGCCATCTCAGAGTTGGAACTAAAGTGTCATGAATACACTGGTATCAGAATTAAATAAAGGAAAACATTACTAATTGTTTTGAAGCACTGACTTTAGGTTTCAAATGGTGAACACACTAAGTTTGGTTTGTTTCGCAGTTACTAGACAGTGTGGATGTGTCTTCCAGATCAAAGATTAAAAAAATAAACAAGGCAAGCCATATATTATTGCTCCTTAATTTCATTTACCTTTTTGATACCAGAGAAGATTTTGCTGCAGGCTTAGTAGGGTTAAAAATCTATAGGGACTGTGGGGCACCTGGGTGGCTCAGTCAGTAAGGGTCCAACTTTGGCTCAGGTCATGATCTCATGGTTTGTGAGTTCAAGCCCCACATTGGGCTCTGTGCTGACAGCTCAGAGCCTGGAGCCTGCCTCAGTTTCTGTGTCTCCCTCTCTGTCTGCCCCTCCCCTGTTTGTGCTCTCTCTCTCTCTCCCTCTCAAAAATAAACATTAAAAAAGATTGCAGAGACTGCTTCACCTGAGGCTTTGCCTAGTTCAGTGTTCCATGTTAGATGGAAATGGTGAATATTGGAAGATGTGGGAACAGCTTTGCCATGGGATTACATTATGGCTAATCTGATAGGATCAAAGAACCCACCGATTTCTGAATACGTGGATATAGTTTTCATATTCTGTATTTACATTCCAATTTTAAGAAACACTGCCTAAGGAATCTGTGTAATTATAAATCCTGCATGAAAAACCAAGAAAAACAATGCTATTAAATACTCATTCATCAACCTGTTTGTATTTTATACACTTTTTTGTTAAATACATATACATTAAGGTTTTATAGTGATGCTAATCCTGAAACATCTTGCAAGATTTAAAAAAAACAGACTTTTCAGAATGGGCGTTGGTAGATCAAATATAATTTTTCATAGTGACTGGCTTCAAGAGCATAGTTTTGATATTAATGTATTTCTGTAGGTAGTATAAATATCACCTATTTATGTAAATGATTTCTTTTTGTTCTTCATTTATCCAGATAAAATGTAGAATGATTTTCTTTAAACTATCAGAGAAGTATATGTGGATTTTCTTCATGGGAATGATTAGTTCACATGATTTCCTTTACAAACCCTTATACATTAATGTGTAGAATATTTACAAATCTGTAACTTTTTTGAAATCATAGCTACATGATGAAAGATTCTTTCTTAGAAGACAGCCTATAGTATTTCATTCAGTCCATTTATGACAGTATGTTAGAAAGCTGTCTGCTAAACCACAAATCTCATCCCATTAACTCACTGAGTCCTATAACCTCGAGCTATTCAGATTTCAGATGGCCAAGTGAAATGCTCCCCCTTTACATTTATTAGTAAATACTGAGGCAGTTTAAGAAAGCAGTCAGAATTTTTGGAATGGAATGCCACGATTATTGTAAACATGTGGACAAATGAGATTTATTTGGTATAAAATGTATTAGATAAGAAACAAAATCACAGCTATGTCATGTTTAGACCAAATACTACATATAATTTTCCTTTTTTCTCCTTTCTTGCCAATGATCATCCTATGAGAAGTCCCATTCTTCTTTAATAAGTTAATTGAAAATGTAGTTTTAAGTAAGGAGTTCAGCTGAAAACTGGAGAAGGAAACAACACAAAGCATTTATTGAAGACTTGCTAAACAGTAGGCACTTTATTTTCTGTAAATATCTGATTTAATTGACTTTATGAGCAATGGTGTTTCCCCATTTTTTAAAGTGATTAAACTAAGAAGCAGTTCCCTTCTCAAGGTAATATAACTAAGTCTTGAATTTAGAGATTATAATTGTAATCAATTGCATGTAATACAGTGGCTTCTGCTCAGGGTTCATTCTTTCATTCATTCATTCAACCAATTTTATTAAGGGTCTACAATACCAAATACTCTGCGAGTCTCAGAAGATAGGATTATGAATAAAACTCAGTGCCAGTCCTCAGGATTAACATATCCAATTGGAGGGAGAGGCACACAAATAGAAAAAATCAGTTTTGTAGAACAGATGCTATGATAGTGGCACATGTATCCACTGTGCTATGGTATATTGCAGGGGAGGGATTATGTCCATTGTTGAAGGGAGTACAATTTTTCTCAGTATAAGGAGTACCTATGCTGAACCCTAAATGAGAAGTTAGTTTGGAGGACCTATGGATCAGACAAAAAAGTGACCATGTAATAGTACAGAACCCAAAAGAGGCAGAGGCTATCAAGATACATTTTAGTGTGATTTGATCCTTCTGTGAATACCAAGTCAGTTAAAACCTTTGAGTATATTTTAACATAAGTGTAATGGGAGCAACTGAAATGATCATGGCTGATTTTTATTTTTAAAAGATCCCTTTA
The DNA here is from genome assembly GCF_027475565.1 of Acinonyx jubatus. Taxonomy (NCBI): domain Eukaryota; kingdom Metazoa; phylum Chordata; class Mammalia; order Carnivora; family Felidae; genus Acinonyx; species Acinonyx jubatus. The sequence continues at coordinate 34,677,006 of NC_069383.1, forward strand.
GCTGCCTGTGGAGACTAAATTGTAGAAGAGGCCATAGTGAATGCAGGAAGACTAGTTAGAGCTATTACATTGATCCGGGTGACAGAAGTAGAAAGCTTCTAAGACAGATATTGAGAGTAGCATAGAAAAGGTTAATTTACATAACTTATGTGTGGACAATAAGGAAGAGAGAAAAAGATGAGTATATCAGTCAGTGCACATTGGGAAGCATAGACACTAAAATGACTCTATGTTGCAGCAGTCTTTTGAAATTAGAGGTTTCAGGAACATCCCAATTTTTACTTCCCCAAAAGAGTAAGAAAATGTGGGAACTTCTGTGATAACAATTTGAAGAGCTGAATTAAACTAATGTTCATTTCTAAGGCTGTCATGTTGATTTGATTTTCTGTGCATTGAGATCTGATTCAAAAAGGCCTGTAGTAATCTTTTGATGACACATGAAGAAAGGATGGTCTCTTCAACAGATGGTGGGAAAACTGGATATCCACGTGTGAAACAATGAAATTGGACCCTTAATCTTACTCCATATACAAAAATCAACTCAAGATGGATTGAATATTTAAATGTCCTGAAGCTGTAAAACTGCTGAAGGAAAACACAGGGGAAAACCTTCTTGACATTGGCCTTGGAAATTATTTCTTGGATTTGACACCAAAAGCACAGGCAACAAAATCAGAAATAGACAAGTAGAACTACATCAGGCAAGTAAATAGTCATTATATCCATCAGTCTATAATTCATTTTTGTCTCTGCTGATTGGCAAAGCAAGTTTCAATGCCAGCTCACGTATAATAGAAACTTCATGTACACTTTGGTGAAGTCATATGACCACTACTGTCCTTTCCCATAACAGTCTCGGACCTGGTTAGGAAGACAAACATGAAGAAATGAAATAGTCAAGCGAGTCAGTATAAAATAACAGGTGCAATTTATTGAACATCTATTATGTGGGGCTATATCAAACTAAAAAGCTAGTACAGCAAGAGAATCAACAAAATGCAAAGGCAACCTACAGAATAGGAGAAAATATTTGCAATCCTTAAAATCTGGTAAGGGTTAATATTCCAAATATATAAAGAACTCATACAACCTAAAAACAAAACATTCAAATAGCCTGATTAAAAAATGGGCACAGAAACTCCATAGGCATTTCTTCAGAGAAGGTATACAAATGGTCAACAGGCATATGAAAAGATGCTCAGCATCACTAATCATTGGAGAAAGGTAAATCAAAACCAAAATGAGATATTATCACCTCACACCTGTTGGAATGGCTGTTATTAAAAAAAAAAAAAAAGACAAGCGTTGGCAAGTGTGTGGAAAATTTGGAACTCCTGTATACTGTTAGTGGGAATGCAAAGTGGTGCAGTGCTATGGAAAATATTCCTCAATAAAAAATTAAACTATTATATGATCTTGCAATCCCACCTTTGGGTATTTTTATAAAGGAATTGGAATCTTGATCTCAAAGGGATCACTCCTGTGTTCGTTACAGCACTATTCATAAGAGCAAAGACATGGAAACTATCTAAATGTTCAGTGGAATGAATGGATTAAAAATGTGGTATATACATATGGTAGAATGTTATCCATTTTTGAATAAGAAATTAATCCTGCAATATGCAACAAAATGAGTGAACATGAAAGACTATGCTAAGTGAAATAGCCAGTCAAGGAAAGACAAATACTGCATGATTCCACTTACATGCTGTATTTAAGATAGACTCATAGAAGCAAAAAGTGGAATGGTGGTTGGCAAGGGCTGGGGCCGGGGGGGTGGGGGGGCGGGGAGGTGCATGGGTAAAGGGGAATTGCTAACTAATGGGTATAAAATTTCAGTTATGCAAAATGAATTAAGTTCTAGAGATATGCTGTACATCGTTGTACCTATAGATAAGAATGCTTATATTGTGCCCTTAAAAAAACCTGTTAAGAGAATAAATCTCATATTAAGTATTCTTACTGCAATAAAAGAAAATTCTGATGAGCTCATGATTATTTAATGTTCATTTAAAGAGCATGATGGGGGTTGTAGTTTTTAGGATTATTCATATGTGGTTTGTGTGGTGTTATCTAGAATTGCAAAATTCCACTCACCTGTCAAAACTATTATTTGCTTCAGGCAAATGGTTGAATGCAATTCTGTAAGACTGATCTGTGTAGAGCAGTGGGTGACAACCAGTTGCAATTTATTATGTCTAGGAAACAGCACTACAACTACAGGTCTCCTGCTCTCTCCCTATACAACATGTCCAGGCATATTCATAAGGTTTTCCGTAATATAGTGAAGCTACCAGCAGGTAAATAATCACCACACATAGAGCATCATTGTAGGTATTAATACTGGTTGTCAGGGCACTTACATTGTGCACAAAATATACCCAGAGAAATTATATACTCAGGATATGTTCTGAATCAGACTCAGAAGTAGAAAGTTTGGGAGATATGGATATTTAAGAAATTTTAAAAACACTTACTAAAACAGAATTCAATACTGAATTGTGGTTTATGCTTGTATTCTTCCTGAGAATAATCAGTGATAAAATGGAAAAATGCCAGACTAAAGCAAAGTCCTCTTTAAGTGAGGAAGTAAAAAGAACAGTGATGATCAAAAACCTTGGTGACCACTAAACAAGTTACAGTTTGTTCCCCTGAGAGAGGCAGTGATGGGCTTTACTTGCCATTAGGGGGAAGATTAAGTGCCAGTGGCTTAGATTTAGTTAATTATACACTCAAATCCTTTCAGTATATCACAGAAGTCAGGCTTTTGCCTTTGAATATCTGTATCGTGACTCTTTGGCTTGCTTATTGGTTATTTCTCTTGACAGCCCAAATCTGAACATTAAATCCCATTGACAACAACTATCTGTCAAGAGCAAAAAATAAATAATAAAAAATAAAGTAAAAAAAATAAGATTTGTGTATTTAGTTTTCATTATAGAAGTGCTTGTAGTTGAAAAAATATGTACCTGTCAAGTTTTCAACATCTCGCTGGGGATGCAATGCTGTTGTGATTTCAGAACCTGGCTGACAAATTCACATTTCAGTAGTAAAGACAAATCAAGGGTTTTTCTCCCCCCTCAACCCCTTTTTTAATTCTTTTTTCTTGCCGCTTTGACAGTCATACATAACAATTTGAGACCTAAGTGCCACTTTGATGCACTATTCCATTATTAAGTGGCACAGTCACTATAGAATAGATGACGGGCCTGTACTCAAGGCGTTGTGAATTAAACAGCTCTCTACAACTGGGAAACTGAATGGTCCAAGGAATTCTGAAATATTTAAAAAAATAATTTAAAACTGTGTTTTAAAAACATCAAAGTGTATAATTTAAAATAATCCCAGGTAGTAGATAGTAAACTCTGGAAAACAAAATATTTTTTATCAGAATTGTTAGTTTAAAGGAAACATGAAATACATCAGCAAACATCCAAAAACCCATAATTATTAATTTCAAATATGAGTGTTTGATGGGTCTTGGGGGGGAAAAAGCAGTGTGAACCTATGCAGACTTTCAGATAGGAAGAAATGAACATTTATTATGTGACAATAGTTTTACAACATATTAATAAAGGAGTGTTCTTAAGAGTATTTCTTTAAGCCAAAAAGGTGGAGTTTCTACTCAAGTAATATTGACTTAAAGTACTTAAATTAATTCTTTTGTCAATATCTCTTCAGTAAATCAATACACCTAGAATTAAATAACAGTTTTTGCCAGAAAGCAGGCTAATCTTGGTAATTTTTAGTTACAATTCATTAATCAATTGGCCACCATTAGAGAGAAAGAAAAGCAGCTAGAATTTTATACTAATGCCAAACCGTAGAAGTTTGGTATTTCCTCAGAGGTTCTTTTTTAACCCAGTGAGTAAAAAATCAAAAGCTACACTGTCATGACCCCTATTATACCTTAGCTAACAAAATTAAGTAATCACTTTTTCTAAAAAAATATATAAAAAATAAAATTTTTATGTTTATTTCACCCAGGATATAATGGGTCACAAAATATATTTTTTCATAAGGTTATTAAAGGCGAAATAATTATTTTGCAAACACCGATCCTGTAGTATGTCCCAGGGGGAAAAGACAACAAGAACTGAAAATTCTGTTAATCCATATAGTTCTGAAATATTTGCTACAATACTTATCTCTTTATAGTTATGAGAACTCAGTCAAACTGATGAGTATCTGAGGATGTGAACTACAATTTCCGTGCTTAGTACTCTAAATCTGCTTTTTTCTTTATTATTCTTCTGCACTAGAGAGACAAAATTGAATTATTCCTTTATCCTCTTTACCTAGTAATTCCACAAAGCAAGAAAAAATACATCAAGGATAAAGGGGTGTTTTATACCCTTTATAGCGTTATGACAGGGAGGTGTGGCCCTGTGAAACAACAGCCAAAAGTAAATACATTGTTTCTGATGTACTTGAGACTGAGTGTTTAAAAAAGAAAGAAAAATCAATTTCATCAGTTTCCCATTTTACACTTCTGAAATGCTAAAGGAGTTAAAAAAAAAAAAAGAGGAGAGAGAGGAAAAGTAATTATGGGAAATAAAATAAGAATTTTCTTAGTTACAAGTCCTGGCCCTTTGCTGATTGCAGTAAATTATAAATTATGCAGTCAATGTAGGCCAACAAAAGAAGACATCTTCAAATCTCAGTCAAAGGTAATTACTTAAGTCGGCTGAATGTTCCCTTTTCATAGAGTGTGATCTCTCTCTGACAGCTCACACTGACAGATGACCTTCTCGGCAACGTTCTTATCCTTCGGATCATGAGCAGTGTGCCTCTCTCCCTGAATATCTCTATATATTTGTGACACTAAGCTTTCAAATACAGCTATTGACAAATCAGAACATCAGTCTAAGTGCTGGTCTTCCTATCACTCACAATAAAGTAGCTATCACTTGTGGTGGTGTAGAGCAAGCACATCTCTGAAAAATGAGTTCTCACCAAGTGCTAATTTGACACAGCTCGCTTGCCTTCCCATAATTGCTCTGTCATTGTCAGTTGGCAGTTCGGGCTCATTCCTGGAAGCTGTGCTGTACAATTGGATACAATTACTCCCATTTACCACCACTATTATGCCACTGATGTTGCCCAGTCCGCATATTGACATGCCTCATTAAACCTGGATGCGGGCCATTAATGAACATTGTTAGCATTTCTCTTAAACTTTTTTGCCTCTAATAAACAGTCAGTGTTCCATGAAGGAGCACTGCCATCCTTGTGATATGATATTTATTATCTTATGGGGGAAGGGAACTCTGCAAATGGAAACTATCCAGATGCTGAGAGAGAGATATACAGTTAGATCAGTGGAGAATAGCGCTGATCAGTGGGACCTTTCTCTGCCAGGAGCATCCTAACCATTAACCAAATGACCTCTTATATCCAAAAGGAGACAGGCAGGATAAACATGAACACCCCAGAGGTACCCACACTACAGCAGGATTCTCAAGGTTGCGTCATTGCCAACAACTCTCTCTAGCCCTCTCCTACCCCCAGGTGGTGCTATGTGCCATGATAGAGATAATTTTGCCCTGGGTCTTCAATCCATTATGTCCAGCTAACTTCAACGTGCATTTTTATTCAGAGATAATTATGTGTTGATCAGAGAAGTCAGCGGCTGTCACCCATGTAGCAGGCACACCTGCGGTGTGACATAGGTGGTAACGATGGCATGCTCTTGAGCTGTCATGACATGGACAGGGACTTTATTATGTATATGTCATCATCTCTCTTAAGAAAATTATACTTTCCCACACAATGACAATAATGAACCTTTACAACACTTCCATAAACCTCATTTGCAGTTTTATTCTTGACCTTCATTAAATATATACTAAATATGTAGAAACACCTATAAATACATAGTATGCTTTGTGTCTCTATAAGCAAGTTTATATCTGAAGCCAAGTGTGAGATCTCAAATTGGAAGTGGAGAGCTTTAATTAAAAATTTAAGATATCTTACATGAAAAGTAATCGAGCCACTTTGGCATTGTTAACTTTTCCACAATTATGATAAGAAAATAAATATTTATTCAGGTGAAGGTATTTGTGGAACAGTAATATGAGTGCTACTTAAATGGACTTTACCGGATTATCCAGTGTCAAGTTGTCATATATATTCTATAATTAAATTTGCATAACAAAACTAAAGAGAAAATCTTCATGTAGACAGTGTTGACTTCTAAACCTTTATGTATATATGTTTTAAATAAAATTTTCTATTGAGTCAGTGTGTAATAATTTGGCTGACATCTATATGACTCCAAGGCATAGAGAAAACAGGCAGTTTTAGTTGAAAACCTTGCTCATAACATATAGAATTAATGTATATATTTTAAAAAGATGATCTGAAATTAACCTGAGTTAACTTTTAGATAAGGTGATCCATTACATTGAAAATCTATAAAGTAATGGTTGAGGGATAATTTTAAGAATATTTTTGTTCTAACTCCATAATCCATTATTCTTATAGACCTGTAGAGTTTGGAGAAGGACACTGCATAGAGCCTTCACGATTCTGGATAATTGGGGGATTACCTGGCCTAAGATCACCTGGCCTAAACTCACCTTTGTACTGATTTCTTTTAATAAAAACAGAGGTTTCCCTCCTCTCTTTTTAGCTAAAAAATGTAATCTGTAACAATTTCCAGGATGTGCTAAGCCCTAATCCTCCCGGCGCCCTGTCACCCCAGTCTCTTTGGCTAAAACAGATAATTATTTATTAAACGGTTAGTATTTCCCTGACATCATCACAAGCCTTCTTCACACTATTTCATTTAATCCTCAATTAACTTGACAAATTAGAGACCATTGTTATCCTTATATGAGAGAATATACTTAGAGAACGGAGATGTTAAGTAACTCTGCCAAGGTCACGGAGCTCTCAGCAGAAGCAAGATTTAAACCGAGGGAAGATGGCTCTAAATACTATGTCCTTAACTGATATTCGACACTGACTCTCAAATGACTGGTGTTTGTGTTTAAAATGGCAAGCCAGTTTGATTCATTTACTTCCACAGGGTTGATTTTGAAATTTACTGTTTTGACATTGTGAAATCATTATGAAAGCATAGGCTTAATTAGATTATGTTCTATAACTTTTAATATTGGGGATTATTCTATATTTTGTTTGGCACATACAAATGCAAAGTAACATAATTAAAGTTATTTCTAATTTGAATGGATTATATTTCGTAGGTCTAATCTCTTCTAATGTAGTACTTTTTGATGTTATTTGCATAAAGGAGGTAATACATGTTCATATATAGTCCACTTTTTAAAATTTCAATGTCTAATTTAATCTCAGAGTCAGTTGACCTTTTGATTTTTGCTGAGCCTTTCAAAATGTTTCAAGAGCAGTGGCTTTTTCTGTGATGTAGACACCTCTCTGTTACCTGGAACAGGGCTAAGATCTCCAACTCATCTTTTAGTTATCTAGTTTGCAAGTGGGAATAGTTGCTTGTAAAACTAGTATACCCTTTCCCCCAACCCCCACATATTTGATCATTTTTTGTGGGTTAAGTAAAGCCAATAAATAATCTTATACTTGAATGAAAAAGGAAATGTTTAAGAATTTCTTTGGCTAGGTTTTGTTTTTTTGGCAAGGGGCGGTTATATGACTTTAACTGCCTTCAGTACATCTGTCAACATAACCCTTGAAGTATTGCTGTAGGAAATTATTGGGCTTATAATTCACTTTAATTAATATTAAGCTTAAAATTGTCCTGCTTTTTCTCTGCTTCCTGATTTTCAAGGAGTGTGGGAATAGGAGGGGTATGAGATGAGGTCAGTCAAGTAAACATAAGCTAGTGTTCTAATTTTATGAAAGTGAAGGATTACAGTTCCTGCTTGTGTTCTTTTCCCTTGTATACTTCCCTTAATACTATGGAAGTGAAAGATGAGCTCCAGTGGCAGCCAGAGTAGTTGTTGATGTGTGGGATAAAGGGAACTGGAGCAGAAGAGATTACACAATCAGCACATGGAGAAAAACATATCTGGCTGAGTCAAAGATAGACTCAGAAATGACCTAGGAGTTTGGCTTACTTGGCTTCAAGGTGTAGTACTTAGACCTATGTTGTTGGAAATAAGTGTGTTTTATAATCATGCTGTTCTTTTGGAAGAAAACTGTTCTCCTCTTTCCTTCCATGAGATATCTTAATGATTCACATTCATTCACTCAAAAAATGTTTTACCTGAGTGCACCTAAGTACCAGACACTGTTCTAGGACTGAGGATATATCAGTAAATAGAAGAGATAAAAACTGCTGTTCGCTGCAGGGAACTTATATCCTAGTGATTAGAGACAGACAATAAAGAAAACTACGAGAAATTAAAGTAGGCAAGGACTATTGGAAGGGTTGGAGAAGGATTGCAGTTTTAAGTGGGCAATCAGGGAAGGCCTCACTGAGAGATTGACATTTGATCAAAGATCTCAAGGAGGTAAAGGAAAGAACATACACATATCCAGGAAACACATGTTCCATGAAGAAGGAACAGCCACGAAGGTCATGAGGCAGGAGGGGCACGACTGGTGTGTTTAGGGAATGGAGAGAAAAACAATGGGACAAGAGGGGAGTGGTAGTAAGTGAAGTAGCCAGTAGCCTGGCTTCAGAGTAGACCAACTTGTAGCAAACATGCTGTTCTTATAATTGAGTCATTGGTTTTCCTTGTCCCTTTTAGAAGTGCTACCATTCTGCCTCTCTTATCTCAAGCAGAATTGGAGATCAACAGGCAGCACAGAGTCTTCTTTGGGTTCTAAAGCAGGAATCTCAATCTTGGGTAATGAATCCAGCAAAAAGTTTTTTTCTTTCTGCAAATACTGCATTAGAGAAGGACTGTATTGTCAGTCTGCTCAGTGTGCTACCGTGTTGCACAGGTCCCTAAACAACATTCTCAGATTGGCAATGGTTTATGAATTTATATTTTCCTTCAGAGATTAATTTAGCTGGCAGTGTTAAAGACATTTGAGACTCATTTTGCATAGTTTTTGTTTTCTTATAGTATACTGAGCAGAAATTTTCCATGAAGCGGAGAAAAATGTTAATGAACATATTATGTCCATTGATCTCCCATCATTCACTTATTTTATATATACAAGAAATACATCCTGCCCTACTGTACTAATTGTCTTAAAATTTAGTTACTTATTTGCTTGTTTTTCTCACTCTATATGGTTAATAATTATTATAAACTAGGTGTTCTAATACATGTTGCATGTATTTAATTTAATACGTATATTTATACTATTATTTTATACACAGATATTTGTTTAATACATATATATACACACACACATATATATATATATATATATATATACACACACACACATATATATATATATATATATATATATATATTTGAAATACACTCTGACCCTTATCTGTATGAGCTACTTGCTGCATTATTATTTCCTCTGTGATTTCTCATAATTCCTACGTGGTGCTGCCATTTTTATACTGCTTATAATGTTTAAACTTTTGATTCAGTAAAAGCTCAAAAACATCAAAAAATAATTAGTTCAATATATAAAAAATTCTTATGAACATATTTATATACTGTATTATTGTTAAAATAGGTGATGCGTATGATTCAATGCAAAGAAATTAAATGTTTTATGGCACTACCTGCCAGTCATATTTTGTGCTAAATTATAAATTAACTGGATGATCTTGACATATCAACTGTATGTTTGCATATTCATTAACTGGAGTAATCACATAAAAATAATAGAACTTGAACTCTAAGTAAATGTACAAATTGGTTATAGTAAAAGGTAATAACACAAAACAATAGATCTTTATATTTGTAGGATGCTTTATAATCTGTTTTTCTCTTTTGGGTTCTTATAGAAATGATTTGTGATTGTTAAGACTATAGTCTTTAATCACAAACTTGTCTCTGTGGAGAATGAAACACTTGAAACCTAGTTCTGCTCCAGCAGTGAAGACAGTATTAAGCTGTTTATAAAAACTTAGCATATTTGGGGCACCTGGATGGCTCAGTCAGTTAAGCGCCTGACTCTTGATTTCAGCTTAGGTCATGATCTCATGGTTCATGAATTTTAGCCTTGCACTGACATTGTGGAGCCTACTTGAGATTCTCTCTCTGCCTCTCTCTGTGCCCCTCCCCTGCTTACACTTTGTCTCTCTCAAAAATAAATAAAACTAAAAAAAAAAAAAATTAAAAAAAATTAAAAAGACTTAGTGGGGCACCTGAGTGGCTCAGTCATTTAAGCCTCTGACTTTGTCTCAGGTCATGATGTCATGGTATGCGAATTAGAGCCCCACATTGGGCTCTGTGCTGACAGCTCAGAGCCTGGAGCCTGCTTCCGATTCTGTGCTTCCCTCTCTGTCTGCCCCTCCCCCCATTCATTCTCTGTCTCTCTCTCTCTCTCTCTCTCTCTCTCTCAACAATAAATAAACTTTAAAAAAAAACACACAGAATATTTTGGCATTGATTTGACCATTTCCCTTTCTAACCAAAAAGCCAAAAGAAGGAATTTCCATTATTGAGTGTATACTGTTTACTTCTGCTTATGGTGAAATACCTATAATTTATAGTATGGGTTGAATTATTTTATTTTTCTTTATGAAGAATTTCAAGTATTATTAAGTAAAGGTGTCTGAATCATATAGATACTAAATAACATTATCATAAAATTTTAAAGCCAAGAAAAATAAATAAATGAACAACTCACCTTATAAAATTGTGCTTTCCTAATTTGGCATATTTTTCATAAGCAAATGAAAAGAACAGCCAATATCTGTGTTTGTGAAATGGATATGAATACGAATTTTTGGATCCACATTTGAAAATCATATTTAAAATAGAAGTCAGCATTTCTAAAGTGAAAGACGATTTGTTTATTTATTGAGTCTTTATACTCATCATTTTAAAGCTTGGAAAATTGAGAACCAGAAAATTAGGATATGAGTGAAGTTGCACACATAACTAGAATAGAAAGGCAGGGGCAAAAGAAGAATGAGAGAAAGCTTTAGAATAGTGAAGATAAAGGCATGACAAGTAGGAAGTTGTGAAAGCAGGAACACACCCTGTCTTCCAACTTCTCACAGTCCCCATGCAAAATATCCTCTTGAAACTTTATTTTTGGATCTTTTCTACCTGTTTCCTTATTACCTAACATCTGATTAAAAACATGTGGGGAAATGAATGCTTCTAGATATATCTGTTAGCAGAGGGTTGAAAAATTATGGGTGTAGAATATAGAGTATACTTTTATAAAAAGGTTCAACAACTCAGTTGTTTGTAGTTACTGCATAACACACTTGTATCCAATCTCATATAATTTTACAAAATTAATAGTTTGCAGCTTTTTCCACAGACTGGACATATCATCAGTAAATACCCTAAGTACACCAATTCATTTCTTTCCCTATTTTAAGTGACAATATTTGCTACAGTGCCTTAGTATTTATGATGTCAAGATGCAAGACACATAATTGGGGTGAGGACATAATATTCATTTTACATTATTCCTTATACTATGAGAAGCCTGCTGCCAAATTGAAATTGAAATTCAAGTATTTCCATGCATATATCCATTCATAAAAATTAAGATACTCTCAGTATAAGCCATACTATATTTCCAGTGCAATTTATAAGACCTGCTACTTACGATACAATTTCACAAAAGATTTAAATCTACCAAAAACATGAATGCCACTGTTTTCAGCAAGTTATAAGTGGCTGGGAGCCAAGCTACAGCAATTCAAGCCAGAAAATCTGTACACCAGAGCCTTATAGAGAATGATTAGTTAACATCATTTTAATGATGAATTAATGAGCAGTAAAAGCATTCTAATTCCAATATGTACAAAACCTTCTATTTGAAGACGCAGGGCTAGAGAGAACAGATCCGTGACCTTTGTGATACTGGCAAAGGTTGGGTTCACTACAGTTAACGCCCAATCCGTCTTTCAAGGTTAACTACACATGCCATGCTGGGAAATGAAACAATTACTAACGAATTTTATAGGTATATTCTGTCAAATTTAAAAGGCAATCAGAAGTCTAAATGAAAATTATGCCTGGGGAAAGCATATAAAAAGAGAAACTAGGAAGGTGTGTGTACGTACCTCTATGTCTGAGTTTATTTCCTAAAAAGACAGCTTTAGAAGAAGGCAACATAAACTTTTCAACTGCACAAATGAAAATCCTTATACTGAATGAAGTGAATACTCAGCTTAAGGGAATGGAAGTGTATTCAGGAAGGACAGCATCTAATCATCTGGGCAACACTAGCACAGCAAGGGTAGATGATTCATTATTCTGTAATTAACTTTTAATTAACTTTACTCTGCTTTACTTATTTTAGAAAATTAAATAAACTTCATTTTATTGCTCATGCTAAACCAATGAGCAGAAGCTAGAGTTCTGCTCTAATTAAAATAAGCAGTTGAGCAAAATTGTGTGTAAAGCATAATGAAGAACTGTGTCTGTCCCATTGATATATTTCTTATGTTCTGAAACACTTTGATAGGTTTTTCAAGAATTCCATTAGTTAGGTCCTGAAGTCTTCTAAAATGTGTGATTTAAGAAATAATATTATAGGCCAGTCTTAAGTATGGGGCACATAATTGATTTAAGCTTATTAAGTAACATTTCAAATTAGATGATTAAGAGAAATGAGAGAAGGAGGGAGGGAAGGGAAGAAGAGAGGAAAAATTTGAAATTGTGCTATCTCATCAGTCATCAAAGCAATATATATATTTTAGTAGGAACAAAAAAGAGAAGTCATAGGAGCTAATACAGTAAGATTACATATTCTGTATCCCTCTTTATATTCTAGCTCTTTTATTCATTTTTAGACATTGTCATGTTTTGATGTTAAGCCTAAGACAGTGAAATTTAATAATCAAGTGTTCTAATTGTTCTAATCATGTGCTACAAAAGAATATTTGACAAAAGAATGAATTAAATTTAATTTGGTGAACTTGGTCTATAATGCTCTTAATATAAAAGTCAAATGAATTTACTTGCACTTGAACATCTAAATTAATATATTTTCTATTTTGTTTATGATTCATAAAATATATAAAAATCCACATAACTCTAAGATTTCAATTATTAAAATACTTTATCTCACCAACTAAGAGCTTTTGGCTTCCTTGCTGACAATCACTAACTAGCATTTCCATTCCAGCACAAAACCCAGTGACCACTCTATTCTGATTTCAGATTATAAATTTCAGATTCTACAATTTCACATTTCTGAAATCTTTCTTGTGCTTATCATCTCTGTGATTTCTACCTTCTCCAATTTTTAATACCTTCTGAATCTGTTTTTTTCGTTATCATGTGCTCTTATTAAATATTCTCTGCTCTCTAAGGATGTCATCCCTTTCTGGCTCCACTTACTTTTCTATCCAGCCTTTTTATATAGTCATCCTTGTCAACAGTATAAGGACCAGTATCCTATAGATTCCTCACCCTATCATGAACTCCTAGACAGCCAGTTTTCACCTGTTAAAAACTTCCACTTTCTCCACCTGCAATGTATTGATCATTACAAAGTAATTACAAGAAACTAAGGAAGTGAAACACATTAGGCCAAATGCCTTTGATTGGATCAAAATCATCTTTATATAGAATTTTCCCATACTCTTTTTGTTTTTAATTTGTTTAAATGTTTATTTTTGAGAGGCTGAGCATGAGCTGGGGAGGGGCAGAGAGAGAGGGAGACACAGAATCCAAAGCAAGCTCCAGGCTCTGAGCTGTCAGCACAGCCCCCAACCTGGGGCTCCACCTCACTAGCTGTGAGATCATGACATGAGCCAAAGTTGGACACTCAACCATCCAGGCACCCCAGAATTTTCCCATACTCTTAGATCTACTTAGTTGATCTCTTGATACATAGAAGATGATCAGAATTTTTTTACATGTATTTCCTTTTTTTTGTCTGTTTTAAAGTGAGGGAATTAATGAATTGGGACCACAGCAAATTCCTTTCATTTAACTTCAGCTAAACACTTCTTGTTTGCAGTAATTCCTTTGTTCGTAGTCAACTATACCCTGCACCTAGGAAGCAGCAAGCTTCTTCTTACTCCTTAAAGCACCTCTCTTAAAAAAGTTCAAAGCAGGGCGCCTGGGTGGCGCAGTCGGTTAAGTGTCGGACTTCAGCCAGGTCATGATCTCGCGGTCTGTGAGTTTGAGCCCCGTGTCAGGCTCTGGGCTGATGGCTCAGAGCCTGGAGCCTGTTTCTGATTCTGGGTCTCCCTCTCTCTCTGCCCCTCCCCTGTTCATGCTCTGTCTCTCTCTGTCCCAAAAATAAATAAACGTTCAAAAAAAGAAAATTAAAAAAAAAAAAGTTCAAAGCTTTTGATAAGATGATAGAAGGTCCACTCATAAGAGGAAACAATGAAGGAAGAAAGTAAAATCTAAAGTTTGAACAATGAAAAAAACATGATTAAAAGCAACATTGATGGATTTTTCATTATTTAGAGAATATACATTTATTTTTATACTAATGTCTTAAAAACATTTTTTTAATGTTTATTTTTGGGAGAGAGACAGAGCGTGAGTGGGGGAGGAGCAGAGAGAGAGAGGGAGACACAGAATCCGAAGCAGGCTCCAGGCTCTGAGCTGTCAGGATAGAGCCCGATGCAGTGCTCAAACCCACGAACTGCGAGATCATGACCCGAGCTGAAGTCGGATGCTTACCGACTGAGCCACCCAGGTGCTCCTCTAATGTCTTTTTAAAAAGTTTATTTTTATTTTGAGAGAGGGAGAGAGAGACTTGGGGCGGGACAGAGAGAGAGGGAAAGAATCTGAAACAGGCTCTGGGCTGACAGTCCATCTCAAGAACTGTGAGAATATGACCTGAATAGAAATCAAAGATACCGACGATGCTTAACCGACTGAGCCATCCAGGCACCCCTATGCTAATGTGTTTTTCAGGAAAGGAGACATATAGGTTTTCCTTTTTTCTTAGATGGAAAAGTATTATAGAAAGATATGTATTTGTTTTAGTGATCTCACTATTATTGTTGTTACTATTCTTTAACTTTCTTTAGGAGAGGTTCTGAGCCTATATAATTAAGGCAATTATAAAGAGTATGCTATGTGTATATCTCTATGTGTAATCTATTATCATGAACTCTAGCTATCAGACTTAAATGCATTGCTCTTTATCAAACGCAAGAACATAGCCCAAAACTGGAAATAATTGAGTGTCATAGTAGAATAGTTGATTAAAGTACAGGTTAAATTTTTTCATTTATTTAAACTGCTTTCCCAGTTTTGGTATAGTTTCCTAGGATGAGACTTAATGGAGAATCATGCATAACAGACCAGCAGCTAACATATTTCACACATCATGAACAAGTGTATCTTCTGATCCTGTGAGCTTCGCTGTTTTCCATTCTTCCCTTCATCATTTCTGATTTATTCTCTGTACTCATAGGTACCTCATTTTCAGGCGTTCTCTAAACTTTATGTATTGTCCTTGGTTTTTATTTCTAATGCCAAATCCTCTTACTGTTGCAAAGTATTTCTTAATATAATATAAGGCTGAAACATTTTCTTCTTTAGTTTCAGATCAGTGCTCCTTGTTCTCCCATCTTCTGATGCTTTTGAATAATCACATTCTTTCATTTATACAGATACTTGTAAGGTATTTATAGACTGTGATCAAATCCCCTTCAATCTTCTCCTCTCTTGACTATATAAATGTCTATGACCCTATATCTCATCCAACACACTACTTTTATCATTTTTGCCCTTTTTTATTATTAATTTTCCATTAACTCTCTCAGTTCTTGTACAGTTTTTCCATTGCCAATAAATAGAAATGCAATAACTCATTTATTTTTTAATAGGCTAAGTAGGGTCTAATCCTCGACAAGAGGTTTTTGTTAGTATGTCAAGTTATATACTTATTATATGGACTGTACTTACTCTTCATTTATTATATATTCAACTATTTCTGGATTATAATGCTTAGAACTCCTTTAATTTCTATGTGTTACTTCCTTGAAAGAGCCTCAATTTTCTGAGTCAAGAGATGCCTATACTGTCTCTGGAGAGAGAATTATATCCTCAATAATTTGCTGATTACAACTGCAGAAATGTGGCTTGAGTTTGTGTTCATTCATCATAAACTTAACTAATTTAAAACGTGATTATTACTTCTTTAAAAATTTTTTTTAACGTTTTATTTATTTTTGAGAAGGAGAGACATAGCGTGAGTGGGGAGGGGCAGAGAGAGAGGGAGACACAGAATCCAAAGCAGGCTCCAGGCTCTGAACTGTCAGCACAGAGCCTGATTCAGGGCTCCAACTCACAAACCATGAGATCATGACCTGAGCCGAAGTTGGACACTTAACCGACTGAGCCACCCAGGCGCCCCTGTGATTATTACTTCTGAAGTTTCTATCTTTATACATTTTTGTGGAAGTTTTTCTAAATAAATAGCAATGCTACTTAGCTTGGTTATTTCTATGCTGGTGTGGGTGTGTGTATGCATACATATTTACAAAAGCAACCATACATGTCCTACCATACATACATATTTATGACAAGTAGTTATAGATGTTCTACTGAATTTTTAAATGGATTTGGTAATAGAGATCGTGAAGAATTTACTTGAGATTTATTTGGCCCACTGATAAAAATGACCCCAAATAAAACGATAAAAAATACATAAAGACCCCTGATTGAAGAATTGTGAAAAAAAATAGGGCAGTAGGGTGTGTGTGGTGGGGTGGGGCGGCGCATGTGCATGCATGTATTTTAGTCTTGAGGTGTGGTAAGGAGATTGTGCATGTACATGTTTTGGTCAGAAGTCCAGAGCATTTTTCAAAGGAATACACCACAGAGGGAGCCTAATTGTATGTTGTATGTATGTATGTATTCACTCATTCATTTTCTTTTGCAGGGAGGGAAATAAGTAAAGAGATAGAACATAAAGAGATGGTATTTAATTGCTATTTGTTGTTCAGCTCCTTTTTCTGCATACTTTGGGGGTAAGGGCACGCATTGAAAATTATGATGGAATCCTAACTTTAATTTAGGACTTTAAGAACTGCCAAAAATCAGTTGTCTTTATTATACTGCATGGTTATAGTAAAAAGCTATATGACTTAGTAAGAAAAACATAACCATTTTATACTAAAAAGTACACATTTTTATGTATTACAAAGATTCTTTTATAAAGATACCAAACTACCACTGAAGTTATAAGTACAAATGAATATTAAGTTTAAGGATCTCAGAAATAGTGCCCTTCTTGTGAAACCATGTGGTGACCAGCTTTATCCTGTGCCTTATATTTTGGTTCAAAGAAAATTTATATTATGGCAAAAAATTGCATCTAAAATGCAGTTTGTTAGCTGTCAGTTCATACTGACTTGGAGGTGTTGGGGAGTAATGTTCACTTACCAACTACTTTTCAATGACAGATTTTGGATGAACTCTCTGCTTTGGGCAGTTTCTATAGTGATGGTTAGTATAGCAAATTAAATGTATTTCATGTTTTTGTATTTTAATGGGGATTTCAAAGTATTACAATGTATTTTTTCCAAAGCAGTATCATCTTTGAATATTCCCTAAGAATCTTAGCTGTCCAAATTCTGATTGTCAATGTATCTTCAGTACATATTGCCTAAATTTTGACATGGCCCTAAAATTCTCCATGACAAAAATAAATCTATGAACTAAACATAAGTAGAAGACAGTCCAGGCCACTTTTCCAGGGAGTCATTGTGTCCAAAAGTTAGGGGATAATGTATGAAGAAAAAAAAATAACGACGGTAGAAATGCTCTCTCAGGAAAACATACATGCAACCCCCACCCATGTTTTTTTTTTTTTTCATATTTGTTTTTCTTGGACCAAGGGAGCCAGCTTTGTAACATTGCTACAGGTAATTGCAATCCTAAGGCAAAAGGACCTATGCATACAACTCAGTTTCCCTCACGCTGTCTCTGTCATGAAATATCAAACGTGTGTACTTCCTTGTAGTCTTACATATTATTATCTATCTTATCCTCTTCAAACTCCCCTTGCAGGAATAGAGGGGAATAGAAATTTCCTCAGTGGACATTAGTATTCTCTTTTCTCATTGGTTGTGGGTCCCTTCCCTGTTTCTGTCTGGATCTTAAATATCTTCTTATGTATCATGATTATGTATTTCTGCCTCTTTTTTTTTTTTTTTTTTGCCAGCTTGCACACCTTTTACAACTTCAGCTAGGGCTTAGAAACTTGGGTACATAGTTTCAGGGCAAAATACCTACCATCCTTTACACCTCATGTTTCCATATATGCATCATATATCCCACCTATAATCTCATACCAAACTAAATAAAACAGTATACTTAATCTGCTACTAATAATGTAATAATCCAATATTCATAGTTAAAATAATAATATTTTCCTTTGTAGTACCCACATAATTCTGACAATACATGTTATTTTTATCTCATAAATTCATATGTAGAAAAACAATATTAATTTGCTCTAGTTCCATTTTACATCATAATACAAGACTAGTAAACATCTTAACACTTTTTACATTAGGTAAGCCATTCTTCAGCCTTCAATATTCTGTGGATTTTATTAATTATACGTAGGTACCAGTTTTTTGAGTCATTTTTCCAAGAGGACCTAAGTCAGGTTTTGTCAGATCATTGCCTGGAACCAACAGGAATCTGGACTGAGGCTTGGGTTTGAGATGATGAAACTGGGGATGAAGATTTCTGAGATTGCTATAAATCAGGAATTAGCCAAGCACCCAGAAGACCTGAGGTCAAAGCAGTAACCAAATAATGTGGACTCTCTGTTCTTGGCAGCATGCTGACAAGCCAGAAACCATAAAATCAAAGCAAGGGTCAGGAAACCAGTGATATCCATGACCTTGGCAGGTCAAAAATCTGGGAATTGTGATGTCAAAGGAAAGGAGAGCAGGGTCAGTAACTTCAGTGATCAAAGTACGTAAAATGCCATGACCGAGATGTCTGGTTTTGCAAGAGAATATAGTCCCAATAATTAAATGTGGAGAACAGAATGAAATTATGTCTGGCCTCTTCCTGCTCAGCTTGTTAGCACAAGCAGAGAGAAATAACATGTTGGTAACAGAACATGGTATTATGGAGAAAGATGTTCTCTGAAGAAGCCTAGGTAATCATTCAACACATATTTACTGAGCTCCTACTAGGTTCCAGGGAGAGTTCTGAGCATTAGGGAGGCACTTACAATTAAGATATATAGTACTTATCCTTCCTTTATAATCTAGAGAAGGATACAGATAAATGGGCAATTGCACAGTAATGTAATATGTGCTATGACATGAAGATATAGCAGCTACTCTGGTCAGACATAAAGGGACATCTAACTTAATTTGCAAAATTATGGTAAGTTTCTGGATGTGTAAGAAGCTAAGTTGACACTTTAATCATAAGTAAGAGGAAGAGGGAAGAGTATTTCAGGCAGAGGAAAAGTGCGTGCAAAAAAGTGCAAATTTAAAAAAGAATATGGAGCATTAATAGATATGCAAACAGCTTAATATGCCTGAAAGGAGCTCTGGGGCTCTGGAGGAAGGAAGAGAGACCTGTAGGGTATTAAAAAGTGAAAAAGAAACTAAAGAATTTGTGGTCTGGACCTTAATATATCTGAAACAATGGAATTGTTTGACTAAAGTCACTTAGAACCAGGTAAGGAACCAGGAAATTACAGTTCTTGACTTTCAAAAGAGGTCACCCCAAAATATTGCCCACCAGAACGTACCTTAACAAATGTACATATATACTTCTTTTTTAAATCTTTTTTTTAACCATTGAGTTTTTTCTGGTACAATAGGCTTAAGTCATTCTTTCTATTTATGCTAAGTCAGTATCTATCTATTTATGCTGGTCACCCCCAAACCTACTTTCCTCCATGGAGTTGGTTTTGGCATCTCAATTATATTTCCCTACATGTGATCTTGCTTTTAATTTAACCAGGCATCAAATACACATATAACAACATTCCTACTTAAATATTCTATTAAAACTTTATTTATGTCTTGTGATTTTATAAATAGTCTAATAATTCAGCTTAAAGCTTTTGTTGAACACCTATTATGTGTGATAAGCACCAAAAGATAACTAAAACAACACTTGCCATCACAAAGCACATAGTCTTCTTGGGAGGATATATCTATTAACAGAGATTTGAAAATATTGCATGGTACATACTAAAACAGATATATGGATCTAGAGGTAAAGAAGTACAGAAGATTAAGAATTATACCTGAAGCAGTCAAAGACAGCTATAAGTAATATTTGACTTCTGTCTGGAAGAATAGAGAGGAGTGTATGAGACAGAGAAATCATCCAATATAAAAGCCTGAAGAGTCATAAAAGAAATAGGTAAGCCCAAGGAAAGGTGACAAGGAACTTCACTCTGGCTTGCAATTAGAGTTGATGAGGTTGGAGAATATTCTGAAATGAAGTTGGAGAAAGGTTGGGAATAAATTGTGGAAGTCACAGTTAAGATAGGGAATTCGAGTTTTTTTCTATTGGTAACTGTCATCAAATTATTACACAACAATATTCTTTTGTAATCTTTTTAAAAATTAAAAAAATAAGGACAGTAACTCTGAGAGCATTGTAGATGATTTTCTGGACTAGAGAACAATTGGTGGCAATAACTCTTGTTAGGTACTCATCCCACTTGTTCACCTTAATAACAGATGATGAATGCTGAGAAAAGAAGACAGAATTCAATAATTTTTTTTGAGCTACAGTGGAGGAAACACCTGGAATGAGTAATGGTGGTGAGGCTGTAGAGAAATGGATGGATTCTAGAGACATATAGGAGATGAAGTTGACAAATCTTCAAGATTCTTTAGATTTGGATGTGGAGAGAGGAGGAGTCAAGGCTTACTCCTGTGTTTCTGGTTTGCACAACTTAAAGGAGAGAGGGGCCATACACCAGGATGGAGGAGGTGTGGGTTATTTTTAGACCTATTCTGAAATTTTCAAGTCATGGAGGAAGCAATATGAGTAGGCAGGGGGCTTAGTCTACAGGTCAGAGGAGAAGCCTAGGCTACTGATGTATAAATTATGTGACTATAGATAATAATTGAAGCCAGTGTAATGGATCAGGATACCTTTATGAAAAATGCAGTGCCAGTAGATAACAGACTCTAAGAGGGAGCTTTGAGAAATCTCAACCTTTAAAACCTGAATGATGAGCTGAAGAAGTAGTTCCACTTGGGTATAAAACAAACAAACAAACAAACAAACAAACAGGAATTAGGATGTCACAGAAGCTAAGGAAAAGTATTAAGAAGGGAATAATCAACAGTGCTAAAACTGAGAAATCAAGAAATGGAGAGGACAAAAGCTTAATGTAGAAGTGATTAATGACTGAACCAAAGTTATTTTTCAGAACTGTTTTGAGGGAAATCCAGACAGGAGTGTTTTAAGGAAAGTTTGGGTACAAATTAATAGAGACAGTGAGGATAGATAAGACATTCACAAAGATTATGAAAGAGAGAAGGAAGATAGGATAGTAACTGGATGGAATGAGAAGTGGGGGTTGAGTTATATGTCAGAATGGACACTGTTAGAGTATGTGGATGAAGGAAACTGTAGATAGAGTGAAGTGATAATTGGCTACTATTTCCTTTGTGTTTACTCAAAATGTTCTCCTTCCCAATTTAAAGAATTCTTATGGCCAAACAAAATGGCATTGAATTTTGGAGGCCTGAGAGTCATAGAGATTGGGGAATCAGGAGGGTCAACAGATAGTTCATTGAAGGAAAAGAAATTAATTCTTGGGCCTAAACCTATAGGAAGAAAAGGGAAGCCCACGTATTTGCTCATGTTTTCATCTTGAATTATAAAAAAGTAACTGAATAATTTTAACTGTCTCCTCTTTAGTTTTGTAATCCTCATATGGATAAAATAGGATTCACTCAGCAGGTTGCAAGCTTATGCCTCTAAACATATTTAGTTGAGCGAGAAGGCACAAAATGGAACCATATGTGTTTTCTTTTAAGGTAATCTGCTTCAGTAGTATTGTCAGCACTTCTGAGAGCCTCTTCCTTATGCATCTCACCATACTTTCAAAAAAATACTGTGTTGAATCATTTTGATGTCATCTATTAAACCCTGCTTGCAAGTATTTATTCATTGTTTTATAGGATTTATGAAAATAATAGCCTCTATAATAAGATATATTGTAAGAATGTTAAATCACAAACAGATTTCACAAAGCTATTATATTTCAAACATTTCAAACATTCAGGACCACTTAGGAACAGCCATTTGAAACAGATAAGTCTTGTATCAAGGCTTGACAGTCAATAAACATAGGTAAGTTTGGGACACAATGAGATTCCTATAATAATGATCCTTGGGGAAGATCTCATGTTTCTTTGTCTATAGAATCCAAATCCTACAGCTATTATTAATAACTCCCAGAGCTACTTTACTTTATTTGCTTTATAATGGCACTTTAAAACAGCAGTCATGGATATTTTTGGTGATATTGATGTGGCATTTAACATTTGTGAAACTGACATATTTCTATTTACATTAAGAAATTTGTTTATGTTGGACCACTGCACATATATTCGATGTGGTGTATTTTTAGTGTTCTGTGCATTGAATTTCGTCTTTAAGCTAGAAACTTGTTCCTCACAATCAGAATCACCTCTACTATACCTCTCTCTCCCCACTAAGTCCTTTACATGTGCTCTGTTCATGGAGTTCATTCAGTAAATGCTCTTTACTTTAGGACAGCCACACTAATAGGAAATAAATAGTTTAAACAGTGAAATGAGCAAATGACCAAGTATTTTCCCACTATAAATTTTTGTAACTTATTCATTAGCATTCTACAACGCTTTTTCCTAACATAAATGAAAGATTGTCATACAAATCTTGAATTGAAATGCTGTGCTACTCACTTCTGTCTCAGAATATAGTTCTTTTTTTTTTTTTTTTTTTTTTCCTTTCTCAGACTTACTGCTTGGTTTCTGAAGAGATTACAGCTTGGTTTTGTACCCATACATTTTTCCCTTAGTCAGTTGCATGGCAGCCAGATATTCTAGTTAGTTTATTCCCTATCACATGCTGCTCTGTCAAAACTGTTCACTTACATTTTTCGCAGATCACTACTAGCCACGAACAACATTATTCTGCAGAAAACCTGCTGTCCGTGCTCTCTACACTAGCTGCCATTACACCCAGCACTTTCCTTCTTTCTCTAGGACATGTCACTCATGTGTTTCAACAAATGCCAGCTGTCCCTTCTATCCAGCACACTATCCTTCCATCAGGGACATTTTGCATGTATTCTATATTCATTTTATTGGACACTTCCTTCTATCTAGTAAATACCATTTACTCATTCACTCCTGGCTTGTCTCATCAAGTACTGTGTTCCCTATCCTAGGAATAAAGTTTTCTAATGTATTTCTCTTTTTCCCTTATGACAGTATTTTCTTTATTATTATTATTCAGCCATTTCTTTTACTCTGCAGACTGTATCTCCCATCTTCTGTCAGGAGCATTTTCAAAAAGAACATTTTCAAAAAAATAATATGTATATTTCTGTTTTTCTGAGTGGACCAGAATAGTTGAGGCTATACACACTCTAAAAATAAGTAGTGAAGAGCTATCACTAGAATATTGCATTGTTTCTATGCAAATGTGTATTTCTTCTTTTGTGGGAGGACATGGGATATTATACTAATAGTAAAGATATTTCCCTGTAATAAGAGCTATAATGTTAAAAAGTGAGTAACATTCACAGCTTTAATCTATGGGAATGAGTTTTATCAGTAAGAATGCCAGAGAACATAAGCAGTTAAGATTCCTGGAGGCAAAACGTACCCAATTAAGGTGATTTACCACATTCCAAAATGACTTGACAAGTACATTTAAGTCTCTAAAATGATATCTGTTTTTAGATCTGTCATGGATTAGAAAACTATGGGAACTCAGGATATCATCATGACCATCACCATCATCATCATCAAAGACATTTATTAAATATATTTCTATGATGGATCTGCTACTTAAACCTTTTAGATATGTAGCTCATGGCATCAAAGAAGTTATAGTCCGTTGCAGTGGTATTAAATAACTATATTGAATATATGCATGCATAAGTAAATTAATGCACAAATTAAATAACACTTTGCTGTTTTATTAGGTTCGTGATATTGTTGTAAAAGAAGTCAGTTGCTGATGATTTCTATCAGGGGTCAGAAAAGCTTCTCTATAAAAGGAAAACAGTAAATATTTTCAGCTATGTGAGTCAGATGGTCTCTGACAACTATTCAATTTTGATGTTATAGCACAAAAGTAGCCATAAAATACATAAGTGAATAATTGTGGCTGTGTTCCTGTAAAATTTTATTTTTAAAAATAGGCAGTGGGATGTATTTTATCCACAAACCATTGTTTGCTGACCTGTGACTTAGATAATAGAAGAAATTAATATATTTATTTTTTTTATAAAAATTCTTTTTTATTTGAGATGGTGATTTTATTTTTGCTTCAAGTTTTTATTTAAATTTTAGTTAGTTAACATATAGTGTAATATTGGTTTCAGGAATAGAATTTAGTGATTCATCACTTACATATAATACCCAGTGCTCATCACAACAAATGCCCTCCTTAATACTAATCATCCTCTGCCCACCTCCCCTCCATCAACTCTCAGTTTATTCTCTATAGTTAAGAGTCTCTTATGGTTTGCCTCCCTCTCTTTCCCCTGCCCCTTCCCCTATGTTCATCTGTTTTGTTTCTTAAATTTCACATAGGAATGAAATCATATAGTATTTGCCTTTCTCTGACTTGTTTTGCTTAGCATAATACACTCTAGTTCCATCTACATTGTTGCAAATGGCAAGATTTCATTATTTTTGATGGCTAAGTAATATTCTTGTGTGATTATCTATCTATCTATCTATCTATCTATCTATCTATCTATCTATCACATCTCCTTTATTCACTCATCAGTTGATGGAGATTTGAGCTTATCCCATAATTTGGCTATTATTGATAATGCTGCTATTAACATTGGTGTACATGTGTCCCTTTGAATCAATATTTTTGTATTCTTTGGATAAATACTTAGTAGTACAATCACTGGGTTTTAGAGTAGTTCTATTTTTAACTTTTTGAGGAACCTCCATACTGTTTCCAGAGTGGCAGCACCAGTTTGCATTCCCACCAACAGTGCAAAAGGGTTTCCCTTTCTCTGTATCCTCACCAACATCTGTTGTTTCCTGTATTGTTAATTTTAGCCATTCTCACAGATGGGAGGTGATATCTCATTGTAGTTTGATTTGTATTTCCTTGATGATGAGTGATATTGAGCATATTTTCACGTGTCTGTTGGCCATCTGTATGTCTTCTTTGGAAAAATGTGTCTTCATGTCTTCTGTGCAATTCTTAACTAGATTATTTGTTTCTAGAATAGATTTTGGATGCTAACCCTTTATCAAATACCATTTGCAAATATCTTCTCCCATTATGTAGGTTGCCTTTTAGTTTTGTTGATTATTTCCTTTGCTGTGTAGAAGCTTTTTATCTTGATGAAGTCCCAATAGTTCATTTTTGGTTTTGTTTCTCTTCTGGAGACATGTCTACTGAGAAGTTGCTATAGCCAATGTCAAAGAGGCTCCTGTCTGTGTTCTTCCCTAGGATTATGACATATTTATAAAGTCTTATTTTTTTAAAAGGGGCAAAAATAAACAGACTTTTATAGATAAAGGGACAATGATATGAGCCATGAGGCCAACCCAAGCTTTCAAGAGAGAAAAGAAAATTCTTAGAGACCAAAAACAATAAGAAATGACAAATCCAGGGAAGTAAACTAAAACCTGTAACTCATGTGGGATATTTACCAATCTTCAGCAGCCTAAAGCTTTGGTTTGAATGATTCATTGGAGAAGGACTGAAAGCAAAGACTAGGGTCTCTGTGAGGGTAGGAAGTAAGACTTTAAATCTATATATAAGGCCATAAGTCTGATAGACATTCAATGGGTAATCTTAAAATTTTTAATAAAAATTATTTATCTTTATCTTTTTAGATAGATAGATAGACAGACTTAGGTTATAGGGATTGGTAGTTACACATACTGAGAATTCCAAGATACATGGGCTTAGATTTTCAGTTTTCATTATCTTTGTATCATCAAAAAGTATAGGGTCATAATTTAATTCAAAGTGGTTTTATGTTAGTTGTGCTTGTAGGCATCTGGAATCAGCAAAAGACCCAGACATATCACATTTTTTTTCACATATAAAGTTGCAAGAAATATGAGGTCATAGGGAAAAAAATCATAAAGCATGTACAGAAAGAACCAAGCTACCATGAGTGAGATCTAATTGAACCGTTAGCAGTAAAATCAGGCCAGTAAAACTTGTACATATTTGCATTATATATAAAATATAAAATTAATAAATGTTTAAATAAACAAAATCAGAAATGTGAGTAAAGAGCAAAACAGTATCACAGCTGTCAAGGCAATTTGTAAAAGACCATAGCAACAAAAATGCAATATCTGAAATTAGAAACTGATTGGGCTAATTATATAGCAGATTAACCACAAGTGAAGAGAGGATTAGTAAATTGGAAGATGCAACTGGAGAAATTGTCCAGAAATCAATACAGTGAAATAAAGAAATGAGAAATACAAAATAATATTCTAAAAGACATGAAGAATAGAGTCAGAATAGAGTTAGAAATTTTAAGATGTATGTAATTTGATTTCTGTAAATAGAGGATAGAATGAATGGGAGACAGGCAATATCCAATGAGGTAATTCCTGTGAAATTACCGTATTTGAAACCCTTACCAATCACAAGAAGGATACATCAAAAGGCATCACCTTCATGACTCACTATGATGAAAAGAAATATTGACTGAGAACAAAGATGGATTGCAAAGGAATAACAATTAGATTGGTATCTGAGTCTGCAGTAGTTCAACAGTTGAAGCAAGAAAGCTGTGGAATAATATCTTCAAAATTCTGAGAAAAGACAATTTCCAACATAGAATTATATAGCCTATAAAATTAGGGTAAATATAAAAATAAAGGTAAAATAGGGGCACCTGGGTAGCTCAGCTGGTTAAGCATTTGACTCTTGGTTTCAGCTCAGGTCACAGTTGTGGGATTGAGCCCATGTTGGGCTCTGTGCTGATAGTGCAGAGACTGCTTGGGATTCTCTTTCTCCCTCTTTCTCTGCCCCTCCCCTGCTTGTGTGTGTGCTCTCCCTCTTTCAAAAATAAATAAATAAACTTAAAAAAGAGTTAAAAAAATAATAAGGGTGTATTAAAGACTTTTTTTTAGATAGGGCAAAATTGAGAGAGCTTACTGCCAACAGCTCTCTCTAAAGAAGTTTTAGAAGATGAGCTTCATGAATAACTTAAAATTCATTCAGGAAAGACTGAGAGTGATAGAAGAATGGTAATTAGAGAAAATAGCAAGCATAAGATTAATCCAAATGAAACCTGATGGTCTAAAACAGTAGTAACAATATCCAATTTGTGAATATTGAATGTTAGTATTTAAATATTATGTCTAAAAACATGTTTAGAAATAAAAACACTCTAAGGTCTTCATAATGTTTGAGATGAGAGGATATTCTTTAACTCTGGACATGTAAATTTGCTTCCTAACATTTTTGGGTGACTTCTAATAGTATAGACATAGTGTGTAACTTCCAAACTAATGGATAAACAAGCAGATGACAACAACAACAAAAATATTCTATATAAATTTTTTAAAAAAGTAAGTAAGGATAAAAATGATATATAGAAAAATAGAGGAAGTAGAAATCCCAACATAATAGGGTAGAAACACTTTCAAATTTACTAATTATTATAATAAACATAAACAGACTAGATTCTGACATTAAAACACAAAATTTGCAGAACAAATTGAAAGATACAACCATCTTAATAGTAACAAAAAGAATACTAACCAACAGATATAATATTAACCAAAAGAAAGTTAGCATTCTGTATTATCTCAGAAAATAGACTTTAGGGCAGAGGGTCTTGCTAGCAATAAAGAGAAGCAATGAATGATGATATTAGATTCACTGTACCAGGAAGATACAATAATTCAAAGCTTTCATACTGTTAATAACATGGCTTCAAAATATAAAATGAGAAAAATTGAAAAACTTCAAGAAGCATAGATTTTAAATGCTATGTATATTTTTTATGTATTGTTATTATTTTAAAGTTTATTTATTTTGACAGAGAGAGGGGGGGAGGCGGGGAGAGAGAATCCCAAGCAGGCTCCATGCTGTCAGTGCAGATTCCGATGCTGGCTCAATTTCATGAACCATGAGATCATGACCTGAACCAAAATCAAGTCAGAACTTAACCAACTGAGCCACCCACATGCCCCAAAATACTATGTATATTTTTTAAAAAAGAAAAGGGACCTTGACAAGGTCCCTTTTTAAAAAATATACATAGCATAAACTGATGAAAAATCAACTGTGATTACAATTTTAAAAACAAATGTGTACCCTGAAGACTTTTCAAACAAACAGGCAGTTTTAAAGATAAGCTAATAAAATAACTGATTTTAAGAGTAAAGAAACAGATCCCAACAGGTTTGGTAAGCCACCAAAGGTCAGAGAACATATACTGGCAAAGCCAGCACTAGAAGCAAATTAACTGATTTCCAGCCCAGAATGCTATCTATTTAACTAATATTCTCATGAAGTCAGTCACATTTCTCTTATAACATAAATGTACTAATTTTATTATTTTGATTTTCTGTGTTTGTTGATAGGAAGTACAGAAGTAATAGCAAAATCCATTTGGAGGAAGATACAAAATTACAATTCTGGTATAGAATCCTTTCCCCTACAAAGTTAAATATAAGTAATACCCATTTGCAGTCCTGGGAATAAATACTCCAGATTCTTCTGGGAATCATGTATAACTGGACAGAATCTGGATTATATAAAAAATTTAGAGAATCCTATATTCTCCTTTGCATTCACATTATTTGATGAAGTTTATAGGGCCAGTGGGGGAAAATATGTTAATGGTAATAGAGATAGAGTTCCAACAAATGTCACAAATGTGAACAAATAACTGCCTGTGGATAGTTTCATTTTTCTATCACACATTATTAAACCCAGACCCTACTTTGTTCACAGTCTTTTACCATAACGTTACTCTTCTTGCATTATGCCAACAAAATATTTTGTTTATCCTTATTATGATCTCCAAGCCTCAACTCTTCTGTATGCTTCCAGTTTATGAGTTGAATTCCTCTGATTAAATTTGTCTTCCTATCCATTGACATATTGACAGTCACTTTAACTGTCATCTCATCTATACCCTTAACTTCTCTAAGTTACTCTTCTCTAAGTACTAAGTACTCTTATCTGTAATGATGCATACTCATTTTACCTGTAATGATATGTACTTTCTGTACTCCTGTATGTGGGCAGCTGGTGACATTAGAATAAATCACAGGACCAGTACAGATAAACCTCCAATACAATACAAGACTTCCAGTTTCATCTGCATCTTCAGGAACTTCTTGATTTCTTTAAAGATACCTAAATTTATAATCCCCTTAGAGAGTACCTCAAACATTTATCATTGTCCTTAAATTTGTTACCATGCCTTTATTGCTTTTTTCAGCATATTGTCTTGAACATACGACCATTGCGAGAAAAAC
Organism: Acinonyx jubatus; assembly: GCF_027475565.1. Classification (NCBI taxonomy): domain Eukaryota; kingdom Metazoa; phylum Chordata; class Mammalia; order Carnivora; family Felidae; genus Acinonyx; species Acinonyx jubatus. The sequence continues at coordinate 34,706,701 of NC_069383.1, forward strand.
ATGTAGAACAAGCCTTCAATTTACCATTACTTCTAAACTTGCTAACATTCATTCAAGACTTAGGCATGCATGTGCCAGGCACTTTTCTTGTTTCTCTTGTTTAGATAAACCTTTAAAGGTAAAGGTAAAAGCAAAGGTAAAGACCTTTGCCTTTGATTCTCTGTCTGCACACTAAGAATCTTCATCTCTACAAGAAGATTTAAATGTTTACTCATTTTTGAGAGAGAGAGAGAGAGAGTGAGAGTGCACAAGCAGGAGAGGGGCAGAGATAGAAGGGGACAGATGATCCTAAGCGGGCTCTGCACCAACAACAGAGAGCCCAGTGCAGGGACGAACTCACAAACTGTGGGATCATGATCTGAGCCAGAGTTGGACACTTAACTGACTGAGCCACCCAGACGCCACTAAGAAGTTTTATAAGTAAATTGTATTTTCTTTTGTATTTTCAACACTTTACTCCAATTTCTTTTACTTTGTCTTACTCATATTTCCATGTCAAAAAATCATTTCACTTAGGTTCACATGCCCTTGGATAGTCAGTCAAATCACTCTGGAAAATGATTACCAAAAAAACCCTAATTTTAGAAAAATCCAATGAGTATTTTTAGTTCTAATTTGACTTGATCTTCTTCAGTCTCTAATGTTATTTACTGTTTTTTCCTCCTTAAAGATGCTTAAGATGCTTTTCCTCTTGGTCACTGTGACGTTATTTTCACCTTTCCTCTTGTTCCCCACCCCCCCCACCACCTTTTTTATTTCCAAATGGCCTTTCAAGTGCGTCTTCAGTGCTCTTTTTCCTCAGTTGCACCCTGTATATGTGTTGAAATTACCAAGAATCAGTGTTCAGGCTTCTTGTTGTCTTACTCTGTAAACTGTTCCTTTGAAAGATAGACTATGAGTCCTGGTTTGTGTGGGTTGGAATTGGATTATTGGTATTCATTTGGATTAATTAGTAATCACATCCTTTCTTGATTTAACTACATAATAGCACTTTACTGATCTCTGCTTCTTTTATTTTTACATTCAATCCTTTCTACATAATGTGGCTCAGTATGTTTTTAATATAAAAAATATAATCATCACACCTTTACCCAAAAATATTTAATTCTCTACTTCTTCCAGGGATTTAAAAAATTCCCTTCTTAGCACAGCACACAAAGCCCTCTATGATTTGGTCCCAACTAAACTTTCCAGTCTTTTCTCTAAGATTCTGCACTGTATATATTACATTTGAGCTGCACAAAACTTTTTATTAGTCTCCAATCATGCTGTTCTCTTTCATGCTTCCATAATTTTGGTGCTACTCTCTTGATGTATTAAAACAAAAGCCTTTTTTGTGTGTTGTTTTTTGCCTGGTACACTACTTACTGCTCATCCTTCAAGAACTGGTGTGTATGTTGTTTCCTCAGTGAAGTCCTTCCGGATTCCCTTAGGCAGGGTTAGTATTCTCTTCTTTAATGTAGCCATGACACTTTATTCCTCTGTTATAGATTTCCCACATTGTGTTACTATGCTTTGCTAACTGCTACTCTTCCCCAGAGGACAGTGTGCTCCTCATGGACAAGTCAGTCAAAGCAAAGCAAAGTGCCTGCAACATAGTAAGTACTGGATAATTTTGGTATTGGCTGAATAAATGGCCTGCTCTGACAACTGATGCCTTAATAGTGTTGATGAATGCCTGAGAGTTTCCAGAATTGAAGTTTAGTCTCATGTTAGCTGAAGTGGATATTTCTATAAAAAGGGGGGGGGGTGGTGATATTTAGAACTTTCTTATATATAAAACAAATGTAATAAAAAGCCAACTCTTTTATTCTTTTGACTTTTCTGTTTTTATAGTTCTAGCTTTGGTGTATGATCCACTTCGTCTTTGAACCCAGCATTCTGTCAGTCACTACCAATTAGATTACCATTGATAAAAATCATCTTGTCAAATATGCTTCGATTCATCCTTATTTTTCATTGCTATCCCTACCTGAATTTTAGACATATCACACTTAGATTGTTTTCATAGTCTCCTATTTGCAAGAGTTTTTAATTTCACCTTTCTCTGCCATAATCCATCCTATATATTATACCCTTAGATTAATATGCCTAAGTGGTAGCTTTAGCTCATCAGTCCTGAAAGAAAGAAAGAAAGAAAGAAAGAAAGAAAGAAAGAAAGAAAGAAAGAGAAAGAAGGAAAGAAATCCAGCAACCTTAAACATACTACATTAGCTTAGTATTCAAATTCTCCCATACGCTGGCCCAAGGATTCCTTTTTGGCTCCATTTTTCACAATACCCTTACCTGATCTTTATTTGTAGCTATACTATCAGCAGCACCATGAGGCGGGGTCATGTCTCCTATAGTCAACATTCTGTCATCACCATATGGCACATTTACTAGGACATTCTAGATGCTCAAATTCTGTTGACTATATTAATGAAAGCATGCAGTTTTTCAAACATAATTCTTCAAATTCTTCTGCAGTTGGCATGGGTAGGATAGGAAATAAGACAGGATGTGTAAGTGTGTTGAAAATAGGAAAAGTGACTTAAGCTGGTACAGTTGGACTCTAGTGCCCACTTGTACTTCAATTAGAGCAACTCAACGTACATTAGCTTTGCATTTGGAGGTTAGTGTAAGTTTTCATGGAAAAAGCATGCATTTTACATCAGATGGACCATTAGTTTTAATATGGAACAATGTATGAGCTTTGGAAAAAGACCACTTATTTAAGCTCTATGAATGAGGCAAGCGAGGTGCCCGGACACATGTTTAAGGTGGTACTCGTTTTGAGGGTCACTTATTTGACTTACCCTAGTAGCCAAACTGGACTTCAGACCTTTCTCCAATATCTTTTGTATCCTTTCTACCAAACTCTATTCTCCTTTCCAATTAAACCTAAGGAATGCCTTCTTAGAATATAAGCTTTTCTGCAGTCACCCAACAAGAGTCTTTCTCTCCCCCCACTCTGAACTCCAATGGATCTTTGATTTATACTTTTCAGACTTAACCCTTTCTGTTAATAATATAATAATCCTGCCTGGCTACCCATCTTAGCTCATACATATCTTAGCTCACTTACTTGATACAAGCTCTCTCTGGCATAGGATTATATTTAATTTGAATTTACATGATCCTCTACATCTAATATGGTGATTTTCATATGGTAGCTTTGCCATAAAACAGTTGAACATTTAATGAATATTCTTCCTATTTGGAGGGAATAGCATAGTTCTTATATGTGGATCTCTAGAGGTTGCTACTTCAGCGTGTGGATTGAATCTGTTTTCAAATCTCCAGTAACTCATTGTATTT